>NC_136858.1:18541173-19141173 GCF_951799975.1 Gobius niger
ATCAATCTACCTCTGCATGATTATAACTGCAAGACTCTGTTTCAGCTGCTTCTAAGACCATATCAGGACTGTTGGAGTTTGAGAGCAAAACAGATGCTGTGGAGGCGCTGACTGTTCTCAACCATTATCAGATCAGGATTCCCAGTGAGCCTCAAACACACACACACACACACACCTATACAAAAATATTCTAGTGTATTAGATTTGCAAGGCTATGACAATTGTATGTTTTCAGATGGCTCTAATCCCTACACACTGAAGTTGTGTTTCTCCACTTCATCTCACCTGTAGTGAGCAGACAGTAAATCGCCCTGTTATGGATTGGTGAAATTGATTTGAGTTTACATTACAAATATTAATTTCTATTGTCTAACTGTAAATACCTATTTTATTGTTTGTTTGAGACTTAAAATGTTTCCCAAATGTGAGGATCCTTCGCGGCTAAATTACCTTGGAGGCATCCACATCCAATTCATTAGTGCCTCACCAAGTGCCAAGTTTCACATGGTTTAAATCCTCTAGCGCAGCTGTCCCATCTTTCACAGACTGATGCTCTCAAATGTTGCAAATATGACATTTTTCATTGTCGTATTTGATTAAGTACGTAATATTTATGTTCATGAGTTTTGACTCAAGAAATAGTCAACAGTTTCCCTGTTTTTGTGGCAAATGAGACATACCAAAATTCCCTGAAATGGAAAGTATTTATGTTATAGCATGTTGAGTTTTAGAAGCGCACCATACTGCTGTTTTGTCACATTTATCTCCAGTATATTGTATTACATGAGTATGTACAAACTGTATACTTGTTCTATCCTACTACTATCACCGTTACAGCACTTTTAAAGTCTTTATTTGAGTATAGTATACTAATACAAAAGTGACCACAAATAATGAAGTATTCCATTGTGCCGTAGAATTACAGTATATTACAATATAACATGTCTTTATGGCAACACAGTGACTAAACTTTTGAACTTTTTAATTGCATTTTATCATGTTTTTTATACAACTTTATGTGGTTCTCTGGTACTGTAAAATAAAATGAAAAGGTCAGTATAATATTATAATATAGGCTATTTCAGCAAATATATACTGCTCAAAAAATAAAGGGAACACTTGGACAACAGAATGTAACTCCCAAGTGTTCCCTTTATTTATATATGACATAAACACAGTTATATGGTGTTGTTCAAGTGTTTCCTTTATTTTTTGAGCAGTATTGTTTCTCTCTTTTCTTCTTTATGCCAGACAATCTCTGAAATGCATTTCTTAGGCTTTATTTAACATTAAGCACTTTCTATGAGTATTGCAGGCTGCTCATATATGTGTGACTTTACACAGTAAAAGATCAGCCACCTGTGATGTATAGCTTCTGTGCAATGTCCAATCCTCTTTTAAGGCTGCAGATATGTTAAAATGATGTGCAACAATAAAGTTATTTAGTAAACCTTTTTTGTTACATGTTTTTTATTATAACATGCCTGATTAATGAACATAATCTGACGTTGTTAAGTGTAGTTAAAAAAACAACAACTGCACATATAATAATATGAATTAGGGCTTGGTTTATTTATAAACAATCTTTATAAATACAGGTCATACACATAACACGAGTTTATAGGTTTCAGCAGACAATGCCTATAAAATATGATAATGTCATCTATTTATACTGAAAAATTGAAGCTATTTTACAGTCTATGGTTGAAGCACAAGAGGCAAGAACGTATGCTAGAGCTCACCTGACCTGGTAGCCATACGCCCCAGTCCCGAACATCTTGATGCCTGATCATGAATCTAGTGCCTGATGCCCTTGAAGAAGTCCTCGGCTGCAAAAAGTTGGTGACCCATGCCCCTGTATTAGCTCCATGCACGCTCACTTGGGTGCAGTTAACAATATCAGGCACCAGAGGTCGCGCTTTGTGCAGTAAAATTATACGAAGCCATGCCGCACTGCTCCCCCTTTTTGAAAACCTTTGTCGTTTAATCATGTTTGTAGACAAGAGTGTAAGTCAGAGTGAACTGATTGAAGTGTAAAGGCAGTTGTGATTATGAGCAACTCCCAAATTTTAAGTTTTATAATACATTTCCGGTGCCCTCGCTCCCGCTCAGCCCATGTGACCGTGCGCTACGCTCTGATTGGTGGATTTCAAACACACGGAGGCCTCTGATTGGTGAGGTTTGAACTATTGCTGTAATGCGGTTATTTCAAAACGTTCGAGATTCTTCCGTGGATCAGACACGGCACGTCTTCAACAACACAACGAGCAGTTTCTCTTACCGTAAGTGTTCTTACTGCTGTATAAACATCTCTAGTAAATGCTTATATCATAGTCTAAACATCGCTTGATTGTGAGAGGGTTTGTTTTAATGATAAAGGATACATTCACTTAGATTAGCAAGCGCTAAGCTAACGTTATACTTGTGGCATATTGAACTAGTTTGTACTCCTGTCAATCGAATCAATTCAGCTTTGGCTGTAAAATGGCTGTTTTTTCTCAGGGGCGGCGATGGAGGATTACTTAAAGATTGAGAAAATTGGTGAAGGTGAGTATAATTTGTGTGTGATTTGTATTTTTCTTGTTTGTTTGTTTTTTTAGGTAAGTGTAGGGTTAAAGCAAACTCCAACAGTTTGACAAGGGTCAAATTGTGCTGTAGCCTTTTAAGACGGTCTGTTGGCATTTGACTAGTTGATTTTTCCAAATGTTTATAACCTGCATGTGTGGTACGGATGTTCTCAGCTGTCATAGTTCTATTTTTATACTTTATTTTTTATTTTATTCTGTTGAACCAACACAGAATAAAACCTGAAAGAAAAAACACGCCATGTACGCCTTTGTTAAAATGTCCTGTTTTTTATCAGGTACATATGGAGTGGTATACAAGGGCAGACACAAGGCCACAGGACAAGTCGTGGCAATGAAGAAGATCCGCCTGGAGAGTGAGGATGAGGGTGTCCCCAGCACTGCTGTCAGAGAGGTATCGCTGCTGCAGGAGCTGAAACATCCCAATGTTGTCAGGTATGGTGGACTTTCCATAGGATTCAACTTATTCCCTATTATTTGGAATAATGACCGCATTACATCATTGGAATGATGATGGTTCTAGTGACAGCAGTTATTGCACAGGTCAAACATGATAGTATTGCTTATGAATGACTACAGTTTAACTGTTTTGATGTAGACTCACTGAAGCCTTGTTTACTTTGTACAGGCTGCTGGATGTTCTAATGCAAGAGTCCCGCCTCTATCTCATCTTTGAGTTTTTATCCATGGATCTAAAAAAGTACCTCGACTCTATTCCATCTGGCCAATACATGGACCGCATGCTTGTTAAGGTATGTTTACTTCACAGCAGTTCATAATAAAGGCTTAAAAAAATGGCTGCCTATTATGTGTTGAATTATAGCGATTATTCTTACTTGTTGATGTTTTTTTTATATATAGATGTAATTAATTATTGTAAACAAAATCTAGCAAGCCAATAATTTAATTTCTCAAATCCGATTGAAATTCTAAATGTAGCAACTTAACTTCAGTCTACACCCTCTTGGTAAATGTGCTCTAATCAGTTTATTTTGTCTGCTATAGAGCTACCTATACCAAATCCTGGAGGGAATCTACTTTTGTCACTGTCGCAGAGTTCTTCATCGGGATCTAAAACCGCAGAACCTTTTGATTGACAACAAGGGAGTGATCAAATTGGCTGACTTTGGACTGGCTCGAGCTTTTGGGGTTCCTGTCAGAGTTTACACACATGAGGTCAGAAAGGCACAGCATTCACTTGTCAACATGAAATATGGTCTTCTTTAACATCAGTTGCGTCTCATAGGTGGTCACACTGTGGTACAGGGCTCCAGAGGTCCTCCTGGGGTCTCCTCGATACTCCACACCTGTGGATGTGTGGAGCACAGGGACCATTTTTGCAGAACTTGCCACAAAGAAGGCTCTCTTCCATGGCGATTCAGAAATAGACCAGCTGTTCAGGATCTTTAGGTATATTGTGACAATCAATGCTTAGTGAACATGTACGCCATGAACATGCTTCATAAACCTTTGCATTTTTGTGAGTTCAGAACTTTGGGGACCCCAAACAATAATGTGTGGCCTGAGGTGGAGAGCCTGCCCGATTACAAGAGTACCTTTCCGAAATGGAAATCTGGGAACCTGCCATCAATGGTGAAAAATCTGGATAAGAATGGCTTAGACCTACTGGATGTAAGTAAATATAAATACTACAGTTGGGAATAGTTGCCCTCGAGCTTACCTGCTCTAGTATTTTGTCCAGGTTCAGGCCTTGCCTACATTTCAGAATCTTTTTATATGAATTGTATATTGTGAAGCAACATCAGTTTATAAATGTGCTATATAAATATACTTGAATGAAATCCTTGACGTAAACATAAGGTTACATCAATTGGTGCCGTTTTAGTCAAGCACAATTATCACTGGTATGGATTAATTTTGGTGCAAAATTTAGGTTTGCCAGGACACCAAAGTGGTCTCAATGTCCAGTTTTTGAGTACTATGTCAATTTCAAGTCTATTGACTGTTTTGTTTTGTCTGTAGAAAATGCTGATCTACTACCCTCCAGTAAGGATTTCTGCTCGTGAAGCCATGACACATCCATATTTTGACGATTTGGACAAATCTACTCTCCCCTCTGCCAGCATAAACAATATTTAAATACTAAACATTGTCATTGTATCTAAATCACTTTAACCTTGTAAATACTTGTATGTGAACATTTGTGTCTTTTACATACGTCTTTAATAAAATGACACGTGACATTAGAGTTGAATTTTATTATGTCTGCATACAATTTCGGTATTAAAAAAAAGTGGTTTCAGTTGCTGTACCCCCACAGGCCCTCAAGTCCAATACTTGGTCTACACATTTATTGAAAAGTCTTGCATTAGTTTTTAATGTTATTTAACTATGCAGTGTATCTTAAAATTCAGGGGTTCTTCCAGCCTTTAGTTAATCCAGCAAAAAATTACTGATCTCTGCTTTCATTTGAGACCTACAGAAAACATTGAAGATTTATTCTTTGTACAATTATTTTGTATGTAATGTAAATTGAAGTTTACCTTCTCAGTCTCCGTTGGGCCTCTGAAATAATGTAATTCGGCATATGTTCCAATGATGACTGAATGTGAGAAAAGAAAAGCGATAACTGACCAAATGTGACAATATAAGGGGAGAGACAATACAGGAATGCTACAATTTAAAAAGACTTTACCATCTCTCACTTACCATATCTTTAATGGTTACCTGACAACTGTAACACAATAGAGTTTTCAGCTCCATTGGTTCTAGCCTGTTGTAAAAACAATACATCACATTTATTGTTTATTAAAAAGGACAAATTATCCTTGTACTGGGAGCCTAGTACCTGTTAGAAGAGCAGCAGCTTCCTCCATGGCACTGTCCAGAACAGTCAGAAGAAGACTGGGTTTTATCTGCACAGCCAAACCAGAACATAGAACAAATAGTTTTCATTCTGTGGGTTGTGTTGTATAAAAGCTTTGTGTAGCTCCTATGTAGCTGAACGAAACAACCAGAAATCTTATAGGTTCACTGCAGTAATGAAATGCACTGATAAATTCAAGTTCATGTGATGTGTTTTAATACTCCATAAGTGACATGTTACATCATTTAGTTTGTGCCGGATCTCAGTTGCTCAGGAAGTATTCAACATAGTGTAGAAATATATTGTCGACTGGATTGAGTTGGTTGAGTTGAGAACTTTTCGCCTCTATCCACAGAAGCTTCTTTGCTCTTGTATCACATTTTCTGACCACAAAAGCTAAGAAGCAGCGATGCATCCTCAACTCTACCAACTGAGTCCTGTTGACTAATTATAGCTTCACTCACTGTGATGATCATTTTGTTAGTTCTCAGACCTGCACTTTTGGATCCTTCCTGATGCTGGTCTGACTTTAATACAGCAGTTACCCCAACACTTGCATATCCAAATCAACTTTGCAGAACTCACCTGTACAACCTTTATGAGGTGGAAGGCAGTCATTTTGTGGACTTTTGTTCTGAGAAAGCTGTTCTGAGATCATTGTGGCTTGGAAAGCAGAAGCATTCTCTGACAGACATAAGACAAAAATGGCATTCAGTTAAAGGACATAAATTACATAAATCAATAGATGAGTAAGGACTGTTACTGATGGTATTCAAAAAAAAGGCTTTATTTCCTAAAGAGAAAAGCCTCAAATTATAAACATATAGGAAAGTCCTATATGTTTATAACAAAGCTAAAATACAGCAATAAAATGTAAAATGTACCATATACAGGTAAAACCTGGAAAACCTTACAATATAAGTTCATTTATTTCTGTAATTCAACTTAAAATGTGAAACTAATATAATATAGACTCAGTACATGCAAAGTGACATAATTTGATGATTATATAATTTTGATGATTATGGCAGCTGAGCCATAATAATCAAAATTAAAATAAAAAAGCTGAATAACAGAAATTAATGCACTTTTTTCATGATATTTTGATTTTCACCTGACTTGATATCTAATGTAAACCCTGTATTTTGAACAACAAAACCTCTCATTTAAGGCAATTACAGGAGGGGGCTGTCCCGCATCATCATAGGAGCACAGAATTAAATTAGTAAAAAAAAAAAAACTGGAAGTTCAAGCCACACCATGTCTGCAGGTTTTGGCTGGTTTGGCTGTAAACGTTCGAGCTAAACTATTTAACACGGTCTAAAGCTTGATCGAAAGATGGCGTCACGTCTGCTGCCGTCATGTTGGATCCGTAAACAAACTACAAGCTTCCATATGTCGAATAATGCATCATCATCTCGCCGTCCCTCCTTGTTCTGTGATTGGTCCCCAAATCCATGTGAAGATTTCGGCCATGGTCCCCAGGCTGCTGTGAAGTTCGAAATGATTCGAGCGCACACAGCAGCATGGGTACTCTCAGGCTAGGACTATGCCACCATAAAGCTCCAATGCTGAGCACAGAGAAGTGAAAGAAGCCAAACCTGCAGCCGTGTCCAGAGCACACAGACACAGCACACACCTAGGACTGTCATCTAGGGCAGAAGGGTCCTTACAGGCAGTCTGCAGCTTCTCACTGGTCCTGTTAGATAGAGTATATAGCACATTAAGCTACACACACACTTTCAGAATTATTTATTTGCAATTTGCTCTGCTGGCTTGTACTGTAGTGTACAGTGTTTATGGTAGCACTGTAGTGTATTACACGCCTGTAGATGGTGCTGACAGTAGAGGGAAACTCAGACTGCAGTTTGGTCACAAAACTCTCTGTTAGTCTCTGGATACTGTCCTTGTCTGAGGTCTGTAAAAGATTAAAAAAAATTAAAAAAAAACACCCATATGATGTTATGAATGTACGGTGCTACTCGTCACATTTGATTTTGCTGTGAAGTCACCTTGAAGTCTAAGCCTGGGATGAATACAGAAGGGACATTGAACAGGTGGTTGTAATAAGCTATTTCTTTAGCAGAGTAGTCCCTCATTGGCCTCACTGCAATAACGTCACCGTAGCGAGCGTCTGAAAAGCCCTGTTTGAATAGAGACATTTCAAGTGTTTTAAAGAGTTAATTTATGATGGTTTTGCTGTACAGAGATATCCTGACCGTGTCCAGAGCGGCTTGGGCTCCTCGGCCCAGTGAGATATTGCTCAACAGCTTCATAGCCAGTCGGGTGCAGCTGTCCCCCAGCATCAGCTTACTATAGCCCTCAGAACGAGCAGTGTGCAACAACAAGTGCTGCCTGTAGACACAACACAACCCAGACACTCAAAAACATAAGTACTTTTGGTTCATTGGAAGTAAATCAGTAGCAGCATGTATTGTTCTTTATTGCAATTCTGACTAGATTTGCCTATTTTCATAAGGTTTGTAAAAATCATATCCATTACAGAAAGAGAATCAAAACATCATTCTATCACTGGGGTCTCTATTCTGACTGAGATTTACATGTATTACTCTTACACTGCCTTAAACTATGCATAATAACTTTGATAATAGGAAAGTCACAGTTATAGTGATGCTAATTCTCCTGATCTCCTGAGTTTTTGGACATTTGTTTTCACTTAGGCACCGCTGTGTGTCAAAATGGAAATGTTATAACAACAGCCATTACCGTTATTTCATATTGCTTATTTTTCCTCATATTATTCAGCTCAATTTAAAATCACAGTTAAGTGCCCGGCCTATAGGCCTCTATAGGAGGAGTGCCTCAGTAGATGATTGAGTCTCAGGTCTTTAGGTTTAGTTTGTAAAAACATACTGCGTGCTTTTGGTGTGGAAGAACAGTAATTGTGACCTTAATGTGCAAAGCAGCTCGTCCCGGGCTGTGTGCGTCTTCACTGATGCCATGAGCTGTTGCAGTTCGAGCGTGTGGACCTCACTCACAGCAGCTGGGTCCTGTTCCTGACCTGGAGGCTGAACAGCGATCCTCTGGTTGTTCTGATCAAACTCCCCCACAGCCACCTTGTATGATGCGGCACTTTCTGTGCTGGGCAAGTGGGGCTGAATCAGGACTGAGGAGGGAAGCTCTAAAACCTGGAGGGAAAAACAACACTTCAAAGTCTATAGATATCATTGTTCCATTAACTTTACTCAATAAAGGGGTTTCTTTTTATCATCAGTCATTAACTGCCTGTGCATCTTTGACTTTGTATTATTAATTGGTCAGTGGATCATATTCTCATATCTCTATAATGCCATAGGGGAAACAAATATCTTAAAAGAGGTATGGAAATACACCTACATGTTCCAACGGAATGATGTAAAAAGGAAGGCCAGTGGATTCAAACAGATCCTTTAGCTCACTGTTGGTCTTGTTTCTGTCTTCCAGGGAGCGCCCAGTCAGAGCACCCTCTGAACAGGCAGAAATTTACAATCATTACATATTTAAGCGAGATAGACACAATAATAGGCTGTTAACTCTTACCATCAATAAAAACAATCCCCGGCGTAAATCTGAGCTTCTTGTGAGCATTCACACTCAAGCCCTGGTAAATAAATAAGTTAGCTATGCAGCAATTATTCCTTGTAAAATTGGAAATATTTTCTGTACCTCTTGAACTTGATGAAGCATTGAACATGAAGAGGGACCCCCCGACACAGCCAAGAGCACCTGACAAATGTCAACACGCAAATACTCTATTATGGCAAAGAATAGCAATCTATAGTTTCACAATTAAAACACCACTTAGCATTACCCACCTTTTCTCCAGGAAATAAGATTCGGTTTTTGCCCAACATGGCTCTGAACTTGTGAATGAAGTAATCATTGAAGCAACCCCTAGCATTGGAAGAGCAATGTTAAAAGTAATATTGCCAGTGCACATGCTGAATAAAATTAATCACCTCAGCCTTGACTATGTGTAGTGTGAAATTATTTCATTATTCATTATTTCTTAGTAAAGAGCTGCTTTGAAGTCATGGATTACATCTAAAGTCAGAACTGTATGGGTATATGGATGGAATGTGGTGAAGGTGATCTTTTGGGTTCATTACATTAAAGATTACCAAATCAATTATTTTTAAAGAAGAAGTTAGTTTCGTTACGATTTTTGTTGTTAATTTTAAGCAACATGTTCTCACCTGCAATAAGGATCTCCAACTCTGAGAAGAACAGCAGGGGGGTGCACTTTGCATTTCACGCACAACTTCGAAATACTACACACAGACAAAAGCTCACTTTAAGGACTTTATATTCTAATCAATATACAAATATCTCGGTACAGTATTTATTTCAAAGTAATAAAGTTAACAAAAATCAAGGTTGGAAGAACTCCTGAGTGTTAATCCCACTCTCCGTGTCCGACAGTACAGTTCTGGACGTACCTTGGGGTGTCCAAAGACCCCAGGGGTGCACTGTAGGTCTGATCCACTTGACACATTACGAATAACTTCTATTCAACACTACAAAAACAACAGAGAAACAGCACGTCGGGGCTTATAGCAAGCGGCCATGACACTTCAGACGTTTATAAATAACGAATGCACTTTAGCGCCACCGTTCGACACGGATGACGACGTCCCCCATTAAGTATATTATTATACTAGTGTTTTACAGACACAGAGTGTCATTAAAACTACGACAGGGAAATGGGAAAAAATAGCTATTTTAATTCCAATTTTTTAAGATAATCAGTTTGAAGTATTTCTCGTTCAGTGCACCAAAAATGTTGTTGCGAATGGATTTCTGGGATTGTAGTTTTCAAACGTCGAATATCGTCTATATCTTATATACGAGCGGACTTCAACACCCAGAAAGCAATGCGTGCAGATGTGTTTCTTCCGCTCGTCGTTAGTGGTACCCCGCTGATATAACATGTACCTGGATACAGGAAAACATATGCGGCACGTTCATCCATTTGATTTATAATTGAGACAGAGATTTATTTGCCGAGCGCATTTACACGGACACTACCGCTGCGCAGCTTGGTGTTTACTTCTCCTCGCGTCTTTGTTAGCAAACGCCAAGTGATGCTGTGGCTTTCGGAGAGTCTTCAAAGCATCCACAGTGTTAGTTTGACTGCTGTCACAGTGGCAGCCACTTAGCCGAAAGAAGAGTGATCTCGTTTTGCTCAACAGTAGCTTCATGATGGCGATGTTTCGGAGCTTTGTTTCCGCCAGCAGCCAGCTCCGTCGGCCACAGCAGTCTCAGCCCGGACCAGGACCCGGGCCGGCTCCTTGCTCTGGGTCAGTGGTTCCTTCCGAGAACATTGAGAGCCAGTTTTCCTGTCCCATCTGTCTCGAAGTCTACCACAAGCCGGTCAGCATCGCCAGCTGTGCACACACGTACGTATCTTCTGTTGTTGACATCTCATTTTGTTTACGCCAGGATCTCGTTCTTGTGTTTACGTGACAATTTTGGATGACATTACTGTCCCTCGGCCCCCCCCCCCCCCCCCTTTTTTTTTTCTTCATTTTGTCACTTAAAAGTCCAAAGATCTGAAGAAAAACAACATGGTTAAAAACAACAACATTGTATTCACCTTATTCCGCCCCGCCCACTTTTGCCACTTTTTGCCTTGTCTCGGCACTTCCGTTGTACAGACACTTCCGGTCGAGCGTGAAGCCCGTTCATTTAAACGGAGAACGAGGGAAAATATTCTCCGCTCAAATCTGATGTTTAGTAGATTGATTTGTGTAAAATGGCCAATGTTCAACAACCAACATGTCAACACTGTACCGTTTCTCTGCGCGGCCGAAAAACGGCTTTGTTTTCGTGTAGTAACTGATTTTAACTGGACTTCTCCAGTCCCATGTTAACAGATGGGAAGTTTCGGAATATTGTGATATGGGATGTGATGTCATATCGCTAAGGATTATGGGATTAGCAGCAATTGTAAACCAATGGAGATTTTAAAAGTTAAAATACTGGAGTTATTATTCACATTAAAACACTTGGACACCACAGTGTGTTAGATGTATTTATCAGCAGTAACTCAGCGGCTAACTGAGTTGTTCCACTGCTTTTTTCTCCGCTTTTTATACTGTTTTTAGCTTATGTTAGTCAATGGAAATGTATGCTAACAGCTGCAAAGATGGCGGATCTCCATGGTACCTGTGGAATTTCCCGAACTCTTAATTGACTCCCACTCTTCACAGCTTCTTGCTCAGTCAGACCTTTTTGGTTGCGTTACTCTCTTACATTTGGGTGGTGATTGTGAAACAAAGATTAAGCAATTGATATATTGTTTGTTTGTTTGTTTGTTTGTTTTCCCCTGAACACAGTTACTGATAATGTTTTGTGCAGTTTCTGTGGTGAGTGCCTCCAGCCCTGCCTCCAGGTTACCTCTCCCCTCTGCCCTCTCTGCCGCATCCCATTTGACCCCAAGAAGGTTGAGCGTTCTTCAGTTGTGGAGAAACAGCTGTCAACTTTGAAAGCCCCATGTCGTGGCTGCCGTAAGAAGGTACTTGCCATGCAATGACACCAAGTAAATGCCATTTCAACAATTAAGTAGTTTGCGTTAGGGATGTCCCGATCAGGTTTTTTTGCCCCCGAGTCCAAGTCATTTGATTTTGAGAATTGCCCGAACCCGAGTCCCAATCCGATACCTAATACATTATTTTAAAAATTAAGAAAAAAAAAAATATTATTCAACTTGTTTTCATTCATGGTTTTGGATATAGAGAGTAACTCGACTAAGTCTGTTTTTTCTCAAGTAAGCAAGTCTTTTAGTCTATTAGTCTTTACAGTGTAATATAGTTTTACACAGAGGGTGATCTAAAATCCCATTCGTTATTAAATGTGTTTGTTGATTGGCAATGAAAACAAAACTTGGGCAATACATTTTTTATGCAGTGTAATGTAAAAAACTGTCTGGCAGCACAGAAAAAAAAAACAGCAGTAATGTGGCCAAACAGTTAAATAACACAATATATTTGGCCAAAAGCTAAATGTGCCATGTTAACTTGATTACAGTCTCTTTAATAAGTAGATATAGGGTGACCACATTTCCCAGCCTGAAAACCGGGACAGGGTCGAGGACCGAGCTGTGCACGCGCGCCGTTCACCGTGGCTTGAGCGCGGGTCACCTACTGTGGGCGTGTACAGGGTGCGTGTGTTTTACTAAAGGCGTAAGACAACCAGGAGTGACAGCAAGTGCTTCTTCCTCAGTTCACCTCCTGAACGTAGCGCGGGGATAAGCGAAGAGAGGAGGCAGTGGTTATCAGGTTATAGAGACGAAGTTTCCCCTCGTCTTTCAGCGTTTGCGCACGTATGAGCGCAACGGGCCGCGCTCTCGTCTTTGTCCACGGACTTTTAAACATCTCCGCAGAAATGCGAGGAGGGTTTCTCTGCTCAGTGCGGGTCTGAGTAGGCATGGTTTAATCACATGTAGCGGGGTAATAGCGATAAAAACAGCTGTTTGCTACTTCTTACCGCTCTCTCCCCGTCCTGTCTTCCCGTCCGTTCTGACTCCTCTCTCCTCGCTTAGCCTACAGTAAACTCTGCACGGGTTTTCGGAGATGTTGTTATTGTTCTCCTGCGCTGGCACTTGTGTGGATTTGTGGATTTCTCAGACAAAGGGGGGACACGGACTGAGCGATGGTGCGAGTGGTTTGACGCAGCAGGTGGAGTGAGTAACAGAGGTGCTGGGCCAGGGGGAGAGGACAGAAAGTGGTTTGCGGTAGCTCGAAATCTGATCAAAAGTAACGAGAATGGACATGCATAAATATCCGAGTCCTGATCGGGAGGTGTTGTCCGATTCTGATCGAGTCCGTAACCACGTGATCGGGCCCGATTTCCGATCACGTGATCGGATTGGGACATCCCTAGTTTGCGTGTCTCTAATTTTGGAGATGAACTGTTGGAACTAGTTTTCACCTGTAACATTTTGGTTTACTTAACTTCACTTTAGGTGGCGCTGGTCAAAATGAAGTCCCATATTGCATCGTGTACTAAAGTTCAAGAACAGATTGCTAACTGTCCGAAGTTTGTTCCTGTTCTTCCCACATCACAACCCATACCAAGGTAAGCAGACACAAACCACCCTAGATGTTTGAACACTAGTTGATGGTTCTTTGAGTCCTTAGCTGCAAGACCCATGCCATAATCATTTGGGTAGAGACCAGATACTACAGAGATTTTTCAGCTTGTCCAGGATTGGTTTCTCTGTGGAGCTGCGAGCATGCTCATGTGGAATAGGCAGAGTCAGCACTACACTCACTGGCTACAATCACGGCCAACAACGCCACAGAGGCACTTCATGAAATATCAATAAGCATCATTAAAGTCATGACAAGTATATCTTCCAGCTCCATGAACTGTACAAGTCTGAACCAAGCAGCATACAAAGATGAACAGCCCAATGAGAAAGAAGTATGTCTCGTTGTCTCAACAACCTTTCATTCAAGTTAAATGTAACACTCGGGATATTGTATGATGGAGAAATAAGACAATTTCATATTGTAACAGTTTATGCAAAAGTGTACCCATTGTGTGTGTGTCACAATCATTTTCTTCTGGATGCAGTGAAATCCACGAACTCTGTCACGTAATATAAAACTGCGCCTTGAGATCAGTAGGATGAAAGACCTCATTCACTCTGGGACATCAGCAGTTTGTCTGCAGCCATCAAAGACCTGCTTGCTAACTGCTTAACCAAAAAGGGGGCATCTGCACTTGGCCTCCTGAGAGCGTGCCAGTTGGTGTTGCAAACTTTAACTCTAAATATACTTTGCAATGCTTTGCCTATTTTAAGATTTACACATTTACAGAGTTTACTTAAAAAAGAAAAATGAGAGGATATTGTTAAGTTATGTCTTTTTCTACAGCGCACGTGTGCGAGGTTCTCCAAGTACTGCATTATTACACTGGTACTGGCGGTTCAAATGTAAACTGCAGTCTCTTTGAAACGAATGGCAGTAAATAAAGTTCTAAACCAAGTCTGACCATCAACAGTCAGACCTGTTTGCAAATATCTCACACACAATATGAAATGCACAAAACGTTTTAGTTTATGTGCACACACAAGTGTACAAGAGTCAGTGACATAACTGTTGGACAGACAATACATTTTACGTGTCCTGTAAACGTAGACGCATTTTAATAGTTATGTTGTGACAATGTAATTTATATCTTAAATTCTGAATATTTGTTCATCTGTGCTTTGCAGCAATATTCCAAACCGCTCTACATTTGTTTGTCCATTCTGTGGAATCAGAAACTTGGATCAGCAAGAATTGGTAAAGCACTGCATGGAGAACCATCGAAATGACCCCAACAAAGTGGTACGAACTGTTTCTAATAAATCTGAAATAATCCTATGATTTATTTCTTTGTGAAATGATCTCACCATCTATGCTGTGTTTTGCACTTGTGGTTCTGCAGTGTCTGCAGTGTCTTTTGTCACAGGGATGACATTTATTTATTATTTAATATTGTGTACAGGTGTGTCCTGTGTGCTCTGCCATGCCATGGGGAGATCCCACCTACAAAAGCTCCAACTTCCTCCAGCATCTGCTTCACAGACACAAGTTCTCCTATGACACTTTTGTTGTAAGTGCAGTATTGCCTCAGACAGTTGTAGTGTATGTGTAAATGTACAATCCCGAGCCTCACGAGTGTGTTTTTGTAATTGTACAGGACTATAGCATTGATGAGGAGTCGGCTCTGCAGGCAGCTCTGGCCTTGTCCCTTGCTGAAAATTGACACTGTCCTCATCAGTTTCTGACATGACGATTGGACGTTTTTTGCAGTTGTGTCAGCTTGGATTCTATCATTCGCCATTTGTCCTCTTCACTGCCTGAAGATCTAGGTCATATCATTATACTGTATGTCTGAAGTCTCCTACAGCATGCAAAATAACCCTGAGCTGAGCTCATATAAGGGCACACACTCTAATGAGTATTCATCAGTTTGAGTAAAAAGCCATTGGAAAAGATGCAAAGACAAACTAGTTATCACTGAGTGCATCTCACTGGAAAATGTAAAGAAATTAAGTAAATATGCAACATGAATACATGCAGTACTCCCATGAAATGCTAAGAAGTGCTTACTTGAGGGTTGGTCTTTGGCAATACGAGTTACCCTAATAGCAGCAAGCATGTCAGTGGTCATCATGGTGTCCTTGCCCACAGCTGAAGCAAGTGGGCTGAACTCTCCACAGTCATGTCCAAATATAAGAATGCAAATAATCTCATCCACATATCCATCAAACTGTATGTAAACGCAATAACATGCATTGCCAAGCCACTCTTCACTAAACACACCTTTTTCCTGTGAATATTTGCACTTTTTATAATGGACTCACATAAGTGTTCATCTTTCACTTATCAGTGTATCCATTTCTTAAAAGTATTTTTATGATACATCCATTCAGTAATATCAGTGCAAGATATATCTATTTTTTGAAAAATATTACTTTTCACACCACTGGAGGTGGTACCTTGTATTTGCAACTTTCTGGGGACATTGCATTTCTTTCTAAACTTGGAATGCCATAACGCATCATGCGCAAGCAGACTGACCTGACGTACGTGTTGGAAAAGAGTGTTTCGTGTAACCGGTTTTGCACCTGAGAAAGGAAGGAAGTGTCGGTTGCACTTTTATAATTTGTTGATTTTTACTATAGTATTTTTGATTGATTTCAAAGTTTAAGGAAAAGTTGTTATGTATATGGGCACTAATACAGTATTTGTCATCTAGTTTGTTAAACACAAATGTTTTTTATATGGAATGTACTATTTGTGCCATCCCAGTTCAGTACATGTGTAGGACAAAGCAGAGGTTTTGCCCAGGACCCTTTCTGTCTGGCCTGTGTATTTATTATACTATATGTTCATGTTTCACTTACAAAGGTTCTCATTCATAAAATTCCCACTTTTGCATTTCATGTACCAGATTTAATTTATACTATGTGTGAAAACTTTTGTAGTTATTCAGTATTGCAAATGTTTGTGCAATTTGACCCCCTCCCCCACCGCCACCACAACAAAATGGGACCTGCTGCGAACGTTCAAAGCTATTTGGATTGAGCTGATAACGTGTAATGATGTTGCACAGGGAGTTCCTTTAGTTTGTTGTATTAAAAACTTTAGCACAACATTTTCATTTTCCCTATGTTAACTGCTAACAAGTTGAACCTTTAAAAAAAATAACTTAAAAAAAAACACTGTGCTATTCTCTGGTGTATTTGTAATCTGCTTTGTAGTGAACACAAATGGATGGTGAACTGATATCAGCTTTTTACTTGTTAAAGTCAACTACCATTTCATTTAATTTCAATAGGTATATCACGTCATATAATCAGTTATAGGCCTATAATAGTTTTCGTAAATGCTTTTAACCTATTTACCATTTAGCCTGGGCGATGGGTGATGCCTTCTTACGGCCTACATGCTGTTCATTATGTTATTGAAACATCAAAGTAGACATTTAGATCGGCGCTGTCCTTCCACTGCCCTGTCTTTTACATTTACGATCAGCAGGGTTTTCCGTTTTACACAAATTAAGAGGTAGCTCAGGATTTCGTAAAGGACAGGCACTGCAACGTGTGTGACTCCTGCCCACTGATCCTGATTCCTGCCCCGGAGGAAACGAAAGGGAGCTTTCATCTTGAGCTAAAGGCTAGTGGTAAATGATAATATAACATGTATACAACTCAATTAACTTTAATCTACTTACAGGCCGACACAAAAACTAAAACTTTTCTCTTTTCTAGTTTTAATGTTTATTTTGTGTTAGCCGTTAGCCTCAAGACAAAAACATCCACCGTTATGAACAGGTTTTCTCCAGTGAAGTTGTTCTATTTCACATCAAGTTTTTATTTTTAACCTGCTCCATTCACATCCTAACTTTTATTCACTGTCCTTCTCAAAATCTGCTGTCTCTACATTGGTGTTAGACATTTCTACGTGTTGGACACCTGTTCGTGAATGTAAAAGTCCTGCCGGAAACACGTGGGGGATTGGATTGTTTATGATGCTGTTTTACTCCAGCTCTAAAGGTGGCGCTAAAGCGTTTATCCTTTTGCAAATGCAAAATCAGCAGGTAATCGGAGCCCTCAGATTGTCAACAAGAGCAAAATTAGCAAGACATTCTTACACTTCTCTACTTTGTGGTGTCTCAGTAAAACAGCGCACACAGGAGGAAGATTAGCACGTCTTTTTCGACGCGATAATATCACTGTGAGTTGAATTCTTGTAATATTATAAACACATGACGACTCGTGACTGGCCCCAGTGAAGTGACAGCTGACAACAGATGTGAGACATGCCATGAAATCAGCTCAGCACTGAAGTAATCTTTAGCCGACCGAGTAGACTAAAGAAGAGGTTTATGTTATGGTGAACTGCATAATTTGGAATTGAATAGGAAACATTATTGTGTTATGCTCACTCTGTGGTCGAATTGCCTCACTAACCTCTAACCTGGCTTTCTTTACTAAACATCAGAGAGCTACTCATAATTAAAGTTGACTACACCGATCTCCATGTTTATTTAGCTAAAGATTTGCAGATTGTTTGGAAAATATAGTCATAACTCAATGGTGCACAAAGAGAATCCGAATCTATAATGGGACTTCATGAGGTCTATGAGGTGTTTTGTCAGGGCAGTAATCAAATCTGTCGGTATGGCTTTATTTTACACTACCTTGATGCATTGTACCCAACTAAATTAAGTACAATGTAATGTGCTATGTAATAATCTGTAATAACTTCTACCTATGCACTACATACACAAGGGGGTTAGGGCTTAATGTTAGGGTTAGAGTTATGTCTTATTACATTATGTACCTACAAACTACACATACTTATAATAATAATATTCCATTGTGTATCTAACCCATAGGTACAAGTTCTTACAGAGCACATTACATTGGACTAAATTTAGTTAACAGTACAATGTACTGTTAGCTAGAGATTTCCTTGGAAATCCCTGGTGCATACAATGTAGGCTGTGTCTTGCGTTTCCCAAAAGCTTGCTCCCTGTTTCACATTCCTCCATTTATTTTCTAGAAGAGACCATTTAAAAATGACTACATCATGGAGCGATCGCTTACAAAACTACGCTGACCTGCCCGCTAACATGGATGGAGTGGCTCTGAAGAAATACAGGCGTGAGGTCCACCACAGGTCTGTGCCACATATCACTATCTGTGTCATTCCATATGATTCAGTCTAGAACTGCCAGTCATTATATTACCCTAACTTTAAACAGTAGAGACGTAATAGAGACATAAAGTCCTAGCCTCACATTTGATAAGGAACTTGCCATCAAACTTCAGTTCATACTTCCCCAATTCGTTTCCTTCTTTAAGATGTATTTATCTATATCACATCCTCTGCTGCCTCTGCTGCCCGGGATACCTTGTAGTTTAATAGTATTATTTATTTATTTATTTATTTATTGATAGATAGATAGATAGATAGATAGATAGATAGATAGATAGATAGATAGATAGATAGATAGATAGATAGATAGATAGATAGATAGATAGATAGATAGATAGATAGATAGACAGACAGACAGACAGACAGACAGACAGACAGACAGACAGACAGACATGAAACGGGAAATGTGTTGCAACAGGAAATCATACGAACTTATTACCACAGGTGACAATGTGTTGGGATTCACTGCATTGGTACTACTAACAACGTGCCCTGAAAAGTTTTATTCTGATAATCCCAATTTTGCTGAAATATTATCTGCGTGGTGAAGTAAACAACTGTGTATTCTGTGTCAAAAAGCTTTCCAAGGGAACTGGCTCATCCAGCCATGAGGTACAATAGCTTCTTCTTGTTTATTCATTGCAGCTCATTGTATTTGAACGCTGACCTCGACTCCTGAACGTGTAGTGGATGCTTCTTTGCCCTCCATTCATTTGTTGTCCTTTTATGATCCCTAAAATTGATATGGTTGGGATGTTATATGACATTTCATTTAAATATAATATTTTACCCTTAGTTTAGATTTTGCTTTCTGTAACATTTTTTGTGGTCTTTTGTAGAGTGTTTGTGAACAGAAGTTTGGCTATGGAGAAGATCAAGTGTTTTGGCTTTGACATGGACTACACTCTGGCAGGTGCGGCCATTGTCCATCAGCCCACCACTGTCACACATGTAATACATTATACTCATATTATACATTGTTAATCTTAGTAGTAGTTGTAAGGGCGGTTAGCACTACTGCCACACAGAGACAGCAAGAAGGTCCTGGGTTCAATTCCCGGGCCAGACAGGGCCTTTCTGTGTGGAGTTTGGATGTCCTCCCCGTGTCTACTTAGATTTCCTCCGGGTGCTACAGTTTCATCTATCACAAAAAATATGCACAATGGGGCCAGGATACCCCTGGAAAAGAGATTCATAATCTCAGTTGGACTTTCCAGGTTAAGTTAAGGTCAAATAAATAAAAATTGCCGGGGCCTATAAGCCTTCACCCACTCATACATAGATCTGTAAAAGATGCTAAGGCGACTTTTACTTGCCCCTACCTGTGGAGACGTGCTCCAGGGTTGGCATCAAAGTTAACTTTAAAAAGTTCTAGATGGGGACATTCATGGCTAATCAAGGCATTTTTGACAAAAATGTGCTTGACCTTATCAGGCTTGATTCTTGTCGATATAACCAATATATCGACAAGAATCAAGTGTGTGAGTGTGTGATTTGATTTGTAGTTTCTGAAAGTGTCAGTGTCAGGCAAAAAATATAGGTTTTTCAAAATGTTTAAGTTTTAAAGCTCTAACTACACAATTATTCGCTCAAAATAAATGAAATATTCAGGGCTTCGTCCTCTACTGGAGTACTGTAAGTGTAAAAACGACATGGAGTCGAGAACACCACAACGCGCAGGAGATATTTCACTTTTTAAGCTATTTTACCTGAAACTCGTTCCACAACAATAGAGTTCAGGACTGTGCATCATGGGATTCGCAGCAATAATAAACTACTGGAGATTTTAAAAGATAAAATACTGTGGTTTGTGGGTGTTAGCAAACATTTTCCATGGACTAACATTAGCTAACAGACTGTAGTGTCCAAGTTCTGAACGTGAACAATAACTCCAGTATTTTACCTTTTTAAATCTCTATTGGTTTATTTATTGCTGCAAATCCCATCAATTGTCTATCATTACTATGAAAACAGCTGCATTGGAGCGATAACGTGATGTAACTGTTGCCGGACTAACTGAAATAATGCATGCCAGTAAACATTACAATTCTCACTGGCCATAGTGTAGAATATCTGAATTGGTCCAGTAAATGTGGCATTGGATGTTGAGTCAGTCGTTTTTCTTCAATTTGAGAGGACAAAACCTCTCTTGATAAACAAAACCAGCAGAAATCAGTGATGCAATGTCTTGTATGTATGTCTTCTATTTGTGTGCAGTGTACAAGTCCCCTGAGTACGAGTCACTGGGGTTTGACCTGACAGTGGAGCGCCTTGTGTCCATTGGTTATCCACAGGAATTACTCAACTTTGTTTATGACCCCGCGTTTCCAACCAGGTCAGAATGGACAGTGACTGTTAAGCTTAATATTGACAACTTTTTTTTTAATGGTCTCCTTTCTGCTACAGGGGCCTGATTTTTGACACTTTGTATGGAAACCTGCTCAAAGTGGATGCTTATGGGAACATTCTTGTTTGTGTACATGGATTCAACTTTATAAGGGGGTAAGTGCTGCATTTTTCCCAGAGGACCACGTTACACTATATATTTCACTGTATCTTCCACCTTTTTCATCCTCAGGCTATTTGGACAGATCTAAAACACAAAATCATAGCAAATTGGTGTTTTTCCTCAATGGTCTTTCATACAATATAGGACCACGTTGTACCATTGTGCTCAAAGGTCCGTTGTTCACTGTGTTTCTTGCAGACCAGAAACCAGGGAGATTTATCCAAATAAGTTCATACAGCGTGGAGACACAGACCGCTTCTACATCCTCAACACACTGTTCAACCTTCCCGGTGAGTAAGCGTAAACTCACATCGTTATACTGTCTTATATATATTTACTTAGTTTTAGGGCTGTGCAGCTAATGCAAATGTTTCAATAACACAATATCAACCGCAGCCAATCTCAGTTATTGTGTTTGTTTGTTTGTTTGTTTGTTAGTGTTAAATGGTATTGAAGGGGAAAGCATTATTGTTTTAAGTTTAGGTCTACTTAAAAGGTCTGTCTAGGCCAGGGGTGTCCAAACTTTTTTCATGGGGGGCCGCATATTGAAGTGTACATGGGGTGAAGGGCCGTAGATCAGTAGTTAGTGCCACAAAACCTTCGACTAGCAGAGGTTTAAATTGTGCCCCATACGTCTATTTAAGCTTAAAACCTTCATGCCAGCTCTGTCTCACAATAAAATGTTAGTTGTTAGGTTAGAATTGTATAGAATTATTACATTTCAAATAAAAAGGTCCATCTCTGGTGAAGTGTACCGATACAGCAAGAGGCCGAGGGCCACCATAAATTGGTCTGAGGGCCGCATTTGGCCCCCGGGCCGCACTTTGGACACCCCTGGTCTAGGCTATGTTCATAGACCATTAGTAAAGGGTTATTTATTTATTTTTAAAGCAGTAATAAGTAACTTGTTTACCTTAATAAATACTTTTCATAGTCCTTAATGGGATGATTGGGGGTGTCGTTCATCTTCCCATGGCCAGAAAACCACAATTGCAACTTCCCTGCCTCCGGGTAGGAGGCCTCAATACAGACAAGTGGAAATACGAAGAAGAAGCTAACAGGCTAACGGGCAAAGCTAACTGTGGGCTAGCGACAGTTAAACATTATTTACAGCCAAGTTTGAGTGAAAAAAATGTGTGTGTTGTGTTATTGGATGAACAATATTCCTCTCTCCCTTTGTCTTTTCTGTCAGCAAAGTATTTACTCTCACGGACAATTAATGAAACTTAATGAAAATTAAAAAACGCAACATGCTACGATACCTGCAGTGGCGCTTATGGCCTCTAGGGGCAAGAGTTACTTAGTACTGCTTTAATGTGAAAAAAAAAAAGAATCTAATAAAAATTCATGGATTTTCATAGTAAGGAAAAAGTTATTGCCCCTTCCTATATATAGACATTGTTTGCCTTCATTGTTTTTGTGTGAATATCCCAGTACTGTTGTTGTTGTTGTTGTTGTTGTTGTTGTTGTTGTTGTGTATTTTGATCGCATATCCACACTTATCTCATCTCTTTCTGCAGAAACCTACCTCTTCGCATGTTTAGTCGACTTCTTTAGCAACTGCTCCAGATATACCAGGTGTGAGCGCACACACTCGCATGCAAAACAACACACGTGAAACTTATTGCTGACCTTAAACTATGATAATAGGCCACCAAGGTTTCTACAGGCCACCAAGGTTTCTACACTTTTGTTCTCAAGTTTGATTTTATGTTAACAGACACCACAGCATTGTGAACACTGTGTCAGTACTGATCTTTTAAGCATTAACCTCCCCCTTTTTCAGCTGCGAAACTGGCTTCAAAGATGGAGACCTTTTCATGTCTTACAAGAGCATGTTTCAAGATGTACGAGATGCAGTGGACTGGATTCATTTCAAGGTAACCGCTTTCTCAAGGTTTCCCTGATTCACAGTTCACACTGACTCATTTGATACGGGCATGTTTTGTCGCAGGGATCATTAAAGGAGAAGACAGTTGAAAATTTGGAGAAGTATGTTGTCAAAGATGTAAGTGCATATCGGCATACACAATATTAAATACACAGAAACACCCTTATCTCATAAAAACAAGAATTTGAGAAACATGGAGGCTTCTTTCTGTAAAAAACAACACATTGTTTATCATTATGTCATTACTGTATGTTTTTTATTGTATTTTATTGTCTTGTGTAATGTTTGCTGTTTTTTCTACCAGCCAAAGCTTCCTCTTCTCCTGAGTCGCATGAATGAAGTTGCCAAAGTATTTATGGCCACCAACAGTGATTACAAATATACACAGGTGGAATTTTCAACTATGCGGTTTACAAGTGTTTCCTTTATATGTTATCTTTGATTATGTTGTTTGTTTTTTTACAGAAAATTATGACATACCTTTTTGACCTTCCTCATGGACCAAAGGTTTGTCTGATTTGAGGGGCTTGCTAATGATAAAACACATAAACTAATGGTCATATGAAATATAGTTTTGGAAAAACTTCAAGAAACAAAAAAACTCAACAGGCGCAGCATCAATGTAATTAATGTACAAGCCTGACTATTTGCATAATTTATATTGAGAAATATACAGGAAGCGGTGGCACAGAAGGATATGCAATCAGAGGTTGCAGTTTTGGATCTTGTCATACTTTACTCTGTACTTCTCAGTATGTTTGAACACGGAAGAACATAAAAAAGGGAGCCGTTTTTATAGATTAAAAAAACCTATTCTTTTCACATACATTGCCACATCATTATACAAATG
This sequence comes from Gobius niger, assembly GCF_951799975.1. NCBI lineage: Eukaryota > Metazoa > Chordata > Actinopteri > Gobiiformes > Gobiidae > Gobius > Gobius niger. The sequence continues at coordinate 18,565,059 of NC_136858.1, forward strand.
TTTCTTCCACATTATATAATAACGTAGAAACTTATTTGTCTCAGCCAGGGACACCCCACAGGCATTGGCAATCCTATTTTGACCTGATCCTGGTGGATGCTCGCAAACCCCTGTTTTTTGGAGAGGGAACTGTCCTGCGCCAAGTGGACACAGTGAGTGGCTCAAAACCACCATCATTTCCACAGATGAAGACATTGCGCTTTATATATTTTTTGTTTTAAATGTAAAGACTTCAGGTCGTCTGAAGATCGGAACATACACTGGACCACTGCAGCACGGCATTGTTTACTCTGGAGGTACATTCTTCAGTACATCTTTAGCTTTAGCTTAGTCCGCTCCATCCACTCCATCAGCTTTGACTCACACCTGCACCAGAGATTACTTACTTTATACTCAAGTAAGAGTAACGTTAATTAATTTTACCCAAGTGGAAGTTAAAAAGTTGTAAAAGTTTGATTCATGTTTCAATAGTGACATAAATTATGAGAAACAAAACAATAAATAATGAAAGATTTTAATATTTTCAAAGAAAATACCATAAAAATATATAAAAAGAAATTATGAAGAGTCAATTAAACAATTAACAAAATACATATATTTTACGGGTCAAAATGCCGGTTTGTCACTTAAAAATTTACTCACAGTGGCATGAGCTCTGTTTTTTTACTCAAGTAGCAGATGCTTAATTTTAACATTACTGAAATAGAAGTGATTAAAAATACTGTATGAAAACACTTTAAAAAGTGACTTAAGTACACGAGTAAATGTAATTGAGTACTACCTGCATCTGCTTATGGCTGACCTGTAAAACCTTTTGTTATCTTATTTATGTTCTTTTGTAATAACAATTAACAAACCATTTCTTGGTAGAAGACCTAAAGATCCCATCTCAGCTATAAAATGACGAGCATTGCTTAAACATTGCTTTACTTTGATGCTGAATGATTTCGTCTTCCCAGGTTCTTCAGATATTGTGTGTGACCTACTGGGAGCCAAGGGAAAAGACATAATATATATTGGAGACCACATTTTTGGTGATATCCTCAAATCCAAGAAGCGTCAGGGCTGGAGGACATTTCTGGTCATTCCAGAGCTTGCCCAGGAGCTTCATGTGTGGACCGACAAAAGCTGTGAGTCAAAGACCCACTTAAAGGTGCCCTGTGCAACTTTTTATGTAAAAAGAAAAAAGTTAATATTAGTGTGTATTTGACCTTTCAGTGACCTAATGGCTGTGTGGGTCGTCCGCTCTCGATTAGCATTGTAATTAGCATTACTATGCTAATCACCCAAGCAGCCGCTGGATCACTGAAAGGTCAAATACGCACTAATATTAACTTTTTTATATATATAAAAAGTTGCATAGTGCACCTTTAACTCCTTGTCCGTGCATAATGCACTGTGTGATGCAAGTTTCTGTTTTTCAGCTATATTTGAAGAGCTTCAGTCTCTGGACTGTTTCCTCGCTGAGCTTTACAAGTGAGGTTCTAATATTCCAGTTTATCTTAGACAATTTTATTGTAGAAGAGATCTCTCCTACAAAAAGAGACATTGACAGGTGTGCAGTTCTTTGGCGATGTGATGTAGAATTATAAGCTCACTATGTTGTTTGATAGACATTTGGACAGCAGCAGTAATGAACGACCAGACATCAGCTCTCTTCAGAGACGCATCAAGGTACCAAATCTTCACATTAGTGACTTAACTTTATACAGCAATGTATGATTGATTATCTAATAAATTGCCAATCTATTCAAATGCAGAGAGAGAAACCCCAGCTGTTCAAAAGATTCACTAATGAATGTAGTGTGTGTGAGTGAAAGGTTGGTGGTGGTGGGAGGGGCTGATAGCACAGATTGGTTGCCTCGCTTCCATCAGTCTACCCCAGGGCAGCTGTGGCTAGTAATAGTAGCTTACCACCACCAAGTATGGAGTGAATGAATAATGCAATGTAAAGCGTTTTAGAGTGTCCAGAAAAGTGCTGTATAAAACCAATGCAAACATAAATTGTTCATTGTTGAGAAACCTTTTCCTGTGTCTCTTGTCCAGAAAGTGACCCATGACATGGACATGTGTTACGGGATGATGGGCAGTCTTTTTCGCAGTGGATCAAGGCAGACCCTATTTGCGTCTCAGGTTATGCGTTACGCTGATCTTTATGCTGCCTCCTTTATTAATCTGCTGTACTACCCCTTCAGCTACCTGTTCAGAGCAGCACATGTATTGGTGAGCCACACTCACTCTGTAACTATAACGTGTCGCTTAAAACATCACATTTACTCTAATATTTAAACTACACATGTGAATGTTTTCCCAGATGCCTCACGAGTCAACAGTGGAGCATACTCACATCAGCATCATGGACACTGAGTCGCCCCTGGCAACAAGGAACCGCCATGACCTGGACCTAAGGGAGGAGTGCAAACGGCACCAGCTGACCCGCTCCATCAGCGAGATCCAGCCACCGCACTTCTTCCCCACGGCGCCTCAGGAGATCACACACTGCCATGACGAGGACGATGATGAGGAGGAAGAGGAGTAGAAGTCTTTACCACTGTATAACTGCCACCAGTAAAAGCCACACATTCATGTAGGCTCTTCTATTGTGCATCATTTCCTGTACAGTTTTACATACAGCTTTAATGTGTCATATTCACTGTATTTCCAACACGCACATCTTCAAAAGAACCCTCACACTTTTCTTTAATCCGTTTCTGTGTAAGTGTAGGAATAGATCTTAAATTAATGTAAACATTAATTTTAAAGATATTTTTTACTCTTTTGATATGGTCCTCCCTTAACACAGACCGTAATGGGATAACAAAATATTATACTGTTTTTCTGTTTTGTTACTTTACTACCTGTGCTCAGCTTGAAGCCGTCCAATTACTGTTACTGTAAAAAAAAAAAAAAAAAAAGGTCTTAAAAAGGGGCAATTTATCATTGACTGTATCATTGTTAAACAATTTGAAGTGATGCCTGCTCCAGTCATTTCAGTCTCACATCGAACTAAGGTCTACAGATTGTGCCACTGATTTATTTTATTATGTGCAATTACTTTAGCTTTACGCGGTTACTGAAAGAATGTAGCTTGGGGCATGGTGATCCCAGTCCTTAGCTGTTGAGATGCTGCTGTTACTTTAAGACTGTTTCAGTGTTGAAGAAGCACAATGTTCCTATAAAGCACATGTGCGTTTCTGTTGAAATGTTCAATCTGACTGAAATTATGAAAATAAACCATCTAAATTGAAAAACTTAGTTGCAATGTTTTGTAGTTTTTCTGAAGAATCTCCTTGCAATAGGCCAGGATGAATGATGTGTGTGAGTGAATGTATGGTGGTGGTCAGAGGGTCCGTTGGCGCAGACGTCTGTGGTTGCGAAAGCGCTTCTGACAGTCTCCCCAAGGGGAAACTGAAGCTACAAACGTAGTTTACCACCATTGAGAATGGAGTGAATGTTCAATTGTCTCATGTAAAGGGCTTTGTGACCATGTCTGTGAAAGGCGCTATATAAATAAACATCTTCTTCTTCTTCTTCCTTGCTCTTCTTTCCGTGTGTGCACAAGCTAACAAGCTCTCAAGGCCAACACAAACTTCCTTAGCTCTTCCTTTGATCTGTTGTGATTGATTTCTTTTGTTCATAGTTACAAAAGTACAAGAAAAGTAACAGACAGGAAACATTATGCTTTTTTTTTTTACAAGAACATGAACAATTGCACATTAACATCATGTCTCCGTTTTCCATTTTTTATTAATAAAACATCTACATAAAAAAAAAAGCTAATTGACACTTCCACTGCGATCTTGCTTAGACATAAAGTAGATCCAGTCCGTCCCTGGATAGTATCCCAAGACCTTGGCTTCTTGATAAACGCACAGTGATTTAATAAGAACATTATTTTGACTCAAGGATAATGGGATGATGAGAGTCTGAGTGGAAATTCTCAGTCTGTTGAAACAGTCACATAAAACACGTGCGGAGGCTGCTCACGGCACAAAGCAGGATTTCAAGGACACGCTGGAGGTCAGGCAGCTGCCAGGCCTTCAGATAACTGCAGATAACTCTTTCACTTCAAGCTCTTGTTTACTGTGGCGACGCTTTTGTGATTTCATTTGAACCAAAACACTAACCTGCTCCAGACAAACAACTTTAAACTTTACAAAACAGGAGATAATTGGTCAAATGTTTATAGACATTAACATCAAGTCGGTTATGACCCAATTCAGTACGACTCCGATTTGCTTTATGATCCTCGATGCTGTGACTCACTTCAACAGGTGTCGGAGTTGGTCCTGCAGGTTTTTGGAGTGCTCCACACTTTAAAGACATACATTTGTTAGTGCTTTATGTTGGGTAATTTAACATAATTTTGTGGCGTACAGACTTACTTTTTTTGAATAGCCTCTTGTCTACGTGACAGAAACAAAGGGGTTTGTATTTTGGGGGGGAAAAAATTGAACCGTTCAGCATTGAGATGACTGAAGAATACTTACTGGTATTGGAGATGTGTAGTGATGATTGACATTTTTCTTAAGCTCTAGAAACAGAATGAGATATGATCAAGATATATTTGTGCTTCATGTGCTCTACAGTGTAATGAACAATACTGTGCACTTTGGTAATTTAATTTGTAAAGTTGCTCAGTGTTATATTAATACATGGAACTGTTGACATTTTGATTTAAAAATAAGTTAAAAACAAAATATTTTTTGAAAAAATGTGTTATGGGTTTGTAAAACTGGAATGTATGTTAGCTAATGCAAGTATGCAAGATGGGTATTAGACCTATGCTATGCCCTAAAAGTGATACTCACATCCTCAGAGTGCAGAATAGCGTCCTCCTGAATCACCATATTTCTTGCTGCCTGTCCCAGAAGCTACAAAGACAACATCTGCAATCAATACATTACAAGACAACATCTGCAATCAATATATAACTTAATGTGACAGAAGTGGAATCCATACATTTTATTTGTAAGGTGAGAGAATGCCATTATTCTTCTTTTTTTTTGTTTTTTTTAGCATGTCCAAAATATGTTGCTGTTGACATTTTATGTCTTCTTTGGACTGAAATGAAATTCATGAAATCTATTCACACACAAATAATTAAATTATTAATGCTAACATAAAGAAATACCTTTCTTTTGACTGGAAAATAACTGTATTGGTTATATTATTATATTTGGCTGCTGTGGAGGGGGTGAGCTGTAATTTCCTGGGCGTGTAAACATTACAGATAACCAAAATCACTACCACTGGCCAAGAAAGGACATCAGTGCCTCTACTTTGTCTGCAAACTGAGAAGAGCGAGGGTCTCCATCACGAGCACCTTCTATGGAGGGATTAAAAGAGCAAGGCATCATAAGTGCCTGCTTCTCCTCCATTCAGAAATGTACTCAAGCTGTCTCATCTGCAAAGCATTTCAAGTGATCCCAGGGCCCACGCACCCCTCACACAGTCTCTTCAGTGTGAGCAGTGGTTAGCGCTCATGCTTCACAGCCAGAAGGTTCCGGGTTTGATTCCTACCTGGACGGGGCCTTTATGAGTGGAGTTTGCATGTTCTCCCCGTGTCTGCGTAGGTTTCCTCCGGGTACTCCGGTTTCCCCTACCACTAAAACCATGTGTAATAGGTTCTTTATGGGGCCAGGACTCCTATGTGAAAGAGATTCTTAATCTCGGTGGGACTTTCCTGGTTAATTAAAGGTCAAATACATAGAAATTAAAAAAATATTGTGTGTTTTTTTTGTTATGTTTTGTGGCTTCCTCTTTCATTGTTTGTTATAAAAAAAAATAATCAGGTATAGGGCCTTTTAAGTGCATATGACACATTAGACACAATTTTTGCTACAAAATCACAACAACTCCGCCCAAGAAGTGACTTCCTGTTTCGATCCAGCACACACAGATTAAAGCACCATCTTATTCATTAGTTCAGCAGTCAATCAACATCAACTTTCTTTCTGCCTAACTATTAACAGACAAAACACTTAAAATGTGTGTATTTAATTATTTTCTTGTAATGTTGCAAGCACTTGCTGAACTAATCAATGAGACGAGCTGTGTGCTTTCATTTTGGTGTGCAAAAGACCAGTTTTCTTTAGTTTGCCCATTTTTTATGATGTTTATGGTTTCACTTCCTTATTGGACAACTACAGATTGCGACATTAAGGCAAACCATTTTAAACTGTTGCCGTGCTGACCATGTTAAGTCAATGGAAAATGAGTCAAACTGCTCTGGAACTGTAGCTGCGTCCGAAACCAGTAAATTGGTAAGAGGAAACCGGATGTGCGTCAGCGTCCGCCATGATAAGAAGCGTCCGAATGGGCTGTCAGTTAGGAAGTAGTTAGGGAAAGAGGCCTCAATGCTAACTATCTTAGCCACTTTAGCATAGTGACCTCTGGTGGTCCCTTACCGGCGATTAGGAGCTATGTGCCATCCCATAAGCCACTGTGCCAATCCCACCACCACCCTCGGCCCCACCCTCGAGTGATTCATGCGCAACCACTGTTAATTAACAGGTGCACATTTAATAATGAAAAATAAAAAAATAACACTTTACAAAATACAAATTACATGTTGTCGTCACCACAGCTCAGGCACATGTCACTGTGTTAAAGAGCCGCCTCAGCAAATGGCTTAAATGAAGGCAATTTGTGCTTTTGTTTTCATGTAGTAGAAAGCCACATGGCTAATTTGCTGCTGGAGCTTTATGAAACAGCTGTTGAAATAAAATAACACTAAAGGGAAATTTATGGCTCATGTGGATTGTATTTTTCCTTAAATGTCTTTGTTTGGACACTATGTTGTTGTTGTTGTTGTTGTTGTTGTTGTTGTTGTTGTTGTTTGCACTTTTGTCTGGCCTGCACTCCACCAATAACTTTAAAGAAGAAAAGCAGCTGCTGGTGATGTCACGTCCCCTTCCCCTGGGTAAGGACGGTCGAATTGGACAAATGCTGCTGAAGCTCTAGTTCACTAACTGCATAGAGATCTAACAGTTGACCCCATGATGGTTAAGGATTAGCTGCAAGTGTTAAAACTTAGAGGCTATAATTTGATGGTTTCGGACGCATCCTTTACCTTTACCTATGTCACTTATAACATACTCATAAAAATTGTAATAAAAATAACTATTCTGCCCAACATTTCTTCATTAAAATTATTGCTTTCCATAATAATAATGCAAGTGATGAACTGATGTTATCCTTCTCTATCCTCTAAATACATCATATGTTTTAAAAGCATTAAAACTAGTCATATGCACTTTAATTATGCCTATGCTGACTGACATTATTTTTGTTGTGGAGTTTGGGCAAAGTAAATTTAGAGATGGATCAATCAATCCAAATGAATTCTGTCTCCTTCTCTCCTCCTTATCCTATGTGGCTCATGGCATCCCATTCTAGAAACAATACGGAGCAACAATAAAAAAAAAAGAGAAAACGAACAGCAACAAAAAAAGAAAAGGAACCAAATCAGCAGAAATCAGCTAGCAAGCAAAAACTGTGTCCGCGAGCTCCTGGGCCACAGGGGGTGGACTCACCTCCTGACTGCGGGAGCCTTTGAGCACCTGGCGGGTCAGAGCCATCACGTCGCCGCTACACGAGCCCACTTTGTCGGACAAAAGACCTTTGACGGACTGGCCGAACCGCGGCTGGGACTCTACAGACGCCATCAGTGTAAACAGGCACCAAACGAAAACAAACTTCTTACTCGGTTATCCTTTTAGCGTCGACCGAACAGTGTTGGTGCTCCATAGCGCCATCTAGGAAGACCACAGCGTTGGCTAGTAAGTATTTTGGGGGATTTGTTTTGTTATTCTACTTATACTATTTGCTCATATAAAAACAATAATCGAGTCAGGTAAAAAACAAAAACAAAACAAAACAAAACAAAAAATAATAATAATAATAATAATAATAATAATAATAATAATAATAATAAACAAAAATAATAATAATAATAATAATAATAATTAAAAAAATAAAAAATAAAAAAATAATAAAAATAAATAAAAAATCTTTGAGTCCTTTTATAACCTCTTACACCCCCGCCTGAACCGAACCCATTTTCTCCCCGAATCTAAAAGCTTCTTGAGAAAAGCGTCAAAAAAATAACAACGAAAACGAACAAAACGTGACACACACGTGACTAAAAAACGCAACAGAGAAAAAGCCACAAAAAATAGCAAAAAAAAAAAAAAGAGCGAGAAATATGTGGCAACAAAAACACGACCAAAAAAAATCCGCGAAAACATGACCAAAAAACTGTGACAAAAATGTTCAGATCGTTTTTTTAGGCCTTAGCTTTCAAATGAGGTATTACACTGTTGCTCTCTTGTCGATAAGCTTTTAGATTTGGGTAAAGCCGAACTGGAGAAAAGGTGCTCAGTTAAGGCGGGGGTAAGAGTTCCATGAATTATGATTGTGATTATGATTATTATTTTTTATTATTTTATTATTTTTATTATTATCATTATTAGACTAAAAAACAGCCTACAATATGGTTAGGCTTGCAAACTACTGTTCCCTGTTCCCACACAGAATAAGCAGCATAGAACAACAAAGCATAAAGCAGCGGTCAAACATCCAGCCAGTAACGGTAAGATTAGACATTATACATTTCCTAATATAGGTACTGTACATGGCAATCAGAGGAGCATATAACTCTGCTTATCACCCACTGTTTTGTATGTCCTAGATAGGCAAAGAACATATAATAACAGCTGCATGAGGTAAACAAAAATAAAAAAATATGTTGTTTCTGGATCAAATAAATGCTTCCAAATGCTCAGTGACTCAAGGAGTTTTTCGGCTGGAGACCACATCTAGTGAAGCTTATCTTGTTTTAATTTGGCTCAGCCTTAAATATTCAGATTCAAGGATGTGGCATTGAAGAGACATATAAAAGCAAAAGTGCCCTGAGCTGAGTGCGGCTGAGTGATGTGACTGTGAATTGGTACCATGTCTCTTCTCTTGTGTGCCTTTGTGCTTATGAGCCTGGCAGTGCTGTCTATGTTCTTGAGATTTCGACGCTGCAGAAAGGAAGCCCCCCACCTCCCAGCATTGCCCGTGATCGGGAGCCTGCTCAGCCTTCGGAGCCCACAGTCCCCACATGTGCTCTTTAAGGAGCTGCAGGCCAAGTACGGGGCCACATACTCTCTGAAAATGGGCACCCACACGGTTATGATGGTCAATCATCACACACATGCCAAGGAGGTTCTGCTCAGGAGGGGAAAGATTTTTGCAGGACGACCTCGAACAGTGAGTAAATCAAATGCATTTATTATTATGGCATTATTTATGTCACTTGAGTCCTACTTCATGTTTGATTAGATTTTCTACTCTGGTTTTGCATTCTGTTTTGTTGTTGTTGGTGTGGCTGACAGGGTAAGCTTAATCGCTTGTTATGCAATCAAGGCACTGTAAACTAATCATATGGTGATTTGGTGTCTTGCTCAGGGATAATAGGCCTATACTTTACTCAAAACTGCAATACACAGTAGGCCTACCTATAGCTGTGATTGATCCTTAAAATCCTCTGGCTTTTGGGTGAACTGAGCCACTTCTTTCTCATAACCCATTGTACCCCTCATAGTCAAAATAGTATTCTACTGTATGTCATCAACATTTTAGTTGATGTAGCATTAAGTATTGATGGGATGGTTACTCCTGGCCAGACTTGGGATGTCCTGTATGCGTGGAACTGAATCATGCTGGTAAGGTTGGCCCACAGTGGTGGCGCAGCTCAGTCACAGCAGCTCAGGACTAACACCTGAACTCAATTTCGTTGTACAGTTGTACAGTGACAAATAAAGTACTTACTTAATTAAAAGGTTTCATTTATTTTATTTTTAAGCATAAAATATGCCCCCAATGTATCAACACAAAAACTGGATACTGCAAAGCAAATTATTATGCAAAAATAAACTTATGAGTCACTGACCCTGAGTTGGCAAATTGAATAAATCAAAAGACGTTCTTCCTGTACAAGAATTCACATGTTTTCCCTTAAGTAATATTTTCAAGTTCTCAACTGTCCAGAGTCCTGGGCAGAACCTTCCCTCTGCAATTATGAATCAATCCTCTCTCACCCTCCGTGGCCAGTCTCATCCCTCCACACTCGGATCCTCTACCAGAGGCAGTGTCCTTACAGTTAGTTTTCAGGACTGAGAAGTCTGATGTATTTCCTGGGATCTGCTCTGGTCTCTCCTCCTGTTTGGGGCTCAGAGATGAGTGCTCCCATGAGCACTCATCTCTGAGCCCCTGGTATTTCTCTAGTTTCTCATGTTCCTTTTTCTTGATGTCGCCATTACTTGGTCCTGCTGTCAACCACAACGGCTTCCTTTGCTGTTTGTCCACCAACGCAATGCCTGCTTCAGGGATGCCAAAGATGTGCCTCACCTGGTCCCTGTGGCAGTTCTCAATTTATAAATGAGATTTTCTGGCCAATAGACAGTGCAGTTACTGACACTCAGCCTGTGTGCTGCGAGATGGTCACTGTGCAAGTAAAACACATAATGTCTGATGACAGATAATTGAAGAATTGCATGAGAAAATCAAACATTTACCTATGGCATGAAGATAAAATATATATATATACTACTTTAAAAATCAATTTTGCAGCACAAGTGCTTAAGTATTTACAATGAACTTTGTCACATTTTACAGTCTTAGTTTTTGAGTAGCCTAATTGATTTGCTTTGGTGAAATTTGCATAACCGCACAACACAGTGCCAAAAATGTACCCTGCTGACTGAGACATTAAAGTTAGAGATTATCTCATAATTCATTTTGATATTTTCTTTTTAACCCATTTTCCCTCAATAATATGAGCCAAGGCGTCCAAAAAGTTTTCTTTGAGGGCCACATATTGAATATATGTATGTATATGGTGTGGAGGGCCAATGATCGGTGGTCAATGCAGTGAAAACTTCAACCAAGTGCCTCACAGCTTAATTTAGGCTTGGAACCTTAAAACCAGCTCTTTTCCACAACACATTTTTTGTTTTGGAGTTTATAATTGTGTAGAATTATGAAACTGCTGGTAAAACGTACCATCTCTGGCGATGTGTGCCAATTCAGTGAGAAGCTTAAGAGTCATCTAAAATGTACTAATTTTTTACGTTTTATTTTTATCCTTCTTAACTATGGACAGGTGACCACAGATGTACTGACCAGAAATGGGAAGGACATCGCCTTTGGGGACTATAGCACCACCTGGAGGTTCCACAGAAAAATAGTGCATGGAGCTCTGTGTATGTTTGGAGAAGGCTCAGCTTGCATCGAAAATATCAGTAAGATAAATGTCATGACGCTTTTCTTGACGCCTTTCACTGCAAAGAATTAGTTGCTGATGAGCATTATAGATTCATGTGGTGTCCGGCTTTTCCCAGGTTTTCTCCTGTAGATGCCCTGAATACAATTGCATGCGGGTGTATAGACATTTCTTTTTTAATTGGGGCGCAAAACTGTTTCTGTTTTTAAATTAAAATTGACGTTTTCTGTTAAACTTGCATGGATACATTTCTGCGGATATACCATTTTCTCTTTTAATACAGCCTGTTAATGGCTACAAGTGTGGCCAGTCAGATTCTGTGACTTTTTTACTAATTCATTTGCTCAAAAAATATATTTTTTCAGATCTGACCTTTTGATCTCCCACCCCCTCAAACAAGCCCGTGCACATGCATATAATATAGCCATACCCAACAATGGATGCCCTTGGCCACTGCAGGCATGAATACCATAATAGAGGTCAATTAGAGTTGAAATCTGATTGTCAATTAGAAGATTAGGTATATGTCTTCTCCTCATCAGGGAAATATCATGAAAGACAACTAGCTTTATTTTAGCTTTAGTCTCCTGGCCGCTGCTATGGTTCTGGTGGGATATACAAGTTGACTTTCGTCTTGAATTCATCCTTGTGACTTGAAGTATAAATCATATTATAAATCATTTTGCCCAGTAGTCTTATTAGTAAGTATGCTCACTGTCAGTGTATTTGAGACTTTGTGTGTGTCTGTGCTCAGTTTGTGCAGAAGCCCAGTCTCTGTGCTCCCTGCTCTCGGAAGCATCTTTGGCAGGCCTGTCTCTGGACCTGTCTCCTGAACTCACTCGAGCCGTCACTAATGTCATCTGTGCGCTGTGCTTCAACTCGTCGTACAGTCGCGGGGACCCGGAGTTTGAAGCCATGTTGCGCTACAGTCAGGGCATCGTGGATACTGTGGCCAAAGACAGCCTGGTGGACATCTTTCCTTGGTTACAGGTAGACTTAGTAAACAGGGTATACTTTTTTTTTCTCCACTCCTTCCTTCTACCCGTGTGTTCTTGTGCTACAGATGTTTCCCAATCCAGACCTGGAACTCCTCAAGCAGTGTGTGCATATCAGAGACCAGCTCCTTGAGAAGAAATTCGAAGAACACAAAGTGAGTACCGAGGGAGATAACATAATCTCATCTACTTTGTTCATTTTTACTATCGCAGCTAGTGTGGAAAGAGAGTCATAATAAACCTCCATCAGACAATAAATCAATATGTAGAAAACCGATGGGACCAGGGGGACAGAAAGACTGGGGACTGTAACGTTAGAGGTGAAGCTCATCAGACTGTAAACTAAGAGTGAAATTCCCTCGGTGTATATGTGCGTCAGGCAGACTACAGCGACAATGTGCAGAGGGATCTTCTGGATGCTCTTCTTCGGGCACAGCGCAGTGCAGAGAACAACAACACTGCAGAGCTGAGCGTGGGTCCTGGAGGCCTCAGTGATGACCATGTGCTTATGACGGTGGGGGACATTTTCGGGGCTGGAGTGGAGACTACCACCACTGTGCTGAAGTGGGCTGTGGCATACCTCATCCATTACCCACAGGTGAAGCAGTTCATCCAGGGCACCAGTCGCACTTAGTTTTATTTTAATCATTTATTCGTTGAGACGAGCCTGTACGTCCTGTATGCAGGTGCAGAAACGAATCCAGGAGGAGATGGATCAGAGGGTGGGGCTGGAGAGGGCACCTCAGCTCAAGGACCGGGGCAATTTGCCATACCTGGAGGCCACCATTAGAGAGGTGCTGCGGATCCGTCCAGTGGCCCCTCTGCTCATTCCACACGTGGCACTCACTGACACAAGGTTCATGACCCACTATTTGTATCATTACTATGCAAACCTCTCACACCAGAAGTCATTTGTGTGAAGACCCTGTCCAATTGTTTAATACATTTTGCTGTAAATAATACACAAACTTCTATGTCACGGTCTCATTCACAGCCTTGGAGACTTCAGTGTGAAAAAAGGCACCCGAGTGGTGGTTAACCTCTGGTCTCTGCATCACGACCCAAAAGAGTGGACCAGCCCTGACAGCTTTGAGCCTGGTACGTTATAACTGATAAATCAACGCCATTCTTGTAGGTCTTCATAAAAATGTAAATTCACTATAATGCTCGTGTCTTGTTGCCCACAGAACGCTTCCTGAACAGTGATGGCAGTGGACTAGTCATTCCCTCTCCCAGTTATTTGCCCTTTGGAGCGGGGCTCAGGGTGTGTTTGGGGGAGGCTTTGGCCAAGATGGAACTGTTTCTGTTCCTGGCCACTGTGCTCCAGCGGTTCACTCTGGCTGTGCGTCCCGGAGACCCCCTGCCCAACCTAGAGGGCAAGTTTGGTGTAGTACTGCAGCCTGCCAAATATTGGGTCAGGACCCAGCCCCGCCCATGCTGGGACAAACACGAGAGCCGAACTCTTTCAAAAGTCACAAAGACTGAAGCAACATAGTGAAATGGTGGAAACAGTAGGAATGTGAAGGGTCTGATATATTTAACATATACTAATTCTAATTTGTAGAGCACCTTTGCAAAGCAATGTTCAAATGAATAGCTTTATTCTTACTGCTTTTTTCTGTTAATACTGTCTGCATTTTTGTTTAATAAAATAAATGAGTATTTAATTAAGATTACAGATGTCACAGTGTGTGAAGCTGCAATAATGGACTGCATAAGTACATTCAACAGATGACTGTTTTTATTACAAAAAAAGATTCCCTTTATTGTGTCACATACTCATTTTGTCGCAGGTCATGAAGTGAAAGCTATGAAACCCAGATGGCGTGGCACACTCAGAATAATGCATTCAGTTTACAGCATTTACCTGAAAAGACAAGGCCGATCATGAGCGGATAAGGCTGCCGCCTCAGCATCGTGAGTTTAAATCCCAACTCTGACAATTTACAGAATGTGCAGTAGCTCCCCGCTCTTCCCTCCCTTTCATCCTATCCAATAAAGCCTATGGGCCAAAAACCTTTCAATAAAAACACAACGCTCCATGGTCTATTGAAGACATCGTGATACAGAGTAGAAAAGGTTATATAACAATATTATAAACTTATAACTAATTTCCACCTGAATAGACCCCTAAACTAAAAATACACAACTGGGAATAGTCTCCAAATACAACCAGTTTTACAACAGCTTGAATACAGTAATCATCTTTAGGCACAACAGGATTTGCTTTGGCATTTTCAAAGTCTTTTATCACAGCACATGGTCAAGGTCTGCCAAGCTCATACATTTATTCCCTTTAGAGATCAAATTATTGAGCAAACAATGTTGATAGTGAAAATGATGTGTAAAGAATACAAAAACAAAACATATGCTACAGGCAAACTTGAACATAGTAAACAGAAAGCTACATTGTCTTTTAACCCTGAATGCTGTTAGCAGCTTAGTTGACTGAGCGACTAGAATGAATGATGAGCCTGTGGTGTCTGTCCACTGTCACAAGTCCTCACACGGCTCCTCAGGCTGGACTTCTTCTTCTTTCTCTAAAACACTCTCCCACAGCTCATGGCCATCACACACCTCGATCCCTGAGTCCCCAGTGAAGCGCCGGTATCGGCTGGGGGAGTGGTCTTTGGGGCTGGCTCTGTAAGTGTGCCTTTGTGTAGCTTCTGGGTTAGAAGCACTAGAGGTCTCTGGTAAGTCCACTGCTGCCTGGTTCTCAGAGGGGGTACCATTGGAAAGTGTGCTCTCTGAATAGGGAGGGGGGGGAGTGGCAGGTCGGTTCCCTACTTCTTCATAGGCTGGCAACAGATAGGTAGGCAAAAACCCTGTAAAAAAAAAAAACACAGTGAAATCAAATATGCAAACTTTATCATTACCCAAAGATGCAACAGTGTGCAGTATTCAAGCATTTTAAACAGTTCTGCATACTCTGCATTGGTATTTTCCAGCGTAAAGAGCAATACAAGTGTGTACAAGTATTATTATCACTGCAACTATTACATCAAGGAGCCTCATAAATGTGTTTAATCAAACATTACATTGACCATGAGAGCAAATAGCAGTGTGAGAGTGCAGCCAATAAAATACATTTTTCTTGTAAATTCTACACTTTCTTCTGTACATCTGCTGATGAGTCAAAACGTAGGTTTGTATCACAAAACTCACGGAGGTAGATGGGCAGCTGGGAGTTGTTGTGCGCCTCTCTGTATGCAATGAGATTGATTTCATTTTGCCTTCGCTGCTGCTGAAAGCGCTGCTTGGAATGGAAATGATGACACACGCAGCAAGCTGTCAGAATAAGTATGAGAGCCCACACCAGCCAGAACCCTGTAAGAATAGAGCAAAAAGCGGACAGAGCTGAGTAACCATTTGACATCACCACACAGGTATTATACAACACAAATATCTTCCAAGAGGTGGCACATTCTTTGTCTTTATAATATTATCAATGAGACTTACACCAGAGTTCATAATAGTAGCTGCAGCACTGTCCCTCTTCACAGCAGTGGCCTGACTGACACACATAGCTTTGGTTGTGGGGCCCCTGACAAATTACCACCTGCAACACCACAAAATACACTGTTCTGTAACATAAATGTACAGGACATGCAGCATTACAATATATTAAACAATTTGAGATCTTTATTTTACAAACTTTGCACTTGCTATAAAAGTTCAATGAAAGTTGAGCAGAAAAGAAAGTCTGGAATGCACTTCTCAACAACAACAAAGCCTCAAAACCAGGAAGCGATAAAGTTTTGAAAGTTCTTAACAAAAAGGCCGTGCAAAGTCAATAATCCGTTCACAAAAGTTAAACGGTAACAACTTCATGAACAAACGCTAACTCTCTCCATTCATAACTAAAAGGCAGCTGTAAATAAGAACTTTATGATTAGCTCTTAACTTTGATAAACAAGCTAATTCATGCTAATCCAACTTCATCAGGCTAAATCAGCGGATTACCTTTAGTACTGTGGGTATACTGGTAACGCTTTGTTGATCAGCGCTAATCTTCATTTTGATAATTTAAAATTTTGACCGTAAAATAAAGATAATTGTAAGCGGCTAACTGAATAGTTCCGGTTACATTCTGAAAGAAAAGGGCCTCTGCCTTATGGATCAATGGCCTCTGCCTCGAAACAACCAAAACAAAACAAGGCGAGTCAACAGTCACATGACGCAGTCACGTCTGCAATTCGCTCATTTGTGCACGTGATCGTTATGAGCGCAGGCATTGGCTACAAGTCCCCTCAAATATCCAGCCGGTAGTATTACGTTTCTCCCTAAGATCCTGGTCTGAAATATGTTTCTGTGTCAAAGGTGTTCGTATCATTCATCCCTCCGCCCATGATCACCAAAACGTGAGCAGGCGCGAGGCGTCTCCGAGAGTAAACCCACACCCACCAAAGACTGGTTGTGTTTCTTTAGAAGGGGTGCCCCAAGTGCAGCCCGAGGGCCAAATGCGGCCCTCAGCCCAATTTTTGGTGGCCCTGAGGCTTCTTGTTGAATTGGGTTGAGATGATACTTTTTACTGCAAGTTTTATCATTCATTGTTAAACCTTCAACCCAGTTGAATGTTTGTCTGCACTGACCACTAATCTGCGGCCCTCCATGCTCAATACTCTTCAAATATGTGGCCCCTGATGAAAAAAGTTTGGACATCCCTGCTCTACAGTCTAGAATCTTAAGTTAGAGGGCCACATTAACAATAGTACAAATCCGAAAACTTAGTGTCCACCAAAGTGGAATTTTGTCCATCACCTTTACAACATCATCCATCCATAACATGAACTTAATTCTGCTCAACTTTCTCCCATTGCAAAATGCACTAAATGATCTCTTGAACTTGCTTGATGATAATTGTAAATATTGTAAAAAGAAAGTGATGTGTAAAGTAGATAGGGCAGATATAAGATCGTTCTTCTCTGTTCCTTCACTCAAACGGCATTGACTTAGCAGTTACAGTGCCTCTCGTAGGTATTCATACACCTTGAACTTTTGCACATTTTGTCATGTTTACAACCCTAAACATAAAGATTGTATTTTTATTTTTTTACTGAACGTTCACACACAAGTAACCGACAACTGTGAAGTTAAAGCAAAATGATACATGATTCTGTTGATTTTCAAAAAATAGAAAAGTGAAAAGTGGGGCTTGCATAAGTATTCATACAGCATTTTCTGAGTGCATTAAATTGCCTTTAAAACATTCCTAATGACTCCAGAATGGTCACACCTTGGCCTAACGGTTAAATAGTGTGGTCGGAGTGTGTTGGTCACTGAACAGCATAATGAAGGTCAAGGAGCTCACCAGAGAGGTCAGGGATAAAGTTGTGGAGAAGTTTAAAGCAGCCTTAAGTTATACAAAGATTTCCCAAGATTTGAACATCTCCCGGAGCACTGTTCAATCCATTGTTCGGAAATGGAAAGAGTATAGCACCACTGCAGACTTACCAAGACAAGGTCACCCATCTAAAATATCAGAGCGAACAAGGAGAACACTGGTCAGAAATGCAACCAAGTGCCCCATGATAACTCTGGAGGAACTGCGAAGTCCTGCCGCTGAGCTGGGGGAAACTGTACATGGGACAACTATAAGTCGTACTCTACACAAATCTGGCCTTCATGGACGAGTGGAAGAAGAAAGCCATTATTGAAAGGAGGCCATAAGAAATCCCGTTTGAAGTTTGCTAGAAGTCATATGGAGGACACAACTCCATGTGGAAGAAGGAGCTTTGGTCAGATGAGAGAAAAATGTAACTTTTTGGCCCAAATGCAAAACGTTATGTATGGAGCAAATCTGACTGCTCATCGTCCTGAGTGCACCATCCCCAGTGTCAAATATACGGGGGGGAGCATCATGATGTGGGGCTGCTTTTCCTCAGCGGGGACTGGGGAGACTGTAAGAATAGTTGTGATGATGGATGGAGCCAAATACAGGGACATTTTGGAGGAAAACCTGCTGGAGTCAGCAAGAGAACTGAGGCTGGGGCGGAGATTCACCTTCCAGCAGGACAATGACCCGGAGCACAAAGCTAAATCTTCAATGGAATGGTTCAATAAAAACATATTAATGTGTTAGAATGGCCCAGTCAAAGTCCTGACCTAAATCCTATTGAAAATCTGTGGAAAGGTCTGAAAACTGCTGTTCACAAACGCTCTCCTTCTAATGTGACAGAGCTGGAGTTGTTTTTTAAAGATGAATGGGATAAAATGTCAGTCTCTACATGTGCAAATCTTGTAGAGTCAAACCCCAAAAGACTTTCTGCTGTTATTACAGCAAAAGGGGGTTCCACAAAGTATTCATGCATGCTGTATGAATACTTATGCAAGCCCCACTTTTCACTTTTCTATTTTTTGAAAAATAACAGAATCATGTATCATTTCGCTTTCACTTCACAGTTGTTACTTGTGTGTGAACGTTCAGTAAAAAAATAAAAATAAAATCTTTATGTTTAGGGTTGTAAACATGACAAAATGTGCAAAAGTTCAAGGTGTATGAATACTCACGAGAGGCACTGTATGTTGTTTAAATTAATGTCACTTTTTAAATAAATAAAATTAAACATATAGAGCCATTTGAGTCCACTCTGGCAGGGAACAGTCATGGTGCCTCTGATACACCGTTAGGCAATTCAGTGTGGAAATTTACCAAAACATTAAATTGTGGAGAGAGTGTCAAGGGTCGGGAAAACATTGCTTGGGGGACCGGATCCAGTCCACGGGCCGCAGTTTGTTTGTTTTTAATATATATTACCTACTATTTATGAACTTAAAACAATTATCTATCAGTAAGATATGTCCTATATGAATGATTGTGATTTGAGGAATTTCTTGTACAGTTTCTATGGTAATGGTTTTGCTGCTAAAACCAGTCCCTCAACAAAGACGTGCCCGGGGGTGTGCAGATCTGAGCGGGTGGCTCTGTTCCCACTTGCAGGTTTCTGGGGCTGGTCTATTCGAGCAGCGGAGCTTTGGAACATTCAGCCAACAGAGGAGACTCATTGTTCTTGGAGGAATTTGTGCTTGTTCACGGCCTTTCATGACTTCTTCTTTGGACACCTCTTCGCCTCTACTCATTCAGGGTTCCTCAGAAAGTCAATGGGCTCTTACATCCCAGTTTGACAAGTCAGGAGGATACACACTAATCTCCTTAATCTGGCCTTTCTCCAGCTCCCAGGCACAGGCCCACTGCTCCACACAGACTAATCCTTTCCAGGGACAATAGGATTAGACCTCAAACTCCACAGTGACACAGGTATCCACTGACTGATGTGCAAAGGCCACTCTCTCTGTTGTGTTTGTCTGCCAAGTGTGGGGTGTGTGGGGTGTGTGTGCGTGGTGGGTTGACATGACTCCTGTGATGGGTACGGGGGAAAAAAAGAGACATGTAACTACAGTAGGCCTATGTAGCCGGCAACTCGGGTGACCACCTGCCCCTCTTTTGGTTTCACGACACAACCATTCAGGTGTTTGGGTGTCGGGCTGATTACTTTTGAGTAAACTATTACCATATGCTTATTCGACTGCTCCTGTTCAATCACTATGCTTGCAAACATATTTACCAATGTGTATAAGTGTTCCTATAATTTCAGCACCAAAAACAAAAAATAAAATATCCCAACTTTACCACATTTTACTCTTTGGTAAATAATTACTGGCTATGTTTTGTACCATACTAAAACATGTATATTAACACATGTATGCGTGTGTAAAGAGCTGGATTAGACGTTGACGTTTGTGGCTTGGTCCCTGTGCAGGTGCGAGGGTCAGTTTGCGTAAACCTAAACAGAAATAAGATTTCTCTGTCAGGACACTAAAAGCACCTCAAAACTTCAAAGGGCTTTGCTGAATCCACTCTTTACAGTTGGGAACACACCGGCGCATGAACTGAGATGTAGATTTGCAAATTCCAAAAATGCTTAGAAAAGTTTACAAAACTTCAGGGTAAAACTGTTTCAATTTGATCTCAATTAAGAGATCATTCATAAATGATAATTGAGATAATGATTTAAAACTGGTCTGAAACTCTTTGTTCCGGCTGATGCACTGACTAAATTTTGAAAAGGTTATTGCACTCTTATTGGTCTGCCCTAAAAAACCGGCAGGGGGCAGTATAAGGTCATTAACTCTGGCTCGTGGGTGCCCCAAACCCCCCACCCCAACTGGTTTAGTCCCTGTTGGCCTGGTGATAAGGTGAGAAGAAAAGGGCAAAAAGTAAGAACATTACACATTCACACTTGTTTAATCTGAAAAGTGGTAAAAAATTTAAAATTTCATGAGGCAAATTGCAAATATTCATTATTTAGGTCAAAACAAATATATTTTCCAAAAATAGTGAATATTTGTGATAAAAAGTTAAAATCTTTCTTCTTATAGACTTGAGTCCCTTGGGTGATCCCCATAGATGTTAGGAATCAGACTGTACACCTCTTGTTTGGTACTTTATTTTCTCTAAAAGTCTCTGAGTTTGAGGTGTCAGGGGCTGGAGCTCTGGCTGTGTCTGAAGTCCAGTGAGTGCAGGCTGGTGGCCAGGGCAGCAAACAGGTGAGAGCTGTTGAAGCGGAGGCAGTAGACCGGGCTGCTGGCACGCTGCGCACTCAGCTCATACACCTGCACACAACGACCCACGGGTCACAGACGAGCAGAACAACTGCACACTCGGATAAGCACTTAGAGAAGTTATGAAGTTTTCTTTTTAAACAGCTTTGTGGATTGCTAATTTAAAACAGTGAAGTCCAATATGTGACGGCAGGATAAGAACTGACCTGTAAACACTGGCTCTGCCGTTTGTCCCATAAACGCACTACCCCATAGTAGGAGGAGCCGCTGGCCATCATATGGTTACCATCAGTCTGCAGGCAGTACAGTGTACTGTCGTGAGGCTCCTCCCACTCCATCACACACTTCCTGCAGAGACAAGCATTATTAAACACTCATGTACAATAATGAACCATCTAAACCTCAGCCAAATGGTTCACAAAACAACTGAGCATTTAGCTTAACTTCAAAAAGGATTGCCAAATGATGTTAGTCAGATTTTTTTATTGGTAACATTTGAATCAGATGAAATGTTTAAGCAGCGACAGCAGCAAACCAGCTTATTCATTTCAGTTTGATTTTTTAGTTATTTTTTTAGCCACAAAAAAAGACACATTGTTAGTTCCGAAACAGTGTAAGGACCAATGTAGAAATGTAGAAAGAAAAAAATGTAAGGGTTGGTCGAGTATAATTTAAGTTTCTAAAACCAGAATGTCCAACTCATCCAACGCCTTCTCCACCAAAATGATCTGTTCATTCATGTCTTGACATTTGACTGAGGAGCTGCATATAAACATGAATCTCCAGCAACTGCTTATATTTACAGAAAAAAACTTTAATTGTCAATGTCATTGATCCTCCATTAGCACAGCCTCATCCATAAGTGATGAAGGAGCACTGAGGGAACACAGCAGGGGAGCAGATATGTCTGGACTCACACTTACACACCACAAGCCATTATGGGATCAAAACCTATTAAATAAATACAAAGCAATGATCAGAGTTATACATTTTTACTGAACCAAGGCAATAGAGGGAGTTGGTTTAATTCAGCATCCTCCCTCTCAATTCTGCTT
Source organism: Gobius niger (assembly GCF_951799975.1). NCBI lineage: Eukaryota > Metazoa > Chordata > Actinopteri > Gobiiformes > Gobiidae > Gobius > Gobius niger. The sequence goes on from NC_136858.1 coordinate 18,586,943, forward strand.
TATACTGAGGTGATTTATTGTCATTTGTGTGTTTACTTGAGAATAGTAATATAGTATCTCACATTGTCTTCTCACTTTTGTTTTTGTTCTGGATTGCATTTAATAACAGAATAAATATGATTTGAGTTACTGTTACTACTCTCTCTCTGGTTTCTGTCAGCTTCATTTCTCCATTTCTAGCTAAAGGTGATCTCTGGAGTGTGTGTCTACTGATCCAAAGGTCGGTGGATCGATCCCACTGCAGTTGCATCCTTGGGCAACACACTTCATTCCCTTTGCCCCTGGTGTATGCACCGATGTATGAATGTGCAAGATATTGGAGTGGATAGATGTAAAGTACTTTGAGGGCCCAGTGGAGGTAGAAAAGTAGTATAAAGTGGCGACTATTCACCAATTTAATGTCATTTTTATAGTATTTTTATGCAATGAGCAGCCCCACACGTACAACGTATGTAATAGGCTTACATTCAGGTTTGACCTTGTGCCTCCTCAGACTAGTTAACTTCCACCAAATCAATTATTAATATCTTAAGAGCGACCCCCTTTGCCAGTCTGCCCTGAGCTAAACCCCCAGAGCTATGCGCTAATCACATTAAATTTGTCTTACTTCACTGGTCCCCTCAAACTGAGAGCTGTGAAAGTATTGTCTTCAGTCCCAGGTCACACCTACTGGAAGTCTCTGCCAGTTTTAATATTATAACTATTGTGTTAGTTAACTTCAAACAACATTTGAGTAGGATTCTAAAAAAATATATAAAAATATAAATACATAATAATAAAATATACATACCCCTCTTAGTTTCTTTGTCAGTTGTAGTAGGACATAAATATTAATTTACACGACAGAATGTTTGAGCTGTCTTGACTTCCACCTACTGCCAAATCCACACAGAGCAGTGTTAAGCTAAAATGGCAGGACCGTAGTAGAAGACATCAATTTTTTTACACTGGATTCTTTAAGTGTTGTAGGAATGGTGCCACCAGTGTTCAGCCGCAAACAACATTCAAGCACATGGACATTTATGTAAAATAAAATACAAATTTGCCCCCTGAGAACATAGTACAGCCCATATAGACACTCTTCTCCTCAATCTTTAATCCGTTTTTTGATTTATGATTTAAGACCCTATATTTGTATTATATTTGTTTTCTGAGATGCAATCTCTGTATTTTAATGCAACATCAGAAGTAATCTGCGTCTTACATAATAAGCTAGGCCTAAATCTAAACAAACAAAAAAAAATATATATTTTTGTGCAACTGAATTTTGACTGATTTGAACTGAATTTTTTTTTAAATATTTTATTTATTAAAATATTTTTTGTTTGCTTAGTTTTTTGTAAAGAACCAAACAAGCTTGGAGCTGATGCAATGCAAAAAGAGTTTTCCAACTCCTCAGTCCCAACATTAACATAGCAAATGAGGATTTACCAGACCTGGATGTGAGACGGAGGTCCCACAGGCGGATGAAGGTGTCATAGCCACACGTCAAGAGCTGAAAGGGAGACTCGAAAACAATATCCAGCACTCCTGCACCTCGTCGAAAATTTGAGCCAAGGGTGCAAACGTGCTCCAGCCTAAAGACAATATACAACATATTTTAAAATAATAACATCAGCCACAATGATGAGTTGTGTCAGCTTACAAAAACTGGTCCACAGAGGGTGCAAGCTGGTCACAGTGCATTTCTCTTAACCCTCTATCACACCCAAGCACAGTCTTATTGTTTGTGCAACTCCTACATTTTTTATTTTTTCATTCCATAGAGTGAAAATTTCCCAGGGAGTGTATTTTTTGGTGATCTAAAATAATGTCATTTAGATTCCCCCCCCCCCCCGCTCCCACAACGCTTGTTTTTTACTAAAATCCTTTACTTCATATTTCACAAACATCTGGCCACAACAGCCAGAACAGAAATTTCCAATTTCGCATTTGAAATTTTAGAAGAATTTCATTTTTTGTGTTTTCGGAACATGCACTATAGAACTTTGCGACAGAATTATTTTTTTTTTTTAATCAATAGTTTTGTTAAGTTCCAAGCGCATTTTTGTGTCGAAGCTCCAACAACGCAATTTTTTTCCAAGGTGGGGTTGAGGGTTAATATGATTCAATGTGAGAGCAGTGGCTGGGATAGTAACCTTCTCAGCCTCTAGCAATAGTAAGCAAAGCAGACTACTGAATTAAAGTTAGCCTTGGAAGACAACTTCCGAGTGCACTCAAATAAGTGTGCCTGCCACGGTGACTTATTACAATATGAGAAATAATTGTGATTTGGTATTATTGATGACTACAATATTTGTAATTTAGCCAAACATTACATAGGATTGTATTTGTGGGACAGATGTGATCAAGTAGCGAGCTGCCCTCTGCAGTCCTGGTAGAATTTCTGACACTTTTGACCCACTATTCAGCGCAGGAGCTCCATCTCATTACATTAAATCATAAAAAGTTAAGATACCCCGTATTGCACCACAAAATGTCACAAAAAAGTCCCAGCTTCAATGATGTAGTGGGCTTTTCTTGGGATAACGGGTCTTTCCTCATTCGGTCGCTTTGTGTGAGGTGGGGTTAATGTGTCACTCACAGTCTGGCCCGACACAGGACCATGGCCTTGTGATCACAGCTTTGTCCAGTTAGTCTCTTGATTATTGGAGAATAACCTCCAGTCAGCAGGGCACATTATTGCAGAATAACTGTCTCTTTGTTGCAGTTTAATACTCTTCATGAGCGTGACTGTGTAGAGCTGAGGACCATTTGATACCGGCCCCATAGCAACCATTTAGAGAGGCTCTATGGCCTTGGCGACTGTGCTGCCATGTGTTCAAACTGGTGCCCACCCCTTTACCCTGCAGCTCAATCCCTAGTCTAGAGCTGGTAATCCCCCTGCCTGACCACAGGGGGTCTTCTTATTACATTGCAGCTCTCCCCACAGGACACCTGATTGGGTGAAAGCTTTATCAGGACAAGAGTCTCATGATGAAGCCTGTCCAATGAGGTCCAGTCTGTGTGGGGTAGAACATTATTGTTGTTCGGGTCAAACATAGCATTCTGAAGACAAGCTTAGCTCACGTAAACCAGGTAACATATATCAGTCCAGTAACTATAACTCGCCTTTTATGGGGTCTTGCAAATGTCTAGAAGCAAACATTTAATGTTCCTGCTGAGTTTATTCGTTGTCGGTAAATGTAAAACCTGAAAACTCAAACCACCAGTGGTGCAGACCTGAACAGATCACAAGATAGATTTTGTAAAAAATAATTCCGTATAGTTCCAAATTAGTAAAGAGAGTGAGAAATTAAACACATTTGGGAATTTGAAATATTAATGCAAGATAATTAAATCTCAGTGTAAGAAGTGCAATAAAAGCAGAAGAGTCTGGCTGTACTCATCATTACTGAAATGAGTCTTGAGCAAATTGCATTATAGGGTTGGCACGATACTAAAATTTCCAACTCGATTTCAATACTGAAAATAAAACTCAATTCTCTATACCGATTTTGATACCACGGGGGGAATAAATTCCCCTTTTAAACAAACTGTATCTGCTTACAAAATCGACATGTTTCATTTTGTGTGACTATACTTGGATCGTGTAACTACTCACGTAATTGTATTTAAATAGGGAAAACGTGGAAGAGCTTGGTTGCTTCTAACTAAACACCCCCGTTTGGGTCCACAGGAATATGCTCGGAGAGGCTATATGCTAACAACGTCTTTGTTTTTTTGTGTGACTGAGGGCACGCACTAAAACCAGACAGGTACACATTAACTCGTCTAAGCTAAGGCAAGAACATATAACCGGTAAACTCGTGACTGTTAGGCTGGTAAACCACAGCCAATTCTTTTCTGCACGAAAGAACGTGGGTCTGGACACACACGGTAAACAAGTGGCTGATTGGCTGAACCAATCACGAGCGTCACAGAGAATTGACAAGGTTACATAATTCGCTGCGTCGCTATGTTGTAGTTCAATCAAAATTGACACGTGCAGAAGTTATTAGCCAAAACTATGATGATGATAATGATGTAGTGGAGGATTTTGCCTCCGCGTTCTCGTTAGTTTATATTCAGTTCATATTTTGTGAATTGAACTACATCTGTCGTCAGTCTGCTAATTGCTGATTGGTTTATTTCACTGCCAATCAGTTGGCTTAGATATCATTTAATTTTGTTGAGAACTTTAAGCAGCTTAATATCCAATGCCAACTGATACATGTAAACAAATGGGAGCCGCTAAGCTAACATTAGCCGCACTCGCTAATTCTACAGTTTCTATAAAACGTCCGTTTCTTTCAACCTGCTCCAGCAGCAGTGATTAGATCCTACACTTCGACAATGGATGCATTTAGTTTTAGTATTTTATTCAGGGTTAAAGTGAGTAATTTTAAGCTCTAGTTTGTAAGCCTGGTGTAACCAGAATGATACCCCTCTCTATTTTTTTATACAGAGGGATATCAGTCTGGGACCTACGCCCTCGTTGGCGGCATCAGAAAACTTAAACGAGCCTGTGCAATCAGATTTGCCGTCACGTGTTGTATCTTTTCAAGGTCTTGCATTAATGATGGGAGAGTGTGACCCTGTGCAAAGCCTTCCCCAGCACATCCCAAAGATCCTCAATAGGGTTAAGATCTGGACTTTGTGGCGGCCAATCCATAGGTGAAAATGATGTCTCACGCTCCCTGAACCACTTTTTCACAATGTGAGCCCGATGAATCCCAGAATTGACTTATAATATGCCTCTACGCTATACCAGGGGTGCATTTTTTGTCCCAAGGTCTACTTTTCAAGTAGCCAACCTCCCGATATCTACCAGTTCAGAGTCAAGTAAACCCACACACATCATTTACAGCCTGCAGTAACAAACCTTACTACAAGTCTTCTTATTGAGATGACGCTCAGTTTATTTCACTCCCGGTTCAGCAACGTGACTCCTAAAAGTCACGTTGCCACATCATGAGCGAAAAGAAACGATCTAAATGCACACGCTGTTTATGTCAGATAAAAGCCAAATAAGGTCCAGTAACAGAAAAATGAGGCTGCTAGACAGGGGGCAGAAGGAGCTCAGAGTGTGAGAGGTGCGAGCCCCCGCGGAAGCTCTGGACGCCACGACTATGCGCAAATAGTCACAGTGATGCACCGATTTTGCCAAGTGTGCATTAGCATTGTGATCACAAAATCCTGTCCTTTTCTCTTTTCCTACACCCCTCGCAGTCAACTTAGGATCTGGTTTGGCACCCCTGTCGTTTACCATCAGGGAAGAAGAATCCAATAATGGAATAACCTGGTCATTCGGGATTTTCAGGTCGCCAGCTCATCTCATTCTTTGGGCACATAGTGTTTCTGAACCAAGACTTGACCAACTGCAGCCGCCACAGATCAAAACAGTTAAATCTCGGTGGAGATTTTTTTTTTTGGTCGGGTAGTTTGTATCTGCTTAATTTCAGATAGATGACAGTCTGTTGTGGCCATCTTGTTGCCATACAGCTTATTTTGTTTGAGTAAATATTGTGTGATGTCATTTCTTGGATTTTTTTTTTTTTCAAGACACCCAAAGTGCTAAGACTGACACTAAATGAGGTTAAATGCCAAATTGAACAGATATGTTTTGAGATAAGATTTGAAATGACCATTGACCAACTGTAATCAAAATGCAAAAATGCCCCAGTAGCCTTGTTTTGGTGAGTGCGAGCATACAAACTGGGACAAAGCTTTGTTATACAGCCTAATAGAGTCATAAGTGAAGCCCATCTAAGCTGTGCGTGTAAACAGAGTGAGTGCGGAGAGCAGCCTGGTGAGTCTCATTAGATGTCCTTATAATTGGGCCGGGTTAGACAGAGTGATTTGAGAAGATGATCAGACTGTGGGCCGAGGGGGGCACAGACTCATTCAAGGTAAAAAGGGTTGCTGGCTGTGTGACACACCAAGTCAGGACTACCCCTGAAGTAAGCTTGTTGGGCGTCTCTACAGGACACACACTGGCTTGAGGCCACACACACAACCTGCCATTGGAAAAAATGGCACTTAGCCCGCAGCCAGGCCAAAGAAACACAGTGACTGTTTTGTGATGGGATGACTGATGGAGCCTGGGGATGCTCTGACGGGTCTTCTTGTCAAAAGCCAGCAGACAGGTAAAGAAAGAGCCCCTGCAGAGGTTTTGAGTCCTAAAACAAACTGAGGGCCCAAGTGTGGGCCTCTGCACATCAGCCAATTAAGAGACCCCTGTGAGGGCAGCAGGAATGTGGTTCTGTCCAACAAAGAGGTTGGCATGCCACTACAATAAGCACCTTTAAATTGTCACACACATTTTTCTGCTATAAGACAATGCCACTGCAATTTGTAGAACAAACAGGCATTTGAGCTGGCCTATTCATGGCAGGAATGTTAAGAAGCCATATTAGCTGACATTGTAAAATTAAACCAAGTCCCAAGGATGAAGACACACAGATGTCTATCATTCAACCCTCAACCAGGACAGTGAGTATGTGCAATTGTAAGGAAGAACAAATGTATTAACTTGTGAAGTCAAACTAAAACAACACAACTTGGTTCTTGCGAAACATCCCTAAGAAGCTACAACATATATCTTTTTTTAAGTAGAATACTTAATCTCGATCCATAACGGTTTCCAGACGCCCGAAGCGCATGTTTTCCATTCAAACTGCATAGAAAACATGCCTTCAAATTACCTGGCGACCGGCTGAAATTATTGCCCGACCACTGGAGTACTGTGTACGGGCACCCTGTCTGTCCCAGTGCAGACCGCTCCTCTGATGGAGTTTGCTCACCTGGTTCGTCTGCGCTCAGCCTCATTTTATCCAGTCTCATGTCTATGTTTGAGTGTGTGTGTGGAGCATTTGTATATATTCGGAGGGCTAGGAGGGTGTGCCAAGGGTATTGTTTTAAATGTTGTAATCTGTAAAGCACTTGGTGATACTTTTTGATATGAAAAGCTCTTTATAAATATAGTTTGATTGGATTTGATTTACACTGTATTTCTTGTGGGTGCATGAGGATGTGTGCAAGTGTGTGTCTATAAATGTGATTGTGTTGGTGTATTTCATATGTGTGGGGGATCATACATAGCTTGGGGGATGGTGGAAGTGTGGGGAAGTTAAGGGATTTTGATCTGTAAAGCACTTGTTTTGTACAAGTGCAATCAGATAATCACAGTACATTGTTTTGTACAAAAAGAGCTTTATAAATAAAGTTTGATTGATTGATCATAGAAAGTGAATTGACCCAGTGTTTCTTTTTTTCCGTATTCCATTATTTACTGAAGGTTTCCACCCCGTCTGTTCCCACTATTACACTAGTTCACAGAGGGTTTGGTTCAGTTCATGTTACCAAGGATTTTCTTACCTTTCTATATTCCAGAGGTGAAGAGGAGACGGGGTCCGACAACAAGCAGTGCCCACGGCAAAAGAGCTGTAGACAGAAAGAGAGACACCATAAAGGGCTCGAAAAGTATTTATAAAAGTTATTGCGAACACATGTCCCAATGATAATGATGAGGAAATGCAGAGCTCAGCCTGAGTAAAAGCCCTGCTAGATTATTAAGTGACATCTGTTCATATTTTTTGCATAAGCAGCTGATAGTTCTTTAGTCTTAAGCGGCGGATAGCGATGTCGCTGCCGGGTCCAGAACAACCTGACTGACAGGGCATCAGAGCTTCAAAAAGGTGCAAATAGAGATTCTCTCCATTAAAAAACAGCAAGAAGGTCCCAGGTTTGAATGTGAGCCCAATGGGGTCATCCAGTCCGCAACATGTCTGCATAGGTTTCCTCAATATGATCTATATCATCACAAATGATCCAAAGTGGCTTATTAAAACATCAGCGATCACTTGCCTGTTTTTACCTTCTCTGAGTTGTAGGCTATAAAATATGAGAGCTTAAATCAGCCCACATACTTCAGAGTCAAAACTGAGTAAACAATTTAGGATTCAGAAGCAAACTTTCAAAGCAAGACTGCTCTGTTTATGTGGCTGATGTGAATGAAGCTGATTCTTTTTTGAACACTTATTTGTCACTTTATAACAAATGGTGTCAATGGGAGCTTTCTAAAATAATCTCTAAAAGTAAGTCATTATAAGAGCATGCCAAAAGAAAAACAAACTGTATAAAAAACAGACTCCCAATAGTGAGATTGAATACAAAACATATAAAAAAGAATTAACGACCACTATACAAATTGCTATAATAGAAAATTATGGAAAAATTAAAGCAACATAATGTATTGAACAAAGTAATGAGGCCAAACTCTAAAGAAGATACCAGATCATTTCAGTGAGAAGGATGATGTGTATAACAGCAAAAATATTGCTAATTCATTATTTAAATTTTTTTTTTTTTACAAATAGTGGAGCCAATATTAATAATAATATAATATAATATAATATAATATAATATAATATAATATAATATAATATAATATAATATAATATAATATAATATAATATAATATAATATAATATAATATAATATATAATCTGGTGTGCCCTACAACTAAAAAACATATGTACAATAAGTTCTCCTCCGGGACTTGGACTCCCCTAAAATGAGATTCTGAAATCTCTGGGACTTTCTTGGTTACATAAACAAACAACAAATAAATATATATTCCATGTCGGCAGTATTTATAGTGGATAGTGAATAATCTATTCTCTCTAAGAAAGCTCAAGAGCCAGTCCACATAAACACCACAGCAGTCTTTGAGGTAAACTATGAAGTAGTGAGATCAGTGCACGTAAAGTCAGTCACTCCGTTGATTGTAGTGACAGCTTTTCTTTAACTGGAGGTGTGTGTGATGCCGACTGGCGTTCCCGGAGACAGCTGGGGGTCCTGAGAAGCGCACGGGGTTGGGGATGGGAGTGAGAGGTGGGATGGCAACCCTGGTCAGAGTGTTAGGACTCTGTCACAACAATAAAGCAGCCAACTACATAAATCATTGACTTAAGAGTGAGGGTAAATTAAATGCCAAATCACCAAAATTCGATATTTTACAACAGATAGCAGAGCGCCTAGATCGGTGTGGTGGGCGTCAGCAGGGCAGGGCTGCAGTGGACTGCTACGGGATGGGACTATAGCACTAAGACAGCTGTCAGACCTGGTCAGTAATGTGGTCCATTCGCAAGCTCCAAGTAATTAGTGTTGGGTAAACTCATTTCTGGCCCAAATGGGTCAGCCAGGCATGGGCTGCGTATGCTGCGTATGCACGTGACCTCTGCCCTCTCTGACAAGATACAATAGGGTTACGCTCACACTCAATATCTGCACCCTATTACTCTCCATTACTCACTCATCAGTGGGCCAGTCGCTAGCAGAGGTAGTTTGGAGGACATGTCCCACAATAAAAGAGGCTCTCCACTGAAGTCACCTTGTTCCTCTGAAGACTGGCTTGTAGTGAGATTATAGCAGTTAGGTCAGGACTCATCATTAGCAGACAGCTAACCCCTGCTCTCATTTGAGTAACCTCTTTAAGAGGGTGTGTATGATAGAGCTGAAGTGCCAGGGTTACACAAACATTTGGAAATGGACTAGGAATAATTTAAACCAACATCATTGCATGTCTGACAACTGAAGAACAATATGCCTTATATAAAATAGTTAAACACTAATAAGTCTTTTTTTTTTTTTTAATGTAGCGGAGTCAAGCTTCTCAAAAAGCTTGGTCAATTTGTTGCACTAATCTGTGATCATTGTACTTGATCCCGATCTACTGGTATGCGTTAGAGTTTAAAGACACCACATGAGCTTTTTCAGATAAAGCCTCTGAATGGACACAAACGTGCAGATTCCCATCACATACATTCTCACTGTTCTGCATGGGTACACACTGGTGGCCCCTGTTTTCCCACTGCCCCCCCAGCTTCTTTTAGTGGTGTTTATGTGCGTGCTGTGTGCAGGGTCACAATATATTCTTCAAGCACCCCATATGCTGAGTAAGCAGTCATTCGAAACAAACCAGTTATAACCTGTTATAAGCTCGGCAATTTGTATATTTATCATACAATAGCATGATTCAACTTTAGTGAGAGGATAACATCTCATCCAGTGGCAGTATATTGTTTGCAGTAGAGCATTTGCAATGAACATGTTCCTTCAGAAGAACTGCCATGTTCAGATTTGGACATGATCAAATTCTAGAACGTCAGTATGAAAAATATGGAATTTACCCAAATACAGGGAGGAAACACACCTCTGCAGCCAAATGAGCAGTGGAACAAATGAAAAGTTAACGCTGGTTACGCGACAAATGGTAGGAATACATAAATAACAAACATCAAGAAGTTGTGAGCATCACTTGACCTCACTTGAGCTTTATCAGTTGTACGCACCTATGATCAATGTAAATCTTTATTATGTTCGGTGTACAAGTGAGAGTATAACTTACAAATCCCATTTCAAAGCAAAACAGTAGTTCATTTTTTGATTGTGAAATTTCTCAAGTTCAGAATCTCACTGCATCTCACACATTACAGCACACTGTCAACAGAAATGTAGGAGCCACGCTTTTGAAAACAAAATTTCTCTTTATTTTTAATGGACTGTGGTTTAGAGATATATGGTACTATATATATGGTAAGCCAAATATATATATATATTTATCTATTTTTTAACATATTGTAATTAAAACCAATACTAAAAGTCAAGATGCCATAGACAATAGACATTTGAAATGGTTATGTTCCTACAGTTGTCTTCTAGTGGTCTACTGGTACATTGTAAAGTGTCTGCATGAACACCTGTCTCGGGGTTTGTGCCGGACGTGTGAGTGGCTGCTGGTCCGTGGTCCGCTGAGTGGAATGTGAGGTGTGTGCGTGTAATGAGGGGGTTCGGAGAGACCTGTGATTATTCCTGCCTCCTGTGGTGGAGCTCCTCTGGCTCTGTGGGCCCGGCCTGTATTTAGTGTGTGGGAATGCAAATTCGGACCCTTATTGCTGCATTGTTGGAGCCCTGTTCCATTCTTCCTTTTTCTAACTAAGTGAATTCTTGACTCCAGAGCAGCGGGAATGGCTCGGACATGGCTCTAGTCTTTCTATTGGTGAGAGGTGGAGGGGATGGGGGAAAGTGGAGTGTGGCCAGTGGCGGCGATGCAGTCTGAGCACTGGGTGGCTCTTATGTCGTCTCCCTGTACTTTGATACTAGGGTCAGAGGTCACCCTCCCTGGAGGTTGTGAGAAAGAAGCAAATTTGGGATGGTTTATCCAACAATCATTTTCTTCTTTTGGAAATGTTGAAAAGCGCTTTTGGCCCCAGCAATGTCTTTGTAGTTGTGCTTGAGGAGTTCTAGACAAAACAATTCCAAACCCACCCCCAGCTTGCTCTGGGGGTCTTCTCCCTTCAGTGGGTTCGGGCCCCGTTCCTTCTCAGTCCAGTCACTATGCTTTATGAGATTGTAAGAGCAAATAGTTAAACAAATATGAAGTCTGAGGATTTTGTTGGACTACAGCACAGTGTCTCCTTCCCTCACTATCACTTTGTTGTCATATCTTGGGTCATTAGGAATTATAATAGTTTTCTCCTAGATGAAAAATACAAACATCAGATTTGATTTAGTGATTCTGTCACAAGAATGTTAAAACACAAAAATTTAACGGCTAATTTATTTGCGTATCCAAATATTTAATAGGTTTGCTAGAAGAATAGCCATATCAAAATTACAAACTGAGTAACAAATTGTTAGTGTTAAATTTGTTAGTCCATGATGAGATTAATATCTTCCAACTACCCGAAAACCCATGATAGAGTTTTCAATTATTTACGCTACACAGAATGATTATAGAGTACAGAATAATCCCTATAAATGTGGGTATGTAAATCAAAATTCAAGATGATAATGCATCAGTTCATATGACCCACACGAACACGATGTTTGGCAATATGACACACATTTGTGTTAGACTGCCATTTAATCTACATTAAGTGCAAATGTAGACAAAGTACTGTAGATGAAGAAACCACTGTCTCATGCCAACACCACCAACTTGTAAAATATCAAGGTGATATTCAGCGCATTATTATATATAATATTCTTGACAATGTCAATATATTGCTGTGTGCAATTGAAATATCGATTTATGTTGATACAGTGAAGAGTAGATTTTTACTGAGAAATGTGGAAGGAACGGGGAAACATGAGATCACTCCAAGCAACAGACACCTTGAAAACTCGGCTGACTCCAGTGATTGCAGTAGCTAATCCTTAATGCTGGCGTCTCAATTTCCTCTCCGGCCAGGACACACTGTTGCTATGTCTGAGGGAAAGACCCACCTTCAGTTTCTGTGTACACTGGTATAGGAGTGCGTGTGTGTGTGCACATAAATGGTAAATGTTCTCAACTTATACATCGTGCTTCATTAGGCCCAAAGTGAGGAAGTAACTAACTAACTAAGTAACAAACTAACTAAGTAACTAAGTAACTAAGTAACAAAGTAAGTAAGTAAGTAAGTAAGTACCGGTAAGTAAGTAAGTAAGTAAGTAAGTGAGTGCTTTATTTGTCATTGTACAACCGTACAACAAAATTGTGTTCAGGTGTTAGTCCTGAGCTGCTGCAACTGAGCCGCACTGACCAGCATGTTTTTGGAGGTCGGGGAAACCCTAGCACACATAGGAAACCTGGCTGGTTGCCTTATGTTTCCTCTGATCCTCTGAAACGGTGCAGCGCCTACTGGGTTTGTCCCTGTCTCAGAGCGTGGTGTCCTGCACTGGTCAGCTCCTCCACCTCCTCCTTCCTCTTGCGCAGCTCCCTCCACTCCACAACAGTCTTTCACCATCTTCTGGGAAGAGCTTAGCAGTTAATCTGTTTTATTCTTCAGTGAACGTCCATTAGCCAGAACACTAGTTGGGATAGAAGGCATGTGTGGCTTAGCTGTGAGTCTTGTCCGGATACCTCCTCAATTGTCCCATTTTTGTTTCCTGTAGCGCCTTTTCCACTGTGCTGCACGTGTGGGGGCTCTTGGTGCCTCTTCAGTGTTTCAGAAGAAATTTGTCGGTCTCAAATGTCTTTAGCTCACACGCTCTGTCCTTTTAAAAAGCTGCTTTCTTCAGGATCATTATGGACACTTTGCAGCAAAATAAAATGGTAAGACGTTTACAAATGCGCTTTACAGCAAGGAACCAGTCACCCATTCACACTCCCTTTCATACACCAATGTACGCAGATACTGGAGGCACGGATGGTGAAGTGTCTTGCTCAAGGACACGACAACAGTGTGCATCTTCAGGAGCTGGGATTCGAACCCCCGACCTTGCGATCCTGAGAAAACCTGCTCTACCAAGTGCGTCACTAAATAATATAGAGGGGATAACTAATGGAAATTATATTATATTATATTATATTGTGTATTGTGCATAAATTATATTTATGTACACATTCAATTTACAATTATATATCAAACTGCTGTTTCAGTTTAATTATTCAAATGCAGATTCGCCAAATCACGTAGAATTTAAAATAGTGAAAATGGAGCATAAGAAAAGCACTGCTGGAGCAGTGAGTGGGCAGTCACGTCAGCAACCTTGGCCTTTAAGAACAGCCACAACAATCCACTGATGACCGTCAGAGGATTCACCGTGAAATAAACACAGATTACTGATTACCGTCTGCGTCATGGTGCTCTCATGGGAACGCATAATATCACAAATAATAATCCAAGGAAAATCTAAATACAGAAATAAATGTCAAATGTTAAAAATGCAATATTCATAACGCATCATCAGGTACAACATCCCCACGACATCGATGCAAATGACGACTCATATTGTGGTTGGTGTGAAACAAAGTTATACAACTGAAGAATTATCTAAATAAATAGCTTAACTAAACAAAGCATTTAAAATACAAAACTGTTAGATCAATAAATTAAGTTTAATAGATCACTTTAACACATTGGCAATGTCAGACCTATTCAGATATTTTTATGACATCAACCCGGGGGGCGGGACAATCTGATACAGTAAACCAGTGGTCATCAAGCTTTTTCAGCCAAAATCACCTCGAGCTCAGGCTGAGATGCAAATTAAAATCTGTCTAATGTGGGCATTCATTGTCATTACAGGAAAAAGGCAAAACAACTGGCATTTATTTAGCTGTTATAATTTATGAATTCAGGCAGAGATCTACAGGGCGGTAGATTACAACCTACTGGTTAGTGACAAAATGGCTTAAAGTTGTTAATTACAGAAAGAATCCTAGTCCCTCTGCTGCCCTCCTGTGACTTGAAGTGCATTAAGAATAATTAAGACTCTGGTTGTATTTATAAAAAGCAACCAAGCCAAAAAAAAACAAAAAAGCCTGACGGAAGTTTCTATCTCTAAATGTGCAGTCCAGGTTCAGCTCTTGAGCTGTAGAACTAAATCACATTGGAGTTTACTGTCAAGGAAACACACAAAATATTTGTCAAACTATTTATATACTAATTTTCAGCAATATGAGCAGACACTGAATGCAATAAAACAGAGCAGTCAAAACACCAAGGGGTCATTTCCCAAGCGCAAAACCTGTAGCACATGCAACAGTTGAGCAGCAGAACCATCATATTTGCTTTTTTAGTTTTTTTTACTCAGGCAGCCTTCTCTCATTTGCAAAGCAGATTTGGAGCCTTAATTCTGAAATAAACGCACTGTCAAATGGTAAGTTAGGGGCAACGCATTCACAAAAACCTTTATTCTATTTTCCAGCGTCCACTCGCTATTTAGCAACTGTCTTGATAAATTGCACCCAAAGGAGGATTTAAAGAATATTACTATTTTTGACTAAATGGCTCATCGGTCTGTGCATTCATTAGGCTTCAGGATAATTTTAATTAGTGCCTGTGTTCATCAATTGTTCTGCCAGTGACACCCAGCACAAGGCGTTTGTCTCTCGCAGAGACACAAGCCTTGTGGTAGAGCAAGCCAAATTCCTTAAGTCTCTTGGTTTGGCCTTATGCTGTGAGCAAATGGTGACATTCCAACCAAAACTGGTCTGTCAATAGAGTAATACACCCACACTGTGCCATGGAGCAGCATTCTCCAAACCAACTTGTGCTAATCTGAATGCCAAAGTTATAGTGAACAAAACCTTACCTGACAGAAGGGTCAATGGCAATGGACCAAACTCTGTCGAATGTGGAAAATGTTCCTCTTGGAGAGCTTGACGTCAAAGTCCAAACCTGAAACAGCAATACAGACATAAGCATGAGCATTAAGATATCACAGTGTGGACAAGCTAGGTTCATTTAGAATCAGAATCAGAATACTTTATTAATCAACATGGGAAATTCATCAGTTGCTGCTGCTCCAATATAAAAACCATCAATAATAAACTTGTTATAGTGATAATATTTCTGAGATTTCTTTTTTCTCCGACCAGTGTGGTTTGCAATACTAGACAGTTTAGACAGCTCACTCACTGCTGTCTTCCTCAGAGTGGTCACGTGATGATGCTGTGACGGCTGATTGACACCAGTTTGGATTAGGGCTGAAAGATATATCGTCATCGTATTGAAATTGAGATATGAACATTCAAAACAAAATCGAAAAAGCAAGATACAAACAATATAGATTTTCATCAATAAAACTGCACTCTTTCTTATGATGTTTTTATTTTTCTGCTTGGTTTTGACCCATAGTTATATCGTATCATATCGATATCGAGATATCTGGCATGAATATCAAGATATGAAATTTTGTCCATATCGTTCAGCCCCAGTTTGGATTCTACCAGTAGAAGACATCCTGTGTAATCTGCGTGAATCAGCCAAGACAGGTCACAGCAAAATCACGAGACCGCTTGGCTTGACACAACAAAATAGAAATGTTTACATGCTAGTTCAATTTCATAAAAGTGTATTGGCAAAGAATATTCTATAAAGGAAGACGAATGCATGAGTCTAGCGGAAAATTAATGTGATGATTACTTGAATGAGAGATAAGGGGTAGGTTTACTATAAGTTCTTTGAACTTCTTCCTACTCCTTTTGAGCACAAAGTCTTGTTTTGTATTTTTTCTTTCTGTAAATGATGGCATACTTTTTCTGCTCAAATGAATAAATAAATGAAATGAAATGAAATGAAGGCAGGATGCTGAACTGCGGTATCAGTTCAGCCTAAAATGACCAGGTAAAGATTAAGTTTCGCTTTTTATTATAGCAGTGACATAATTATGTAACTTCACTTTTTTGTCGAGCTTGACTAGTGCACTGTCCCTCACATGTCTGATTGTTTTACTCCATTCTTGTTCACTGCCTCACCAGAAGGTGAAACTGATTAAACGTGTAGGGAGGGGTCTTGCTATGCCAAGTTTATCAAACTTCCACCCGGACAGTTTCATTTGAGCATTTTACTCAGTAATAATACTTTTATTTATATAACAGTGCATTTAATGATATACAGTTGCCTCCTTATATTATACTATCAAAGTGTGATGCTGTGGTTTGTTGACTCAGAAGTCAATATTGTCATTAGGCCCCCAAGTTTGATAAGGGGTTTGTGATTGGACTAAAGTTAGAGTTTCCTGGGCTCTGTGCTCTCTGACCTTTACAGTTGCATCTCTGGATCCACTGATAATGAGTTCATCTCTGGAATCCAGACAGTTGATTTCCTGGCTGTGCCCAGGCAGCTTGGTCTGAGAGCGACTTCTCCTGCTGTGGACCACAATCGTTCCATCGCTAAAAAAAACACAGGGAACGTACCATACAGCCACAATTTAAACATTTTGTATGCAATGCACTTTATGTATACATTTTGCTTCAACCAATTACAAAATACAAACACTGAGCTCAAGTCTCAGAACACCCTCATGGGCCACTCTGTGATATGAACGGTTACTCTCAGATATAAAAGGCATTTCTCAGTCTGTTAGCTGTGAGCTAAACTGTATTTGTTAAGGGCAGGAGATGACACTAAACAAGCACTCTATCGTGACTCACCTTCCACTGCTGATTAAATACGAGTTGTTAAGAACAAAACGACACACATCATCATTGTGACCAGAGAAGACTTGAAATGGCTGGCCCAGAGTCTTTTTTCCTTCTTGATGAATACGATGAGCTCGGATCTCTGCAGCCTGAGACAGAAAGAGTATATTCCCATCCATCTGCAGCCAGGGTAACAGGCTGGGGACCAGAAAAACATTACTTTTAACATTGTTAAAATACAACCGTAATGGCAATCACCGATCTCCTCTAAGCCTCTGTGTCAAACTTTACTGTATGGCATTATATAGTAATAAAAGGATATTTGATAATGGACAGTCCCTCATTGTATGTTTTATACCATTGCAGGAAAATATAAGTCAGATCTAGTATAAAATAAAAAGCAAAATATTGGACCATTATTTTGATTGATGATGATGATGATGATGATGATGATGATGATGATGATGATGATGATGATGACGACGACGACGACGACGATTATGATGGTAAAAATGGCTTACACTTATATTGCGCTTTACAAGCCTGTGTGAGAAGTTTCTCAAAGAGCCTTAACTAATGGCAACTGTCTGCTTACATTGATTTATAACTATTTTTATATTTTTAATAATTCTGCTCTTGTGGTGTTGGAGTACCTAGAGGTATGTAAGCATGTCAGGAGCACTGACCACTTGAGCTAGGTGCAAGGTCAGTACACCTCTGGAGGATTATCCTACTGTCACTGTGCATGTTTTAGGTTGATTTCACAGATAGGACCGCCTGTAACACATGAAATGCCCTAAATAGTTTTTTCAAGATGTCTCACTTTTTTCTCCATTTTAAGGGGATGTCCTTTCTGCAAACACCATGAGCCCAGTTCTGGGCTGTACTCACCCTCTCTTTGAGAGGAATTTTGGGGTATCTGTAACAGAAAAGACACAATGATTTGTAGTTAATAAAACCAGATGTGCTATTCCACAATGCTGTCAGTCAGTGTTTGTAACTAGCAGCTCTAAGGAGTTGCTTAACAAAGCTAACCATGATTATTTAGAAATTATCACCATGTGCATTAGCCTAACTGAAACATGAGCTTGTGACGAGTCAGCACATTTTAACTACAGATAATTCCCGCCCACTGGATAAAACCATAAAAACTCAGCCCACTCCTGAGAGTAAACAAAACTAGAAGTAGGAGCAGCTAGTGTGCTTGCTAGCTAGTTAGCTTGCTAGTAGTGCATTGAAGACACTCCAACAAAACTCACCGATCTGTTCCATTTCCACTAATGCCAGTGTTCAAAAACTCTTTGGCAATGTTCCTCCACACAATGTCACGGTTAACAAAGCTGTAGATCGCTTTACAAACTTGAGAGAAGCGGCTGAGGGATCTGCAGTCCAAATAACCAAGAATGTGATAAAACACGTCCTCTGGCAATTGAGCCAAGTGCATAGCGATCCACCACCACTGTCCACAACCACTGCAGCTGCTCTCGGCGGTGGCTCATTTCAGCAAACAGTTCATTAGTACCAAAAAAACGCTAATAATATGGTTTTGGTACCTAAATAATGGGGCAAGGTTTGTCATCGGACTCATTACGCACACACGTTGCGTTGCCACGTACAGAACGTAATGACGTACCTATGATTGTAAAGTTAATTTGAAGCCTTTTTAGTAGTAGTAGTAGTAGTAGTAGTAGTAGTAGTAGTAGTAGTAGTAGTAGTAGTAGCCTAGTAGTAGTAGTAGTAGTAGTAGTAGTTGTTGTTGTTGTTGTTGTTGTTGTTGTTGTTGTTGTTGTTGTTGTTGTTGTTGTTGTTGTTGTTGTTGTTGTTGTTGTTGTTGTTGTTGTTGTTGTTGTTGTTGTTGTTGTTGTTGTTGTTGTTGTGTAAACTTGTATTTGTATTTTGGTACAGATTGGCAGCCTCATCTTTGTCAATCTACCTCAGGGCAGCTGTGGCTACAATACCTTACCACTATGAGGTATGAAGTGAGTGAATTAATGCAATGTAAAGCGTTTTTGGGAGCCCAGAAAAGCACTAGCCTATATAAAACCAATGCATGTTTTTTTTATTAGATATTAGGCATATTATCATTTGTTTGTTTTTTTTTTTTTCAGATAGGCGTTTAGCTCTAATTAGGCTACTTTCCTTCAAACAAAAATGATATAGCGCTCATCTCCTTCTCTGTACGCCCATGTTGTTAAAGTCGTCATATTTAAATTAATCACTCACAAAAATACACTTTTCTTCATATTTTAGCTTATGTCTCTTCTTTGACTTTCCTAATTTCATTTTATTGACTCAAGAAACTCAAGATTGTCCAAGCTTATGCTCTATTTGAGATATGTGACCATGGTGCTGATGTAAAGAGCAGAACAAGCATTATTGACGTTGATGAATTACTAAAACAGGCCTATGTCTTGACAATCAAAAGTCGATTAACCTTGTGACATTTAATGAGATACTTAAGCGTAGCCTGAACAGCATCAGTCTGGTCTCATTCCCATTCGAAACACCCCAGCTCACTGCTCCAGGACCCCCACAGGTCTTTGATCAGTTGAGCAAAGCCACACACAATGCCAATATGCAGATAGTTTTTCTTCTTTCTTTTTGAAGACCACTCAGTTGTTCAGGCCATGTCCCTAACATACAAATGTCTAAAAAAATCATTTATGGTTGGTTAAAAGGAAAAAAGAGGCATGACAAGGAGGTAACCATGTAATACTCTTTTGATCTTTGCAGCTGCACTGCAGTAGAGGCTGTGACCCATTGTAAACATGTGTGTGTACAATGATGTGCATGAACATTGAAAATAAGAAAACATTTAAAGACTTCTTTAACAAAGGCTTCAACATCTTCAGAAATCTGAAAACATCAACTTCTCTGGGTCAAGAGTTTGGTCAGTTTTGAGAATATAGCCAACAGTGTTTCAGCTATGCATAATAATTTAACTCAGATTAGTCTACTAAATAAAACAGCTTAACACATTAAACATGTGGAAGACACACATATTACAAACCGTGTTTAATCATGATGTGCAGTGTATTATGCACTTCCCTGTATCGGAAATATGATATAAGCAATATGTAACACAATATGTGTATTATTATTCAGCATTTACATTGCATCACATTGAACTGTATGACAGTAACATGTCTTAAACATTGTTATGGTGGCAAAGCCACAAAGGGTAAGGAAGGAAAGTTTATTTTCACAATTCATTCACAATAAAAAATAATTAAAAATGTTTTACTGTACAAGAGGAACATACAAGTCAGCAATAAAAAATGTAATTCAAAAACAAATTGAATTGTTGTATAAGACTAGGTATAAGATGGGTGGTGGTGACCCTCAGTCAACTGAAGCAATAGACTGGACTGGACTGGACTCAGCTTGAGTTGAGCAAAAAGTTAGCCTTGTGCAGCACAGCTTGGGATCACCAAATTGGAGGCATGACATAAGGAAAAGACATTACTGCATTGCTCCATACATATGGCAAAGACGATGGCAGAAGGGTTATTGGGAGGACACCTTGGACAGACATTTCACACACATTTTGGAACAATTCCTGCTCTCTTAAGTTGTCCACAGTTCTATGCAAAGGGCAGTTTCAATAGGCATAGAACAAAGACACGTACATGCAGGAGCCTCTGCAAGCCACTAGGTGGCCCCAAAGCCGAAGGTCTGAGGATAATTCTAGTTTTAATTCTAGTTTTACAACAAAACATTTACAACATCAAAACATGATACATGTACAGAAATGATAAAATAACTAAAACAACAACCTTGGCCTTGGTAAATTACTCAATCAGGCAATAAATTCTATGTTTAGAATCATTGAAACAGGATTTTACCCAAATTCCCATTTACCCAATTTCACAAATTGAACAAGAATTGGTCCTATTAGACAATTGGGATCCTTTTGTGTATAGCTTTATAGCATAACATGTAATATTTCGGACAGATACATTAAAAATAAAAAAAAATAAAAAAAATGAATAGATAAATGAATAATTGTTAATAGTTTAACCCTATAGTTCGTTGATTCACATTTTACAGTCTGAAAGGTTTAAAACATTGCAATCAATTTTAAACTAGACTTACAACCTCAAAGAGAGCAGTTTTTCTTGATGAAGCATCTTCATAGTGGTTTCAATTTACAGCACTTTTTGAAATCTATACCTTTTCTTATTATTTATAAATGTGTATTTTTTAATTGAGGAAATTACTGTATGTGTTTGTGCTAATGTGAACAGTCAAACCATATCTGTGGAGTTGTTCATTACACATATCAAAGGCACAAAAGGAATTGACACTAAACAAAGATACTGTAGTAGTGTGATATACACACAATCTGGACTGAAATGCTTGTGGAAAATGATTATAGGACTTCCCCACGAGGGCAGTATGAGGCCTTTTACCACAACTTACCAAAAAGATCATTTCTGACCCCAACCATGTTCTGTGACTATCAGGCGTGTACTGCGCTGGGTCAGACTGAAACCTTTGTCAACTGGTCTAGTTTTTTAACCAAATGAAGAGCTTTTTTAGATAGAGCTTAATCATGAGTGATAGTTGGGAATGTCTTAAAGTAGGATGCTTAGTTTTGCCTGTTTTGACAACTACCTTAAAAAAAATCTCAAGTGACAGGTTTAGACAATGTTATACCAAAAAGGTCTTTAATATCAGTTTTCTATGGTACATTTTACACAATATAAATAAATATTTCATACTTAATTCTTTACAACATTTAAAATAAAAATATATTTTGTAAGTATAAAAACACCATACAAACAGTGACGCACAAAAGGGAGTTAGAGGTTTGTACACTTGAATAGCTGCCACAATAGTTCGTCGGGAGCCTGCCGTCAGCATGCTCTGTCTTTCACTTCACCATCACTACATATAGTCTTCATTCAAACATTTAAAACATGAAAGAATGAACTGTGGGACTCCTCAGGGATACAGTGAATCAACGACATCAGTATGAACATCGTTACATTCACATAATAACCCTGTAGAGTTTAGGGGCGATTGCTATAATGAAATACTCTGAGTGCATTACATTAAAATCACTATCAGACATCTTTACAAAACAGAGTAGTCACTAATGTGACTAAGCAGTGCGCCCCGGGTTGGGAACCTGCACTTAGCCCTTGAGCCAGCTGTAGCACAACTGTCAATGTCCCTGATAAACTGAACAGTGCGCACATGTGAGTCTTTGGTCTCAGAGCTACAGGTGATCCGAAATACAAAAATATATTCTTTCCTACTCACTCCTCCGGCAATACATTTGTAAAAAAGCAACAGTGTAAAATTGTGATGCTCAGTAGAAAGGCCATAGTGAAGTGGGGACATGGAGTCTTTGGTCTCAGCGCTCGGAAGAGAATCGTGTGCGTTTAGTCCTGGAGCTGAAGGGGTAATGAATGAAGTCAAACGGTCGGTGGTGGACCGGCTGAGGGTGCTGATGACCTTTAGGCAGTCTCTTCATGAAGTGGACTTCGCGCTGATGCTGCCGTGTCCGGGAACCTTTCCGGGGTCGGCCTCTCCGAGTAAATGCCATATACCAGCTCTCATAGTGGGCATTCCTCAGCGCTGTGTAGTTGTTCTCCAGAACAATCTCAGTGAAGATGCAGTCCCGACCCTGGCCGTTCCTCTGTAAGAGAATTCACAAATGACTCCTGAATTCTGTGTGGGCCACCCCACTGCACACCTCTGAACATGTGCTGCCATCATTACCAACAAAGGGGACTATTGGAGCCCAACCATGAAATTCCTAGCTGTTTTTAACCGTGGCCTAAAACTTGTTTTTAAAAATTGTCAATGTAAAGTATATTAATGAAACCATCACCACTTGTTACCAATGAGCATGAAACGTTCACATAGTCACACATTAAGTAAGGAAACACTGCCTGGTTATTATGCAACAACACGCTGTGAAAAACACTATTAACCATGCTTCATCCCTGTTGCTTTGAGTGGCAATAAAATCAGTTTGTATATCAGGTAATAATTATTATACAGCAACTAATTAAGTAAAGCGATTTAGAATTGTTTTTGGTGAACACAAACATACACAGCGAGGGCTAGTGTAAGATGCACCGTGTGGAAAAGCTCAGTGGTTATAAATAGTGGTGACACACAGGACCAGGCCAGACCAGGCTCCGGGCAGATGGTGGCCCAGGCAGGGAGTCGCTGGGTGGGGTTAGCTCACACAGGGCGCCACATTCTTTCATCATACAACCTTACTGCAAAGTGCAGAAACTAGCATCAAACAATTAAAGTCCTGCAATACAGTGGGTTGATTTAACTTTAGATCAGTGTGCACCTAACATGAGTGCCAACATACTGTGCAGTAGTGAGGTTGTCTGAAAGAGTGGTCACTTTACGGTAAATTTGTCTTGCTCCTGTGAGAGTACACATCTATGTGCAAAAGTATAAAAAACAATGAATAAGGCAATAATCAAAATCTGTACCTTGCCGATGAGTTTGCCCTTCTTGTTCATGCAGATGTAGAGGCCTGTTTCTGCCCCTTTGATTCGGACTCTGCTGCCAAAAGTGTCAGTCTCCACTACAAGTTTTGCTAGACAAAAAGACAAAAGGAATAAAGTAAATGACAACACATATTACTTAAGTGTTCAGGAGTTTGCTAAAGGACAATATGCACAATATTGCATCATGTAGCCTATATATTTCCAGGTTCGAAACAATAAGTTAACATTTCAGTTATAAATGTGGACCTCAGTCCATCATATGGAGGGGTTTCCTGTCCTGGAGCCATTAAAGGACCCAGACTGTGATCCAGTTATATTCTTAGACCTCACATGTTCAGACGGGTATCCCGTCACATCAGGTGAAATAGACCTCACCTCCGTCAGTGTGCGTGTAACCTGCGTCCTTACCATGCACATCTCCGTCCTCGGCCATGGCGTTGATTTTCTTGTTGGGCAGGACCTGCACATGCTTGCCGCTGGTGCGGCTGTAGAGCTGATACATGCGGATAAGTCTGCGGCTCACGCGGTCCGTCACCCGGCTCTGCTCGCTCACGTGCTGCGTGAAATTAGGCGAGGACTGATTGGTTACCTGTCAGAAATTAGACGGCACCGCATGAGTATCTAACAAAGTTCTATCAAAGCAGCAAGTCCTTCAGCAACCCGCGCAAACTTTACTAAATTACCCAAAAAACAAATGCGCACTTTGGCGCATGAAGCGTTAGTTTAGCCAATGTTAGGATTTTCTGGCAACTCACTTTGCCTTTTTTAATCTACCCACAAAAGCAACAGCTGTAGGGTTTTTTAAGAGTAGGCGGTCACCATTGTCTGCTTATTAGAACTACAGCAATTAAAAAAACAACAACGCTATTTTAATGTATTCTATAAATAGGCTAATTAATATCAGCTGAAAGGATAAATCTTAAAAAATATATATATATATTGTTGTCTTGTTAAGGTGGACAAGGAGCCAAATTGAATTTAATCCAACATTAACAGCATGCATCCTCTCAGTGCCAATATTATTAGTATAATAATAATAATAATAATAATAATAATAATAATAATAATAATAATAATAATAATAATAATAATAATAATAATAATAATAATAATAATAACAACAATAATAATAATGATGACATAATTGAGTGCGTACCTGTGCGTAATAGCAGAATGTCAACAAATGCATCAACCTGCGGATAACAAAGAGCAAGACGTTAGTCAAGTGTTTTAAGTAGGCGATATCGTTAAGATATATTGACCGGGCCGAGCCAGCACTTACAGATGCCGAATATTATATGCAGGGACCATCATCAGGCACTCCTTCAGAGCCGCTGTAGCCGCAGTTAAACTTGCACAAATCCAAGAGTCCAAAAGAGAAAAATACCCGTCACTGTCCGATCAGGACCTGTTTCGGGTCCTGCTATCCATCACACTGTCTCTCCGCTAAAGTCCCTGTCCGGAACGCGTCCAGGTGTCGTACTCCGTGCGCAATGAGTGAGTGCACTGTCTGCGCTGTAGCTCCGTGGTGCGCACTTGCCTTTGCTCTCTTGCATCTATCCCGCGTCAGGCTTACACCCCCGGTTAAAATGGCAGGTCACAGTGCGAAGAACAGGCCCCCTTTTTTGTAGAACAAAAGCAGACACCCCCACCCATCCCGCCCTCCCCTAGACTCTCACACGGGCTTTACCTGTGGTGCGGAGTGAGCGGTGCGCGCAAGGCCAGAATCACTTTACATCACATCAGATATAATTAGTCTAGCATCAGTTGGCTAGACCTCATTCACCACTCGAGGCTCTTCAGTTGTCACCGGGAGGACGTCCCGTCAGTGTGCGTTTGGAGTGCGAAAATACGCGTATTGACCTGTTTCTTATCCATTGTATTCATACAGTAGTCCGCAGTGTTTTATGAAAACAGATGGACAACACATGCGCAAAATGTGTTGCTTTTTCAGCTTTTACGCATCGGTGTTTGTACGCGCTATATTTGATTGCATTATTAATTAGTCGGTCAGTATCGATTACAAGCAGTCAGTTAATCATTGTGCATAATATCCTTAAAGAAACTTTAACAACACTTAAACACGGAGTGAGAAAAGTGACACCTTAGTAATATTACACACAAACGCTACCTCTGGTCATTTGGGATAAAAACTGGACCTTTATTGATTTAACGGATTACTGTCACAAGTGGACGCTCCGCAGCCAGATGTACAGTAGCACTATGTCTCTGGAGTGGAGTGTGGGTGCATGTGTGGTCAGTGCCAGCCTGCATCAATGAATCGGGGGCGATCAGTGCACTGGATATTGTCTCAACAGATCTATCATAATTCCAAAATACTGCTGATCAGAATATCACAGTATATGTATTTGTTGTGGTCCACACTCATGTAGGCTCATTCTGCCGCCAACTGTTGTGAAGCCTTGGGAGTTGCAGGTAGAGGAGCTGCGGATCACTGCCACAGTTCTCTTGAGGCTGTATATCTCCCCCACACGTGTTCCTAACCAGTAGGCCTTTTGCCCATCACAGGCATGTGCCCTAACCAAGCCCTGGGAGACTTACATCCATCAGTAGCTCCACAGGGGGAATTTACCTCCCCCTCAAGACCGCTTATATTTAACGGTACTACATGTCCATCTTTTTAATTTGAACTCATTTTTTCTCGATTTGTTGGTGATTAGTTTGTGTTCATTCATAGAGTTTGCCAGTGAAAATGTTGTATGATTGTATCACTCAGAATCATGATAATGCTATTCTTCACCTGCTGCATTAACATACTTTGATCCATCATTCCTGAACTGAATACCAATGATATTCCACGCATCCTCAGCCCAGTGCCCTTCCACCGTCCCCCTTCCCCTCTGCACTGTAGGTCCAGGTGAGACATTATCTGTGGACCCACAGTGGGCATGTATTGTATTAGTTTGTTATTATGTAGTCATTAAAGCATTATTATTATTCTCTTCTTTAGGTAAAAGAAGCAATCTGAAGACACACTATAACGTTAAACCAAGTGAAGTCAAATAGTAATAAATAGAGTGATTATAGGACCATAACAAATGGTCACATTTATTTAGCGTTTCTCTACCTCTACTGTGCACTCAAAGCACTCAATATTCATTTATTTATTTATTTGAGCAGTTGAGTGGATCAGTAGGCGAGTACTCTACCAACAGCCCTACTGCCGCCCCAAGCCAAGCTTTAGGGACCTGAGCATTCTGTCATGCCTTGCTTCTCTTTCATAACTTTTCAGCTCATCTGTTGAGCCAACTTAACTGACCACATAAAAAAGATCAGCAAAAATCAAAGTGGTGGAATACATGTGATTTGACAATGATATATCGCACTCCTTGAAGAAACAGCTGTTCCAATAAAGACCCAGAGAAAGCAGCATGCTGCTCTGCACTGTCCATTTGTGTCTCTGTCTCATTACTGAGTTCAATATTGCTCTACACCAGGTCTTATGCACTGTGCATTTTTACCGCATGCAGCTGTCTCAACTACACCGATCTAGAAAGGTTCACCAAAGAAATGGCGGTCATCTAGAACAATGAAATTGTGAGCTCGGTCCAGAATTATAGATTTATTTGAACACCAAAGACTTGTTGAAATTGCATGTTTTGGGCGCCCTTTAGTGACTTGCTTGTGTAAATGTTGCACTTACACTCTGTGATGTGGGCTGGCGTAAGAGCCACCATGATCCATGTGATGGCACAAGCGGTCCCTCTGACAGGAGCTGTCACTGCAATAGCAGGGGGGGGTCCTTATCAATCAAAGCTCTCCCTCCCGCCGTCAATCACATCCATTTACCACGGGTACACGAGCTCCTGCAGACAGCTGCGGGGTTCTGTGTAGCTGCCCAAACACAAGGCCAGCCAACAGACAGCATGGACTCAAACATACCAATACAGTATGAAGTCCCACTGCAGCCCTATGTGCCCGTGAGAGTGATAAAGCTAATGGAGGCCGTAATGAACCCCTCTCACTACAGTACAGCCTAGAGCTGCGAGGGTGAAAGGGCAGAGCGACCCTTTGTTTCACTGCAGCAGAATGAATATGTAAAGAAGAAGACATAAATAAAGAATCCAAAGGCTTCCCACTGAGGGCGCAGAGGACAGCCCCACTCACACTGACTGCAGCCTGTCACAGCTCTGTGAGGGAAACAGTAGATAACAGATCAATCACTCGCTGACTGAGCCCAACAGGGTGGCCATCCATCTACATCCAGGCTACATGCTAATGAGGCTAATGCACACTTGGAGCGGCAGGACTCATGTATAGTCACCCAGGCCTTTTCTCTGTATTCCCGTGGCAGGTGAATGTTAAAAGAGCAAAAAAAAAATCAAAACTAAGTAAAGTACATAACATGACATTGACATACTGCATTGTAGGTTGAAAATGCATTTGGGATCTAGTACAAAGTAGTACAAAGTGTGTACAAAGTTTAGGCATTTAAGAGAAGTTGTCCTGATATGTATTTGAAACTACATTGTGAAGCACTTTCTGTTTAGAAAAGTGCTATATAAATATAGTTTATTCTTATCATGATTGTTATGATTATTATTATAACTACTACTGCTGCTGCTGTTGCTGCTGCTGCTGCTACACACTGGAATACTATTGAACAAAAACAAACCCCCAGTCCAGTATTTGTTCTGTGAATGTACAAAAATGATAGACCAAGTGTTCAACCCATGAAGGAGAAGGCATTTCTGTTGTGTAGTCTGCGTTTCAGCCTTTCTATTAGCCTATAGCATGCACACATGACCTTAAAAACCACCTCTGTGACATATTTTTATTGATAAACTTTTTTCCACTGTCTGAGTGGTAGGAATTCTTGTGCATACTACACATAGTT
Source organism: Gobius niger (assembly GCF_951799975.1). Classification (NCBI taxonomy): domain Eukaryota; kingdom Metazoa; phylum Chordata; class Actinopteri; order Gobiiformes; family Gobiidae; genus Gobius; species Gobius niger. The sequence continues at coordinate 18,615,186 of NC_136858.1, forward strand.
GAAATAGCTTCTGCTGGCTTGTTTTTGCCGAGTCGGAAATGCTGCTTAAATGAGTGGTCCTGAGGTGCAGCTGTGGACAGAGGTTTTCTCACATGCACTGTGTCTGCAGGAACAGGCAGTGCGTTAGCCCTACAAACACAGCTCCATGACCTGACTCCAACTCACCCTTCTGCGTTTCCTCTCTCCCTCTCTCCAGTGCTGGTCTCTTGCTGTCTCTCTCTCTCTACACTTCAATCTTCACGGCTGTGGTGGCGAAACCATTACATCCAGGCTTTGCTGTAAACTGAACAAATTACAGTGAGATGTATTTACTTTTCTGTGTTGAAAAACAATAGTTGGATCTAAGGGCGCTGGAGCCAGAACAAAGGACTGGACAACAAGAAGACAAACATGTGACTTCTGGTGTGACACTTCCAAAGCCTGTTCAGATCCGTATCATAACAATTGACTGAAACAACAGTTTTCAATGACGATGGAAAGCGTTATCTATGATCTATTAAATGTATCCATTGAGTTTGACCTAGCCTTCCTAGGTCAGGTCAGGACTATCCAGCTGTACGATCCGCCTATTGTGCATGTTTTAGGAATACCAGAGAACCTGGAGGAAGCCCATCCTTACCCGGGGAGAACATGCAACATCTGCATTGACTGGCACCACACTGTTCGGGAATCAAACCTGGGACTTTCTTACAGTGAATCAGAGGCCAGAGCGCTAACCAATCAGTCACTTTGGATCAAATATTGTAGACATATTTCATATTTCTTTGCTTACTTTACTTTTCTTTACTAAACTACAGGACAACAAAACAAAACAAGGTCTACAGATGAAGCACTATTGGAATTACTGACTGTATCTGTGTGTAACATTTGTGTCAGGCCCAAGTCGACCAGTGCGATGACCCGGGTCGCCTTCCGACTGGGCCCATAAACTTATGGGTCGTGATGTGGCTGCTGTCTCAAATCACAGGTTCCAGCAGGTCCGTTCGGCTCTGACCACATCGCTACCTCCAATCACAGTGCTCTAACCAGGCAATTACCGTGTCGCCGTACATCCAAATGTTACTGCAACATCCAAAACAACATTACTGCCCTGTCAGAACTTCCTCCGCCGTGACCCAGGAGGACATCTGCACAGACCTGAACTGAAATGTGATAATACAGTGAGTCCAGGAAGTGATATTCCAGTGGTGAAATGTCAAAATGTATCATGATTTTACTCTTGACTCACAGTGAAATTCTTTTTTCATGCATTTCCATAGCGTTATAAAATGTCTGTAGAATGTATGTATTATTAAGGGTAATTTAGTAGAGTACCACAGAAAAGAAATGTGTTTGTGTGATTTCAGTATCACACTGTTAGATAACAAAATAGACATAATTTAAAGGGAGCACTGCCTTGGATCCTTGCACAATGAATAGCATTTAACTACAACGATACAATCACTGTAACTCAGCAATGATTTGGTTTTCATAGCTTTTTCACCCCTGGTTTTAATGCAATTAGGTAATAAACATCCTTTTCAGCTTTTGTTGGTCCTATCATGCTGCATGTGTATTATGTGGAGTTTTGTGTATTAGCGAGGGGCAGTAAGCTTCACTTGGCCCTCTATGCGTAGTGTAGGGTCCTAGAGGCCTAACACTGGGGTTACTACAGGGAAATGGCTGTATTGTCATTCGCAAGGGGTGGATAATCAGGTCTCCCTTTGGAGTTGTCTCGGGGGATCCACTATTACAGGTAGTTGTGAACTGTCGCTACTTGTTGAGATGAGGAGCTTTACAAAGAACAGCTCCAAGGCACAATGACTTCAAATGAGTTTCAAGGTAAACCTCTGTAGCAGAAGAAAAGAATGCCCGGCGAAGGCTCTGTGTATTGACCTGTGTATTGGTCATGCACTTTTGCAGAATGAGAGTTGTAAATGAACAGCCCAGTGACATGTCTGTGTGAGTTTAGCAGTGTGGGACGGGACAGGGGAGAGATTGCCCCCCTGTCCAAACACACAAACACACAGCAGCTAACATAAGCCGCCAGTGCCCTCTAGTGTTATCCTCCATGCTAAGCACTTGTAAGGTGAGTTAGAAGTGCATCACTACCTCTTCATACTGTCACACAAACTACAATGGAAGCATGGCTAAACAATTTGACTCAGTTTTTCTGACTCCAGATGCAATTACCTTTTGTCATGCAATTTATTGTTTGTTATATTTATTATGATTATTTTGAAAATGTCCAGGAGCATCAGCTGAAATTGATTGAAAAATGGTTTATTATGAACAAATGCCGTGTAGAGTCATCTCCATTTTTTTCATTTGGAAACTTTCGACTTTTTGCACGCTGCTTAGGACTGGATGTGCACGTCGACCTAGCTCTTGTTCACAATGGTCTATTATCAAATCTATTAAAAACTATGGTCGGTCCTAATTATTGCACACAGCTATTGTTTGGTGAGATGTTTTGTGTTGCTCAGATGCTGCGGGAACGGGACGTTTTTTGAAAAAATAGAAAATATCCTGGGATCTTATGTGTAAAGCCTTGTATAGATTAGGCAGGTGCAGTTAATAGCAGCTTAGCAACAGAGGTTTAATGAGTGTTAAAGTGGAGTTATGTAATGTTTTTTTGACACTCAGTCGGGAATGGTCAGGGTTGTTTTGAATGAAAATGAGGTAAGCGCACGCCCCCTATCAGATGAGCAGTTGGTATTTCAGTATTCTTAAATCACCCTCGACTAAATCCCAAATTCAATAGCAATACATGCCAGAATTAGCTAATTACAAACTTTTCAAAAAACGCACAGTCCTAATTGTGAAGTGTCTTCACAACAGAAATCCACATGCAGAAGAAGCATTTTTCCAATGTTAAAATGACCTCTGGAGCTGGGCCATAAGAAGCTTCCAAGTATTTTAACGGCAGCAGGTGGAAAAACACCCATGAAAGGCTGCAATCAACATATCAGTGTCATTAATGATGTGAGTATTGCAGCAACTGCCCTAACGCTGTTATCATTCCTGAAAGTGTCTGTAGCCCAGAGGCAAACCCATTAACATTTAAAACAACTGAGACTGGCCCCTTTCCCTGTTTCCCAGTCAAGGCATGATTTGAAACCATTTTTAAAAGATTTTAACTTTTTTATATCCATCCATCCATCTAATAAGTAAGTAAGCTTTGTCTTTATTTTGCGTTTTTCACAGATTAAAGATGACAAAGTGCTTCAAAAATACAAAATACAATAGAAATGAAAAACATTTATAAACCATTAGCCACTAAAAAGCTTTCCTAAACAACAGTGTCTTGAGCTGCCAGCCATGGAGTCAGGGACGGGGCACATCATTCAAGAGTCTGAGGGCAAAAGCCTGAAAGGACAGGTCCCCCCAGTTTTAAAACGGGTCTTTGGGACTCTCAGGTGACACTCTGGCCTGAGGACCGAAGGGTGCGCCTTCAGGCCAAGGGGCACAACACCAACACCTCACCATCTAACGCCCAGAAAGTAACAACCAAAATGTTTTAATCAGTCCAAAATTTTACTGAAATCCAATGAAGACCTGATAAAATGAGGGTGACGTTCTAGTGCACCTGTTCAGAGTCAGCTGATTTTTGTACAGACTGAAGTCTTTGCTACAAAAACTAAACATTGATCAATACGAGATGGAAGAATGGATTATCATTTCAAGATCCGATTTGCACAACATTTTTCTTAGACTGAGTGACCCTCCAAAGACTGATCACAACCAGTAGGATTCTGAGGCTGTATTATGTCTATGGTTTCGACCGACGAGCCCAGAGCACCAAGGTGTTTTTTGATCGGGGATATCGTTTTATCAGGATCTGAAGGTAATATGAAGATGTTTGTGAAGCAAAATACATATTCACAAGACACAGATAAAAATAAAAGGATGCTGACCAAGAGGCATCAGGTTCAACAAATAACACAGGCCCCAAAACACAGCCTTGGGGATCTATTCAACTAAATTCCGTTTAACACAAGCGTTTTTGTTTTAGGCTATATTTGGAGACTTACAATGGAAATCCCTTTTTAACAATAACACAGCAAAACTACCAGCCTCCACACCAGCCACAATACAGGCCATCTCACAAGAAAGAAACAGCTTGTGCGCCACTGCCACATCCATCGTCACAATGCTGTCTGTGTGGCGACGTGGTGCTAAAGCATAAAGAATAGTGGCGCTCATAAGTGGCTCTGTAAAGAAATGCTTATGACCTGTAACAAGGAAGTGTTACATTCATCAAGTATCTGCCAGAACATGGACACAACAGGTAGCATAAAAAAAGGGCAGAGAGGTCACTGAAGGGTAGAGGATGTCCCCCTACAATGCCAACAAATCTACTGTCAGTGATGTGGGACAGTCACAGAATAAAAAACAAAACAACAAATACAAGAACGATAGGCTTATAATACTCCTCTACTGCATGTGCTACACACCTCATGGCTTCTGGAAATGAATAACCAAGCAACCCAGGAGGCCATTTTACATAATTTCTTTCACCTCTACTTACGTTCTTTAACACTCAACACTCATCCACTACGTTCAACTGCATTGACACCATGTCCCCATTACTTTGTTTGGTAAAGCCTTTTATAAAAGGCATTAATGACCTGTTATCGTCATTTTTTGGGATTTTGAAGAAAAGGACAAAACTTACAACCGAGTTGACAGAAGAATGGACCATAGTTATTATTTTTGTGTGGATCAATGGAGAAGTTTAAAGTTAATTCATCTAATCACAAAGTGACGATGACATAAGTAAGTACACATGTTAAGGTAATCTAATTAAAAGGGGAAACAAGGTGTGGCTAAGAGTGCTCATACATCACTCAAATGACAAGAATATTTAAACAAAGTATAACTTAACTTAACTAACTTAGCAGTGTTTTACTCAAAATATAGGCCTAATATATGGGCATGAGTTCTGATACATCATGTGGAAACCGTCTAATGTCTGTCCAGAAAACTATAGTATTACAACCCTGGGCTGCTACAAGAAAGCCTATCATTAAGACATAATATAATCTGGTATTTTGCTTTCAATTGTACACAAAGGCCTAAAATTAACACACAAGTGTATGTTCTGTAAGGCTAAGAAGCCATTAGCCATTTCTGTGACACAAAGAGAACCCATGTGTAATAATAGCGTTCAACAAATCTTTATTATGTACACTGCAGATGATTATAAAGTAACGTCCTTTTTGCTTTGTAATGACACTGCTTGTATTGTCTGACCTGGGGCTCTCAGCAGCAGGTGAATGTGTAGCGGGTCACATGACGGTACAGTTCACCAGGACGGAGCAGGCAGTTAGGAAACGAGGTCTGGAGACAGAGACATGACAAAATTAGACCAGTGTGCCGCGACACATAAGTGTGCTGAGAGGAATCATCAGGGTGCCGTAGAAGATTATATAATTTCACTTGATTATGTGTCGTGAGGGTCCTTCTTCTATTACGGCAGGAATATCTGCTTTGTTTTCTAAAGAGGCCCAGGTTTCACACTGAGTAAATAAATTGAGACTAGATTTGAATTATATATTTAAATAAATATACTTTTGTGACATTTTTGATTGATGATGTGCCTTGTAATTTTTCTCATGTAAAGGTCGGGAAACAATGGCTTAGACATTGCATTGTTAAATTCCTATGGCGTTCAGAAGGATGCTTTATAAATCACTGTATGACGAAATACAAGCGATCGCGATGTCGTGGTAGGCATTTTACGTTTTCATATTTGATAAAAAATGTATTAAAATCCTATGATCGGCAAAAACAATGTCCATAAACAGAGCATTGCTTCTCTTGCGCTGTAACAGATCTATCATTCTATAAAACCGAGCTAGAGACCTGGATGCCTAACATTCACCAAAACATCCGGCGAAAATTGCGGAAGTAAACAATAACAGCGATCGCTCGTATTGTGTGCAATCTACAGAACATAGACAATGTTCAACACAATGTGAGAAGTCAAAATGTAACACAACACAACTAACAGCAAGTGAGAGAACTATGGTCCTCACAATGCAACTACAAAGAGCAGAGGTTGAATCAAACTGCAGCCATATACCATGAAATAACTAGCGATAAAGTCCTGAAATAGACTTTAATTGAAACACATGAATAACTTCAAAACAGTAGGAGTGGTAACCTGGTTGACCGCATCAGGCCAGTTTTGGGTTTCCAGACAGAAAGAGCTGTGTTTGCCATATTTGACCCCATCTTTCCCTACTATGGAGCCGTCCAGGTAGTTTGCAGTGTAGAACTGAAGGCCCTCTTGGCTGGTGGTCACCTCCAGGACACGGCCACTAGCTGCATGATACACCCTGAGAAGAAACAGGTGTTCAGATAAAGGAGGGTAGGGGCACACACAGAGGAGCAGCACCTACCTGGCAGCCGGCCTTTCTGCCCAGGGCTCATCACGAGAACACAGACAATAGTTATGGTCAAACCCTGGGCCTGGCACTGACTTCAGTCTTGGACCAAGCAAAATCGGCTTTCTCAGGTCAAAGGGCGTCCCTTCCACAGGTTTGACCTCACCTAAAAAGTGAGGTGGACAGTTGACGTAAGCACTAAAAGCTACAGAACTATCAGTTAGTATATGGGCAGGGTTTAGGACTGAGATCGCTGATCTCTCAATAGCATATTTTACCAGATCGTACAGTGGCAGGACAGGGAACAAATCACCGAACCACGCTCAGACCAATTGTTATTGTTTTCAGCTGCCGATTTAGGTCCAAAAGAGTTTTAATCAGGGGCGTAGTTTCATGGGCTGCAAAGCCCTCTTTGCTGGCCAAAACAATTGTTTGTTTTTTATTATAGATCCTATTATGAATAAATGTATCTCAAAACATAATTTTCTCTATGTTTTATAACGTTATGTGTTCTTGTCCATGTACTGTACTGTACTGTGAGGCATTGGCCACTTTAACTGTATGGGGAGCATAAAAGTGAAATTTAAAGCTTGGTCCTTGGTGTCAACTGTGCGTGGGCATGGCCCGCCACTGGTTTTAATAGACTTTAACAAGTCCTTTTGTGTTGACGACTCTTGGCTGTGAGATTGCATTTGTATCCATTTCAATAAATGATGGCAATCACACATAAACAAAAAAAAAAAAACATCTCATGATCTAGTATTGATTTATATGGCATTGAAGTAGTTATAGGAATTTACCTGCATAAAAATGCAGTTGTGGATGTAAACCTTAAATGTGTGTGTTAGTAACCTGTGGGGATGGAGGTGTCATCCACAGGCAGGTAGCACTCGGCACTGATGGACACTTCATGTTCATACACATTATCAGCAGCCTGGACACAAACACAGAAAGCTTTAAACCCCTTTCATGCTTATGTGATCATTGACATCAACAGGAGGTAGGAAGTGAAGCAGTGGAAAGAATACTGTAGAAACTAGCAATCACAACTGTCAAGTTACAACTTTAAAAGTTGTTTTTGATTATTGTCATCACTTTTGGACATCTTTATGAGACACTGATTTGAACTTAGTTCGTACAGTATCATACCATATGTGCAGAGATAGCTTTGTGACAGATTTTGGTTTATGTGGACAGGGTCAGTTGATACAGATATGAAAAATGAAATGTTTTACCGAGTAACAATGTTCTCCTATTGTAATCAATAATATTAGATCCCAAAAAGTGTTAACAGAGGCACTTTCCCTGGTGTGAACACATGGTTTAAACAAGAAAAGTTCAGTTAATTTACAGCTGCCTGATTTACTGCCGTATAAGTAAAGTTATTGTTTACGTGTTTTGAATTTCCTGAAACCTGAATGTGGTCAATCTAATCCATTATTACATTTTTGTAGTTTTATTATCGTACGTTCTCAGATGCTTTAAAAGATGGGATTAGTCCAAATATTGGTGATACTGCCATCAATGTTATTAGACATTTTTCTATCAAAACCTGGCAACATACTTATAATTTTTTTCTGCTGCAATAAAAAATTAAATAATCCGTGACACGAGTCTCACTGACAATAACGTCTGTTAGGCATTTGGAAAATGACAGTACATTTGCTGGTGCTTTGCACAGTTTAATTTCTGTCTCATTGTTGATTTCCAAACAGTTTTTTCTGTTTGATCAAATCAGCAATATTTGGAAGACCATGTGAGGACACAGCTGTTGTCTTATAACATTGGGCTTGACACAAATAAATTGATTCTTATGAAACTGATAGGCCAATGAAATTACCTGTCCAGCCAGGTTAAAGTATGAATGGTTGGTAAGGTTGATTGGTGTGGTTTTGGTAGACCTTGCTTGATACTCAGCAGTGAATGTTTCCCCCTAAAAGAAACATTTGAAACAATGTTACAACCATGAGGTGAACGCTTGGATCCACTTCGCGCCCACCTGGACTCACCTGAAGTGTGTACGTGACTGTGACCTGTACCTCTCCAGGATAGCCCTGGTCTCCATCAGGGCTAGTGTGGCTCAGCTGCACCCCTCCTTCCACAGCTGAGGCCTTCCATAGAGCCTGCATGGACAACCCCTAATTATAAACTCAAACCACAACAGAGAGCATAGAGATAAAATCCTTTAATAATGTTATTGATCAGAGACAAATCAATCAGCAAATTCTTAAACTGAAGACCAAGCCCTACCCATTTCGACATCTGTTGTGTCTACACCACAATGAGGAGATTTTGACATTTATATTTCTCAGTATTAAAAGCAATAATAGTTTTGAATTAAAGGTGACAGTTACCTTGTTGAATCCCTTTAGTCCTCCGTGAAGTGCATTTGGCCCGTTGTTAATATCCAGTTGATATTCCTCGCCTTCAAGTACGAAGCGTCCTTTAGCAATTCTGTTGGCCACACGGCCCACCACAGATCCCAGGTAACGCTTGTCTGAGAGATAACCTGAGACAAGAAAACACATGTGAAAAAGGCATTATTGAATGCTAAAGTAAAAAATAATAGAACGTTTAAAATTGTTAACCAGTTTTTAGCATATTCCACAAGAGGACGCAAGACTTCTCGTAGATAACTGGAGAACACTAAACTGGGGTCTGAGAAAGGCCTATACAGACCAGTGCTTTTCAACTGGGATGTTGTCAGAACCCACCATAATCCTTGAATGGCAAGCCTTACCCCAGATATTATCCCACACATTAAAGGTGCATTATGCAACTTTTTATGTGCAAAGAAAAGTTGATATTTGTGCATATTTGACCTTGTGTATGAGACCTTGCTGTATGAGTGGTCAGCATGGCACCTTTTCTTTCGGTCATGGTTGTCTGTACAGCGCTCCAGGATCAATTATTTAGGAGGTTTTCTGGTCAGCAGTGATAACCTACCAAACAATGTATCCTGGAGCGTCCTAGAGACCACTGTGATGGAAAGTAAAGGCGCCATGGCAACGACTCATTCAGCCGCTGGGTCACTACAAGGTCAAATAGTCAAAAATATCAACTTTTATATTCCACATAAAAAGTTGCCTAATGCGCCTTTAACGTTCAATTAACATTAAATAAACCTAAAGTTGAAATTATGACCAAAACAACAGTCAATCTGACTTATTCTGATAAAAATGGAGAAAAAAATTTACCCTGGAGACTATGGTCGACTATGAAGAATGAATTTGATATATTACACAATAGTTTATAGTGTATTTATTTCCAGTTGTGGACATTCTCACCATGAATGTCAGAATAACCCAACACCACATCAGCCCACTGCTGGTCCCTTCCTCTGCACAGCACAGACCTGAGTGTAGCCCCCAGAGTGAGCACCTCCACTTTCACATGAGGAGACTCTAGACGCCACAGGTCCACGGGCCCTTGCCCTGGGGCCTCACCCCACGGCACCTGGGTCACAGCGGTCACCATCTGACAACCAGAAACAAGTACCTTTAAAAAAAAAATGAAACTGTCGTGTGCTCACAAAATTAGGAGAAACTGACTATCCCAATGGAGGCAGTACGTGTAAATCTTGGAAGTCCTCAAAACTACACAAGAGTCACAATATTACAGTCTAGCCTCGGCTTTAGCTCACTGACACTTGGTCCTGTGCTGCTAAAACTACATGGCCATTATATGTAGGCTATGAAACATTATGCTTCTGTCTTTCTTCTCTCTCTGCAGATCCCAAATACTTTATTGTAGCAGTTTAGGTAGTTTGTGTTACCCTTCCTTCTTCTGAATCAGCAGGTATATTATATCTATGGTGTGAGTGCGGAGTATGATGCAGCCTATGGTGCGGAGGTTCCAGCTGTGCCCTGTGCCCACTGCTGAGCGGACCTTTACCGCCCCCTGTCGGAGTGGAGTTTGTAACAGTGCTAGATTTTTTTCTTTTTTTCTTTATTTTTTATTTTTATTGAAAAGTATATGAGTATACAGAGTATGCCAGGGGGTAACAGAATTGTACAATACAATTATTCAGTTACAAATATATTATATTTTGAGCAAATACTGATTGTGATACTGTTTTTAGAGCCTTTTTGTTTTCAGAACCTTCCAAAATCTTGATATATGAGAGAGTATCACTAAAAAAATGTGCAAAGTTGGGTTTCTGCTTAGAATGTTTACATTTGTGAATATAAAATTTGGACAAAAGGATAAGTAAATTAATAACAAAATAGATATCTTCATTCTTTTGCTTTCTGAAGAAACAAAAATTAACGTTTTCCCATTTCAATGTAAAGTCCTTGTATAGATGTCCAATTATAAAACTACATAAGTCTTTCCAGAATTTCTTGGGATAAGAACATGTCCAAAAAAAATGTTCTATTGTCTCTGGATGATCTCCACGAAAAGAGCAGTTCATATCAATGTCCCTTTTAAATTTGGTCATAAAAGAATTAACTGGACAATATTTATGGATGATTTTGTACGAAACCTCTTTTACTTTCTTTGTTATCAGAAATTTGTTGGGAAGTGTCCATATATTTTTCCATGAAATATTACCTACGAATTGGGTCCAATATGATACAACATGGGGAGTAGATACAAGCTCTTTCTGGAATAAAGCACGAATATTCTTATTACAATTTTTGTGATGTGTAAAACATATTTTTCCTATTTTTTCTTCTTTTTTTAAATACTTGATTTGCATAGACTTGTAGGCCTACAGGTAAACCAGTGATGTTTGGGTTCCTGCTGATGGCAGCAATCAGAGGATTAATAGCTAGAATATAAAGACCTGCACTCAGGGGATGGCCTTTGTTTTACCCCACGATTTACAGAAGGGGTCAGTTAAAACTCCATTTACATTACCACTACCCTATCATGTTGAGGAAAACATATTTCATAAGAACTGGCCATGCACCCTTTAGCTGCTGCAGTCACTTCTCCATCTCTTTATCCTCTTGTGCTCCCAGTCTGGCCGAGTGGTGAGACAATGACGATTCCTGTTCCCCTGTCCTACAGTGGTAGGCCTACGTTTGTAACAGACGTCCTGTTCTTTCCCTGGTGACATCAGCTTTACTTTGTTTGAGAATGTGTTCCTTCTCATTGTGATCATTATAACAAAGTCAGCACAAAGCCTAAAACTTGTGGAAGTGCTTTCAGACTTTGAATAGCCAACGCCATATTGTAGACTGTTTTAAAAACTGTCCCTGAGTCTCGTGTTGATGAAAAATGACATTCTCTCCTTTAAATATCTCCCATTGCCAAAACAAAGGTACTTGTTTCAATTGCTCTTCGTTAACCTACTGGTTTGCAGGAAAAAGAAAAAAGTATTTTGTAGACCTACATAGTTTGTGTGCAAAAAGAAAATACAAAAACTAAAATAAGCATGTTTTCATCAATTGCAACAACAACAAAAAGGCACTATCAATGATACATGTTCAACCATAAATAAGAAAAAAAAAACAATACAACATAGAGTAATACAACACAAATGCTTTATTTATTTTAATAAGTCATGTATGCATTATATGAGCTTTTAAGATAATAGGCTTTGTATACATGTTGGTATTGCAGAGTTGTAAACAGCTCATACAGTATATGCATCTACACCTTGTGCTTGTGTCTCTTCCTTTGGTTCAGCTTCTGTCTCCCAGTGTGTGCAGCAAGGCTTCGGCCTGTGATGCCACCTTACTGCTGCTGTGACTGGTCAGCTGACTTAAACTGTCCTGGATATTCACTGAGTCCAGATCCTCCTTCATTGCACCTGCAGATAAAACAAGTACATAGAATCTGACTATTTAATGCACAGAATAAAAGAAAAAACAAGACAAAAAAATACTATGAACACTTTTCTGAACAAACCATAGATACCCTCAATGATCAGTAGTCAAAAAGGGAATTTTGTTTTGTAATCCATTCATTCTTTGCGGTATTATTCGGAGTAAAACATGAGTAGAGAAAACCTTTAAGACAGTACCACCACGCAACTACATCTTTTTAAACGTTATTCTTGACTCCAAGCTTCAGTTCAATAGCATTGTATTGATTCATGCATGTTTGTGGTTTCATTCGCACCAGAGTTGGCCAAGCTGCAGATGAGTCCCAAACTGTTGAATTTTACTTCCACGGCCCCTGCAGGGTCATCCAGCATGGTCTTCAGGACGGACAGCAGTGCAGCCTCACGAATGGGTTCCATTATGGACTCTGCACATTTAAACAAACACAAAAGCACATGCATTTACACATAAGACCGACACTGCTAAAGAAGAGCGAGAACTTGAGTTGACAGAACATCTAATTATGGGTTTGTATCCTGAAGGACAACTAGCTTCAAAATGAAAAGCAGTTTGGTTGTTTTTTACTTGTCTAAACGATGTCGATTGGTGATGGTGTACGAGTACTGTACCAATATCAGTGGCAGCTGCAATGGCCAGAGCCATCAGAGCTTCATTCTGCATGATGACATGTTCACTCGTGGCCATGGAAATAAGGTGCTTTATCCCATCTGCTCTAGCGACGGCAGAGACAACTTCCTGTAGCCAAAGAGAGTGAGTCAATGTGCAGGTTAATGAAAAACATGAATGTTACTGTGTAAGTGCGTACAGGACTGCGACTGTGGCGGATGAGCGCAGCCAGCAGGCGACTGGCTTCTCCTCTTACGCCCGCATGATCCTTTGCTTCACACCACTCCTTCACCCGACTAAGAAGCACACCGTCTCTGCCCATGAGCAAGGCAGCTTCCTCTGAGGGACACCAACAGAACCAATGTGTGAAATGAGCCAAGTGTTTTGAATGAGCTTATTAAGATAAACATAATCAAATGTTTAGGAATGGTGCTTCACCGTGTCCGTCCACCATCATGCGTAATGTGCCCAGTAATTTGAACTGCACAGGGGGCATGTCAGAACGCAGCAGGCCTTTTATTCTCGCAGTCACTCCATCCTGGAGCATTCGCACTTTGTTGGTGGCTGCAACCGAAAAGCACATTTATGATCTGTATGTTATAAAGAACATTCATAGTTAACAGGATACGTACCGGGAATGGCCAAGTTTCTTAGTGCACTGAGTCCGGCATGCTGCACTGAGACATCACCCTCATCCACATGCTGCTCCAGCAGAGTCAAGAGGTGAGGCACCACCCCAAGCTCCAGCATCTTCACACAGTTACAGTCTGAGACAAGACCCAGGACACCTCACACATCCTCATCGGCATATACAACACTGTCAGATTAATAAAGTCCAGTCTTATCTTCAATGAGCAGCTCAAATATGAACTTATCAGATTCAAGGTTTCAAGGCAAGTGCCATCTAAGCCTCTAAGCTTAAGCCAAAACACATTCAGATGTTGGGATCGCACTACAACCTAACTGCCAAACACATGAGCTCTTGGAAACATTATCGAGCTCTTTTGTTATACTTTTGTTAGAGAGTCTGCATTATAGAGCAAAGATCAATTATGTTTGTTTACATGTGATAATTAAGCATGAGTGCAGGAGTATGATCTCACCATTGCGGGCGAAGTTTGCGATGGCCAGTGCTCCTGACAGCTGCAGCTGAGTGTTGGAGTTTTGCAGCCACAGCAGCACATCCTGATACACTACTCCAGAGCCCTCCCCAAAGCACTTCTGCATCGATTCATCTACACAAGAGGGAACCATACTACTATGTCACAACATTGCTTCATGCCAGTGTCACTACGCGTCATGATTATATTGTTCTGTTTTGCAGCTTTAATACTTTCATTTAGAGTTTTCCTTAATAATTAATTAGCAATTCGTTCAAATTATTAAATATGGTGTTTTACAATGTGTCATGGATGCTCTCACCTCCTAACAGTAGGGAAACAATGAGGTTGGACGCAATTTTGATGCTGCAGAGGTCATGGGGATCAGACCCCCCTTGTAGAGTCCAGATCATCTGTGATAGTGCCTCTGGGACCCCAGACTCTGCGAACTGCAGTTTAAGAGTTTCTGTCCACAAAACACAAAGTAATACTTCTGAATCAAGTAAAAAAAAGACAAAAAACATTCGACTTGAATATGTTTTGTTGCAGTGCACATGGAAACATATGGCCTTACCACTTTCACCTAGAGATCCAAGGATTTCTAGAATGACATGTCGACGCTCAGCATCAGGGGAGCGTTTCAGCTGGAAGGTCAGTACATTTGCCACGTCCAGAGAGGCCAAAGCCTCCCTTGCAGAGTCTGCACAGAGGGACAAGCTCTCAGTTCCAGCATATTTACTCACACTTTAACCAGTTTATTCCAGGGGTGACATGGAACAACACTCTGGTAATGTTACGCTTTGTCTTTGAGCCTCTAACTTTTCTTTCAAACAAATTGAGTTTGTCAAACATGTACTATGATCTAGATCTTCAGTTGCAACACACACCTCCAATACTAAACACTCAAGCACCTATGCAAAAATATACATGAAACATTGGCTGTTGCATATCCAGCACATACCCAAATCGGCGAGATTACACAGAGCTAGTAGGCAGACATTGAGCAGGGGGTCATTCTCTGGATACTCCCTCATGATGGACAGTAGCCGGGGGATAACACTGCTCTGGACCAGCTGCTCCTGCTGTTGAGCTGCAACAATCATCCTCAGCTTTATTGTCACACTCAATGGTGATATGCCAGAAAATTCATAGATTTGTTAATTTGACATATATTGGTTTATTTTGGTCAGGACAGTGTATGAGGATGATCACATCACAATAACACACATTTATTAGAGCCAATAAATCACAATTTCAGTTTCACAAGGTAGCTTATGTTATCTGCTGCTTCTGAGTAGCCACACTTCACTGTGATTGGTTAACTCACTCAGATCAAAACAGAGACTGACTAAACGAACAAATGAGTGCAGTTTCTGTGTTTAAGGATTTACCTACATATACCTGAAGGACTGCTCAGGGCACAGTTGCCAGGTCTGAATAAAATTGACAATATTTAGCTTTGTTGTTAAAATAAAAAAAAATATGAATGACAATATCTCAAATCCAAGGCAATCAGGACAGCTTTTTTCTCTGTGAGAGAAAGAAGATCATTATATATCATCCAACTCTTTAAAAAAAATCTATTCTCGCCATGTGTTCGAGGGGTGCCTATTTACGGCCTGGCTGCAGCATCCTCTACTCACCGTTGTCAAAGCAGATACGCCCAATGGCTCGCCCCGTGTTCAGTAGCATCTCTTGGTTGTCACTGTGGAGATAGGGCAGCAGTTCCTTCACCAGACCAGCCTGGATGCATGGCTCTCTTACTGTTGCTAATGCAAAGAAAGGAATTTGAGAGGCTTTTATATTCGAGACTATAACAATATGTATCACATGGAAAAAACTCTGTAACTATTAGTCCTTCATTCATTTTATAAAAAAATTGATTGCAATTTAAACATTTAATAATACCTTCACGGGCCATTTCTGCTACCACCAGAGTCACCTGGCAGCTCAGAGGGCTTTTGGTCCTCAAAGCCTGGGCCAGACTGGGCAAAATTCCACTTCGGCAGATCTCCACAGCTGCTCCTTCCTCTGACGAATACAGATAGCACTATTTTTAGTCATAGGATAGGTAGCCTTATTGCTACTATTTCCTGTATCAAAAAAACAAAATCTTGTGCAAAACCTGCATGACACATGCAGTGTTTACCTCATCATTATTTTGTGTATTGTGCTTTGAACACATGAACAGGCATGAACCGGTATAATTAACTCATGCTACTAAAATGTTACCAGTGCATCCAAAGGGCGAAACAGGCTAAATTTGGCTTGTTTGTATTACACAATGGTGCTGTGGCTGGGGGTGCAATGTTAGTGTGGCCTTTGTGGAACAGTGTAGCTCACTCTTCTCCAGCAGCGCCTGCAGAAGTGTATCTAGATGCGGCCGCAGCTCATCCTCTATCAGCTCCATGCTCACAGTGATGGCCTTCAGTGCCTCACTCAAGGAGTCTGCAATCACATATAACATTTAGAATTAGAGTCCATCACACACACACAGGACAGTTTGAAGGGGGAGGTTCCATTGACAATTTAACAGTCTATGCTGTGTGTGCACGCACGCGCGCACACGCACACACACAACACACACAGGTATTTGTACATATCAAATCCTGGCAGGTTGATGAAAATAAACATAATGACAATTCCATGTGCCTTCTTGAAACTCTTCTACATGAGCATTAGCAGACAGAGGCAGCACAGTGCGGGCTAATCAGCTTGGCTAATCCGCCCTAAGTCCAATGAAAATAGCCTGGTGACGATCATTAACAGTGTGTCACCACGACGCCTCAGTGTATGGATTGCCTGCAGCTCCATCTCCACGGCTGTCCCCTACGTTTACTTAGCTCGCTCAGCATCCATACTGACTGCCTGTGGCAGACCCGCGCACAGAGCCTACTGGCCGTTGGAGTGCGTAAATGGGAGCAGGTGTAGCGCATAGGCCACAACCACATAGAATAGAATGGAGGGCCTAAAAATTCTCCTATCAAGTATGAGGTATAGATATGCACCTGTGTCTGCGCCGGGGTCCGTCATCGCTGTTGCTCGAGGGATGTCCTCACTGCTGGTGCTTCAGGCCAACCCTGGTCCGGGGCAGCGTGCCGCGCACTGTGCGCACAGCTACAGGAAAGATGCTCACCGTCCGGCTGTTGCACATCGCAACTGCGCCTGCGCCTTTCCAGTTGACCATCATTCAGTGAGGACAAAATGCAAAGCCAGCTATTTACTTGGCCAATACCAAACATGATAATTGCTCATGTGTTTTTTATTATGAATAAAATAGCATAAAATCAGGTGGAGTCAAAATGTGATTATAGTGCTTATTTCATTTCATTTGCAAATTAACTGTTTAAATCAGGCTCAACAAGCGGAGAAACAGCTCATATTTAACGGGACTGACCGTGAGGCAGACCAAACGATGAGCAGTCACAGATCTACCAGCAGGTGGCACTCAAACATCAAACCAGGCAAACTAAGAGTAGCCTACAGAAAAACCTCCCAGTTAGACCAGTCCAGTATCAAAGTTACCCCGCTGTGCACCCAGATTTTATTTGTTATTTTTCCCAGCTCCCCAATGAAAAGATGACTTAATAATAAAAATTATAAAATAACAACTTTAAATGAATAAATTAAACTAGATCTTTTTTTTTAACTTCATATACCCAAAAATATATATGTATAAAAGTATAATTTATTTGCATAGGCTATTTATTTTTTAATAGTGTTTATTTACATTTTTACATTTATTCTTTCATTTATTTTGAATTATACTTTTACTTTACTTACTACATTTTTAAAATGGATTAATAGTATAATATTTGGTTTGAACGCTTATATTTTTGCATTGCTCTAGTATAGTGAGCCACTCAGCAAAGGTAAGTGTGTTTGTTTTAGGTTCTAAATGCTTGTATTTTTTTTCTTTATATTCTTTATTGGGGAAATGTTTACCAGCCCTATGTGCTCCTATTGGTTTAAAAAGGCAATGCAACTAAACTTGGATTACCATAAAGCTGCATGAAGAAACATGCACAAGTTTCACAACCTACTGGAGGAGGCAGCAAAGGGACTTTATTGGAGAGGGAACAGAAGTGAGAGTAGAAGGCCTTCATATTCATTAAAGATGATTTAGCAATGGGACTTGGCCAATGTGGGGCTCATTCTTCTTTTTGATTGTATAATCCTACTTTAAATCAAACCGGAGAACGTAACAACTTTTACATCATGTAAATATTTTTTTGAATTGAAAATAAAACACAAGACATAAAACCAAGATCTGATCTGAACTTTGGGTGTTTTTCCTTGCCTTGTAGAGTCTAAGAAAAGGGGACGCCCCTGTAATAGACTATACATACAATTGATTGATTGATTGACTGATTGATTGATTGATTGATTGATTGATTGATTGATTGATTGATTGATTGATTGATTGATTGATTGATTGATTGATTGATTGATTGATTGACTGATTGACTGATTGATTGATTGATTGATTGATTGATTGATTGATTGATTGATTGATTGATTGATTGATTGATTGATTGATTGATTGATTGAACATGTTGACCAGATGACAAGATGATTTTGAGAAAATATTTCTTACATTTCTGACACTGAATTTGATGTTTTTGATTGAAAACAGCATATTTGAGTGAAATTAAGCCAAATTAAGCCAATTATCAAAAAACAGTATCCAAACAAACACCATTAAACCAGACTTCAAATGTTTTGCACCATAATTTTTTATAAATGCTATAGTTGTATTTTATAGAAGGGTTTGGGAACCTTTGACTTAAAAAAAATCTTACATGTGACCCAGACAGACCCATGCCTAGAGAGACTCAGCCACAGACTGTTGGCATCGAGAGCACTATGAAATTCCACAGGCCTTAATGTAGAGAATGTGTTTGAACCTGACTCAATCACCCTGAACAGAAGCCTGTAGAGACAGACATGGCCTATGGTGTCATGAGAGCTGAGGGCTACACTGTAATCTAAGCTCCCAAGTTCAAATTTATACACTTGTTGAGATTGTTGAATGCTATATTTTTTTTTTTACTTTTAAGTATTGTGATTGTTGAAATTAAATATATCATCCATGTCACGCAGACACAGTGAGGGGTGAGGGAGTCAGTGTGAGCTCGGGGCTGTCAGATGATCTTATTAAAATAAACTGGAGCAGATTGTGCTGCTGACACATCACTGTCAGACTCGGGCCATGTGTCAGGACTTGCCTTGCATTCTCCTAAATGTCATCCTCAGTTTGGCACAGTCAAATTTATGTTTCTCTGAGCAATAGAGCCTCTACATGAAACTGATGGAAAGGAAGCTTATTTGTATAGCGCTTTTCACATGAACCAATTATCACCAAAACGGCTTCACACAATGTGGGGATTTGTACGTCATTCATTCCACACACGGTGGTGGTAAGCTTCATATTATAGCTACAGTTTCCCCTGAGGTAGATTGACAGAAGTGCGACTCCACACATCTGCACCTCTGACCACCATTCATTCATTCACGCACACATCATTCATCCTGGCCTATTGTACATGCCTGGAGAAAACCTATTCATTTCATTTTCATTTTTTTCATTTTATTTATTTATTTCATTCAAAAGTGATGTTCACAATCACAATAAAACCGCCAAGCCAACAAAGTATGAATGAAACGGAGCAGAGGAGAAGAACAAGTCTTATAATATCTGCCCCTTTTGTTACTTCACACTTTACACTTCACATTGTTGTGGTATGTCTACATACATATATTTACAGTCTTATGTATATACATATGTATATTCACAGTATTAACAGATGTTTTATATTCTATATTCAGTTTTTCAATATATAAAATACAGAACCTTCGTATTCTTGAATGTTTACAAATGGTCAAAAAGAAACAAACCATCGTATTCATGCTTGTTCAAATCAAATATCCCACATTATTCATGTCCAAATACTTCATACTTTTTTAACATTGTGGCTTTTATGTGTTTTTTAAACTCCAGGAGAGTTTCTGACTTTTTCACTTCTTTCTGGAGTTTATTCCATAAACTGATACCTGTCACTGTAACAGTTCGTTCCATTGCTTTAGAGTTGAACCTGGGCTTGTTAAAGATGTCTGTTCCTTTCAGGTTATACTGACTTTCTCTTTTCTCAAACATTTCTTGGATGTTCACTGGCAATATTTTTCTATTTGCTTTATACAAAACCTGGAGGATATTATAGTCTACTATATCCTCAAATTTTAGAAAATTACATTTAATAAAAAGTGGATTCGATGGATCTCTATATCTAACATTATGTATTGTTTTCAGAGCCCGTTTTTGTAGAATGAACAGCGGCTGTATATACGTTTTACAGGTTGAGCCCCAAATTTCCACACAGTAAGTTAAGTATGGTATTATCATTGTGTTGTATAAAGTGAGTAAAGCAGATTGATTTAGAGAGTATTTGACTTGATTGATTTGGCTATTTTTCCTCTTGTGTAGTTTATATGTGACTTCCACTTGAGGTCTTCATCAATGATGACTCCTAAAAATTTCGTTTCTTGGACCCTTTGAATTTCCATACCTTCAATTTCTATTGATACATCGACTGTCTTTCTTTTGTCATTGAATATTATGAAGTTTGTTTTTTTTAACATTGAGAGACACTTTATTTAGATCAAACCAATATTTTATTTTTTTGAGTTCTTCATTGACTACTTCTGCTATCTCCTGTATATCTTTCCCTGAGTAAAATAATGTTGTATCATCGGCAAATAAAATACTCTGCAGTTTGTCCGATGCTTTTACAAAGTCATTCATGTATAATATGAACAGTAATGGCCCAAGTATCGAGCCTTGGGGAACCCCGCAGTTGATGTCACGCAGGTCTGATGCTGTATCATTTATCTGTACATATTGCTTTCTATTTTCTAAGTAACTTGTGATCCATTTATGAGCGATACCTCTGATTCCATATTTTTCTAGTTTCCAAAGTAGTCTTGAGTGATTAATTACATCGAATGCCTTTTGTAAGTCAATGAAAATACCTACACAATAGTTTTTGCTGTTTATTTCTCTTGCTATTTTTTCAGTTAATTCCATTATAGCCGTTGCTGTGGAGTGATTTTTCCTGAATCCATACTGACCACTTTTTCTAAAATTTTTGAAAATTGTGGCAATAAAGACACTGGTCTGTAGTTTGAAAAGTCATGCTTGTCTCCGCTTTTGTATATAGGTACAATTTTCGCTTTTTTCATTTTCTCAGGAAAAGTTCCTGTCGTTAAAGACAGATTACAGATATAAGTGAATGGCTCAGTAATAGATTCAATTATGTTTTTTATGATCATCATGTCTAAACCTTCACAGTCAGTTGATTTCTTGTTTCCACAGTTTTTTACAACTTTTCTTATTTCATCTATTTCCACATGGTCAATAAATATACTGTTTACATTATCTATGATTGTATTTTCTATTGTATTCAGACACAGGGAGAACATGCAAACCCCACACAGAGAGGCCTCATGCCGCCCTGATGGAATAAATGAAGTTGAATGTAGCATGTATGAAAATAATACAGTTTGGGGATTTTTGTTCAGATTCTTGTAAAATTGTAGCATATTATGATAATTTACTGAAACGAATCAGCTCACCTCTAATTGGATGGAATAGAAAGGAATAAGTTTCGCAGAGGGGTATTGATTAAAAGCCTGGTCTGGGATGGGTACACAGTGTCTACACACCAGCTGATAGCAAGAGACAATGTTTACCCGTGTTTTTAACCTTCATTATAACACTTTATAATAAGGGCACATGAAATTATGCATAATTCATGCATGAATATACTGTTTCATAAATATATCATTAATTAAAGTGATTTCATCAGGCTTCATGAACAAATAAGCCTCTCATGAATTAAAACAATTAACTAAGGCAATGAACTCATTAATGATCATGAGTAATTAACAATGATCATGATGAATTCTTTGAGCAGAGAATACAGACGGGGACAACGAACCGAGCTTTGCATAAACTTACAGCATTGTTAGTTCATCATGAATGTGCCCCTTAAACTAAAGCGTTGCAGCTTTGATAACTTAAACAAATGAAGCTACAGTTTCAGAGAGCAACTTAACTCTTAAAGATGGGAGTGGCATTGTCTGAGAGTAGAATCAAAGCTGCAAGTATATGTTGATTTTTTTTTTCAATGACACTTTTTTGCAAATTAACTATCTTCATACATACATACATACATACATACATACATACATACATACATACATACATACATACATACATACATACATACATACATACATACATACATACATACATACATACATACATACATACATACATACATACATACATACATACATACATACATACATACATACATACATACAGTGCCTCTCGTAAGTATTCATACACCTTGAGCTTTTGCACATTTTGTCATGTTTACAACCCTAAACATAAAGATTTTATTTTGATTTTTTTTACAGAATGTTCACACACAAGTAACAGACAACTGTGAAGTGAAAGCAAAATGATACATGATTCTGTTATTTTTCAAAAAATAGAAAAGTGAAAAGTGGAGCGTGCATAAGTATTCATACAGTATTTTCTGAGTGCATTAAATTGCCTTTAAAACATTCCTAATGACTCCAGAATGTTCACACCTTGGCCTATTAATTAAATAGAGGCCACCTGTGTGTAATCTACTCTCAGTATAATTTCAGCTGTTCTTTTAGGCCCTCAGAGCTATGGTCGGAGTGTATTGGTCACTGAACAACATCCTGAAGGCCAAGGAGCACCAGAGAGGTCAGGGATAAAGCTGTGGAGAAGCTTAGAGCAGCATTAAGTTATACAAAGATAAACAAAAATGTATAAATAAAGTTTTCAAAAAGTTATACAAAGATTTCCCAAGATTTAAACATCTCCCGGAGCACTGTTCAATCCATCATTCAGAAATGGAAAGAGTACAGCACCACTGCAGACTTACCAAGACACGGCTGTTCACGTAAACTAACAGACTGAAAAAGGAGAGCACTGGTAAGAAATGCAACCAAGTGCCCCATGATAACTCTGGAGGAGCTGTGAAGTGCTGCTGCTGAGCTGGGGGAAACTGTACATGGGACAACTATAAGTCGTATCTACACAAATCTGGCCTTCATGGACGAGTGGAAGAAGAAAGCCATTACTGAAAGGAGGCCATAAGAAATCCCGTTTGAAGTTTGCTAGAAGTCATATGGAGGACACAGCTCCATGTGGAAGAAGGAGCTTTGGTCAGATGAGAGAAAAATTGAACTTTTTGGCCCAAATGCTAAACGTTATGTATGGAGCAAATCTGACACTGCTCATCGTCCTGAGTGCACCATCCCCAGTGTCAAATATACGGGGGGGAGCATCATGATGTGGGGCTGCTTTTCCTCAGCGGGGACTGGGAAGACTGTAAGAATAGTTGTGAAGATGGATGGAGCCAAATACAGAGAAATTTTGGAGGAAAACCTGCTGGAGTCAGCAAGAGAACTGAGGCTGGGGCGGAGATTCACCTTCCAGCAGGACAATGACCCTAAACACAAAGCTAAATCTACAATGGAATGGTTCAATAAAAACATATTAATGTGTTAGAATGGCCCAGTCAAAGTCCTGACCAAAATCCTATTGAAAATCTGTGGAATAATCTAAAACTGCTGTTCACAAACGCTCTCCTTCTAATCTGACAGAGCTGGAGTTGTTTTTTAAAGAGGAATGGGCTAAAATGTCAGTCTCTACATGTGCAAATCTTGTAGAGTCAGACCCCAAAAGACTTGTGCTGTTATTACAGCAAAAGGGGGTTCCACAAAGTATTCATTCATGCTGTATGAATACTTATGCACGCCCCACTTTTCACTTTTCTATTTTTTGTAAAAAAAAAATCAAAATAAAATCTTTATGTTTAGGGTATGTACATGTATGTATGTATGTATGTATGTATGTATGTATGTATGTATGTATGTATGTATGTATGTATGTATGTATGTATGTATGTATGTATGTATGTATGTATGTATGTATGTATGTATGTATGTATGTATGTATGTATGTATGTATGTATGTATGTATGTATGCATACATACACATGTATACAAACCGAAAAAAGGAGAATGCTGAATTTCCAACGCAAGTGATGCAAGTTGTTGTTTACGACAGTGCTGCGCTTTACGGTACAACATGGCGCTGCACTGAAGGACGATCTGTGTGAAGCGATCTTTGGGCCACTAAGCAGTAGATTCTGAGCGAGGACCTCTGTTTTACCTCCTGCAAGCGGTGTACATCTGTGCCTAAAATGGCCAAACCCCCGATGCAGATCCAGGAAAAGGTTAGCCGGTTGATGAGCAGACACAACGGCAAACCCGTGCTTCGACCCACCCGGCCGCTCAGCCTGAAGGATGCCGTGGCCAGCCGCAAACCCTCCAAAGGAGGTAAGGGAAAATAATCTGTCAAATTAGGCTAGAATTGTAATAATATGACTAAACAATACGTAGCCAATAACCTGTTCAGATAAGGCACATGTCATCTAGAAAGCCTACTTTCAATTGCACGAATCTGCACCTATCGTCTCCAGCCACGATGACGTAGTTATTATCTTATTTATTTTCATTTTTATTTATTTTTCTTGGTAATGTTGATCTGCAGAGGCCACGTGTGTCACAGAGATGTCGGTGATGATGGCCTGTTGGAAGCAGAACAATTTCGTGGAGGGTTTGTGCTCCCGTGAGGTACAGGCCTTCTACTCCTGTGTGCACAGTGCCCAGGTAAATCCCAACACTCTATGCACTTTTCTCATCATTGATCCCCTGCTTTACATATTGTATGGTCATCTGTGTAGGATTTTACTGATAAAGGGATTTAGATGCATTTTGCAGGCAATAATTACCAAGTTAAGCATCTGACATAGTATTTGATTTAACTATGCAGGGGGTTAGCTGATGAGGCAGGATTATGGGTGCTGATGAGGAGCCATGAGAGCGAGAGATGAATGGTATCATTTGACCTGGTGGTTCATGCAGGAAGAAGGTGAAAACGCCTAAAGTCTATAATTTATGAGTGTGTGAAGACAATCGTACAGTGACAGAAACAGAAAAGTGACAGAAAGTTAATTGCAAATTTATAAAAACGTTTATTCGTTTGATAAATGCCCCAGATTGAGTTTGTATTAACTAGTAGGGGAGAGTGGGGAGGGATGGTCCACATAAAACATTTCTAAGATACAGGGAAACAGCAAGGAAAACACAGTCTCTGAATTCATAAGTTCTAATAGTTCCTTGTCTGGGTTTGCAAACAAAACATAAGATCCACAATAACAGACCATTCACCACTTCGTCAGTCTCTCCTCAGAGTTGGGGACTTCACCAAAATCTGTGTACCAGGATGAAAGTCAAGGATGAAACGCTGCTCCCCAGTCGGCCATTTTAGACATTTTCACCTCCAGCCAAAAAACACATGGCATTTAGTCAATGATTTGCATACCTACTTAAGCTTTAGATCACATGTGTCAAGGCACATGGTCAAGGCCCGTGAGATGATTTAATGCGGCCCTTTGAGGAGCGTGAATTCCTGAGCATGTCAAAAAAAGTCTCCAGCCCATTCCTGTGCGGAGATATTATTTTTTATAAGAATAAGAAATAACCAGTTTGCCCACTCTCGCCACTAGGGGGCAGCTTAAATTAAAAAAAGGAAAGAATTTCACACATGTCCATAAGAGATCAGAATATAAACAGCATATTATAGCCATGTGGTAAATTGTTGGTTATTTATTAGGCCACACCACAGTCCTTTACAAAATATGCGGCCCACGACCCAAACGACTTTGACACCCCTGCTTTAGATTTTGCCTATTCATCCTGGAAGTTATGAAGTGTGAAAGCTGACTCTCACTTGACAACCAAAAGATGGTATGTTTTAGTGCTTTTTGCTTTGGTTTGGTTTTCACGCAGCTGTCATCTAGCATTCATGAACAGTTAGTGACATCACACTCTGTGACTCAGTTTAGCCTGGTCTCTCTGATTAGCTCTAAAACACTGAGCGGCCCAACGCTCGCCACTGCCCAATCCTTCCCCCTGTCCCCTACTTAATGTATGGTTTTTGTGTTTTTTTCCAGGCTGCTTTGAAAAATAAACCTGTGGCTGGCGTGAGAGGACGTTTGCTCCCAAAACAGGCCACAACACTGCTCAAGAGATTCCCTAACATCAGAACTGAGATCTGAACTAATGCACCCATCAGCGCTTACAAACTTTGTTTAAGATGAGTTTCAGTCACATGACATTTTCCTGTTATGGACTTGAAGATGGACTTGTCAACATTCAAAAGACAGAATTCTTGGATTTATGGATGTATTATCATAATCTGTGGAACTAAAAATATGGACTTAATGGAGTTAGGTTGTGGAGAAATGTTTAAAAATGTTTGTGTGTCATTTATCTTCAGTCTTGAAACCAAAAAAGACAATGCAGAACAATAAACACTTAAAAACACAGTTGCGACTCCTGTTACATTGTGCATTTTGGTGATCAGTTACACACTTAATGCTACCTCAGGTCTGTGCTTGCATATCTATATCACAGGTCTGTTTTGTTTTTGTTGAGCTGTCACCACATTAAAGGACTCTTGAATTGTTTCAAAATCAGTTTGTGACACAACATAAACATTTTCCAAATCCACTGTCAGAAGAGAAAAAGTCTATGGCGATGGTCGCGCTGCTGCTGTTTGTATTTCTACATAAGTATTTTTTGCTTGGTCAGACAGAAACATTTTGGTTGTGTTGCCCTGGCTGAGTTGTCCCTTTGCTGTGATGGTGAAATATTTTGGCTAGCTGTCCTGCTCAGTGTGTTGACGAGATCATAATGACGTTTCCGTGCAGAGGTGCTTTTATGTTTTGTCTGGGCTACAGGAAGTAGTTAGTGTTTGCACTGAGCCACTGTTTGTGCATCCATCATTAACACAAGTATTTCCCTCCTGGCATCACTTCCTCCCCAGCGTCTACAGCAGCCCATCCCACAGCACCCTGAACCTCGGCGCAGCTCAGAGTCACAGGCTAATCTGGACTCTGATTTCTGACAGTACACAATATACATTTATAATGTGCATTGGTAGAAAATATCAGGAGCCGTCTACATAATGCATACATTTTATACCCTCTATGAAAATCGTTGAAAGTGCTTGTGAAATTTCTCAAGCTAATTATGTCTCAGACATTATAGGCTATGTCTTAGATTAATTTGTTCCTTCATAAGCCTCAATTTGTCCCCGGACATAACAAGAAGGGTCAAGTTGGCTGCAGAGTTCCGCAAGGCGCTCGGGTGCGGAGGGCGGGGGAGGTAAGTGCGTCCTCGCCAGCAGCGCGTCATTTTAATATTCGCTCCTTAGCGGCCGCGTGCAGTGGATCATTGTGGGAACGGGGCTGGTGCGCGACCGCTGGGGTGATGGTCCCCAGGGCGCCATGGAGTGGAGTCGAGACGTGTTTATGTGGATCCGTACGCCCTGGTGCTGTTTTCTGCTGCTGGTGAGCGTGCGGACGGAGGTAAACGCGCTTCCACCTATTTTAACACTGTCCCGACAAGAGCTGGTTTTGTCATGTGCCACTGCTCCAGATTTAGACTCCTCTTGGCAGAGTTCTGAAGTGAGATGCACTCCAAAAATATAGGCCAAGTGTTCCATAATCTCTGCCAGAGTCATAATGAAGTTTATATTAAATATGTATATCTTAGACATTTCCGCTTTCTGTCTCACCTCAACCTGACTAATCTTGCTGTTTGATAATATTGATAATCGGAATAACTTCAACTGATGTAACTAAAAAACTTGTCTGAAATAAGATATATTAAGATATTATATGTATATTTATATACA
The DNA here is from genome assembly GCF_951799975.1 of Gobius niger. Taxonomy (NCBI): domain Eukaryota; kingdom Metazoa; phylum Chordata; class Actinopteri; order Gobiiformes; family Gobiidae; genus Gobius; species Gobius niger. The sequence continues at coordinate 18,642,928 of NC_136858.1, forward strand.
AATTTATATCATATAAAGTTGCATTATATATATTTATATTGTATACATATGCTATAGCTATAGCACCGTTCACATCCTTGCACTATGTGCCAGTGTGACGGCATTGTTTTTTGTTTTTTTTTGTTTGCTTGTTTGTTTGTTTGTTAGAAATCCATGCAAAAATAAGTTTGTGATAAAGCAACTCTCAAATCAGGGGAGGCATTGTCCTTTGCAGTGTAGTTTTTGTTCTGAATATAAACTGTAGTAAAGGAAATGCATATGACAGCCCACACAGCTAAACCCAAGCATGATTTTCACCGTCTTTTTGGACCTGGTAAACATTGTCTGAAGCCACGTTATACATTGTACATAATTGTTTGAGTCTGAAGTCCACTGATGATGATAACAAAACATGTAATGCGTACTGTGATTACATTTGGGTGGAGCTCTGGCTATTATCAGTTTCATGAGCAACATAATATTTACTCCGAGGATGTTGCGTAAAGTGAGTCTTCCATTTATTGATCAACAGTTAAAGCCATTATTATGCCCATAAACTAATACAGTATAAACTTCAGAAACCTTTTGGCAACTTTAGTTTCATGTTCATGTGCCTGAAACTTCAAACATGTCATTTAATGTGTATTTTGTTTCTAGGTGGAGAATGGTCATCAGAATGCTGTGTACCGGGCAGGTATGAAGTTGAATCATCTTGAATCTGGCTCATAGAGTCCTTCAATAATATTTGGGACTTGTTTGCAAACTACCAACTCCCAAATATTTTCAGATTTTTAGATAAATATTTACTGTAAGTTTATGTGAATTGAACATTGGTCAAGGGTGCCAGTATGAGCAGTGGGCATTGTCATCCTTTGTATTTCAATCTCTGCTTTATCTGTGTGGCATAACTTTCCTGCATGTGTCGTTTCACAGATGTGCACTCATGCTCCGGCAGCCTCAGTCCTCAAGGCTTCTACACTGGGTCCATGTCAGTGACAGAGGCTGGCCTGCCCTGCCTGCGCTGGACTGACTTCCCTGAGTATGTGCAGCAATATCCAGAGGGCGGTCTGGGAGCACACAGCTTCTGCAGGAATCCAGACAGAGAGCCACGGCCCTGGTGCTTCTACCGCCAGAGGTCAGGGGCCATCAGCTGGGCCTACTGTGACTGCAACCATGGTAACGCTAGGACACAGACTGCTGCTGTTTTTCACAAACACAAATGTGTGATCTGCTCAACAGTACGCCGTGACCTTCTGCTTTCTATTTGTCTTTTATTACATGGGTATGAAACTTTCCAAAACAGTACACATAGGGGTCATTTGCCAAGCGGTTGTTCATGTGCAAAGTGAGTAGCATGTGTATAAGTGGATCAGCAGCAGGCTCATTTATGCATTTTGTACTCACGCAGCATTGTCTTATTTACATATCAGATTTGGGAACCTGATACTGTATTACAGACAACATCAAATGGTAAATTGAGTGCAACATGTTCACAAAATAGCTGATTTAATTTTTCAGATTGCACCCACAATTTATAAATGACTTCCTTAGGGGGTGATTTACCAGCAGCAGACTCATTTCTTGAATTTTTATTTTACTCACACAGCATTCTCCTTACGTGTCAGATTTAAGGCTTTAAAAAATATATATATATATATATTTATCTTTTTATTTGTTTCTTTTTTGCACTTTACATACTGAGTAATTTGCAACGAAATGTCTTTCTAAGTGTGCAGTTCTTTACCTTGAATGACAATAAAGTTATTATATATTTTATTTTGCAGCTTGAAGCCACTATTTAGCACCATCTTTATAAATGACCTACTGTATTACTCCTTGTGTCTTAAGAGGACACATAAAATGCAAGCAATACATATATTTGAATACAATATTATGCCCTGATGAAAAACATACTTGAAGATAGGCATCCCGCTTAGAATAAACACTTTTATCTGTCAGTGTGCCTTGGACTACTTTGCCTATCTTAGTATTTTTTCATCAGGGCATAATTTCATATTCATGTCATCTTTTGATCGTCCTGGAAGAGTACCTGTCTGCACATTTGTCAGACGTCTCTGACCCAGTGAAGTCTGCTCTGTTGAATTGTCTAATACAGATTTTTTTCTTGACAAGGCACAAAATGGTAAAAAAAAAAAAGAAAAAAGAAAAAAGAAAAGTACACAGACTATTTGTGATTAGCTGTAAAATCAGGCATACAAGTTCAACAATTAAAATCTGCTACTCTTTTTGTCTTTTCCTGTGCCAGGAGCAGCCCGTCTGGTTGGGGACTTCTCCAATAACACTGGCCGCATGGAAGTCTATCTCAACGGCCAGTGGGGGGCAGTGTGTGACACACACTGGACTGACCGTGATGCCAGCGTGGTCTGCAGACAGCTGGGGCTTGGGTAAGAAGTTCCCCTAGACAAGATTAATCTGGTTTTCCAAAACTAAAGACACAGGCCCCAGTATGACAAAATTGGGAGGCTGGAGTGCTTCTTGGATGTAAAATAGTTTAGTCTTTTGGGTGCTCTTCAGTGCAGGGATCCTGTTTCAGCAAAAAAAGACAAAAAAAACTGAGGCACCCCAAAAGTAGAAATATTAAAAAGCCTTTATTTAAACATGGCTAGTAAAGATAAAATTGCCAATGCGGTTCGGCTCTAGGCCTTCCTCAGGGCAAGCTCGAGATGGCTGCCTCTGTACAGCTATAAGCTTACAGCATTGGTCACATGTCCCAAGTGGGTTGGTCCAAGGTGGGTGTGTTCCTAGTCACCTGGTTTGTATCATACAAAACATTAAAATATGTACAATACACTATTCTTTACAAAACCATAAAGAGAAATGCAAATAATTCATACATTTTACAAAAATACTGACAAATCTAATTCTCCATTGAGGCCAGGGTACTCCATAGCTTTGAGGGTATAAATCCAAAAGGATTCCCTTTTAAGGAGTTTTTTTAATCTGTCCCCTCCTCTGATAGTCTCTTGTATTTGTATTTGTATAAGAACTAGCAACACCCTGTATCCTATGGCCATGCATTATAAAGATGTTCACCATGGGAATTGCAAAAGCCTTAAAATTTGTGGCTTAGAACAAATACAAGATACTATCAGAGGAGGGGACAGATTAAAAAAACTCCTTCAAAGGGAATCCTTTTGGATTTATACCCTCAAAGCTATGGAGTACCCTGGCCTCAATGGAGAATTAGATTTGTCAGTATTTTTATAAAATGTATGAATTATTTGTATTTCTCTTTATGGTTTTGTTAAGAATAGTATATTGTACATATCTTAATGTACAGAGGCAGCCATCTCGAGCTTGCCCTGAGGAAGGCCTAGAGCCGAAACGCGTTGGCAATTTTAGCCATGTTTAAATAAAGGCTTTTTAATATTTCTACTTTTGGAGTGCCTCAGTTTTTTTTTTTTTGTTTTTTTTTTTTGCTGAAACAGGCCCCCAGTACGCTTTCTTCTATCCTCATTCTCAATAAACGGATGCAAATTATAATTTTTTTGGCATTTTGGCAAAATGAATATTGCATTCGGGCTAGGCTCTCCCAAAGTTAAAAACAACCTGAATCATCTCTGACTTTGTTTGACTGAACTAACTCTTTTTTACAGTGACTTTGGAAAAGCCCTATTTCATTCCTTCTTTGGCCGGAGCTCGATCTTTCACTATGTGCGTCTTGGTTGCCACGGTAACGAGAGATCTCTAATGGAGTGTCAGAGTCAAAAGTTTGTCACAGGCGACTGCAACCACGGCAACTATGCAAGGATGACTTGTGCTGAGCCTGAAGGTAAACACAGCACTGTATGTATGTAATGTCGTTAACTAATCACACAAAAACTGTGCTATAAAAGGATCATTCTGACAAAACAAGTGATTGCATCCAGGAGAAGGTGAAAGATTATGTTCACTCTTTGGAAAAATCGCTCCAATCTGCAGTTACTAAATAGAACAAAAAGGATGTTGTGAACTGTTTGGACACTGAAGTGTACTTGTATGTCTGTGCTGTGTGCGTCGTGCGGATGTGGGTCTCAGACAGCCTTCCGGTGAGACTCGTGGGTGGACGGGAGCATTTCCAGGGCCATGTGGAGGTGTACCATGATGGGCACTGGGGCACTGTCTGTGGTGATGAATGGGATGACACTGATGCTGAGGTGGTGTGCAGACAGCTGGGCATTGGGTAAGAGCTTATGCCTATGCTTGGAATCACAATCTTATTTCCTGGTGCTGCTGATGTCCAAGAGCTGCGCCATGTTCTAGTCCTCTGTCTTCACAATTAACCACTCATATTTGCTGTCATTCTCTAGTGTAGTTTTCTGACTAATCAGATTAGTTTAATGATTTGCCCCAGACATGAGAATCTTTTTTTTGTATTTTGCAAGGTGTGGAGCAGACTTAAGAATATTGGGTAGGGATAGGCCTATACCCTTTAGCGACCATCTTCAGTGTTTCAATCACTGTGTAAATTACTTTATTACTTTAGGTTGCTTTAGAAGATGGCCCTGGGACATCCGCAGCACAGGAAATCTAGATCTGTGCGTGACATTGGTGATGGCTTCTTCTTTGTTTGTCTCTCTGGGGGCCAGGGGAGTTGCAAATGCGTGGAAAGGGGCCCGTTTTAGCCAGGGCTCTGGCCCAGTTTACCTCACTGCTGTTGCGTGCTCTGGGAATGAGCTGACTCTGGAGCAGTGTCCCCACAGCAGCTGGGGACCACACCACTGTGAGCGCACACAAGAGGCTGGCGTCTCCTGTAACCCGTACACAGGTACATAATTATAATAGTACAATCACACCATGCTATTGTTGACTTTTACTGGGTTGAATCGATTATGAAAAATAGATTTTATGATTCATAATAGGTTAATCTATTTAATCTGGATTCAGATCACAGTGGATGTTACATTTAAATCACATCCAGGACCATTTGCATTTCAGTAAACATTGAAATATTTACGGCCAAATGAATCATACATTTTTTTCCAGGTCTAAACCACGACAGGATAAGAAAGGTTTATGGACATTACCTAAGTAAATGCAGCCTATGTGATTCAAATTGCGCTTTTAATTTTCTTGCAATTAATTTTGCTAGAGCCTTTCTAGAATCCTAGCTCTCACAATATACGTAAGGGCTGCCCTACACAACAGAGTAAGTGTAGGGCAGTGTAATAAGTATGGTTCTGATGTCACGTGTGAATAAAAATAACCCTAAGGGGAGCTAAACCTAAGACCACACACATACAGTCAAAATTACTATTTTGGCAAATATTTGGTAGCTATTAAAGGTGCATTATGCAACTTCTTATGCGGAAAAGAATAATTGATAATAGTGATTAGATTTTTTGGGCTAGTTTTTTAGACCTCTGGCTGTGGCCAAAGCGCAAGTGGCCTTTGATTGGCAAACGAGCAAGTGCACAATTAACATGCAGGTCATACGGATTAAACATTGCACAACATCATACCGCTGTTCTTAAATGGAATTTTGCCAATATTAGCATTTAGCCGCTGTTAGCGCAACCTCAGCTTTTGCATGTTGCTTATCTTCATAATCGTCTTTTAGCAGCTTCTTTCCTGTAAGCATTTGCCTGACATCTTTGAATGATTACCCCCACCAGAAGTCAGCATTTTTTCACATTTGTTCTCATTGCAGCTTACAAACTTTTAAAGACGTTCTGTGCAGCGTGGACGTCTGTGGGGGCGCCGCCCATAACAACTGTGGTTGTGTCCTGTAGTGGAAACACAAACGCGTACTGGGTAGAGTCGATACATAACATGTGAGCACAAAGACTGTGGTGTGCGCGGTCGAAACTTGTTCAGTGGAAAGACACCTATACTGTGATGGACAGTCATACAGCTACGGGGTCACTGAACGTTCAAATACACATGACTTTTTTTTGCTTTAAAAGCTGCATAATGCACCTTTAAATCACATTCCCCATCACTCCACTGGCAGCAGTTGTATTGTAACAATAAACAAATGAGCTGCTGCTGCTGCTGGGGAATTAAATAAAGCAGCTTAAAAACTAAAATAACTCTTTCGTTAGTGCCCTGGACTTAAATGACCCCACAAAAGGTGAACAGTTGTCAAATGGTATTCGTGGATTAAACAACTCAGGCTTGTGTATAATCAATTAATTAATTGATTAGACAGTTTGTGTGTAAAGTCACTCCTTTGATGGATTCTGCAAAAGTTCTGCTTCCATTGTAATTGCTACAGGTGAGGGCACCTACAAAGTAATGTAAATCCTTTCCGTGTGATTATTGGAACCATATACCAGTATGAGCATAATAAATCCACTATAAAACAAGACAAAACCAAAAATTGGTTGTCAGGGAATGTTTGAAAGATAGTGTTACCTACCTGTAATTTGTATAATAAAGGCAATGTATAATGATTTTCTGTTTATTCTTGTAGATGGAGCTGTTCGCCTGGTTGGGGCTGATGGACCGTGGGAGGGTCGTGTGGAGATCTATGCAAGAGGAAGTTGGGGAACAGTGTGTGATGATAACTGGACAGAGCTGAATACACAGGTGGTGTGTAAACAGCTGGGCTTCAGGTCAGTCAACAACATAACAACGGCCAATTCAGTCTGTTTTCAACAGTTACCGGTATCTAGTGCATTGCAAACCTTTGTCTTCTTTATGAGCTTAAAGTTTGGATTGGGTGAAAACCATGTATTAATATTATCACCATTAAGAAACAGTTCTCGTTCAGTCACTGCCGCGCGAAACAACAATGTCCAGCATAACTTTATCATATGACCCTAAGGTTATTAAATGTTTGTGCACAGTGGTGCGGCAGAGAGTAGCCCTGAAGGACCATATGAAGAGGGGCGTGGGCTGATCCTGCTTGACGAGGTGCGGTGTACGGGCCAGGAGCGCAGTCTGCTGGCCTGCTCCCACTCTGCACTGGGCCAGCATGACTGCACCCACAGTGAGGATGTGACAGTCCGGTGTCAAAGGCCCACTGGTACCCATAGGACCTCTCCTGTTGGTACGTACATGAGAGAGGCACAGCTGAACACTGTTCGTATGTGTTTGTGCTGTGTATCAGGGCTGAGATAATATATCGGCTTGCAATACCCTATACGGTTTTGCCATCATAGGTGTATCGTATACTCTGATGACATGACACGAATTAAAGAGGCTTCGGTCCGCATCATTCAGTGTTCACTGCCTCTACCAGGACAGAGACAGCTGTGCACCTGTCTGTCTCTGTGCAGAGTGTTGCATCATGCGCTCTGCAAAAACTATGTCCATTTCTCATGTTCCCGACCCAAGGCTTGTCATCCCTTTGTTCCATCTGCTTACAGGCTTCCCGGTGCGACTTGTGGCAGGAGAGAGTCCAGAGGAGGGCAGAGTGGAAGTGTTCATGAATGGCCAATGGGGCAGTGTATGTGATGATGGGTGGAATGACGTCAGTGCTGCTGTAGTGTGCAGACAACTTGGATTCAAGTGAGTGTCAGCGTGCAGCTATGTGCAAACGAACTTTATTAAGAAATGTACTGTATCCTCTTGGCTAGAGTCTTAATGTTTCTCATTGCTCTCTTATTTTGTGTCTTAATGCTGGTCCATTCTTCAACAATGTGTTTTAGTTGAATCTAAGAATGCTCTTCTTTTTAAGGGGTACCGCTAAGGCTCGGTCGTTGGCGTACTTCGGACCTGGCCAGGGCCCCATCCACTTGGACAATGTGCACTGCTCAGGGGTGGAGATGTCGTTGGGCCAATGTCAGTTTGAGGGCCAGGGGGGAAACAATTGTCGCCATAGTGAAGACGCTGGGGTCATCTGCCAGTATAACCTGGAGCCACTGCATGACAGCAGCGTATCACAACAAATGTGTGGTCTGAGTCTGAGCAAGAAACGCCGTCTCCGTCGCATCATCGGGGGAGCCAAGTCCCTCAGGTAATAGTATTGCTACCATCAAAGGTCACAGTGTGTTTTCTACTCAACTTGATGGTACTGGAAGGCAGACTGTTTAATTTGAAATGTCTAAATATTAAACTATTAACACAGGACCTGGAACATAGGACACATTTTTGGTAGGGTTCTTTATAACACACAGCTTATGTTGGACTAAAGACTGCTGTTTTCACTGCATTTCGAATGTGTATGTATTAAGATGTGTTGTTTTGCAGGGGCGAGTGGCCATGGCAGGTCTCTTTGTGGCACAGGTCTCAGTCCAAAGGGAATCATCCTCTGTGTGGGGCTTCCCTAATCAACTCCTGCTGGGCTCTGTCTGCTGCACACTGCTTCAAGAGGTAGCACAATAAAGTTTCACAACCCTGCCACCTCAGAATCAAAATCAACATTGTCAAGTATTTTGTGGAATCCAGTAAATTAGTTAATTAATTAGTTAGTGCATGTCGAGTGATTCAGAGCCCTGTGGAATACTATACATCTGCTTTTGTTTGATGGTAGGTTTGGCACGGACCCCAGTCGGTATTTGTTACGCCTTGGCGACTATCACACCCAAGAACAGGATGACTTTGAACGCACCCTGAGCCCCGAACGCATCATCATCCACAGGAAGTACCAGAGCCAGGCCTGGGACTACGATATTGCTCTTGTGCGTCTCAAAGGCACTAAGGGCAATTGTGTGGCGTTCAACCCTCACACTAGTGCCGTGTGTCTGCCAGAATCAAGCCACAAATGGGACAAAAGACCAGCCTCGTGCGTCATTACAGGCTGGGGATATACAGGTATCAATAGTTGTGAACTGCATTTATGACAACTAAAGGTTTATATGGTATAGTCGTCTGGACCTAGCCTTAAGAATTGTACTCCTCATTTATAGTTTATTTATTTATTTAAGATCCATCGCCATCTGGTTTTCAAGAGGGTCCTCAATCATCTCTAAAGCAAATAATAAAATCATTTATAAAATACAGCACAGTTTAATACAGTAAAATACAGTTGTTACTGACAAAAAAGAGTCAAAATCACTTTTTGTTGCACAAGGACAATTGTTCCAACTGTGTGGTCAGTTGAATGAATGTTAAAACTTAAAAGCCAAAACTTCTGTTTATGTTGCCTGAACGATTTGAGAGATTTCAGATTAATAATAAGGTAACTAAAACGCGAGCTCGTATATGGCGCCCTCTGCAGGACTCAAACACATTTTGCATGCACATGTATACAAAAAACAAGTAGGCACAGGCATGTACAGGTCGCTGTAAGACAGAGATGAACTTTATTGTCATTATACAATTGTACAACGAAATTGTGTAGATCAGATACTGAGCCTTGAGCCTCTGCGTGCCCAGCATGTTTTTGGAGGTAGGGGGAAAAACATGCAAACTCATGTTTGCCACACACAGAAAGGCCCCGACTGGGGATTGAACCTGGGACCTTCTCGCCCTGTAAAACAAAATCACAATAATTTTTGAAAGAACTAAAAACACAAGAATGCAGTTTGTAGAAGAACAAGGGGAAGTAGTGATACAAGAAACAAAATGATAAAATAAAAGGGTGTGGTTTGACTTGATTGTTTACATGAACACAAGTTACCAAAAGTGCACTTGTAGGTTTGTCATATAATCAAAGCAAAAGGACAAAGGAAAAAGAGTGAGTGACTTTAACCCATTGAAATAAAGCTATGTCTTATGTTCCCCGCAGACTCGGAGTACTCTCGCACATTGAAGCAGGCCTGGGTTCCTCTCCTTCCCTCCTGGACATGTAAGAAGCGGTATGGGGCCCGCTTCACCAGCCGCATGCTGTGTGCAGGTAGTCTGTCTGAACACAGGCGTGTGGACAGTTGTCAAGGGGACAGTGGTGGGCCCTTGGTGTGTCAAGGCCATGGGGGACGTTGGGTTCTCGCAGGAGTTATCTCCTGGGGCCACGGCTGTGGAAATCCTGCCTTTCCTGGAGTGTACACCCGAGTGAGTAGATTTCTACGATGGATTGCCAAAGTAGTGAACAAGCCCTAAGTCCTGGAAAACTAGATGGATTACCTGCCTGCTGGAGGCTTCCAGTTTCAACTCAATTGGCAAGACACTTCATCTTGCCTCGTGGATTGTTGTTCGGTCTGTTTGGAGAGGCCATTGTTACAAAATGCAAACTGCAGAAATGGCAGCTCATCCCCACCAGATCATGTCTGAATAATGAACTACTGGACAGCGCTTTGATATGTAACATACTTTACAACTATAATGATAACAAATGTACTACCCTTGCAGATACTGCAGAGGACCTCAGGTGCCTAATATATTTTTATACTATTGTTGAAGTGTTATTTAGACACTGAAAATATGAAAGTTGTGACTGTAGGACTGTATGTCTCTGTTCTATAGAATAAGTTCCAAGAAGTTCCACAGTGGCTCAGGTGATAGAGCAGCTTGTTATCTTATAACCAGAGGGTTGGTAGTTTGAATCCTATTCAGGCTTGTTCATACTACTGTTATATCCTTGGGAAGACACTCCATTCACATGAATAAAGTGTATATGTGATTGAAAGGGGTTGTTTTGGCGGGTTGGAGCAGGGGTGGGCAGTAGATTTTTACAAGGGGCCACATGAGTAACCCAAATAGCGTTAGAAGGCTGCACCAACTATAACTTGAACTTAATTCTGCTCAACTTTTTCCCATTGCAAAATACACTAGAATATATTTGGAACTCGCTTGATGGTAATTACAAATATTGTAAAAAAAAGATAAAATAAGAGACAGACTGAGTGTAAAGTTAGGGGGCAGACATCATAAGATTTCTCTTCTCTCTGCTCGTTTTCATTCAAACTGCATTACTTAGCAGTTTTGTTGTATATATTTTAATCTAACTTTTGGATTAAATAAATAAATAGAATGAAATTTTAAAATAAAAAAGCACCATTTGAGCCCATTCTGGCAAGGGGAGGATCATGGCTATGCAAAAAAATAAATAAATAAAAAATCACGGAGAGAGAGTCAAGAGCCAGATTGGGCCTTTTCAGTTGCTAGGCCCAGACTCTGGAACAAGCTGCCCCCTGACATGGGCACCATCACTGACTAGTTTGTAAGGCGGGCTTTAAAAATGCCTATTGATTCAGACTGGCTTTTAATCCTCGGTAATGTAGTGTCACTTTATCTCATTTTAAATTATTGTTGATACATATTGATGTTCGCTTAATTGTTTGTATTCCCATTCTGTCTGATTTTACTGTAAAACTTTGATAACCTTGCGTGTTGTAAAGGGCTTTATAAATAAATGTTCATTGATTGATTGTTTGGGCACCTCTGGGTTGCAAGGATTTCGATGCAAATTGGCAGCCTTGCTTCTGGGTAGACTGAATTCATTTGACTACAGTGAAGCATTGTCAGAAGCTTATCAAACTTATCTGTAAGCAGGGCTGTCAGCAGACATGCTGCGGCCCGGGGCAAGAAGGTTTCACATGGGTCCCCCAGGGCAACTTATCCGGTTGCATAGCATTCATGGGGTGATGTAAGTGTAAAATTCTCACTTCAAATTGTACTTTAATACTTTAGCCGGCCCTGATGCCACCCGAGCATTTACCACTACAGGGTACTATCACCCTGTAGTGGGAGATAGTACCCTGTACCACCACCACAAGGCCACCCAACCCTCTGAAAAATGTCTGGACCCAAGAGACAATACTCTGTTGTAGGCTGCTTCTGACCGAAATGAGGTGAAGAAGAGAATGAAAGGCCCAATTTAGACACGCTATTTTGAGAAACAGCCATATGAAAAAGATGTTCTAGCCAATATTTTATTTCCAGATAAGACAAACGGTGGCATATGATCAATAGGTCTAGCATTTGTCATACATGCCGGGTGGCCAATAAGAGGTGCAGGGCTGTTACCATGCGGACTGTTGGCATCAGCGCACCGCCACAGGAGCCGCTGGTGTCAGCAACCGGAAGTCATAATCAGCTGATCGAGGAGGAGCAACGGGGAAGGTAAGCCATCTTTCCCCGGCAGACTGAAGATAACGACCTGATCGAGCCCGACACACTTGACAAAGGCACAAAAATGCTTTCCGAGTTCAACGTGTGGCGTGTGGAGCTTTGATGATAGCGACACGCAGGGACACTACGGAGGCAAGTCTGGTGGAGGCGGATTTGTCCCTCAGCAAACGGCACTATAACCCCCAGTATTAATATAAAGAGCAGAAAACATAGTTCGGATGAGTAATATATCGGAATGACTGGATGTTGCTAGTGCAAAGCCAGTACTGTTTACATTTTAGCGCGTGTCTGTGTGTTTCAACTTGTCGCTGTTCTGCATCGTGGATTTTCCGATGTAAACAAACATCTATTATCGCTAGCTAGTGTCAGCCTCCGTGGAGTTAGCTAGCTTTGGGTGCTAGTCTTTATTCGCTAAGACCTCACGCGACCAAGAGTACCCTAGAATATGACTTCGATTTAACTGAACATCGTTATAATGCCTGTCGATAATAATATACCTCAAAATTGTATAATACGATGAATGACAATTGTTTGTAACTGTCTTTATGTTAGTTAGCGCTGCAGTTATGGGCACTAGCCTTCAACATACAGCGTTATTGTGCTAGTTCCAGCAAAATTTCCACGAGAAAACCTCACACACATCTTTGCAAATGTCCCAGTGAGTGTTAGGAAAGGTGAATACGGGAACGGAGTTTGGTTGATTTTTTCTTTTGTGTGTGTGTGTGTGTGTGTGTGTGTGAGCAACAGGGTTTGAGAGAGGGAGCAAGAGCTGTCGGACACTAACCAACTATAGGCCCCTCTGTGGAGTGCCTCATTTGAACCAGGACGGTGGAGGAAAGTTTCTCCTTGTTTAAATGTCTGCTAGAGGGCTGTAAAAAGCATCGCGAGCGTCGACACATACATTTTGACATCTCGACACGTGCGCGTGAGTGTCACAGTCGCTGATCTGATCGGGGTTTAACATGTAGTTGTGATTGAGGGCCCAAGCTAAGCTCTCAGCTGTGTTTGGCTTGTTGTTGCGGCCCCTCCCCCAGTCTACAATCTGCCCTGGAGTTGGAGAGTTTTCCTCAATTTTAGACTGAGCAAGACAGCACGCGGTGGGGGCATTCAGAAGTGGATGTAATGGAACTGATGTTCGCCGAGTGGGAGGATGGGGAGAGGTTCTCCTTTGAAGACTCGGACCGGTTCGAGGAGGACTCCCTGTGCTCGTTCATCTCTGAAGCTGAGAGCCTGTGTCAAAACTGGAGGGGCTGGAGGAAACAATCTGCAGGACCCAACTCCCCCACTGTCAAGATTAAAGGTAAACTTTCAGGGATGTTTATTTAGATCTCAGACTAAAACGCATTGCATCAGTGCAAACTCAATTGCCCCTTTTTGAACACATGTGTCTGGATTTGTGCAGAAAGTGTCAAACCTCTGTTGTTGTTGTTGCTGACAAATGTGCACTGTGTATCTGTCTCAGATGGTCAGGTGATTCCGTTGGTAGAGCTATCAGCCAAACAGGTAGCCTTCCACATTCCTTTTGAAGTGGTGGAGAAGGTCTACCCCCCGGTGCCTGAACAACTCCAGCTACGCATTGCCTATTGGAGCTTCCCTGAAAATGAAGAGGACATCAGGTAGGCCTTTAATAGTACGAGTCAAGAGTGTGTTCCTGGAGAGGAGATTCCTCTGTAATTGCAACCTTTCTATTTTTCTGTTACGATTGTTCTAATGGCAATGTTGATTTTAAGAAACAATAGAAAGGTTACCTTGTCTGTTCTTTATGTTTGTGTCTCCAATTTTAAATGAACTCAGAAAAACTGATGTTCAGTAGTTAAAACGGAATATTTTTCTTAATGTCTTGCTTATTTCACAGTTTCACAAAATAGGGTACGACTATATTTGACGTTCATATATGTCCCTTTACTCATCTGTGTAATTTAAATACAATTCCTCCTGACATTCTATATTTTCAGTTTACAATAGTAGTCTATATTTGTGTTATATGTGTTAGGTTGTACTCCTGCCTGGCCAATGGGAGTCCGGATGAATTCCAGCGTGGAGAGCAGCTGTATCGAATCAGAGCCGTCAAAGACCCTCTGCAGATAGGTGAGTGTGTCGTTCTACCAACTTCAGTACAGGAGCAAGAATAACTATTAATTCAGTTCAGACCTGCTGCGTCTATGTTTATGTTTGCCTTCGACTACCTACAACAGCTTCTCTGAAGATCTACTGTATATACATCAGCAGTAGGCAATGTCAGGCCCGGGGGCCGAATCCGGCCCTCCAGCCTAGAAACTCTGGCCCTTAAGATGATTTTGAGAAACATTATTACGCAAATCAGCGATCAGAGAGGCCTGTTAAAGTACTCGAAAAATGTGAGAAATACCATCAGTTTGTTCAAAATTTCCAAACTGAACACTCAGTTAGGTCATGTATATACAGCGCTGGCATTTTTAGGAAGTCGTGCTTTACTGTGGGCTAAAATTGGCAGGTTCGACCCTTGATCTTTTTCACAATGAAGAAAATCGGCTCTCCACCAAGCAAACTTGCCTACCCAGATATGCAGATTGTGGAGATAGGGTTAAAGTTCTTCGTCGCCGTGACGAGTTTCCATCATTTTGACCAATTTGGTAAAAAAAAGTCTGTCACCTAGAATCCGTTAAACATGAATAAATAAAAGTAATGTCGGTATAGTGCATTTAGCAACACTTTACTGCAGTAAATACATTGGACCAGGGCTATCAGCCAATCAGAAGTGAGTTGGTGTGTGAGATTGAGGCATTGGGCTCTCGGCTAAAAATTTTAGCTACCTTTGAAGCTAAAGCGAGTGACCGCTCCCTATGTTAACGTGGACTGGACTCACTGTTGGTGGAGTGGGCGGTGTGAGTGCGCGCAGACTGCGCTTCATTTTGAAGTGCCCGCGGTCAGGGCAGGGATTCAAGTGACCCGCACACCAATTCTTTTCCCAACTTATTGCTTGTTACAACAATCTGGTACAGGTAAAAATGCACTTAAAGCGCTTCTAAAGCGTTAGTGTTTGAGCCGCTAATGTTATTAATTTATTATTGACCATTAAAGGGGCTACAGTACAGTCACCTCACTAAGCAAAGAACTAATGAGACGCCCTAGTATGAGCATGAGCAGTGGGGGAGCAGAGTGTCTCTTTAGGCGTGTTTTGGTATATTTCACGTGACAAACATGTAACTGTGACCTGCGTTTTTGATACTGCAGCTTCTGAAAGTTTGGAAATCTCTTGACAAGTTGTTTTATTACAGCAGCCTGATACTAAAGTAATGCGCATCTATTTTCTGTTGGTACAAACTATAGAAATTGCACTTAAATTGTAATCCTGTAAATGTAAACACCCATGAAACCGAAGTTTACAATGTTTAGATAGGCCGGAGTCTAGATTATTAAAGATTGAAAATCATCAGATTTCAACATTGGAATAAATTAATGTATACTTCCTGAACCCATTGTTTCTGCAATGTTCCCCAGACCATTGTGAGCTCTAAAAATGCTCTCAGAGAAAACCCCTCCTATTTGAAATCTCACATATAATTCTTAATTTGAGCAAATTACCCATATATAGACAACGGCAAAAAGACAACAGAAAATATTATTCATCATTTAAAATGCACCAGAATGCAGGAAATGTCATCTAAATCCCTAAGAATCTCTCCTCCCTGGTTGTACCTGTATTTTGGAGTGTCTCTTGACGTCTTAAGGCCTATGTTCTGTGACTATAGGGGGAGCATATTAGGGAAACGGCGGTGCGAGAATATGTGTGCACTCCGCTGCCCCGCATTGATGTAGTGATATCACTGTTAAAAATATATAGAGCTCTCAAATACTGTAGGTTAATATTTGTTCGAAGGTGACTCATTAAAGATGCTGAGGTAATGAAAAGTACTTAGTAGCATTTAATTTATTTATGTTTGTTGGACAGGTTTCCACCTGAGTGCAACAGTAGTGTCTAGTCAAACAGGACAAAATAAAGGAGCCTATAATGTGGCTGTCATGTTCGACCGCTGCCGGATCACTTCTTGCAGTTGTACCTGTGGTGCTGGGGCCAAGTGGTGTGCCCACGTGGTGGCACTGTGTCTCTTCAGGATTCATAATGTAAGACCCTCTCTTTCTTTTTACCTCTTACCATATGTGGATTTGGTTTTAGTATTTGCTATTTGTGTAGGCCTCTGCAGTCTGCCTGAGAGCCCCAGTGTCAGAGTCTTTGTCCAGACTACAAAGGGACCAGCTCCAGAAATTTGCCCAGTACCTCATCAGCGAGCTACCACAGCAGGTAAGCCACCATAAGTGCACATAGAAAACTCAGTCGATGATGGAAGCATCTTTTTGACTGCAAGTCTTTATTTCATAGATCCTGCCTACAGCTCAGCGGCTGCTTGATGAGCTGCTGTCCTCCCAGTCAACAGCCATCAATACTGTGTGTGGGGCTCCTGGTATGTGTGTTTGTGTTGTTTTATATATATGCACCACTATATATTACACCACTTTTCCCCAATTACAACTTGTGGTGGTGATTGTCAGCATCACAGTGAATGAAACTGTCTGCGCATAAGGCCATGCTGTTTTCTGTTTGAAATGAAAATTATTTGGTTTATCCCATAATGATGCATTATGCAACTTTTTATGTGGAAAAAAAAGTTGATATTTGTGCATATTTGTGCGTATTTGACCTTGTAGTGATCCAGCGGCTGTATAGATGGTTAATATGGCACCTTTACTTGGTGGTCTGTAGAGGCCACAGTGAAGTCGCCATGCTAACCACTCATTCAGCTGCTGGGTCACTACAAGGTCAAATACACACAAATATCAACTATTTTTCTCCACATAAAATGTAACATAATACACCATTGATTAAAGTCACTACTTTTGAATCGCAAAATCTCAAATCCAAGCACAGTGCGAAGAGAACGGGGAGCTCTGTAAACTCTGTAAACTAGTAAAATACATTGGATATTCCGCCAGTGCCATAAGTATGCAGGTTTTGGCCAGGTTTCCAAATACTTGCCACCCAGCAGGGGTTGGAGGAGTTGTATGATGTTTTATATTGTGTGCAGATCCCACTGCGGGACCCTCGGCCTCAGACCAAAGCACCTGGTACCTGGATGAGTCAACCCTCAGTGACAATATCAAAAAGACCCTCCACAAGTTTTGTGGGCCTTCACCTGTCGTCTTTAGGTACACAACAATACTTGAAATGCTTTAAAGCGCACTTTTATTTTATATATGTATTTTATTGATCTGTTTTCTAGCAAAAATTCAAATAAAAGCTATACACTATTGTAGAACATATAAAAACAAAAAAAGAAATTAGATACAGTGTTAAGCATAAAAGCCTAATGTTGTTAAAATGTTGTTCAAAGGTACAGAAGTGTAAATGATTGGCAGAATTGCTAATGTAGAAGTCTTAAATCAAGTGTCAAATGTGTCTCACAGTGACGTGAACTCCATGTACCTGTCATCCACTGAGCCCCCAGCCGCTGCAGAGTGGGCTTGTCTACTACGCCCTCTTCGGGGCCGTGAACCTGAAGGCATCTGGAATCTCCTCTCCATTGTTAGGGAGATGTTCAAGAGACGAGACAGCAATGCTGCTCCTCTGCTGGAGATCCTCACGGAGCAGTGCCTCACCTACGAACAGGTGAAACTCTTATACTGCTTCCATCAGATAACTTTAGTTTACCCCTTTATCTTTGGAAAGCACATTTCTGTAATACCGGCGTAACATATACTTGTTTTCATGTGACTTGCAATTCTTTTTCCCTTAGATAATCAGCTGGTGGTACAGCGTTCGCACTTCGGCATCGCACAGCAGTGCAAGTGGCCACACTGGCCGCAGTAATGGCCAGTCAGAGGTGGCAGCTCATGCCTGTGCCAGCATGTGTGATGAGATGGTAGTGCTATGGAGACTTGCAGTTCTAGACCCTACCATGAGCCCGTGCAGGTATCTGCCTCTTGCCACATTCTAAAATGTTCTGTAGTTTATGTGCTACTTTAATTGCTGTCTTTAAAAACTAAACCCAAAGCAACAAATCCCAGTGTTTGCGTGCTTTTAGTCACTTCTATATTAACCAAACTTAATACTGCACTCAGAGATAAAGGCATCAGCCATAGCAAAGGCTTATTTGTTGATATTTTGTCATGTTTAGTCATTTTTGGTGGCCAGGCTTGCATACAGTTTTGACCCTTGTTCATTATTGTCAATGTTTTTTCTCAGGCGAATGGAAATGGCCAGCCAACTGAAACTCTGGCATTTAAAAGTCATTGAAATCGTGAAGCGAGGTCAGCACCGGAAATCCTTAGACAAGTTGTTCCAAGGCTTCAAACCTGCACTGGAATCCTGTTATTTCAACTGGGAAGTGGCTTACCCACTGGAGGGAATTACTTACTGCAGCACTGACAAGAAGAGCGCCACCTTCTGTTGGTCCAGAGCACTTCACAACCATAGAGGAGCCAAAGCAGTAGCAGGTACTGCAGGGGATTCGCAGGAAGCAGGTGGAGCCAAGTTTGAAGGAGGAGCTGTGCGTGTATGTGGCCAGTCATCCCAACAGGAGGTAGCAGTGCGTCCAAAAGAGAGTGTGTTGAGTAAAAGGAAAGGACTGTCGGTAAGTGGGGGCGGGGGGATGCTGGTGCGTCTCAGTGGCGGTATGGCACTTACTTTAGATGACGCTGGAGGAAAGGTCATGTACAAAGGTGCAAGCTCTTCTGGAGGCAAGCTCAAGATCTCTCAAGGTGGAGGTGGAAAAGGGGCTTTATCTGGAAGTAGTGGTGGATTAGGTGGAGGGAAACACTGCACCAACAAGCGTAGAACCAGCAGTGAGGACAGTTCACTAGAGCCAGACATGGCTGAGCTCAGTCTAGATGATGGCTGCAGCCTGGCACTTGGAGCAGAGGCCAGCAACACATTTGAGTTCTTGCCTCCACCTCCTGAGATGCTTCCCTCCCCCAGCCCCCTGCTTCGAGAGCCCCGCAAGAGCAGCTCAGGATCAAACAAGATGTTTGATTCAAAACGTCACAGCCCAGCTACACTGCCTGCTCCTGAGATCCCTTCTTTCACTGCTGGAGAGACAGTTTTGCTGGTGGGGTCGAGTGCTACAGAGACGGAGACTGAGCCTGGACCCGTAAATGTTAGGAAAGAAGATGAAGATCCTGCTGGAAGTGCCCAGTCTGCTGCATCCACTTCTCTGGAGAAACCAGGTGCTGTTGCTATCGGCCCCAAGTCTTCTGGAGATCCTAAAGAGGCAGGGGCAAGTGGAGGCAGGGGGGCAGAGGGCGGAGAGGATCCTGCTGTGGGCGACGATGACTATCAGGCGTACTACCTAAGTGCAGCCTCTGAAGAGGGAGCTGACAGACAGCTTGTAGAAGGCCACCAGGATGATGAGCCGGACATCTTTGCAGGAATAAAACCTCTGGAGCAGGAAGGTCGCATGGAGGTAAAAATCTATGAAAAGACTATTGATTTAATTTCATGAATTAATTTAACTAGTGAGTTTTTATTCAATATGTCTTCCTTTAATGGTATGCAGGTGGTGTTTGCCTGTGCTGAGGCTCTTCATGCCCATGGGTACAGTAATGAGGCCTGCAGGCTGGCAGTGGAGTTGGCCAGAGACTTGCTAGCTAACCCTCCAGACCTGAAGGTGGAGCAGCCACAGACCAAGGTAGGAACACAAATTGCTCCTGTATTTTATACTCCAGGTGACTGTTCCCTCTAAGCCGTGCACATGCGCAATTGCGCGCAGCTCCCATGTTGTCTGCGCACAGAAAATCTATGCAGTGCGCGCACACAAAAAAAAATCCGACCTCAGAATAGCTGATAATGATAGACGCGCTGGAGGAGTTGTGTGTCTCACGGTCAGATCAGCGTCTCTTCTGCCATAGACACATCCCTGCCCTGTTCTTCCCCGCCCTGAGAGTCCTCGATGTTCTGAAGATGATCCTGAGGGCCCCCTTGAAAACGAGATGATGCTTCTCATGGGGTGGATCCTCCAATAAAAACATGTCCATAAATAAACAAATAAAGTCATACATTTAATATTATTAATATTATCAATATACTAAGTGGTGAATAACACACACAAACGCATTTTGCACTTATCAGTTCTGCTGCCTCCTCGAGCACATGGTTGTTTGTTTGTATCAGAGCGAAGAACCGGAAGTGTGTATTGGTACGAGACTTTTCAGCCCTATTTCCTATGTTTATTTGATAAAACCACCCAGTGATCCTGCGTTTCTGTGGTGTGGATTTTTCCGTACGCTCTTTAATACTAGTGTCAGAGCTGGACCATCGATATCTTTGGGAGATGGACAGTGTTTAACAGTGGGATAAATAGTTTGTAGTTTGACTTGTGAGCGCTTAAGTAAGTACGTAAGTGCTTTATTTGTCATTGTACAACCGTACCAAACACAGTTGTGTTCAGGTGTTAGTTCTGAGCCGCTGTGACTGAGCCACACCACCAGTGTGGGCAAACTTGACCAGCATGTACTTGGAGGTAGAGGAAACTGTAGCACCCAGAGGAAACCTGGCTGGCTGCCTTCAGTTTCCTCTGATCCTCAAACGGTGCAGCGCCTCCTGGGTTTATCCCCGTTTCAGGGCGGGTGTCCTGGTCAGCTCCACAACAGTCTTTCACCATGTTCTGGGAAGAGCTTAGCAGTTAATCGGTTTTATTCTCCAGTGAACGTCCATTAGCCAGAACATAGTAGAGACAGAAGGCATGTTAGCTGCGAGTCTTGCCCGGATACCTCCTCCTCTGTCCCTTCCTTGTTTCCTGTAGCGCGCGTCTTGTGACGCCTCCACTGTGCTGCAGGTGTGGGGGCTCTTGATGCCTCTTCAGTGTTTCAGGAGAATAAATGTGTAGGTCTCAAATGTCTCTAGTTCATAAGCTAGCTGTTTGTTTAAGATAAGATACTAAGATGCAGGAGGCTACGCGCAATGTTAAAGGGGCTAGATGCAAGTTCGTGATTTTATACTCACTACTGCCATTTCAGGCCTTATACGTAACTGCAGCTTTTATATTAAGCTCGTGCATGCATGACGGCACTTCGGACCCAAATTAACGCCTTTTTGAATGACAGTGCAGGATTTAAGAGGCAGTTGTGGCGAATAGGTCTGGGCTTTTACACATTAGGACATGGCTGGAACATGTGGGGGGAGGAAAATACATAATTTTAACATTTTTAAACTCCGTATAGTCCCTTTAATGTAAAGATGAGGAGCAAGCGCTCGGTGTAATCATAGCACACCACGCCTCAGACAGCACAAGATTCCAACTTCTTTAGCAACACTGTTGTTGCGGCAGGTGTTTGATCTGTATCAAGCATGCACCAAACATCATTACTGTTCTCTTGTTTAATAATAATAATACATAATAATAAAATTGTGATTACGGTATTGTATGTTTTTCAGGGTAAAAAGAGCAAGGTGTCCACCAGCCGTCAGACACAGACTGCCACCAACACTCTGTCAAAAACTGCTTTTCTTCTCACTGTGCTCAGTGAAAGGCTGGAGCTACACAACCTGGCCTTCTGCACTGGCATGTTCTCCCTGGAGTTGCAGAGGCCCCCGGCATCCACCAAAGCCTTGGAGGTTTGCCCTATCCTCATCAGCAGTTAACAGATATTTGTTTGCATGTTATTCCGTACTTGTTTAGAATACAGGCAATGTTTGATAGGCTTAAGCATAAGCTCTCATTGCACTGAAAGAAAATGGTCTTCTGGTGGATTATAAATTGGTTAAGAACTCTATACAAGTGATGTGTATCTGTCCTTGTTGAAGTTGCTGTAGTATTATCAAAAATTTAAAGAAAACAACAACAAGCACTGAAAGTGTAACCATTATTGAGATCTTTACAAGTTTCCTTTGTGGTGATGTGGTGACAGGTCAAGCTGGCCTACCAAGAGTCTGAGATTGTGGCTCTGCTAAAGAAAATTCCTTTGGGCCTGGTGGAGATGACGGCTATCAGAGAGCGTGCGGAGCAGCTCAGAGATGGCAACTTCTGCGATTATCGACCTGTGCTGCCGCTAATGTTGGCCAGCTTCATTTTTGACGTCTTGTGTACACCTGGTAAGGTGTAAACCCAGGTAAAACTAATTATTGTAAAGATATGTCATTATAAATCCATTCTGCTCCGTTTTGTTCAGTTGTGTCACCAACAGGCTCACGTCCACCAAGTCGCAATCGTAACAATGAGATGCCTGGAGATGAGGAACTGGGTTTTGAAGCTGCTGTTGCTGCACTTGGTAAATTTACTCTCCTTTTATGGCTTTATAGAAAGTAAAGTAATTGAATAGTTCATGCCTCAGGCTCTAAAGAGTAAAATAAAATATTGTCACACATGACTACATTTTAACATGTGAGTGAGTGAGTGGTTAGTGATGGGAACAATGCGATGCAAAGTGTCTGAGTATCCAAGAAAAGTGCCATAAAACTATGCTGCATTATTATTACTATAATTATTAATATCAGGTCTTAAAATAGCCACTTTAACAAAAACTAGATTTCTGGGACTAGATTGTGCTGACATTGTGGATGTGGTTATAACAATAAAATCAACAAAGTATCATAACATAAAATAGAAACTGTACTTGTGTCTGTCTAAGTTCACATTTGAAAGTGTAAATTAAATCTGAACTCTCGCTGTCGTTTTTGAAGGCAGGTATTGATTGATTTTTTTTTTTTTGATTGAGCAGGTATGAAGACAACAGTGAGCGAGGCAGAGCATCCTCTTCTCTGTGAAGGAACTCGAAGAGTGAAAGGAGACTTGGCATTAGCCCTCATGATTACGTACAAAGATGACCAGAGCAAGCTGAAAAAGGTAGCCATTCACTTTATGATCCAATGGTGCATTATTGAACTTTTTATGTGAAAAACCAAAAAACCTTTTAGTGACCCCGCGGCTGTATGGGTGGTTAGCATGGTGCTTTTACTGTCCATCACAGTGGCCTCTATGATGCTCAGGATCAGTTGTTCCTATAGTATCTGGTAGGTTTTCACTGCTGACCCTCTCACCAGAAAACCTAAAGTACAGTCTAACCACCCAACACAGCCTTATGTCACAAAAAGCACCATAATGCACCTTTTAATAAAAAATAACACTGTCTGAACAAGGTTCTTTTTTTTTCCATCTAGATCCTGGATAAGCTTCTGGACCGAGAAAGTCAAACTCACAAGCCCCAAACTCTGAGCTCCTTCTACTCAAGTAAACCTGCAGCGAGCAGTCAACGGAGCCCTTCCAAGCATGCCACCACGGGCCATGGAGGAGTGGGCGCAGCTTCTGGGGGACTCTCTAAACACACTCCCTCATCTTCTGCCCCTCTGCCGGCCTCTACAAGTAACCAGACCACTGCTGTCAGCATTGCTCCTGATGATATGAATAATCGTCAAGAGCTCAACCAAATGCAGAGCACCATATCTGGAGAGAATCCTGCTGAGGCCAAAGAGAACGGTGACTGACACACACCACCCTTCACTATTATGTTCTTATGCAAGAGAGACTTCATATCTCTGATATGACTAGCATCATACTTATTTAAGTGTATGAGAGACATTGCATCTGCACGTGTTCAGTGTTCGAACACTAATGACACTGTCTTGTGACCGGAGGGTCAGCTGTTCGAATCCCGTAGGTGCACACTGTTGTTGTGTCATTGGGCTAGACACTTTACCCGCCTTGCCTCCAGTGTACATTGCATACATTGGTGTTTGAATGGGTGAGTGGTTCCTTGATGTAAAGCAGGTGTAAAAGAGCTATATAAATGTGACCATTTACCATTTATTTATTAAGTAGACTGCACTTGTGAAAACTACACTCTACACTACAATTTATTTTGTAACTAGAGGGGGAAAAAAAGCTTCATTTTATTTAGCCCTTTCATTAGTGCTGACCTAGGGACAGTTTAGGGACAGTGTGTGATGAGCATGTTTTCACAGACTTGCTAATGAGATCCCTGTCTGCACATCTATACATGCATACTCTATATCAAACGCATATGCCTCTCAAAAAATGTATACTGTATACACTATTGTTTTATTAATGAGCTAGTAATAATAATAATAATAATAATAATAATAATAATAATAATAATAATAATAATAATAATAATAATAATAATAATAATAATAATAATAATAATAATAATAATAATAATAATAATAATAATAATAATAATAATAATAATAATAATAATAATAATTTTTTTCAAGAAATAAGCGAAAGCAAATAAACTATTCGCCCAGTGGTGTCTGACCAGATTCCGATTTCATTGGCCTCTGCCCCTCTTTGTGATTTACTTCATGTTGTACATCAATATAGTTTTCTGCTCTATTTTAATTACAGATGGACCTTCTGCGTCTAGCGAGCAGCAGAATGAGGTAGCTTTATTCAAATTGGAGACCACCGTCCCAAGCCGCTTGGCCTTAGGAGCCCGCTATGGCTACAACCAGCGCTGCTGGGGGTCACCTGTCCGACAGAAGAAGAAGCATACAGGTAAACAACAGTTTGAATTTAACGCTTTTGTGCTGAGCTGCTGACTGTGACTTGACATCTAATTTGACAGGAATGGCAAGTATTGACAGCAGTGCACCAGAGACGACGTCTGACAGCTCGCCCACACTGAGCCGCAGACCTATGCGCGGGGGCTGGGCTGCAGCGTCCTGGGGCAGGGGCCAGGACAGTGACAGCATTAGCAGCTCCTCTTCAGACTCTTTGGGTTCATCTTCCTCTAGTGGCTCCCGCAGGGCAGGGGGAGGGGCCAGGGCTAAAAACACAGACACAAGCAGGTGAGCGCAGCAATTTATTATATACAATATCACATTATTCATCACAAATGTGCTTAAATAATGATAAAAAACAACCTGTCATTTAGGTATAAAGGGCGCCGGCCTGAATGTCATGCTCCTCATGTTCCCAACCAGCCATCAGAGGCTGCTGCTCATTTCTACTTTGAGCTGGCTAAGACGGTGTTGATAAAAGCTGGAGGGAATTCATCCACATCCATTTTCACACAGCCTTCAGCGAGCGGGGGTCACCAGGGTCCTCACAGGAACCTGCACCTCTGTGCTTTTGAGATTGGCTTGTATGCACTTGGCCTCCATAACTTTGTGTCACCTAACTGGCTGTCAAGAACTTACTCCTCACATGTCTCCTGGATCACTGGTGAGCGCTCACAAGTGTGGTGTAAATGTGAAATTGATATTAAAATCATTGGAAATGTATTGAAATATATTTCTTATGATTTAAATTGTGTTGCATAATTTGCTCTCAGGCCAGGCCATGGAGATTGGCAGTGCCGCCCTCAACATATTGGTGGAGTGTTGGGACGGTCACCTAACACCACCAGAGGTGGCCTCCTTGGCAGACCGAGCCTCCAGGGCCAGAGACCCGAACATGGTCCGAGCAGCAGCAGAGCTGGCTCTTAGTTGTCTGCCCCACGCTCATGCCCTCAATCCAAATGAAATTCAGAGAGCCCTGGTGCAGTGCAAAGAACAGGTAACTTTCAACACTAAAGCTGGTCAGGATACCTTTGAAATTTTTGTCAAATGTTCCGTTATGCTAACTTTGTCATAAAGGCACCTTTTGGTCCTCATAATATATTTTTAATAATTGATAGATTTGTGTAAGTATTTGCCACTCTAGGTTTAGTCATTTGGAAATTGTCTTGTTTGAATTAATACCGTATATATATCCAATCAGGTTGCTATATGAAAAAAAAAAAAAATGAACAAAATTGTTTCCATCCTTTGCCTCAGGACAATGTCATGCTGGAGAAAGCCTGTATGGCAGTGGAAGAAGCAGCAAAGGGTGGTGGAGTGTACCCGGAGGTGCTGTTCGAAGTGGCCCATCAGTGGTACTGGCTATACGAGCAGTCAGTTGGTGGAAGTTCTGGGCAACAGCGTGAAGCATCCAGCCGCTGTGGAGCTAATGGGGGTTCAGGCAGACGTGCCCCAGAAGTCAGCTGTGTCCTTGACAATGGTGCTAACATAGATGCCCCGGGCGTTGCCACTGTCACTGCGTCTGTCACTGCTACTGCTGTAGTACCTGTTATCTCCGTGGGTTCCACCATCTACCAGCCTCACGCTATGCCGGGCCAAGCCATAGCCCATCCTCATGGCCAAGGCCTGCACCCTTACACCACCCTTCAGGCCCACCTTCCAACTGTCTGCACTCCTCAGTACATGGGACACCCCCTGCAGCATGTCCCACGGCCAGCTGTTTTCCCGGTTTCTGGAGCAGCTTTTCCACAGGTATGAAAATTAGTTAATTTTTTTAACATTAATGTTTTGCAATTGTGCAGTCCTCTCAACAAGATCATGGTTGTTGTTGTTTTTTTTTTATAAAGCACATTTGCGAAACGGTCATCCCTGCCCCAAAGTGCTGTACAGGTTTCAAAGCAGTTTTATTCTCCAGTGAACATCCATTAGCCCCCCTTGTTTGTCACTTTTTTGTTTCCTGTTGCGCCTCTTGTGACGCCTCCACTGCGCAGCAGGTGTGTTTCAGAAGTGTTTCAGAAGAAGAAATGTGTAGGTCTCAAATGTCTTTAGCTCATTGGCTAGCTGCTGGTTATGTTTAAAAAGCTGCTTTCTTTAGCACCATTATGGACGAAAAAAAATCATAAGAATCCTACAAAACATAGATACAATACACTTGGCCTCTGGGCCGCACTTTGGGCCCCACAGCTCTAGATGGTCTGCAAATTCATGCTGAAATGATTTTGGAGACTGTCTACTTCTCTCACCATAAAAATAAGTCTCTTCCAAGTGGCACAGTTTTAGTGCTTTGAGAACTAACTACAGCTCTGTGTTTTTGAAAGTTTTTTTTTTTTATTTAGTTGATTTCTTTTTTTTTCTCTTCAGGGAATGCATCCTGCCTTCATCGGTGCTCAGTACCCGTTCTCTGTAGCAACGGGCCCCCCTCCTCCAATCGCTGCAACTGCAGTGACATTTCCTGGGGTCCCAGTCCCGTCCATGACTCAGATTGCAGTGCATCCGTACCACACAGAGACGGGTTTGCCCCTCAGCACCACTGTGGCAGGTCAGTGCTATACCTGGTGCTTATCTAGTACTGGTAAGTCACATGCATGTATTTGAAGTTGATCTTTTTTTCATGATGCTTATCGTTCTTTAGTGGGCAGTGTCCATACAGGCACCGCAATTCAGACTATGCAGGGAGCCTCCATGCCCTCCCTCTCATCACAGCCAAGCTCATTAGTCAATAGTCCATTTCCCACTGAGGAGGAGCAGCACAGCCAACCGATCAGCCAGCAAGGTCTACACTACCTCCACTCAGCCTACAGAGTTGGTAGGACACCTCACATTTTTTCACTGAGTTGATTAACATTTATTTGACTATACATGACATAAACGCCCTTCATTGGTATCTTAAGGTATGCTGGCATTGGAAATGCTTGGAAGAAGAGCCCATAATGATCATCCAAACAACTTCTCACGCAGCCCCCCTTACACTGAAGATGTCAAATGGCTATTGGGACTGGCTGCACGATTAGGTAAATAATAGCCCTTTATATCAGAGATGTGTGTACCAATCCAGGTCTGTCTCTCAGCTCTTTCATAATGAGTGTGGTTTGAGCTACAGATGGGTCTGTAGTCTTCATCTATTTACAGTGTGTCCCCATATTACATCGACTGTCTCCTTGCCGAGTGGCAGTCTCCGTTCTGTTATGTCTTTTTTTGGAGTTGTGTAAAACACTTCTGCCCACTGCATTTTATCAACTGCATTTGTCCTTCCAAGGGGTCAACTACGTGTACCAGTTCTGCGTTGGAGCAGCAAAAGGAGTCCTTAGTCCGTTTGTCCTGCAGGAAATTATCATGGAGGCTCTGCAGAGGCTAAACCCTGCTCACATCCATGCTCACCTCAGAACTCCTGCCTTCCACCAGCTTGTCCAGCGTTGCCAACAAGCATACCTCCAGGTACTATTGAAAATCTGTGGTTGGAGATGGGCAAGGGAAGTGCAAATATACGCTGTAGTCAACCCATGACACATGCATTCTATAAAATATGTAGTTGTTGTTAAAGAAGAATGGTATATTACCTCTGACAAACAACTTATTGATAAAGGAAAGGGGTTCATATGCCTAAGCTGTTGCTTTGGTGTAAATTGGTGGATTTAAACTAATTGTCTCATATTGCATGATGTCGCTACGCTAGTTCTGCTGACCTGAACGCCAGCACTTTCTGTTTATTTCCTCTCAAATAACGGTTCATTTAAGGGAATTATATGCTTATTAGACCCGTTTGAATGACAATATCTTCTAAAGATTTCACAGTGAACAGTGAGTTCCTGGTAGATTATCACTTACTACATATTAAGAGCTTGCTGTAAGATGTAAATACTTCAGGTCTGCGTTTATAAAAGCCGGCAAGTTTGTCTTGAAGCTAAAGGCTCATGTTAATTTGATGAATTGATAAAAATTTAAAATGGTGCGTTTGTTTATATAAATATGAACAAATCTGTCTAAAGATAATAGTGTTTATAGTTTTATTTTATTTAGTTATTTTTTTAAATTAAATTTA
Organism: Gobius niger; assembly: GCF_951799975.1. NCBI lineage: Eukaryota > Metazoa > Chordata > Actinopteri > Gobiiformes > Gobiidae > Gobius > Gobius niger. Next base: position 18,671,334 of record NC_136858.1, read on the forward strand.
TTGTTGCATGATAGTCTTTAGCTTCAAGATAAATTATCCTACCTTTTATAAACACAGACCTGTCCTTTGTTTACGTCTTACATCAAGCTCTAAACACACAGTAAATGATCATCTACCAGGAACTCTGTCTACCACGTAATCTTAAAGAATGAATGTTCGAATGGGTCTAAACTAATCTCCGTCGGAAATGAATTGGACGCTCACAACACGTTAGCGAAAGTAGCGTAGCCACATTGTGCATTGAGCCAAATACTTATACTTTAAGAGAAAAAGTCGACAAGTGAACATCTATTCCTCTTGACATTTTGAGTATTAAGGATGATAAACAGTACCTGTCTGGTTAGGTGTTTGCTGTAACATGGGTCAAACCTGATTTGTGGTTATAACACGTTTTTCATGTATGTGTCTGCAGTACATCCACCATCGGCTCATCCACCTGACACCTGCAGATTACGATGACTTTGTCAACATTATCCGCAGTGCTCGGGGAGCGTTCTGCCTCACACCCGTGGGAGTCATGCAGTTTAATGATGTGCTCCAGAATCTCAAAAGAGGCAAACAGACCAAGGAGCTGTGGCAACGCATTTCACTAGAGATGACCACATTTTCCCCCTGAGCAGAGACTCGTGAACTGTCTGGCCTTCAGAGCTGGGGAGCTGTGCAGCAGGCTTCCCAACAACTATCTCCACACTGCACATAAGTCCTAATGTTTGTTGCGTTCTCTCTGACTCATAAGAAGTGTATTAATTTCTGTGTCTGTCCACTTTTATGTCCCTCCTCGTACTGGTCTTGTATTTTGTTTTGTCATGCTTTCTTTATGTTGAAGTGAATCTGGAACTGTTCACTCTAATATTTTGTTGAATAATTTGTCCATTGGTTGTGTAGAACTGGAAACACAGCCATGGTGTTGACAATTTTAATATTTTTAGGTTTTCCCTCTGCAGCTCACTTTTATGTTGAGATCACCTGTCACTATGTATGGTTCTGCAACATTCCGGTCCATTTCTCACCACTGGTCAGAACAATGGATTCGAATTTTTGCAGCCTGGGAGAAAATAAGGAAATGTTTCCTGCAAAAACATCTGTACTGCCCATTCATCAGTATTTTGTTTAAACTCTTTTTTTATAATATGTATTCAAGATTGTTAAAGAAATGAAAAACGTAAATTGGTTATAGTGTACTTCTGTTGGACCGTGATTTCTGTCTAGATCCCTGAGGTGAGGTTGAAGGTGAACACAGCCATAACTTGAAAACAAAGATGAGAGGATGATTATTTCAGTGGAGACCTTTCCATGAAGATAGTGCCATTATAATAATTATCCATTAGAATTTTCTTTCTAAATGGGTTTGTACATCTAAACCTAAGTATTATGGCCTGTTGCACACCCAGTGTTGGTTTCTCCAAATGCAAGCATAATGACTAATATAGGACACCCCTTAAATTTGTATTGGCATAAATTCAGTTCAAACTATTTTTGCTAGAGAGCAAATGAAAAATCCACCTAACTTTAATGATTTACTTAATACAATAATTGCCAAGTTAACGTTTGTGCATTGTACAAAGATCGTCTCACTAAACTCAACCATGTTTCAGTTGTTTGTTGCATTTTTATAGTTGTTCCTGACATGCGATTCAATCAGGTTGCTGCTATTTAACTCCATGTCTGCGCAGGGACTAGAATACCGTTTTTATTTTGTGTCATCTAGAAGTTGTGTAGTGGTGCCCCATAATTTGTATTTTTCCCATTTTAACACAAAGCTGTTGAGTTTTGGAGAAGCGTATCTTTTTAGCATTTGTGGAGCCACATACCTGGGATAAAAAGCTGTTGCAGCTAACAAAAGGCATTGGACTAATTCTCCTGGAGACGTGGTGCTTTATATCCTCCAGACATGGTGATATTCCATCGGCAGCTGTTGCTCCACCTCTTCTCACTTTGGCTCTGGGCCTCACAGATAAAGGTTTTTTGGTAGAAATGTACTGTGATATTTTTGTATTCCTCAGAGTGTAGCTTGATTGATAAACCACAGTATGTGCTAATTGCAAAAAGTTCTGATACTGAGTAAGAAAATAGACTGAAGCAATACATGTGTAGAAGCTACTTAATAAAACAATTGAAAACACAAATGGACAAAGTTTTAGTTTTTGTTAAACCATCAATACCAATAGTATAATTGCACTTTCTAGACAGAGATGTCTGATATATTTGCTTGGATCTACTCCCCCAGTTAGGGGGTCACTGCTCCGAATGCTCCCATGACCACGATTATTATATTTCCCGACCTTCTTGTGTTCCTTTTTCCTGATATTGCAATCACTTGGTATTTCTATGTCAACCACAACGGCTTTTCTCTGCCCTCCACCACCACCACCGTGTCCGGGTGGTTCGCCATTACTATTCTGTCCGTCTGTATCTGGAAGTCTCACAGCATCTTGGCTCAGTCATTCTCTACCATCTTCGGAGGTGTTTCCCACTTTGACCTTGGGTTTCCAGGGTTGGTTTCCAGCCTATACTTTGCACATGTTCCTGTGTATGCCAGTCGCTTGATTTTAGCGCTCCATGAAAGCTTTTCCAGCATCCTTGCACAGTCTACACCTGGGGTCTTGTCTGGTGTGGTAAATCTGGTGCTCCATTGCTCTGGAGCTCAAGGCCCTGTGCAGCCATGATGAGGGCCTCTCATCATACATATCAAAGGTTTCAGACCTTTGAAAAATAGCAAAAATTCACATTTTGCATGGTTGGATTCCAAGGTTCCAAGTAGAACTTCAATATGCAACAAGAAGAAATGGGAGTGAGACAAAAACATGTGAGTAAAGCTTTTATTGAAAACAATAAAAGCATATATATGTATGTATATGTATATATATATAAATATGTGTATATATATGTATATATATATGTGTATATATATGTGTATATATATATATATATATATATATATATATATATATATATATATATATATATATATATATATATATATATATATATATATATATATATATATATATATATACGTATGTAATATGTATACATACATACGTATATATATGTATACATATTATATATACATGTATGTATATGTGTGTATATATATACATCACATGTATATACATATGATGTATGTATTTTTTGTATTTGTTTGTTTCTTATTATTTTTAGGGCAATTAAAGCAGTGGTACAGCTGGGGGTGTACAGCTGGAGCACCCCCGCCAGGAGCTGGGTTTGGTTTCGTCCTGAGGGTTCAGTGCCACAGCAGAACCAAGATGGCGGTGTAAGCAGCTACGAAGCTCTCAACTTTTTCTAAAAAGCAAGTCTGGGCTCCTTGGATAGAGTCCGGATATTTGGAGTGTTCTGGTAGTACATACATTGATTATATTGTGAATTTGTTGTTTGCTGCTTCTTCATCAGTGTTTTAATGAGAGTGGCCGTTGTTTACGCTTAGCCGCTGCAGCTACTCCGCTCATGGAAAACCAATGCAGCTCCAGGTTTGCGCCTGTGGCGGAGCGGCTAACTCGCTCCCTTTAACCAGACATGGGTCTGATTAAGTAAAAACGTGCACTCTGTTGTTGGCATTTGTTTTAATGTTTCTTGGTGCACCTTAAGCTACGCTATTTGAGACAACAGTGTCGCTACATGCATTTGAGCAACAAGAAGCTACATAGTTAGCATACCCGCTAAAACCTTTAGAAACACCATTAACTGATTCTCGTGTAACGACAGTGTATGACATGACCTCCGTGTTGTATCAATGCCTCGGGGGAAAAGTATAGCCCCTCATCCTATCAAGAGCAGGAGCCCGCTGAATGGCCCTCTCCACCTTGTGCGTCAGCTGCTGTGTTGTGCAGCCAGTCCCTCACAGATAAACAGTCTGCAGCCTGCCTGACGTGGAGGATCTTGAACAGGTGTGCAGTGTCCCTCCATTAGGCACTTTATAATGGTCAGCGATGAGCTTAACGTTGTACAATTTGTTTCCTCGGCTAGTTCCTTGCTTGTCTTTTTGTCTTGCATCGTTGTTGGCTGGTTAATGACTTTATGCCCCAAAATAGATATGGTACAAAGTTTACAGATGCAGGGTTAGTGCAAACACAAGGAAGGTGCCTGTGAATAATACATTTATCTAAGCTTGTGTATGCTAAACTGCGTCCCTATTCCTTCTTTTCGGACTTGCACTGTATTTGAAATATGAATTGAACTTCAGTGAAACATAATAACAAGAATAATGTGTAATGTGGTGATTGTTACCCTGAGATAGTGCAACAATCACCCTGAGATAGTGAGACCTGATCACCCTGAACTCTAACCTCTAATACCGCTACAGAAAGGAAGTTTCTACAGACCCTACTAGGGCCCGACCTGTATGGATTTTCGTGGTCCGATACTGATCCCGATATGAAGGGGGTTTGCATGGCCGATAGCCGATATGTAGGCCAATATTTTAAGTATTGAATTTTATGTCATTTTTAAAAATCTCTCTCATAGCCTATACTTAAATGTTTAAGTAGAGGCTATGTGAGAGATTTTCAAAAATGACATCAAATTCAATTACTTAAATTGCTCTGACTGAGCTCTTTCCAATGCAATAAAAGGGAAGTCTCTATCACTTTCGGTTCTGGAGGTTTCAGCCGGGCCCTAGTGTCACCATCGCTAATAGTACAGGGCTCAGACGGTATCGTGGTGCATTATCGCGCCTCACTGCAGGGAGTTGATTTGATTTCCGGCTAGGTGGAGTGCTTCTGTAAGGAGTTTGCATGTTCTCCTAGTATCCTTATGGGTTTCCTCCAAATACCCCATTATCCACCAACCTTTAAAAACACAGCCTGCCAAAAAGATTCTAAATACGATCATTTGTAATGTTTCATGTTGCCTAAAAACATCTTTAATTTGATTTAGTCTACATCTTTCCAAATTATCATACATTTTTCCCTGTTTTTCTCCTTTTAGGTGTTCTTCGGTAGGATGTCCCAGATTATACGAAAGACGTTTGGGAGCTAATCCCTACAGCAGCAGAGAGGCTCTTCAAACAGATGGACGTGTTCAGAGATATCAGACCACTGTCTGCCTGAGACTTCTCCGCACGTTCAATAGGTGTGAGTAAGATGAGCCAAGCGGGTGCAGTTTTGCGAGCGGGGCATGCCCGTTAGTCGTTTCTGAGATGCCTCCGACTTAATCAAATTTAATCTCCTGAAGAGCGTATTCTCGAAACACCACACATCCACAAGACACACACACGTTGCCCATTCATAAAGAAGAAACCACCTAACTGCATAATCACGTTCTATATATCCATTCCAAGATTAAGCTGTAAACTTTTATCATTTAGAAACAGTTTATTCTGCTCTGATGATGAGTCTGTCTGTGTGATGTGTGTGGGATATAGAAATACTTTCACAAACTTTGAGAATAATTTTATTCCCAAGCTATTTTAAAGAAACGTGAGACTCCGACTTTCAGTGAACCGCCCGGTCTCCCCGACAATCCAGGCGCCCCTCAGCTTAAACTAACATATTGTTGACATGTCTGCAATGCCTCTGTTCCTTTCTTTGTGCAGAGGTGTTGCTGTTGGGTGGACCTTATGATGCTGGCCATGGTGACCTAGTGTAAATGGATGCTTCTCAGTGTAGTCAAGTGCTGGTGTCCCCTGCTCTGTCCTGCTCTGGGCCCGCCTCTCTGTCCCGGCTCCGCCCTGCCTGTGCTCACAGCTGCTCGCTGGCTGGCAGTCACCATGGCGGCTGCTGGCCTGGGGCTGTGGAAGCTGCTGCGTGGTGTTCGCCAGCTGGAGCTCCATCGCCTCATCCTTGCTCTCATCATCTTCTGCCTACTGTCCATGGCCTTCTTGGCTTATTACATTTCCAACAACCCCAAAATCAAAGAGGCACCTCCATTACCATTCAGTGACTGTGGAGCTGCTGGGATGGCCCCTGGCTCAAGCACAGGAGCAGCAGCTTGGGCCCCAGGGGTCCAGAGGGCCCCCCTATTTATTCCCGGGCGCCAGGGCCAACAGCGGTCAGTCAAGGCAGTGGATAACTCCCGGACAGAGCCAGTAATTCTGGTGTTTGTGGAAAGCATCTACTCTCAACTTGGCCAGGAGATTATCGCCACCCTGGAGTCAAGCCGTTTTCGATATCAGACTGAGATAGCTCCTGGAAAGGGGGGCATGCCAACACTCACAGCGCAAAATCAGGGCCGCTATGCTCTCATCATCTATGAAAATCTTTTGAAATATGTCAATTTAGATGCATGGAATAGGGATCTCTTGGACAAATACTGCTCTGAGTATGGTGTAGGAGTTATTGGCTTCTATAAGGCAAATGAAAACTCTCTTTTGAGTGCACAGCTCAAAGGATTCCCTCTTTTTTTGCATTCACACTTGGGACTCAGGGACTACCGCATTAATCCCAGTGCTCCTCTGCTCTACATAACCAAGCCTAACCAGGTAGAGCAGGGCCCCTTACCTGGAGACGACTGGACCATCTTCCAGTCTAACCACTCCACATACGAGCCAGTGCTTGTGGCCAGTACGAAATCCTCAATGTCTATGGCACACTTTGTACCGAGTCCAACAAGGCCGGTCCATGCCACAGTTGTGCAGGACCTGGGCCTGCACGATGGAATCCAGAGAGTTCTTTTTGGAAACAATTTAAGCTACTGGCTGCATAAACTGGTGTTTGTGGACGCCATTGCCTATCTGACTGGGAGGAGACTCTGTCTCTCTTTAGACCGCCACATTCTTGTTGACGTGGATGATATATTTGTGGGTAAAGAAGGAACACGGATGAAAGTGTCAGATGTGGAGGTGGGTAAATGTTTGTGTGTTGGTTGAAACTATGACCTAAAATAAGCTGTTGTTTATTCATCTGCGTTACACAGGCATTACTCAACACTCAAAATAAGCTGCGTGCGTTGGTTCCAAATTTCACCTTCAACTTGGGATTTTCTGGAAAATTCTACCACACAGGTAGAACCTGGTCCTGGTTTTCCATTGACACTTTTGTTTCCTCACGTTTGATGACATATGTTTGTGGTGCAGGCACTGATGAGGAGGATCGAGGAGACGACATGCTGCTGGAGCACAGGATGGATTTCTGGTGGTTCCCTCACATGTGGAGTCATATGCAGCCACACCTGTTTCATAATGTCAGTGTGCTTGCAGAGCAGATGAGGCTCAACAAAGTCTTTGCCCAGGTTTGAACTAACCCAATGATTGGAAATTAAGCGGAAGATTAATCAATCGGAATGATGTTTGTTGAGGCAAACAAATGTATGTAACCTTTTTGTCCTCAGGAACATGGTATACCCACAGACATGGGATATGCTGTAGCGCCTCATCATTCAGGCGTGTATCCTGTTCACAGCCAGCTCTATGATGCATGGAAGTCTGTGTGGGGCATTAAGGTGACTAGCACTGAGGAGTACCCCCACCTGCGGCCTGCTCGATACCGCCGCGGCTTTATACACAATGGAATCCAGGTTTGTCAGTTATATACAGTTACCCTCGTCTCGAACTGTGCATAACTAAATAATAAGTTAATAAATGAGAAAACCAACTCACAACTATCAGATCCTCCAAAATGCCATTACAGATATTATTTTATTTCAGAGAAGCTTTTTTTCTTCGTTTTTTTATAATCTTGTTGACAAGCTCCTCAAATCCATTGAAGCATTGAAGTACCACATTATAAATTCACTCCTCACTCGGGGGAAGCCAAGTATGTAGCCACAGCTGCCCAACAATTTGATGTAAATGTGGCAAATCACTCACTCACAAACCAGTCTCATACTAATGGCTAGGACAGTGGATGAAGTTTCCAGGGCTGCAGCTGCACCTTTTGATTACAGAAATTGAGCAAGTGATGTCACAGCATCGAATCAGAAGCAAAATTAATACATTTTATGTCATTACTTGTTTGTATACTAATAATAATGTTGACATCAGAGATGCACACTCGTGATACTCGTCTCTTCCCAACTGCTCCGTGCGCTCCCTCCGTGCACAGAGTCTCTGTCTCTGGCCCACAAGTCCAAGTCAAGTCTCAAGTCCCATTGTTTCTAAATGTTTTATATACTAATCAAAATCAAGCTACAATAAAACCGTTTTTAAAATGGTTTATTGTAGCTGAAAAGGCACCAAAATGACTGTGGTTCTCAGCAGGTTGCGAGCAAGATAATCAGAAGATATGAGAATTAACACACAATTTATCTTAAACCAGACCTGAAATCTGCTCAAACAAAGTGATCCACTCATTATTGGCAACAAACACAAGCATATGTTGTATGTAGTTTGACTGTAGCCTTTGCCTTTTGGGAGTCCCAAAGTCCTCAAGCGATTGTTTCACATGGCTTCTGCATGGCATTAAAAAGCATTAAAAGCCATTAAATGCATTAAATTAAACTGGCATTAAATGATATTTTTGTCGAAAATCCACATTCATTTGCAGTTTTGGCAGAAATTCAACAAAATCGTTGCTCAAAAGTTGCTGGTTGTGCTAAATTTGGTTTTAAATAGCACAAAATCCCCTCATTCCTCTGTTTGATGAAATGTTTGCAAATCTTGAGAAACAAAATATGCACAGATGTTTTGCGATTGTGGTATTGAAATACAGTATTTGGGCATTAAACATGGCATTATAAAACATTAAATTGGACTTTCTGCTTCCTGTAGAAACCCTGTTATACTGGGGGTCCCGATTAAAAGCGGTTTGAGGACCATCACTCATAAAAGAGGATGCTCTGCCAAAGCGAAAGGATTACGGGGAATTTGTTATTACATAATCAGTATTGGAACTTGTTAGTAGTGATCACTGAAACAGGCTGCTCTTAGAAGCTTGTGCTTAACGTCTTTTTTTTTATCGCAAGGACTTTCTAGAGCTGAACATATTAAAGTACTCTAAGTATAATGATAATGTGATTGTTAAACATGTCTGTTCTAATGGGGGTTAGTAAGATGAATGTGTTAATTATCATGAAGGCCAATGTCTTGTAATTCAGGTGCTGCCTCGGCAAACATGTGGGTTGTTCACTCACACCATCTTTTATAACGAGTATCCTGGAGGTTCAAAGGAGTTGGACAGGAGCATCAGAGGAGGAGAACTCTTCCTCACGGTTCTGCTCAACCCTGTAAGAAATCTTTCAGCAACTTTTTTGAATATATAATAAATGTTAAATTTAAATTAGAAGTATCTTGTATTAGTATTATATATATATATACCGTAAATGATAACGTGAGTAATTTCTCTAATGGCCAGTTTTTTTGAAACTTGTCTGGTTTTCGTCATCACAGATTAGCATTTTCATGACGCACCTCTCCAACTACGGAAATGATCGCCTCGGCTTGTACACATTTGAATCACTAGTAAAGTTTGTACAATGTTGGACCAACCTAAAGCTACAGACTCTGCCTCCGACCCTTCTTGCTGAGAAATATTTCCAGATCTTCCCTGAAGAGCGAGATCCCCTATGGCAGGTCAGAGCATGTGCTCAGGACACTCTCTGAAGGAACTTGGACTACTTTCTCTGACTTTGCTCTGTACGTTTATAGAACCCATGTCACGACAAACGGCACAAAGACATCTGGTCAAAAGAGAAGACGTGTGACAGGCTGCCACGGTTCCTCATAATTGGACCACAAAAAACAGGTAAAGCTGGTTCAGTCTGTAATTCTTTTGTTTATATTTGACCTTATTTACAATAGTGACCTGGCCAACACATGATATAAATCTATTCTAATCAAAGTGAAATATTTCTTATTCAACTGACAAAAGATAAAATAAGCATTTTCATCAAATACAAAAAGACCTGCCTCTGCTTTTAATTCTAGTCTTGTCCAGAATTCAGATTCTCTGCTTTTGAAAAAAAGTCTTTGTTTAATTACATGGATCTCTGAAACAACTGTGCTAACATTTGTTTTCTTCTAGGCACTACAGCACTTCATTCATTCCTAACCCTTCATCCAGCGATCACCAGCTCTTTTTCCAGTCCCACTACCTTTGAGGAGATCCAGTTCTTCAGTGGAGCCAACTACAACAATGGCATTGACTGGTGAGGAGCATTCAGACGACATTCATATCTAGGAGAAAGTTCAGCATACCTATGGAATGGCCAAACTTAAACTGGATTGTTTATCAGATTCTTAAAATATTGTCAATAATTGAAAAAACCTTAACAGGTACATGGACTTCTTCCCCTTACCCTCTAATGTGAGTACTGACTTCATGTTTGAGAAGAGCGCCAACTATTTTGATACCGAGGTAGCACCTAAGAGAGCAGCTGCCCTCCTGCCCAGAGCTAAAATCCTGGTCGTGCTCATTCATCCGGCAGACAGAGCTCACTCCTGGTATCAGGTAACAGCTTCTCTTCAGGCTGAAAACCAAATGTTTTCTTTGTGTTTGATTAATTGTTTTGAACTTGACAGCATCAGAGGGCGCATCAGGACCCCGCAGCCCTCAACAACACATTCCATGCAGTGGTGACGGCGAGTGCCTCGGCCCCCAGGGACTTGCTGGCCCTTCAGCGACGCTGCCTTAACCCTGGGGTCTATGCCACTCACCTTGAGCGCTGGCTGCAGTACTACCAACCCTCTCAGGTAGCTGCACTGGCTGATGGTCTTTAGCCAAAGTTAAACGGGAGAAATCTTTTAACATTATCTCATTTGTGAGTTTTCCCTGCAGCGACGTTTTATTTTTACTTGGGCCGGGAAAATTATTACATTAACGAATTGCGTTAAAATGATACAATTAACACGTTAAAATAAATCAATCCAAGCGTGAATATTCCTCCTCTGTAAAAATGATGGGGCTCTGCTGAGCTCTGGGCAGCTCTAGTGACACGGCAAAGCAAACCAAGTAAAAACTACAGCTAAATATCGCACACGCTTCTGTGTACGTATTTCATTCGTATTAGAATGACTGTCACGTTTCTCTCCATGCGGTAGACGCCAAAACGGGCACGCTGGGCTGACAGAGGGAGGGAGTCAGTTTCAGCGACATTAATGAAACTCTCTGCACCAGATGAAGTCTGTAAACTCCACAGCGGTAGGGCCTCGTCAAGCACAAACCGCGTATTCATTTAGACTCGCCGCTGCGGGACACAATAACACCTTTTGCTTTGGCCGCGCTGAGCCTCCGCACTCGCCTGCCCCAAGGTCAGCTGCTGCTTACTGGCAGGCTCCGACCTCACAGCTGCCGCGCACGGAGGGAACGAGTATCACACATTCATCACTGTTTGTGTCCTTCACAAAGCTCCTGGACCAAACGAGTCAGCCATTACCATAGAGACCTGTTAACACCAAATGCATAGCTGCACCATGTGACCACATGATGTCAGAAGAGCTTGAAGTTTCAGTAGACCCTACAATCATTAGATGATCAAATGTAAATTATTATTTATGCTAATAATAATTTCTATTCCTAATGCAACTGTACTGATGCATTGTACGCTCTAATTGGATGTGACATTATGTAAAATATATATCGTTTGTAGGTTTTGTATGTGTCCTCACTTTTGAGCTCAAGTGCTTTTTAGTGTTATGAACTGGTGACACTCGGCAAGGACCACCACAGCAAGCGAAGGCTCACAGATGGAGAGCATTGAGCTTTAGAGAGATGTTTTTGCCTTTTTCTTTGCCAAAGTAAATTCTTGTCTGGTGACTTTAGGCATTTCATAAAGGCAATAATTTATCGCGATTAATTCTGTAGATTTGCGATTTTAGTTAATATTTTTTGGCCCCTAATTTTTGCAAAACTTAAGTAATGTTATTGAAGAGAGTAAAGAAATCCGTCATGAATTAATCTCTCATTATATGCATTCAAAGAAGAAATACATATATATATATATATATATATACACACTGCGTTCCAAATTATTATGCAAATGATATATATTTCAGTGTCCTAAAGGTTAAAAAACAACAATTATTAAGCAGACCCCCTTTTTCAAGCAATATGGGAAAGAAAATGGATCTCTGCGGAAGAAAAGCTTGAAATAGTTAAATGCCTTGGACTAGGTATGAAAACCTTTGATATTTCATGAAAGATTTAGCGTGATCATCGTACTGTTAAGAGATTTGTGGCTGATTCAGACACACTCGGGTTTGTGCAGATAAAGGCACAATGAGGACGGTTAAAGTCAGAAAAATACATCAGATTAAGAGAAAAGCAGCAAACAGGTATTTGATGCTACTGGTGCCTCTGGAGTCTCCCGAACATCAAAGTGTAGGACCCTCCACCTCCAGAGGCTGCAGTTGTGCATAAACCTTCTATCCGGGCCTCCCCTAAACTGTTCATTGAAGCTGACGAGCAGAAACGGCTGCAGTGGCTCAGAAATACATGGAGACTCATTTTCAAACCGTCTTGTTCACTGATGAGGCCGTGTGACCCTGGATGGTCAGATCAGTGGAGTAGTGGATGGTTGGTGAATGGCCACCATGTCCCAACAAGGCTGTGACGTCAGTAACGAGGGGGCGGAGTCATGTTTTGGGCCAGAATCACGGGGAGAGAGCTGGTCGGCCCCTTTAGGCTCCTTAGGAGTTTCTGACTGACCACTTTCTTCTATGATGCAGAAACTCTCCAAAAACTCACAAGTTTAATGGATTTAAGAATTGTTAAGCTCTTATCAAAGAAGGGCTCCTGTGTTAAAATATAACTTGACCTGTTCAGATGTTTATGATTGAAATAGCTTTTGATTTCAGTAAATATGACCTCCTAATGCTGCAAATTCAACAAATGACCATTTTCAGTTAATTACAAGCTTTAAAATGTATTGAAACTATGAGTTGCATAATAATCTGGGAACAGTAGATTTTGAGTTTTTTACTATATTTATTATTGAGAGAAAAAACTATGTGTAAAGGGAGACCACAGTGGAGTAGTGAGGCTGCCTGGATTGGATATTACATAGTAAAGGCTTGAGAGAAGCCTTGTCAACACAATGTTTTCTTGTTCTCTTCCTGAAGTTACACATTGTGGATGGGGCTCTGCTGCGGTCCAACCCTGCCATGGTGATGGAGGGAGTCCAGAGGTTTCTTGGTGTCACTCCTGTCTTCAACTATACCCAGGCGCTCATGTAAGTCGCACATGTCCAGTCAACTACAAACACTGCATTTGAAATGTGTGTCTCATTTCGTGACCACACTGCTTTGGTTGCAGGTATGACGACTCAAAAGGTTTCTGGTGCCAGCGACTGGATGGGGGTCGAGCTAAATGTCTGGGCAAAAGTAAAGGCAGGAAATATGCTGAAATGAGCACTGAGGTAGGTTACACAACATGTCAATCCTGAGCTATTACTTTAATGAAAGTTTGTTTTTGTTGGTTTTTAATACAGCACTCCACAAGTGTCAAATGAGTGGCAAGCCTTTCTGTACATGGTGTCCCCATGTCTGTGTAGGTTCTCTTCGGGTACTCCCCTACCACTAAAAACATGTGCAATAGGTCAGGATGACTGAGGGTGTGTTGTGCGCGTGCTGTAGTCGGGCAGCAGCCTCCATTCCAAAACCGTGGCCCCAACAAATGTATCAAAATTGGGAATTGGCCGGTGATACAGCAGTTTGCGCTTGTACTTTGACAGCTAGAAGGTCCTGGGTTCGATCCCAGCCGGAAGGGGCGTCTCCGTGTGGAGTTAGCATGTTCTCCCTGTGTCTAGGTTTCCTCCAGTGTCTCCTACCTTTTAAAAACATGTACAACAGGCCAGAATGAATGTAGTGTAGAGGTTAGATTTTAGACCCGAGCCCAACCCACGCATGACAGTCAGGTTTGCGTCGGGTTGGGCTTCAAGTTTTATTTATTTTTATTTGTCATTCTAATCTCTAATACAAATCTATGCTATAGGCTTAATCTATTAGATACAAAATGTGGTAATACTCAATATAAAATAGAGGAGTCCAGGAGGGAGCTGGTGCGGGGGTTGGGCGCACGTGCTGGCTGTTTTGTCACGTTTTAAGCTTTGATACGCAGAGAACATTGCTATTCACTCTTTCTCTCAGGACAGTGTGGATAAATAAGCAGTTTGGTTCCTGTTACTGCGTAAAAAGTAGGCTTTTGTAAATGCTGGGCGTTGTTTATTAACAACAAGGTGGAGGAGGAGGAGAGAGAGACGGAAAAGGGGAGACAGAGACATTGAGCTGCGGCTCGGGCGCTTAACCTGCCCCCACACCGCGCACATCTCTCGGCCTGCCCAGGTATGGGCACGTACCTTTCACACACGGTGCTGCTGCTGAATGCACTACTGCCACCTCAGGTCTTACGTGTAGCTGCAGGTTTTATATTAAGCTCGTGCATGAGCACTTAGTAACACCTTTTTGAGGGATGGTGCAGGATGTTCGAGGCAGTTGTGGTGATGTAGGGGGAGGAAGATACTTAATTTTAACACTTTTAAACGCTGTATAGTCCCTTTAATTACTCGGGCTCGGGTCGGGCTTGATTTCTTTTTTGTAGTGTGTGAGTGAGTGGGTTTCTAAGCTTTTCCCCGATCACCCGACCGCATGTATAATAGTTTCAGGCTCAAAACATTTAAAATCTGGTTTGTTTGGGTACTATATATTGATATTTGGCTTTTAGCTTGTTGCACAAAGCGACAAAGAACCCTAAACCCAATTCCAACCCTAAAACCAGATCTTGACCGTGAAGAGGGCAGATTTGTATTTAGACTTTATCCAGGAACTGGCACGGTAGCTGACCCGTTAGTGCTGTGTGGAGTTTGCATGGTTCTCTCACCATGTCTGGATGGGTTTCCTCTGGTTTCCCCAATTAACCATAAACATGCACTATACATGAACATGCCCTCCTCCAGCCAGGTCTGCCTGGCTCTTCATCTAGAGGTGGCCCACTTCCTGACGAGTTGCCCCAGTGGCATTAAAGGATGGGCCAAATGCAGAGGACAAATTTCCCTACGGGGACAATAAAATTCACCTTGACCTTACAAAAAAATGATTGCAGTTTTTTGTGTGTTTGTATGGTTTGACCTTTAGCTGTTGTGTTATTGAGGGAGAAACACATAATTGCATTCTGTTTTGTTTTTGCAGACTCGTGCCTATCTCACAGAATACTACCGTGAACATAATGTGGAGTTACTTCGTCTGTTGAACCGACTGGGTCAGCCGCTGCCCTCCTGGCTCCGCCAAGACCTGCAGAGCACGAGCTGGAGCTGAGAGCGCCCCTCGCACAGACTAGAGCATGAAACTGCGCTCTTGCGCCACAATGTGGACAAGAGCAACATGGTGTTCACAGCAGCATGACAAAGGACTTGGGAAAGGGCAAGGGTTAAGACTGTCTCCTATGAGATGTGTGAAGAGTGACCCCTGGTGGGCGCTGCCGGTGTTGTGAACCTTTCTACGTCTGTCCACGTCACACGATCGACAGTAATTTATGTCCTATAGAGAAAAGATCAGGACCAAGGCCTCGTCAAGATTACGACTGCTGTTACTGGACTCATTCAAGGAGCTTTGACTGTGATAAACCAATAGGAAGCTTGAGTTGGAAAAGGTTAAGCCCCCAGTTAAGCCTAGTTTCTACCAAGTGTAGACGCAGGCTAGATATACAAATCGTACTACTGTCATCAGAAGAGGAAGCTCTCTGGAGACCTCTTACTGTGTCTTAACATTTTTGTTTTATCCCATTGTGGCTGTTAGAATCACCAAAAAACAAATCTTGCAGAAAATATGTGAACAATCACCTCAAGATGGAAAAGAATTTCCACATTTTGCTGGCTGTGATTCTCATATACAGTACTTGGTGGAAACGGGTCTGGACAGCAGTTTCAAACATGGGATGGGGAGCTGAGCCACATGTGGATGTAAATACGAGTTGTACAACGGTATTAGCCTCATCTGTACAGCGCGAGGGTTGATGTAATACACATGTTCATGGAGTTCTTGAGCTTTTATACTTTTAATTTCACATTTTTAAAATGCACCACTATTGTTTTACATCAGTGAACCACACAATAAACAGCTGATGACATCTGTTGCTGCTGAAAAAGGGCTTCCTTTGATCTCAAGAGTCTGGCCTTGTTCTCTCCTGATTTTTGTGTATGTATAATCGGTTGTGTTCAAGTCACACAATGTGATGTCATAATTTCACATGGAGGGCAGAGTACAATACAACTCTGAGAGAGACACCGTTTTTTGTAGGAAATCTCCAAAAAGAAAATTGACAAACATTGAAACAAATTATTTGGTAGTGATTGGATTCACTCATCCACATTATTTTTAGGGCTGAAAGGCCTTTCTTCTGGCAAACATCATGCTCATTTTTGTAAATATTGTCACCTCTTTTGGACACATTTTGGAGAAAATAATTGGATGTCAATTTATTTGTGCTGACAGAGAAGACAGTGAACTTTGAGACAGTTTTTGTTTCATGTGGATCCTCCCAGGGATGACGGACATATTACCAAAATGTAAGACAAAATCTTTTGCCTTTCGACAGTTACCATAGTTACCATCTTGGAATTTGCAGTTGCTCCACCTCAATTTTAAACTATCGGCTCTGTCGAATGTCCGGTTGTGATGCCATGTGAATGCAACCTATTGACCTTATCTCAATTCAGAAGTATATAAGATGAGCATTAGGCTGCTTTGATAGGGTCAGGGTTAAATCCTTGAATATGCTCATGGTTACTCAGATTCAAACATTTTGATATGCTGGCTCATTTTTAAAAGCAGATTTCTTCCAAATCAGCTGCATGTATTAACTTGGGAAAGTGGTTGTTACACGGGCAAGTTCTGATACCAGTCCATTCCTGCTATTCATCAGGAGCTTGGCAAGTAAAGGGAAGAATTGTCTTACTCTTAATAGATACTTGCAGGCTACATGGGCTACTACACTTTCTTGATGCAAAGGAAACCCGTGTTTCGTCAGCAGTAACACACAAACTAGCCTATATTTACTGTGATAAAATCAAATATTTAATGTAAATGTCTATGACTATGGTTATAGGCCTACGGTCTGTGCATTACAGAAGTATTAGAACACAAATTGAAGTGTCAGTTCAAGACCAAACTTGACGTAAACAACGACAATTTTCCAATTTATCTTCACCTAAAGTCCAAGACTGAAGAGACTTCAGCTTTTCAAAACCCGCCTCTATTTTGAGCAAAACAATGATTCAGGGATTAGGCAAACAGTGGAATGCATGTGGTGTGCTGGGGGGTAACATCTGGGAACCGAGGGAAGAAACAGATTAGACTGGGCAGATCCTTAGATTATAATTTATGTAATGTTGAACTTGAAAGGAAAACACAGTGGCTGTGGTTCACACCCACTCACTCTCTCTCTCCAGCCCTCATGACAGGCCCATGCACTGAACTCATCTCCATGGCCTGTGGAAGGCTGTTGCTATAGAAACCGGGCTGATGTGAGTGTGGGCGGGGCCGCAGTGCTGAGCGTGATTTGATCTATTGACTCAATAGATTAATGCTAATAGGTGAAAAGAAGCAGTGAAAGAATCAGTGAATGCTAGAGACACTGATCACCACTTTTTGTAAATCGCACACAATGCCTGTGTTCAGGCGATGCTAGCCCCCGTCTGCCCCCTCTTCCTCCTCTTCCTCCTCTCCAGCTGCTGAGCATCTCTGCCGCTCTGCTCCACTGCTCCGGGCAGGGATTTGAAGAAGTGACTGTAATCACATGCAGCGGATTATCTCACGGCCTCGTCCATCTTGTGTTTTGCTTCGTGGCTGTAGGCATCAGGAATGGGATCGGGCGCTTCATTTGGTAGCGGACAACGGCTCTAACCTGTGGACAGTCCCGTGAAGAGCGCACTAAACCGACTGGAAGTCCTCTCTAAGGTAGGCCTTTACGGTCAGACACTCTGCAACCAAACGAGCAGGAGTTGGAAGCATTTGGACCTTTATATTTTTGGCCTATTTAATTTTGTAGTTCCTCTCTTTTCATAGAGAGTTTTGTCTTTTTGACATGACGTCCAATTTGTGCTATATAGCCAAGAGAGCTGATAGGCTAAATCCATGGAAATCACCTGTAGCTGCCATCTTCATCATCATCTTCATCATCATCATCATCATCATCATCATCATCATCATCATCATCATCCTCCTCCTCCTCCTCCTCTTCATCATCATCATCATCTGGTTTAGGCCTGCTATGCCTGTCCAAACATATTTCCCCCCAACATTTGTCATAAAATTGTCTGTAAGTTTTTACATTTTGCCTCTGTTTGAAATGGCACCTACGTATCATCAGTATGGCCAGGTCATGCTTAGAAAGAGGGATTAGATCTCAAAATGTTACTTGCTAAAGGGATGATAGCTATTTTTTATCAAAGGGTTTACCTTTGTCACATATCGAGTATTTAGGTTGAACATACACAACATCAACAAATATAATATGGCACAAGTTTCACAAATGACTATTGCAACATACTTTTATGAGGGGAGGATTTTTATTTTAAATGCAAGCAAAAAATAGCTTCCTAATGCATGTAACAAAGAATAATCTTGTAAACCTGAAGCCTTGTTGTGTGCTGTGATGTGTGTGTTTCCAGGTGACCCATGGCTGATAACAGTACCACTGAGTCTCAGGGAAGGGCTTATGGTGCAGAGGGATGTCTGTCCCAGGCTCCATCACCAGAGCTGAGTTCAGTCTGTGAGAGCCTTCATCAAAACTGCTGTACAACCAAAGAGGAGTCACCCGAGGAAGGTCGCAAAGAACCTGAGACCCAGAGTCCCAGTGATGATGCCCCATGCTGCAGGACAGACCAGGGTCTAAGAGAAACCTCTCTGCCAGTTACCAGAAGTCCTTCACTGTGCTTGCCTAAAGGCCGTTCAGGAGGGGACACAAGCACACGGGTTTCTGACTCTGGCACACCTGCCCCTGTCACGTGTACATTAGTTCAGAGTTCATGCACACTTGTAGATGGCAGTGCTCAGTCGCCACTGCTGGTTTGTAAAAGGCCCATGCAGCTGCAGCAGTGTAATATGGTCACTACTGTTTGCCGAGGTCCTTTATGCTCAGATGGCACTGCACCCCAGCTGTTTCAGGGGCCTGAGATCGCAGTCACCGAAGGCTCTCTATGTGATAGTGCCCAGTGTTATGCCTCTCATTTCCATCCTCCTAATTTAGAGGACACCTTTGCAGCTTACTGCCACCCACAACCAATCCCAGCCCCCTCCCAGATACTGCCCCCACTGACAGGGCCTGAGGGACCAATCCACCTGAACCTTCCTCACCTTATGTCATCCTTAAGCGACACAGGGTTGAATGCTAAACATTTGTCCTGCTGCTGCCAGCTGGGTTACTCTTGGACAAGTGCATTGCCCCAGTCCCACATGACGTGTGATCTGATGGCCCGAACCCGTGATGTAGGAACCCTTACTACCAGCAGCAGCCAGAGGGATGTGGCTGTGCAGACAGAGGGGAGCAATTGTCATGTATTCCCCCAGGTATGTCTCTCCGAGGAGATCTGCCACGAGTCAAAGAAGACGAGTCAAGACCCTGCACAAAAGGCTGGCTCCAAGTCCCCTGTTAAAGAGGTGAAGTGGGATGCGGAGGGTATGACATGGGAGGTGTATGGAGCTTCTGTGGACCCTGAGGAGCTGGGCGTGGCAATCCAGAAGCACCTGGAACTGCAGATCAAAGAGACGGCCAGTCGCGCAGCAAAACTGTCCCGGCAGAACACAAACACGTCCAGACAGAGTGTGTCCTGTCAGAGAAGGAAGAGAATGCTTAGCTCCCTGCGGCCCCCAGCCTGCTGTGTCCGTACCACTACTGCTGTGGACTGATGTATCTCCAAACACTGTGAATGACTAGCCCCATGCCAGCCTGTCAAAGCCTCTACTTGAATGTGCAGCCCAGCGAGGTCACATTTTTTGAAAATGTGTGTGTTTTTCCCCCTTGATTGTGTAAAAATGTATGAAGCACCTACATTTCAGGACTTTGTATTTTTCTCTTAATTACATTGTTTTTCTTTTGAGTGTTTTCTTTTTTTCTTCAAAAAAGTGTATTGATTACATCAGAGTATGGGTTGATGCCCGCTGCTAGAGTTTGGGTCCATTCTAATAATACTTATAAAAGACTTGTGTGAAGTAAGTTCCTTGTGAATGTGCGTCTGGGAGTTCAACTTTCATCGGCTCCATTGGCTAGATAAAAACTGTGCCATGTTAGGTGTTGTTTGTAGGCTAAGTACAAAAAGGGCTGTGTGCAAATGTGTACACGCAAACATATAAACTATGAATATTAAAAGTATTACTTTTATGTTGTCACCGCATTCCTAATGTTGACCTCATTATTTGTGCAGCTCTGAAAGGAGCTGGCCATTCATCATTCAACTATGTGCCAGTCTTAAAGTTGCTCATTTACAGCAGCAGTTTTGGGATGATTCTTGAAGGTTAGTCTCTCCAATCACTGGGTCGGTCCCATCACTTGATCCCATCAAAGAAAAATTACCATAAAATAACATAACATTTTAGACTGTTAGAAAAATGTGTAATAATCTAAAGTGGAAGTGGAAGTGAAGACCTGTAAAGTTACCCGATGAGGACTCCAGTGGGTAAAGGAGAGGCAAGCAGCTCAACGTGCATGGCAGACTCAGACAGGAAAGGGAGACATTAGTGTAGTATTAAAAAATCTGTCAGGATGGAAGGCTTTAAAAGGAAAGGCAGGAAGGAAAAGGTTGAATGGTATCTTGGTCTGTCTCTCTTCTCTCTCTCTCTCCCTCCCTCTCTCTCTCTCTCCCTCCCTCCCTCCCTCCCTCTCTCCCTCTCTGGCGGTAGATGGCGGTATGCACCTAAGCATTTGGTGGCCACCCGCCAATAAACGAAAGAAGAAGTTAAACGCTGTGGGCGGGGCTTCAAGTGTCATGGCGGCCTCTACGAAGAACGTGGAAGAAATCCGAAGTCGGGTGATTTTAGAGGAATTTGGGGTAAAAAATGTAAGTGAATATAGTGAAGTGTGCGACACCAGTATCTAAGGAAAGTACAACTGTACATGCTTGTCAGAAAATATCCGTAGTCCCTTTTAGCAACCGTATATGATACTATGCAGTACACTGCATCTGACAACACTCGTGTTGTCAGATAGTTGAGCTTTAGGTTTTGTTAAATGTGTGTGTTTGCATTGGCTTAAGGTACACACAACGGATTTTCCGGGCAACTATCCCGGCTACGATGATACTTGGAACTTGGGCAGATTCAAAAAGGTAATATTGATACAGTCACAATGTATAGAATAAAAAAAGGGTTTTGTGTGTGACAAAAAACAACAACATTTGCTTCTGTGCAGAACTTCAGCATTGATGTCGTTCAACTGGATAAGAACAATATGGAGTTTGATATGGTGGGCATTGATGCAGCCATCGCGAACGCATTCAGAAGAATCCTCCTGGCAGAGGTCTTGCTTTTAACTATGATTATACCACACTGTATCACATCACAAGTACTTGCTGTATTGACTTGAGTCACTGGGTTGTCAGGTCCCAACTATGGCTATAGAGAAGGTGTTCATCTACAATAACACGTCCATTGTCCAGGATGAGGTCCTGGCTCACAGACTTGGGCTGATTCCCATCAGAGCTGACCCACGGCTGTTTGAGTTCAGGAACTCAGGTAAGTTCCAATAAACGTATGATTTGATAACTTTGTTATTGCCCATAACATTTTTAAATTATGTAGTTGATGCTGAGTAAGTTAAATTATATTTAGGTGAAGAGACTGCCGCAGAAGAGGGCTCTGAGATTGACACAATCCAGCTTCAGCTAAAGGTGAAATGCAGCCGCAACCCCAGGGCCAGCAAAGACTCTTCGGATCCCCGCGAGCTCTACCTGCACCACATGGGTACGTGGGGGCATTGGGAGTACATCTAACCGTAGAGAAGGGCAACATAATTTAATCTGAATAGGTCCGAGGGAAGCTTGTAATTTTCTTTAGTGTCATGGTAACATGAAATATAAATTATCAATATAGTCAAATTATAAGGGAATGCAAATAAAACGGTAAGAGACCCGTCCAGGGGTCTAAGTTCAGACTGCAGTGACCCAAAACCGACTTAACAACACAGGTCTTTCTTATTTTCAAATGCGACCCAGACCCTTTGGATCTGTGGTCTTAAACCGGATAGGTATCGATCTGATGTTTTGTAGTGTGACTTCAGACGTAACGGCCAGGTCGTATGCGACTAACACGTCATCGATGCTCTACAAATGTCATTCTGCATTTAAGTAGATGGGAACAGGGATGAAAACAACATGTGCATGTGTTTTGAAGTCGGTGTGAATGAAGCTACTCCTCAGTGTTCACCGCTGGACTCCACGGGGCCCATTTCTCTGTAAAGACATCACTGCTCCATAAAAGTCCATCACCCTTAAAACCGGCTAATTTCCTTCTTAAAATAGTTAGGTTTTTGTGTCTATCCCGTTGACTGCTGTGTTTCAAACCATGTTTACTTCTGAAAATAGTTGGAATGGAAACTTATTTGTACAGCAAATGACATGACACAAGTCACCCAAAGCGCTTCACACTGTTTTAGGGGATTTGTACTTCATTCACTCCATACACAGTAGTTGTGAGCTACGAACAGGTGAAAATTAGTTCAAAAGTTAATTTATTTATCATTAGTATATGATATAGACTCATGACATGCAAAGTGACATATGTCAAGCCTGTGTTTGTTATATGTTTGATGATTGTGGCTTACAGTCCATTTTTCAAAATATTCTAATTTTTAATTTGGGGCTTTTACAAGCTGAGCCATAATAATCAAAATTATAACTAATAAAGGCTATACATATCTCACTTTGCATGTACTGAGTCCATCATATATTAGTTTCACAGTTTAAGTTGAACAACAGAAATGCATTTTTTAATGATATATTTTAATGAGTTTACAGTACCTGTATGTAGCCACTGTCTCCCCTGGGATAGACTAACAGAAACACACGCACAGGCACACATACACATCATTCATCCTGGCCTATTGTACAGTCTTGCTGTGGAGCACAGACTGTATCACTGCCACTGTGCCGCCAATTGCAATGTATGACGCTGTGCCCTCTGCTGGGCCATGCATGCATGACACATTCAAAATGTATTATTTTCTGACAGAAGATTGCATACAGGCTGTTAATAGCACATCATTCAACTTCCACAAACATGACTCTTTTCCTCTCAGTTTATTCCAGAGACTTGAAGTGGGTGCCCATCGGGAACCAGGCAGATGTCTTTGCAGATGCAGGGATTGGGCCAGTAGATGATGATATCCTGATTGCCCAGCTGAGGCCAGGCCAGGAGCTGGACATTGTCATGCACTGTGTCAAAGGCATTGGTGAGAGGCTCATACAGATGGTGAAAGTCTACACACCCCAACTTTTCCCCACATTTTGTTCTTTCCAAAATTGATTGAATTTGGCATTTTTCTCTTTCGGTCTACACACATTATGCCATAATGTCAAAGTGAAAAAGGTTTTTTAGAATGTTTTACAAATGTATTAAAAAAATAGACTATTAAAAAAAATAGAAATATTGCGTGTGCATAAGTATATATATCTTCTTTACAATGACACTCAAACTGAGCTTTGGAGCCTCCTTTTTCCACTGATCATCCTTGAGATGTTTCTTCAACTCTCCTGGAGTCCACCAGTGCTACATTAAATTAATTGGACGCTATGTGTAGATTCATGAGGGAAAAAAAAGCAATTTTAATACATTTTGGAATGAGGCCATCTCCGTGGTAAAGTGCTGCAGAGATGGGTCAATCAATCAATCAATCAATCAATCAATCAATCAAACTTTATTTATAAAGTGCTTTTCATACCGTAAGGTATCACAAAGTGGTTTACAGATTACAACATTTAAAACAATGTACCTGGGACAACCTCCCATATATATACATTTTATATATTAGGATTAAATAAATAGATTAGTCAGTTAAAGGCTAAGCTAAAAAGGTGGGTCTTGAGCCTGCTCTTAAAAACATGAACGTTCTCTGCAGCCCTTCGCTCCTCCGGCAGGTCGTTCCAGAGGCGAGGGCCGTAATATTGGAAAGACGCCTCACCATGAGTCTTTTTGTTGACTTTAGGAATAACTAGGAGACCCCTGCCGGAGGAGCGAAGGGGCCGTGAAGGTTCGTAGGGTAAAAGCAGTTCTGAAAGATAAGAAGGACCAACACCATTAAGAGATTTAAAAACCATTAAAAGAACTTTAAAATCGATCCTGAAACACACGGGGAACCAATGCAGCGATTCTAAAACCGGTGTAATGTGGTCCCGCCTCCTGGTCTTCGACAGGACACGAGCTGCTGAATTTTGTGAAAGCTGTAAACCTGAGATATTCTTTTTGGAAAGACCAGAAAGCAGGGCATTACAGTAGTCTATACGACTGGTGATAAAAGCATGCATGAGCGTCTCCGTGTTGGCCCGAGAGAGAATGGGGCGGACTCTGGCTATGTTCTTTAGATGGAAAAAACCTATCTTTGTGATATTCTTAATGTGTGGAATAAATGCCAGCTCAGAGTCAAAAATCACACCCAGGTTCTTCACCTGTGAGGAAGGACTAATTGACCGTGACTGTAGTTGGGCAAAAGTCTCTCTCTCTGGACCTCAGGGCCAATGATTAACATTTCAGTTTTCTCCTGGTTAAGCTGGACAGTCTGTAGGTTCTCCCATTTCCTCAGAATAACGCTGGAACTCTGTCAGAGTGACAACCGGGTTCTTGGTCACCTCCCTGACCAAGGCCCTCCTCCCCCAACGGCTCCATTTGGACGAGCCCAGCTCTAGGAAGAGTCCTGGTGGTTCTGAACTTCTTCCATTAATGATGGAGGCTGCTGCGCTCTTCGGGACCCTCAATGCTTCAACATTTTTTCTGTACCTTCCCCAGATCTTTGCCTCGATACAAACCTGTCTCTTAGTCAGACAGTTCCTTTGACTTCAGGGCTCTGACATGCTCTGTCAGCTGTGGGACTTTACAGAGATGTGTGTCTTTACAAATCAAGTCCAATCCATTTATTTTAGTACAGGTGGACTCTGGTCAGTTTGTGGAAGCATCTCAAGGACGATCATTGGAAAAAGGATGCTCCAGAGTGTCAGAGCAAACGGTGTAAATACTTCAGCACAATACTTCAGCACATGCAATATTTCAGTTTTATTTTTCATAAATTTGTAAGATTTCTAGAAAACTTTTTTCACTGTCATTATGGGGTATTGCGTGTAGATTGATGAGAAAAGAACAAATATGAACAATGTGTAATGACGCTGTAACATAACAAAATGTGTGGAAAGTACCCTTCACTGTCTGTAAAAATGTAAACATTTGCACTTCTACATAGTCCTAGAACATGTGATGATGTGCAGGTAAAGACCACGCCAAGTTCTCTCCTGTGGCCACAGCCAGCTACAGACTGCTTCCAGAGGTTACATTACTGGAACAAGTAGAAGGGGAGAAGGCTGAGCGAATTCAGCGCTGCTTTCCCAGAGGTGTCATAGAGCTTGAGGAGCACAATGGTAAGACAGAGGTCTGCATTTGATTTCTTTACATTTCTTTTTTGACTTTTTTGGGGGAAAGTTGGAGTAAAATAAATTGATTTTAACTTTGTTTGTATATTTTTATCCAAAAAGGACAAAAGGTCGCCAAAGTTGTAAACAGCCGCCTGGACACATGCAGCAGAGAGGTGCTTCGACATGATGATTTGAAGAACTTGGTGAAACTTGGACGAATACGAGACCACTTTATCTGTACGTATCTTACCACATGACATTATCTATGAATGGGTGTTTCTACACTGGCAAAATATAAATACTGAGTGTGTTTGCATGCGTATGAATGTACGTATCCGGGTAGTTACCGTATACTCCGGAATGACTTATAGTCTCGGTTATGACAATATGCTGGATATTATGTTAACATGCTCTCAGAGAAACCACAATCACAATCAGGATACTGCGTTAAATGGCACAGTGACCTGAGTGCTCTGTCGGAATATTCCAGGGAATGTATCTTGGTTTCTCATAACCTACTGACTTATTCAGGACACTGAAATCAGGATATTGTATTACATAGACACCAAAACCAAGATACTTAAAACCCTGATAATAACCAGGATGCTCAAGAGCATGTGCACTCAACGTTTATAATGAGGGTACATGAATTAGTAACTAGTAAGTTTATGCAAGTTAAGTTACCAAAGTTCCAACGCTTCAGTTTAAGGGGCACATTCGTAATGAACTCATGATGAATAATAATAAGAAGAACTCTTTTAGTAACAAGTTTATCCAAAGTTTGGCCTTGCCACTGTTTCTTCTGCACAAAGTGCAGCGATCGTGATGTATTACTCATTATCATTAATAACTTGAATTAACCATTTTAATTCATGAGTATTTCATCATGAATCAATCAATCAACCTTTATTTGTATTGCGCTTTACAACAGCACCCGCTGAACCAAAGTGCTTTCCATAAGTGCAATATAATAAAAACAATTTTAGCACAAAATATTTAAGAAAATACATATACATTACGCATGTGCAATTAGCAGTCAAAAGCGGCTTTAAACAAGTATGTTTTCAGCCTCGCTTTAAACAGTGTCAGGTCAGTGATGGCTCGTAACTCAACAGGCAGAGAGTTCCAGAGCCTCGGACCAGCCACTGAGAAGGAACGATCA
The DNA here is from genome assembly GCF_951799975.1 of Gobius niger. NCBI lineage: Eukaryota > Metazoa > Chordata > Actinopteri > Gobiiformes > Gobiidae > Gobius > Gobius niger. The sequence continues at coordinate 18,697,927 of NC_136858.1, forward strand.
CCCCACTGCTTACTTTTGGTCCTGGGGACCATGAAGTCTTATCACCTCACATGAATTTATGATTTATTAATTTATGAAGTCCTGAGGAGGTCATGCATGAATTAAGCAGTGGTTCTCAACTCTTTCACACAAACTTTCATCTCAGACTATTTGATCTCCCAAGTGCCACAAGGCCTAAATCGAGATAAAATCAGGCTGATCTAAAATAGATCAAAATTGGAGGAAAGTGACTTGGTGTTAATGTGTAAAGCAGGAAAACACCAAAAAATAAATGCATCACTAAAGCAAGAATTAGGCTGTATAATAAAGTCATTCATATTCTGTTTTGCAGTTACAGTTGAGTCAACTGGCATCCTACAACCGGACGTCCTGGTGACCGAGGCCATTAAAGTGCTCATGAGCAAATGCCAAAGATTTCTCAGTGAGCTGGACTCTACAGATATGGACTAAATCAACAAAATGAAAAGTTCTGGGTTCCCCGCACTCCTCTTTCAGTCAAGTTTGGTCAGTGGCTCGAAGGGTCCTCGCCCTCTACTGGGGCATGCTACAGTCCTCAAGCGGCCCATAGTCATGAGCCACAAATGGATGAGAACATTACCATATCAAAAGGCTCTTGAAAGCCTTATTTGTCAAGAGGTTACCATTGTTAAAAACAATATCAAATATAGAGACAGTTCCTTTATTTAAGTGTATTTCTTATGTCCTAATACTTAACATTAAATCTGCACAAAACTAAATTATGCTTTTTTATATATATTCTGTTTTCCAAATGTATGCTCCAAACAATATAGTGCTATCTCAACAGTTTACAATCGCCTCGCCTATTAATTTCCATTTATAATAGAATACATCGCTGAACCTTTTTATTTTTTTATTTCTACTACTGTATTTAGATACTAACAATCACTGTCAGCTCAAACGTAGTATTTTAAAGTGGCGTCTCCCGGTAATGCAGGCTGAGCAGATAAACGTTAATTGACGCTGCAGCAAATCTGATGTCTATGATCAGAAATGGAAGACTCCAGGTTATGCTAGCACTTGGTGGGTTCCAGGGATGAAACATTTTTTACTTAATACTTTCATTGGAAAAGGATTACAATATTACAAAATTGTAGAAGAAGAAGAATAACTTTATTTGTATAGCGCCTTTCACAGATGAGACAATTTTACATTCACGCCACACATTGTGGTGTTCAGTTTCCCCCGGGGGAGGCTGACTGAAGCGCTGTTGCGACTGCACACATCTGCGCCAACGGTCTCTCTTACCACTATCATTCATTCACACATCATTCATCCTGGCCTATTGAACATGTTTTTAGTAGAATGGGAAATCGGAGTACCCGGAGGAAACAGGCAAATGTATCTATTTGTGTTCTTAAAGAATGTGTTAATTTTTCCATTTTTAATATTTCCAGAATTGTTCCATACCAATCAAGTGACAGTGGAGTGAAATTCAGCCATCTCCTAGTTATGGATTTCTTGCTGGCTGCTAAAAGTGCCTTCAACAGCCGTATATCCCCCCCTCCTAACCAAGTTTGTAGCTAAACCCAAGTAGACTTGTGGTCATTCATGATTTCGACCTTAAACACCTCATTAAATGTTGCAGTGAGGGACATTCCCGGAATATATGAAAGTGATGTGCCTCCATAAATGAAGGTGAAGCATTTTATTGTTATTAGCTTGAAATCAATGGTGTACTTGTTCTGTAGAGTAGCCATGGATGTAGACCGTTGGGCACCTAAGGGATATGGGGAAGTGGTGCAGGGAGCACAGTGCGCACCTGGGTGGACCTATGTTGTTTTTTTTTACCAGTAGAGCAGGAGAGGCAGCAAGTAGGCCTCATATCAATCAATCAATTGCTTTGTTCAGCTCTATATCACAACAGGAGTTACCTCACAGGACCTACACGGCAAGTAAAAACTCAAAAATCGAGTGGGAGAGAAGAGAGACCTCGGGGAGAAACAAAGGAGGAGCGATCCACTCCCATGGACGGACAGGACAGGCAGGTATGATGGGCGTCCCTCTGCAGACAGGGCAAGACTGTGTAAAGCATCCAGTCCTTGTTGGAGCTTCAGTTCTTGACCAGTCCCTGTTGGATAGGGGTTCCTCTGCGGCTGTCTTGTTTGTTTGCATACTCGGATTAAAAAAAACTACTGCTTACCACAAACCCATGTGTATTAGTGATTATTTTGAGTTATTTTGAGTCCTACGTTTGGTTATGTTGAAGTTGAGTTGTTTTCTTTGACAAATATTTAAGTTACATTGCTCCCTTGCTCGCCCTGGCTGCCGCATCCAAACTCCAGACTGCCTGTCCATCCATTACATGTGACAGTGAGTTTATTACACGTTTGACATGACTTAAAAAAAAAGGTAGAAATGCAATGGTGACTTCAGAAACTTTTACTTGTAAATAAATATTTAATGGGAAAAAAAATACTATATATGAAATGATTTATGGTTGAGCTATCTTCAAAAATAGCAGAGAATATATTTTAATGCAACATCTGCACACCTTGTTGCCTGCTTGCTACAGAGGACTGCAGCTCCCTTAACGTCACTTCCGCCTCCTCCTTAGCAAACCAAGATGGCTGCCATGGTGGATAGGGTTGATGGATGTGTTGGGTCGTTGGACTCGAACTCGGTTTCGACCAGACAGTGCGGTTCTCCCGCGGATTCATCTCACCAAAATAACCCACTGTTAGGGTTGCCTATTGTGGCCATAGAGACGATTCTCAACTTCCTGTCTTACGATGAAATCAGCCTTCTGCGCTCGGTAAGAGACACAACAAGCTGCAGGGAACAAAGCTAATGCTAATTACAGACACTTACATTAGTTTATGCGCCCGGGACAGTAAGATATGTGGCAGAGTACTTGGCACCGGTGCATTTTGATGCTGCTCGGGTTGAAATATAGCCCTTGCTTATTATGTGAGGGTTACGGTGTTGGTTGGAAATATGTGCCTCACAGTTTTAGTCCAGGGGGGGGTCATGTTCTGCGCTCAACGTTACCCAAAGCTGTCGGTGCAATATTGAGATGGATTTTACTGTTACGTGTCATCTCTATTTTGACCTACAAAGATTATGCCAAATTGCCAATAATATTATGTGTGCGACGTGTGTGTACTATGCAACATACGCAATCATGTTAACTATCTGCTGCAGTTCTAGTTTTAGGAAGTGAATCTATTTCTGTGCAATAGTTTGTGACAGTTTTGTTGCGTGTCCATTGGCTAGGTGTGTAAACGCTTGGACATGATCTGTCAGCGCGTGCTGAACCAGGGCTTCTTGAAGGTGGAGAGATACCACAGTCTGTGCCAGAGGCAGGTCAAAGCCCAGTTGCCCCGGTAAGTGGACAGTGTTGAAAATAAAGACTTATGAATGATGCATCTTTAATCTTCCCAATTAACAATTTGTACAATTTGTATTGCTCATGGGCAACAAAAATGTAACATTACCCACGTCAAGCACTCGTGGAGCATTTGAAGTAAATCTAGTCAAATAAAACATTGATTTTGCTGATTTATGAATGTATTCATTCAGTAAATGTGTTTGCATTTACACTTTAGCTTTACTTCTAGAGCTAATAATCCAATCAGAGATAAGTGAGCCCAACACTGAACTATGTCATTTTAGTTTATCATCATGGAACCATTTTCAGGACAGAAATGGAACTTGAAGGTATTTGTCCAATTGCCTCAAAGAACTCATGGCTAGGTAGACACACCAGTGTTTACAAAGCGAACATGATTTATTTTTTCTGTCAAACATACGCTTTTTTCCCACCACAAGGGCACAGAATTTCATGAAAACACTTATGTTAGTCTATCTACTGTTGAACATGGGGATGGAACGATCATGCTTTGCAGTAGTATAGCAGCCAGAGATTATTTCATGGGTGTAGGGAAGAATGGATGCAATAAACGGTTAAAAAATTTGGAAGCAATGTATATATATATAATATATGTGTGTTTATAGTCTGCCCTTTTTGAGTGAATTAGCGAGTCCTATGGAACCCTCTGGTTCACCATCTGATGCAATCCCACCTCGACTTCTTTAAGAAGCCTTATAGCACCATTTGTTCTTGACATTATCAATGGTAGTTTTACTAGTGGGTCTGTCCCTGCTTGCTTTAAACATGCTGTTGTACAACCCTGATTAAGAAGCCTGGCCTTGAGTCATCTATTTTAATACATTTCAGGCCCAATTCAAATCTCCTCTTCTAGGTGTTAGAAGCGGTCTAAGGGCAATTAAAAACATTATTGGAGAGGTCCAACATTTTTTGAGACGTTCAAATCAATAATCGCCACAGCACCGCCCCCGAGATCGCTAATGTAATCGCTAATGCAAAATGTGAATTTGAATATGCCTCCCATATAATCTGCTGATCCACGTGGGGTCTGACCCCCAGGTTGACAACAACTGGATTGTACTACAATAATAATCAACACATCTTGATAATCAGACGGATTTTGATTTATGCAGACGGGAGTCAGAGAGAAGGAATCACTCTTTGGCGCGTCATGCAGACATCCTGGCCGCTGTGGAGACTCGGCTCTCTCTTCTCAACATGACCTTTATGAAATATGTGGACTCCAACCTCTGTTGCTTCATACCTGGAAAGGTTAGTGTTCTGTTTGCATTTGGAGCATTTAGGTTCTGAATGATGGACTGATAAAAATTATATTATAAATAACAAATAAAGACATTTTCTGTAATTAAGACATTATTAGACCCAACAGTTCTTACATTCTAGTTTCTAATATTGATAGAATAATTAAAGTAACAGTGTGGTATTTGATCAGAACCCATTGACCATGTTTAAAGGGACTATACAGGGTTTAAAAATGTTTAAACTAAGTATTTTCCTCCCCCTACATGTTCCTGCCATGTCCTAAGGTGCAGTATGAACCCAGACCTGTTCACCACAACTGCCTCTAAAATCCTGCACTGTCACTCTAAAACTGGTTACTTCGGGTCCAAATTGCCACAGTGCACGAGCTTAATATAAAAGTTGCAGTTGCAAGTATGACCTGAGATGGCAGTAGTGAGTATACAATGGCCAACTTGCAGCTAGACCCTTTAATGAGAGACATACTTTAAGTTTTTCAGTGTTTTCTTGCATAAAGCAAGAACACACAAACAAAAAGATGTGCAGAATAGGATTTAGTTGTCATCAAACACATTGACATAAATAGTGAATGTTCAAATCTAGATAAATAAAAGCACCTTAAGAATAGACCCTTTAAAGACCACAAACAAATACCACAACAGCAGTACTTCATAGAGCAGCACAAATATTTCTAATTTGCAAATGGCACCAATTTGGAAACCAGTTATAACACAGACATCAAACTGTGAGAGTGAGAGACAAACAAATGTATTGTCCAAATGAACAGTCTGCAGTGAAGCAGCAGATGGATATTTCCATCTCCTGCAAGAAAAAACTCAACAACCCAGTGGGAGAAAACGGAAACCTTTAAGACAACCAGATCAGCTTGGGTGAAATCTGACTCCAATTGAGAGACAGGCTATAGATAGGCCAAGACCCGTAAAGGGGCATTACTGCTCTGGCACACTGCTGATTTACTTAAAACATAATTGCATTGCATGCAGTCTTTTATCCCGCGTAATTAAGGTCTTATTTAAACATGTACAATACAACAAATCATTCAAGTGCTATCATAGTGTAATAAGGAAACTATTAGTTGTTCTTGGTTTGTTTCCATAATGTTTCATCTTTTTCTGTAACTTACCAACAGGTCATAGATGAGATTTATCGAGTGCTGAGGTACGTTAACTCCACTCGTGCTCCTCAGCGGGCACATGAAGTCCTACAAGAGCTGCGAGACATCTCCTCCATGGCCATGGAGTATTTTGATGAGAAAATTGTTCCCATTTTAAAGAAAAAGCTACCAGGCGCTGAACTCACTGGGCGCATAATTGGCACTGTGCAAGGTAAGTGAAAAATTACATAAAGGTAGAGTCCAGTAATAAAATAATTTGGCATGAATTTATGGATCAATAACGTTTCTCTCAATCTGCTAATCTCTTAAAATTCTGTGTTGAATTTTAGGTCATTCTAATAAAGTTATTGTTTCAGTGGCTGGTCCCTCCACGTCTCTGACCACCATGTCGCTTCTGGCCAAAAACACCCCCTCTCGCTCAGAGATGACCAAGGTACAGCAGCAGGTTAAGGTGAATGGAGCATCGATGACTGTTCTGCGTAGAGAAATGCAGGAGATCAGAGTCAAGCAGCTGGAGCAGCAGAAGCAGCTACAGGACCAAGAGCAGAAGCTTCTCGAGCAGAGCCAAGTGATGGCAGAGCAGAATGCTCGGCTCGCAGAGCTGGAACACAAGCTACGAGAGCTACTGGACAGTAGTGCGGCTGCACTGGGGGGATCCCAACCCGCCTCTGCTGCCCCGTCCACATCCACATCCTCTTCTGCTGGCAACGTGGCCACTGTGATACTGGCGGGAAGTACCATTGCGTCAGCACCTAGAGACCAGGATAGGGGATCCTCACTCAAACGCACAAGGAAGAGCTCAGAGGTGCCCCGGCACTCCAAGCGCCTGCGCAGCAAAAAATAGTGAAAAGGAAATCGTCTGACTGATCACACTTGTACTCAACACACCGTTCCCTTTGTACGGGAGCCCGTCATACACCTGTGGGGTCACCTCCATCTGCCTCTGTTCTATACCGTCTGTGACACCAGTCGAGGGCCCCATACCACTCTCTACCATTCTGCCATGTGTATAGTTGAGATTGCTCTGAGACTGTGCAGCTCCACACTTTGCTTTGTCATATTGATCACTGATAGAACGGCCTCATGCTCAACACCACCTATTACTCTGTGTGTTTTAGTTTTGCTTTGTTGTTGTTTTTGTTAACTTTGAAAACATTGTGTAAGAGTGCCGTTTTGCAATCCGTTCTTATGATGTTGGCTGAAGAACGGCACAATCAATCTAGTTTCATGGTGTTGACCAAGTGAGTACAGCAATGACTCTCTGAAGACCCCTCACAACTTCATTGACAGTTTATAACAATGTAACACTGTGTTTTGTGCAAGTCCATGTCCAATACCTAAAATTACATAAAATGGCAAATATAGTTCATGTGTATAAATGATTTAAACACAAACGTACGTTATTACTACCCCATCTTCATATAGACAGAACACAGTTTGGGTACAACAGAAATGAGTGAAGCAAATATGAATAGCACTCTTCTGTATGACCACACACATTCATCACAATTTAGCGATCATGTCTGAAACTTGTTGCTTGTGGAGTTAGTTTAGGGGGAAAATTTTTCACTTTTTGATTATTTTTTTTGGCATGAACATTTGGTGAAAGGTTGACATGCAGTAAACAAACGTGTGAAGACACAGCTGTCGGATGTAATCTAGTGGCTTATTTTGAGACCGCGTCTCAGTTTAGAAAACTGTACTGTAATCTCTGTAATTTAAAACTGTAGATTGTGAATTATTTCATGTATGTATACCAAGAAGTTTCTTCAAAGTTTGCCTATTTGTGGCCAACTGTGGTTTTGTTGCACACTATATTGTTGAAATGTACAAATTAAAACTGCTTATCAATGTGTATTGTGTAGTTTGTTATAGAGCTGTTAATCCACGTATTCATGAATAGTATTTTTGATTGATGAGGAAAGAATAGTGAATGGGGAAAACAAGATGTCAATGTTGAGAAGGCATCTATGCATACTGACAGATTACATTGGCCTTTATTGTCTCCACGACACAAAGATTAAAATCAAAATCATGCAGGGCACATCAATGTTTTTAAATCAAAAAGCAAGAGCTAAGGTAAAGGGCTTTCTAGTGATGGGCAGATGATACCTCAAAGTGTGTGTCACACACATTCATAATGATTATGATTGTGTCGCACTGTATCACACAGTGTTGGTAGGCTACATAATATAGGCGCCATCTGGTGGTGAAAAGGCATTACAGCAGTGAGCTAGCCTGGCTAACACCAGACTAAAATCACAAGTGATATTTAGTCTGGGGACCACCAATGCATTTTCTCGTAGGAGAGGTGTGGTTTACGATACTGTCAATGGTCCATACTCGTTTATTGGGCGATACGAAAAAAAAAAAAAGTATCTTGCGTCTGCACGTAGCCATAGCCAATCGTATCATCGCATGAGATGACGTATGACGTACCCGCTGTAAACTTTTGAGCTAAACTATTTAGAACACGGTGTAAAGCTTGATCGAAAAATACCATCGTGTCTGCTGCTGTCATGTTGGATCCGTAAATAAACTTTTTTTTATTTTTTTATCCGTAAATAAACTACAAGCTTCCGTGCGTCATCATCTTGCCGTCCTTCCTCGCTCTGTGATTGGTTCCCAAATCCACCGGAAAATTTGGGCCATGGTCCCCAGGCTGTTGTGCAGTTCGAAATAATTCGAGCGCACACAGCAGCCTGGTGTTAGCCAGGTTAGCAGTGAGCCTGAATTTACCAGTTGTCAAGTCAAACGACTTATTCAACAGTGACCATCACCGGACTCACACTCACATCCCTCTAGTTACAAACCGAGCTCCTATCGGTGTGTGGTAGTGGTCGCCTCTAGCCGACATAAATCCCAAATGACAAAATGAGCCAAACGTATTGCGTTCGTTCAACTGGCCCCCCTGCTGCTTGCAAGTTTGCGCCATTACATTGGGCACTTGTCTGGTACTGGTACTTTTTAATAACAATTTAGACACGAGATCTGAGGTTTTGGGAACACAGAAACACAGCTGCTTTATTAGACATATTAACTGTAGCAGTGTCAAGGTAATGCAAACGTGCTGGGGTCTACATAATATTGTAGACAGAAGTGTGAACCATGCGGTCTAGAGTCCTCCTTCAAAGGATTTGACCATAATTTATATAGATTCATGTCTAGCCTATCCGGGTTAACCTCTTAACCCTCGCCTTAACGAAAGTGCATTTTCTCCAAATCCCAATACCAAAACTAAAAACGTATCTTCTGGAGTTTACAGCCTATAGGCCAAAGTAACGCCTCATTTGAAAGCTAAGACCTACATAACTGATGGCGACTTTATTTTATTATGTTGTCGCTGCACTTTCGTCACATTTTTAGGCAGTTTTGATGGGTTTTTGTTTCTTTTTGGTCTGTTTTTTTCCTCTTGTTTTTGTCATTTTTTTGTTGCTTTCTTCATCCCCCCTTTCCCCCCTTGCTTATTGTCACTTTTTAGTCGTGTTTTTGTTGCTTCTTTGTCGCTTTTTGTAGTGTTTTTGTCTCTTTTTAAGTAGTGTTTTTGTCTCTTTTTAAGTAGTGTTTTTGTCTCTTGTTTATTGTGTTTTTGTCGCTCTTTTGTTGCTGTTTCTGTCTTTTTTTTGTTTGTTGCATTTTCATCCTTGTTTTCGTTGCTGCTTGGACACTTTGTTCAAGAAGCTTTTAAATTTGGGAAACAAATTATGCTATGCAAACAACTTGTAGGAGCGCTCTCCGGATCCAACCTTGTGTCAACGATCTGGTGCTCTCCAGGATCCCGAAAGGGCAGAGAATAATAGCAAAAATAGAAATCCGAGGCACAAATAATCAGTTGTCTGGAAGTCTTCATTAAACTATATTATAGCCTACTATTTTATTTTATTGTATTGAAATATATTGGTTGTGTAACTTGTGTGCAGTATAGATCCTTTAATTGTTTGTAAACATTCCGGGCTGAGCTGGAGACTGGAAGCCAGAGTCCTATCTATTTCCATTGTAGCTGTTGTCATAGTAACGATAAACAAATGTCTAACTCGTGTTGGAAATATCAGATAAACCTTATTTTATCGTCTCAAATGTCATTCTTCTTGTTCTTGCACCTTAAGCCACAACAGGACCACGTTTTTTAGTTGTAGTTTTACACTTATAATCACTAGTTTTAGTTTAATCGTATTTCTCTTGATCACTTCCTGCCTCCAGCTGATGTCACTGATGATGTAAGTAGGTCTATGTATTTTTAAAATCATCTCTCGGGCCTACAGGGGCGGGGCGGGATGTAGTGGGCGGGGCGGGGTGTAGTGGGCGGAGTAGTTCGAAGCAAGCGTCACTTCGTCTGCCCGGGGTCAATTCTTAGATAACAGCCGGGGAGGCGACGTGTAGTAGGGGGACACAGAGTGCAGTTGTACACGTTTGACAAAGTATACATCTGTTCATTTGTAGCCGTTCGCTGAAACACTGCCATGGGTAACCAGGTCCCGCGTCAAGATTACGAATGGGTGTACACGGACCAGCCTCATGCCGACCGGAGGAAAGAGATTCTGGGTAAGCTAACTAGCTTTACCGTTGGCTTGGTTTGCGTAAACTTAAGACGCAAATATTACACAGTATAACAGTACAACGGTTACATGGCGGGGAATACATATAGACACAGTAAAGAAATCTTGAAAAGTTTGTTTAAAAAGCGAAAGCATTGAGGACAGTGCAAGGCTAACGGTTTGCAACGGAAAGCTATGTGTCCTGTCCATGTACTCATTGGTTTCACTTTACCTTCGATTGTTACTTTACAGTGATAGTTTTTTTCACACTCACAATTATGCTGTGGTTTTGAGTTAAGAAAATACAATAAAAATGGCAACATCACTCTAAAAGTCTTGCACAGCTGTGGGCGGCTAGCTGACATCCGCGCCACTCCCTGGGCCACCGAGTGAGCAGCACAGCAGCCTGTTACATGATTATTAGCTGCACCTAACGGTCTGTACCCGCTCACCTCGGGCTTTCATAAACGGGCAAACTTATTTGATGTCGACTTTACTTGTGTGTTGTTGTCTGTCTGACTCACTCTGCATTAAAATGTTTATTGTTAGGCACTGGTCAGCTATTTGCTTCTCTGATGGAATAGTGTATAGTACTGACGATGAATAGAGTTGAATTATTTACTTACTGTTGTGGTCCAGTTACTCAAGATTCTCGTTCAGGTCTGTGACAGTCTTGTCAGGACATGTACAATGTACATCGAGCACAGCAGTCACATAACACTCCGCTCTGGCTCCTGGGCCTTGTGAGGAAACTGCAATAAGCTTTGTTTCAACATTTTGCGGTTCTTAAATGGCGTAATATCACAGAATGCCTCTAAAATGTAATGCATTTGGTACTTGGATTAGTGCTCTTGTATTCTGAATAAAACGGTCTTTCGCTATTTTCAGGTGTATGAGTTACATATAATTAGTTTGGGTAACACCTTTTTTTACACCACCCATGATGGTGTACTTGCCAAATTTAGTACAATGTAGTGTCCTATTCAACCATGTGTAATATCTTGTGACAATGAGTTACATACACAATGGAATAATACGTGTTAGTAGTTTGCAGGTTCATAATGTGATCCTAACCTTAAGCCCTAAGGGTCTTATTATTGTACCTCCCATCATCATTATTCCAATGTATATGTACTACATAGGTAAATTATTACATAGCAGATTACATTGTACTAGATTTAGTATAGGTAGTGTAAAGTGTGTAAGTGTGACCATAGTTTGTCTTTGTGTTACTACTTGTTAAATGGTGGTGGGGTCAATGGGCAGGAATTTCATGTAACCTCAGCACAAGTCAGCAGCACAAATATGTGATAAGGTTGTGGTCTTATACACATTACCCACTTTTCTTTGACATAATGAGACATAATGATTTTGGATATTGTGACCTCTCTAAAGAATCAAATATATATATATATTATATTGCAAAATTACAAGATGCTGCTTCTGCATACTTGAATACTTAACTGCTCAGGCATGTTGTTTTAACGTTTTTTTTGTCTGTTACCCTTACAGCAAAATATCCAGAGATCAAGTCACTGATGGGCCCTGACCCGAGGCTCAAGTGGATTGTTTGCATGATGGTGGTTATCCAGTTTTTAGCCTTCTATTTGGTGAAAGATCTGGACTGGAAGTGGGTCTTCTTCTGGACTTACACGTTTGGTAGCTGTGTCAACCACTCGATGACCCTCGCTATTCATGAAATCTCTCATAACACAGCTTTTGGAAACAACAAGGCGCTGTGGAATCGCTATTTTGCGATGTTTGCAAACCTTCCTATTGGCCTGCCTTATTCAGCCTCTTTCAAGCGCTACCACCTCGACCATCACCGATACCTGGGGGGTGATGGCGTGGATGTGGATATCCCTACTGATTTTGAAGGCTGGTTCTTTAGCACACGGCTTCGCAAGCTTATATGGATTATTCTTCAGCCACTATTCTATGCCATTCGTCCGCTGTGTATCAACCCGAAACCCATCACTCAGCTGGAGCTGACCAATGTGCTCATCCAGATGAGCTTTAATGTTCTGCTGTACTGCATGTGGGGGGGCAAGCCTGTGTTCTATATGCTGGCTGGCTCTATGTTGGGGATGGGCCTGCACCCCATCTCTGGTCACTTCATTGCAGAGCACTACATGTTCCTCAAAGGTCATGAGACCTACTCGTATTATGGCTCGCTCAACCTGCTCACCTTCAATGTGGGCTACCATAATGAGCACCATGACTTCCCGAGCATCCCAGGACGCAGGCTGCCAATAGTGAGTGCATTTTACTGGCATTGATCTTTCAACACAGCCTCTGAGAATGTAGTTCTTTGAGTATCGTTAAAAAATACTAAATTTAATGGTTCAAATACAAATTGAAAGTGTCTGCTTTCTGCCGTTTGTAAATATTGTTTGTGCTTTTACAGGTGAAGAAGATTGCATCAGAGTATTATGAGGACCTGCCCCAGTACTCATCATGGGTCAGAGTTCTGTATGACTTTATCATGGATGATACTCTCAGTCCATACTCCCGCATCAAGAGAAAGCTGAAAGGAGACGTCAAGCAGGAGTGAACTGCAACTCTACTCCCCATCCTTTTAAAGCCCTGTTTTCTACCGTGAGCACACATGAATATGACTGTGGCAGACTAGGACAGGATACTGCAGGAGCCGGCAGTGACTGTGTGAGAGCCACTGACCCATGTTGGAATAAAGAAGTCAACTTTAACTAACGCTGATAAGTTTTCACATTTATGACACTTCTGTTATAGATTAGTCAGAACTAGCTTTGAACAAGTCGGTGATAAATAATTAACTTTGGCATTTGCTTATACCCATCTGCTGACCACAAGCTGTGACCCATTTAGAGAAGTTTGTGTGTTGTAATGTCCAACAAACATTGTCCTGTAGAAGTCTCGAGTTAAGACTGACCAGGACAGTGTTATAATGTAACCAAACCATGCACTGTTGTTACACTTTAAGCTTGCGTTCACTGCGCCACAAATGCCTTTTCCTCTTTCCTCCAAATGCATAGATCAGGCCACTGAGACCAGTTGATTTTAATCCGGTGCACATGGATGAGTTCCAGATGTTACTTATTAAGTGCCTTCTCCAATTCATTTATCGAATATATAAATTCATCCAAAAGACCAATCTGTGCAGTCGTTTTTTGGTTCTGTTGATTGACTGTTACTGTGTTCAGTTTTACATTAATTGGCCATTATATTTTAAAGCCATTTTAAATGTTTTTTCTTACATCATTCAGTCATGATCCCAAATGACTATTGCAGAATATAAGGTTGTATTTTATGGAAACTAATTAAATAAAATTTCTAAATCCTTATGATTTAAGTGGTTTGGTGTGTGTCCTATGAAGAACCGTTCCTCTTCGAAAACTTAAATGCATTCTTCACACTCCTCACTTGAACTGAAGTCATTTATCATGGTAATTCAACATGCTACCTCTGTACACCCAACTTGGTCCAGGGCAGTGGCATTTATCTAATCATAGATTAATTCTAAAGTTGTATCATTTAATTGTCAATGAACCTTGTTCTTGACGTCATGCTGATGGATGGCATCCATTCTCACAACAAAGCAGTTTCATGAAAACTGGAGTTGGCCTGATTTCTGAATAAGGTTAAAGTCTAGTAAGATAACGCCAGTCAAGGAATTATGGGATAATTCTACCTGCTTTGCATATTTGGGACCAAAAAAAGTGAGTGTGATGGCTCTTGTAGAACTTGTGGTGCAACCATGTACCTCATTGTTTAATGTTCAAACCCACTATGACCTGAAGATGGTATATGAATTTGTAGGTAACAGTTCATATTAGCATTTCCATATAATCTCAAGGTTAGCGTAACTAAACAATGTTAAAAATCAAATGCCCATTAAAAAAAAGCACAAAAACACAACTGTACATTTTAATATAATAAAAAAAAGCATTCAGCTTGTGGAAAAATATGAAATGTTGGTCTTGTTATGTGCTTAAAGACCCCCGGAGCAGCTCATACATCTGACGGTCCTGCAAAGAGCAAGGGTACAGTTATTTTCCTTTCAATATGTTATCTTAGTTGATATTGCCAAATGGCCACACAGTACGTGAGCGTATGAAATATCTGATATAAATGTTTAAGGAAAATAAGGATGCCATAATATTGTTTGATGGTAATAATCAATCACCCCACACTGAGCCCACAAGAAGAAATCACTGTAACGGCAACATTGTCTATTTATTTGACTGGTTCGGCCTGTCCTAAAGAGAAAAACAACCTGCCTCCTGCTTTCTTGTGTGTATCACTGCTCTAATGCTGATCCCCACCCCAAATAAAAGTCAGATGATATACAAATAAAATAATCATTCATATTTGAATTGCGCCTCAATGCATGTTACTTTCTTCTGCATCTGAAATAGATTGACAGTGACCGTCACTCAGTCATTTTACAACATTTATGTAGAATTGAGTGGATTCTACAGAGACATTGTTGCATTGTTTCACATCTAAGTATAATGCAGCAACAACTACTTATTTTGATTTGTCAAGTTAGGAATTAGTTAAGGTAAATAAAATATCTAGTTCGAAAAGACAGATGCTAGACGGTTGATGCAAAGGCACTTACCTTTCTAGAGACTGAAGGTCGAACTTTCTTTAATGCATTCTCAAAATTCTGTTTATTCACTTTAATGTTGGCAACATGATCCAGACCTGAGAACAACAGGAGCAGGATACCAGTAGAGATTAAAATACCTCGGACAGAGAGAACACTCAAAACTCCCCATAGAACACACCGAACACCAGAAAAAAGCCACCCCAACTCACCATCAGTGGAAGATCCTGAGGAACTGTGGGCTTTGAGGTAGGAGCTTAGGGCATTGACAGATGCCTCTCTCACTAAAGCAGTCAGATCTGCTCCACTAGAAAATATACACACAAGATCAGCTATTGTTGATCAAACTTACCAGGGGTTGAAGCACACTCACGTGAAGCAGTCACAGCGTTCATCAAATGCAATGTCTTTAAGACTGACGTCCTGCTCCAGAGGAGGCCGGGTCCCCCCCTGAGACAACAGCAGGTCATTAGGCACAAATGAACAGAAAGAAGCAGAAAGTGTAAGAAACTGACATTAGGTGTTCCTGGTGCAGACTGTGGGATATAAATCATTACATCAGAAGGAAATCAGTCTCTTGTACCTTGGTGATAGTGAGGAGAATGGCGTGTCGATCTTCTGCAGGAGGCAGACCCACATACAAGGTTTTATCAAGGCGACCTGGTCTGAGTATGGCTGGGTCAATGATATCTGAAAAATTAAACAAAAAAGCGCTAAGCTGACTTCTAAAATCCTACATCTTAAAATCAAGCCTTAAAGGGGCTAGATGCAACTTAGTCATTTTATACTCACTACTGCCACCTCTGGTCTTATGCGTAATTACACCTATTTTAAGCTCGTGCATGACGGCACTTCGGACTGAATTAACACCTTTTGAGTGACAGTGCAGGATTTTAGAGGCAGTTGTGGTGAACAGGTCTGAGCTCATTCTACACTTTAAGACATGGCTGGAACATGTAGAGGGATGAAAATACTTAGTTTTAACATTTTTAAACTTCGTATAGTCCCTTTAAAATTGTAACTTCACAAAGCAAATTGGGTCCCATAACCACAAACCCACCTGGTCTGTTTGTAGCGGCCATGATGTAAACTTGTCGCCTTGTTTCCAAACCGTCCATCTCTGTCAGCAGCTGGTTGACCACACGCACACTTGTCCCAGACTAAGACCAAAAAAATGTTAATACATTTATTTAATTTTTACCTAACTTTTTGGCAAATGAAATACTTTCTAACTCCACAAATTATTAAAAGCATGTATAGAATATTGTAAATATACAGCTTTGTTTTGTTGTTTTCTGTACCTCGTGTCCTGATCGACGAGGACATAAAGCATCAATCTCGTCAAAGAAGATGACACATGGTGAAGAGTTGCGTCCCCTCTGAAAGACCTGCCTAACTGCACGCTCACTCTCTCCCACGTACTAGACATGAGAGCACAGGCTGCAATGAGTTAACAGACAGATACACTGATGACAGACAGCACCTCATGACTTACCATGTTGAGAAGTTCAGGACCCTTCACAGAAATGAAGTTTAGGCCTGACTCATTGGCCACAGCCTGTCTCAGGAAAAAAGGAAAACAAGAGGGCAGTTAAACTACTTGCCTCAGCCCTGCACATTCACATACTTTCACAGAGCAGTCATTCAGAGATGAATAATCAAGTTTAGTCTCCCTTAAGTGCAGGGATCACCTTAGCAAGTAATGTCTTCCCACATCCAGGTGGTCCAGCCAGCAGCACTCCAGAGGGAGCACTGAGACCCAAGGCCTTGAACTGCTCTGGAGAGCGCACAGGGGCCTGTCAAACACAATCACAATCATACAGCTGTCTCCACATGTCATCCTTGATGTTAATGGTCTATGAGGTCTGTCTGGTAACAGGGAAATGCCACAGCAAACAAGATTGCTTCAACGTGTGAATTACACAAACAGGTAAGGAGTGTTGTAAACAAGATTACATAACTGTCCAAATGTTGTATGCGTTTCTCTTGAATGTTATAAATTGAACACAGTTCTTTAATTTGAATAAAAAGTTGCAAAAATCACACTTCTGCAAGGACTCATTACATAACTCTGCATGGACTCACTCATGGCGACATGAATAACAGAGGAAGTGGTCTTTTAGAAGAGGTTGATAGTATATCTTTCACATTGTGAGGCTTTTTACATCAGAGTAGGTCTCATTTACAGAGTCAGCAATTACAGTGGGGTGGGGGGTGCTGGGGGATATCTCAGTTCCCCCTTTAAAAATGTGCCAAATGGTTGAACGCCGGTGTTCAGCACCGCAAACTTCAACTCAAGTGTGTGTGTTTGAAGAAGGTGTGCTCCGTAATGCAATGGCACAGAACTAGGAAAGAGAAACATTAGTCTTGCCTCGCTCTTTCGCTTTTAAGGCTCTTAGTCAACACTATGATAGCAGGCCAAGGGTGTAACTTTATTGTGATAAATTACAGTTAAACATGAGTCAAGGCGAGTGCCTCCCTCTCTGCCTGTGCTGCAGCGGCCTGCGCAGAGTGAGGTAGAGCGCGCTGAGCCGCCCTTTCCGCCCTTTCCGCCCCTTCTCCTCATTTTAATCGTTTAAGTTTCTTTTTCCTTTTATTTATTGTCATTGACGGCAATCAGGCCAAAACAGTGACAAAACCCACTGGTTGCTCATGCTATTTTTGCTGAATTAATTACGCAAATTAGCAGGTAAATCAAAATAGTTTGTCCCAAGTGCCCAGTATTGGGTGCTACACACCTGTGTGCAACTAATATGTAGCTCCAGAACTCTCTCCCTCCTAATCAGTCAGCCATATAAGCTCATCTGTGGGCAGCGTGTGTCAGTGGGAGAGGAGGAGAGGGGGAGAGGAGGAGAGGAGTGCTTTGCGGGCTATTTGTGAGTCTAAAAACTAACAAAGACTGGCCACCCCAGCAACAATATGAGGGCCATACATCTACAATTTCCCTCTTGCTTCGACTAAACAGCTTCATAACTCACACCCATTTGCTCATCTATCTATATTTTTCAATCTCACCAGTATGGCCATGGTGAGCTCATCCCGGACATCCCGCAGCGCTCCGATGTCATCCCACGTTACATCCGGGACAGTAGCAAAGCCCTCTCTTTTGGCTGAGGGCTGGACACTGGATAGTGAAGACTTGAAGTCTGACATAAGGATGGACAGACCAGACAGTTCGTCCTCTGACAATAGCTCTGAATTCTTCAGGAGCTGCAACAAGTGCCAGAGTTCTCCCTGCTAATAATGATAATGCATTAGACTTTACAGTAAAGCTCTTTTCTAAGCACAAAATCAATACACCAAATTTTTAAGTGACTATCTTTCCTCTGACTGGTGCCCCCCAGGCCAGTCTGTGTCTACCAGCTAAGCCTTGGTAAGATGAAAAACTAAATTAACACTACAGGTGCTCGTCATACAATTAGAATATCATGGAAAAGTGCATTTCCTTCTGTTATTCAACTTAAACTGTGACACTAATATATGATATAGACTCATTACATGCAAAGTGACAAATGTCAAGCCTTGTTTTAATTTTGATAATTATGGCTTACAGTCCATTTTCAAAACTAATTTTGAAAATGGACTAATTTTATAAGACTTTTAATATATATATTTTTTTTTTATAAGCTGAGCCCATAATAATCAAAATGATAACAAATAAAGGCTATACAAATGTCACATTGCATGTAATGAGTCTATTATTAGTTTCACAGTTTACGTTGAATAACAGAAGTGAGTGCACTTTTTCATGATATTCTATTTATATGACGAGCACCTGTATACAGAATAAAATGAATTCAAACTCAACACAAAATAAGCTTGATTAATTTGGACACAACCTTTACAGTTCTTTAACATTAAAATGCTTTGGTCTGTATAAGCTCTCAGTCGTACAGGAGTTGTCTAGATGTAGGTTCTTGAGTCATCGTCTAGACTCTGCAGAGTTTTATTTTTCATTGTCAGTGAACAGGTTCACAAACTAGGAATTTGTTGGTGCAAACACGCAGCATTAAACATAAAACTTGGTTGAGAGTTACTTTGTGCTAATGCAATGCGCCATGATTCGATTAGACTGTGAAATGCTGCTCCAATCTGACTGCAATCAGCCCAGGCAGGCCCTTTCCTTCGTCCATATAACCGCTCTGAGTGATCAGCTGAGAGTAGGGTTGTTTAGACTGATAACAACAAAGGTTGTTTACCTACAGGGTAAAATAGCCTTTTGAATAAAGAGGGCAGGGACCAAGTCAAGCTAATCCCTCCGAGAGGTCTTTATCTAGTCTGCCTATGAGCTGAAACCTTAGTGTCACTGACGAAGCCTTTGAGGCAAAATGCATGGGGTACTACGTCAATGTAATTTTAGCAATCTTCATCTTTATCTTACACACTCCACTTGTGATGTCCCGGATGAGTCTGTAGGATCTCCAGACGCCTTAGCTTCAAGTTGAGAGTCGCATGTTGACCCCTCTTTGGCTAGAGCCTCCTTTGCACGATTTTCCAGAAGCGCTCTGTTGACAGCGCACATGGCTGCTTCACGACATAGTGCCATCAGGTCTGCTCCCACGTATCCAGGAGTGAGCCGCGCCAGCTGCCCGTAATCAATATCCTCCGACAGCTTCAACTTACGACAAAGTGTCTTCAGAATCCTGACAGTGGCAGTACATTACATTACAGATCAAAGAATACCTTGGCCCACATGTTTTCCTTTCTTGTTTAGCTTTCAGTTTAAATCTTTTAGAAACTCAGATGAGCTACGGAGAAAAGAATTCCTCATCGAGATTTAATCTTAATCTAGCCTTTCTGACCTGAGGCGTGCAGCTTCATCAGGGATACCGAGGCAGATCTCTTTGTCAAAGCGACCTGCTCTCCGCAGAGCAGGATCCAGGGAGTCTGGGCGATTAGTCGCCCCGATCACCATTATCTGGGCAGTTACTGTCATACTGTTCAGATCTGGGTACAGTCAGAAAGCAATAACGTTAATGTGAAAGCTGCAGCTTGGTCTCTACTATACATAATATTACAATAATAATTTTTAGTGGAATAAGCTGGATGTACCATCCATGCAGGTGAGGAGTTGAGCTACAATCCTTCTTTCCATGTCTTTAGAAGCCACCTCTCTTTTGGGAGTGATGGCATCAATCTCATCAATGAAGAGAATACAGGGAGAGGAGCTCTGTGTGAAAACAGAAGTTGAAACAGGCCTGATACTATGTCGGATCATGTGACACAGTTAAAACAGACTGACCACTGCGGTGTCGAACAGCTCTCTCAGCTTCTGCTCTGACTCTCCAGACACTCCTGACACCAACTCCGGAGCAGACACCTTCAGCAGGGGCAGCCCCAGCTCCTGTAGGTTATTGTCATATGCATAGCATCACACTTTCATTATTAAAACTTTGCTGTAATGCAAAAAAAAAAAATCTGCAGTACTCACCCCTGCCACTGCCTGGGCCAGCAGAGTCTTTCCACAGCCTGGGGGCCCATGGAGCAGGAAGCCCCTGGGGGGAACCATCCCCAACTGCTGGTACACCTCTGGGTGTCGCATGTGAATGAGCAGTTTGCACAGATCCTGAAATGTACAAAATAAAAGTAATCTATGTTTTTGGGGGGGTTCTTTTTTGTCAGATGTGCAGGAACAATAGCTTTTTAAAAATGTTTAATTGATAGCATTTAATGAATTGTGACTCAGAACATTGTTGTCTGTGTGTTTATGGGCGGCACGGTAGCGCAGCGGTTAGTGCTCTCGCTTCACAGCTAGAAGGTCCGGGTTCGATTCCCACCAGGGACGGGGCCTTTCTGTGTGGAGTTTGCATGTTCTCCCCGTGTCTGCGTAGGTTTCCTCCGGGCACTCCGGTTTCCCCTACCACTAAAAACATGCACAATAGGCCAGGATGAATGATGTGTGAGTGAATGTATGGTGGTGGTCAGAGGGTCTGTTGGCGCAGACGTGTGTAGTCGCGAAAGCGCCTCTGACAGTCTCCCCCAGGGGAAACTGAAGCTACAAACGTAGCTTTCCACCACCGAGTATGGAGTGAATGTACAATTGTCTCATGTAAAGCGCTTTGTGACTATATGTCTGTGAAAGGCGCTATATAAATAAAGATCTTCTTCTTCTATGAAGTAATAAAAATTATTCATGGCGGTAAGCTACTATTGTAGCCACAGCTGCCCTGGGGTACCCGTGTCTGTGTAGGTTTCCTCTGAGTACTAAAGTTTCCCTACCACTTATCAACACTTAATATTAGTAGTAATATTATTTCTTTATAAGATCGGGCAGTCACAAGGCGCTGTGGTGGTGCGGTGCTTTTATGTGGGAGTTGAGCTTCAAATCTTCAGACACTAACCTTTAATGTTTCTTCATTTCCTCCAACATCCTCAAATGTCAGAGCTGGATATTGCATTTCCACAGTTTTTTTTGCTAAACAGACACAAGAGTGAGGAGAGCAACAACCGAGCGATAACCACATTGAGGAACAATACCTTTTTTGTGAAGAGGCCGAGAGTCTTCAGATTCACTGACCACGTTTCTTCTCTTTTTGGACTTTTTCATAGATTTTCTTGATTCCAGCAAAGAAACGTTCTCCTAATCACAAAAACACAAGGGTTGCCAATACAATCACAGCGCTATGAACAACAGTATTACTACAACATATTTGGTACTTAACTCTTGTTAAGTTTTGCATTTTCCTACTTGCATAAACTACTTGATATGTTTCCAAAAATGCCAAACATTCAATAATTTAATGGATTTTGACACTTTAAACCCTTCTGCTTGTTTGTTGTTAAACTGGGAAAAAAAATGTCCAACCAAAAACCTAAACAAACTTTTTTAGTAAATATTTAAGGGCCGGGACTTTGGTAAAGTTCAGAGCTGTGGATGTGTCAAAGCTGAGGACCAACATTTATTTTACTGCATCAATATTTTTTCTGTAGCGGATGATTCTTTATGTCAAAATCTTCATTATAAACAAATTCATGACTTCCAATCTTCTTTGCTCTCCTATCACCATATGAAAGTCATATATTTTATAATGTCAGTATTTCATTTTATTTTATGTATATTTTTAATATCAACATTTAATTGATCAACAATAGAAATCTCAGACAGCAAAAAAGATCAGTCATTTGTTTTAATGCGGAAATGTCAGTGTTTTGAAAATGTTTGTAAACTGAAACACATAAATAAATCCAAACAGCAGGTCTTGATCGAAAAGTTTTTTTTTTATGTGTTGAGGTCACTTTAAAAAAAAACTAAAATGCTAAAATGTTAGTTTTGGCGTATACAAACCATACTCCAGACAAACTATACTTCAGACAAAATATCATATATTAATAGCCTCATTGATACCGCTAGAGCTTGAATTGTGATGTTTTTTAGTAGACTTTCGGCAGGGTTGGGTTAGATAATGTGAAACGTTCGGCACCCGCAGGTGAGAGAAGCCCTGACCCACACATCACTAGTGGATATGGGTAATAACAGCCATATGGTTTACCTCTGCTGTCACCGCTGGATCGTCATCACACAGGTCGATTAGGGGTGTATCTTTGCTGGAGCCTTTGTCCATGAACCAGCACTGGTTTGCCTTCTGTGGGACCGAACTAGTGCCAGGGGCCTCGGAGTTCTCAGTACCTTTTCTATACAGGCTGGTCAGAGAGCTGTTCATGTGGTTTGTGGGCTGTAACACAGAAGACAGCTCTAATGATAAATAGACCAAATACCAGAAATCTTAGGATTAGGATTAGGATACATGTACATATGAGAGGTGGGCGACATTGACAAAAATAATCTTTCTTGGGCTTGCTCAATATTAAAACTGCAATGTTTTTGCAACCAAAATATTCTTTTTTAGTGCATTTATATACTGGATACAGTGATTCTAACCTACGATAAAAGCCTTAACTCTCTACCATATTCCCCAGAACACTGTCATCCTCCTCCTCACTGTCAGACGAAAGGTTGGAGCCCTCTCTGTGAACAGAAAAGACAAACTTGGAGGATACCATTTCCCACTACAACACAGCAAGCAGTGCAAAACAGTTCACTGAAGCAGCCTTACCCAGTGTCACTCTGGCTGAGCTTGACCCTTTTGTTCAAATGTTTGCTCTCCAGATCACTCAGTCCAGACTCCTGGGTAATGGACTGGTACACTGCAAAATGCAAAGCAGACGGCAATCAGTTCTTTTGTTTTGGTCTCCAGGAAATTATCATGAACTAAAATTCAGCAATGGGTATGGACTTTTTATGTCTAGCTGTTCAGGCCCGATCTCAATTCTCCCCCTTAGCCCTTCGTTGACACCGAACACTCCACGGGCCTCTTGTTTAGGTGTTAAAAAAAACGCTGCTGATTATGGCATCAGTCTGTTACAACTTACTGATGAACTGGTTCAGTAGAGAATTGGCTATAGAGCAGGTGTAAGGTAACCTGGCTAACACCAGGCTGCTGTGTGCGCTCGAATTATTTCGAACTGCACAACAGCCTGGGGACCATGGCCAAATCTCCGGTGGATTTGGGAACCAATCACAGAGCGAGGAGGGACGGCAAGACGATGACGCGCTATTCGATATATGGAAGCTTGTAGTTTATTTACGGATAATTTAAAAAAAAGTTTATTTACGGATCCAACATGACAGCAGCAGACACGATGGTATTTTTTGATCAAGCTTTAGACCTTGTTCTAAATAATTTAGCTCAAAAGTTTACAGCGGGTACGTCATACGTCATCTCATACGATGATATGATTGGCTGGGGCTACGTGCAGACGCATGAGACTTTTTTTTTTTTTTTTTCGTATCGCCCAATAAACGACTATGGACGATCGTAAACCACACCTCTCCTACGAGAAAATGAATTGGTGGTCCCCAGACTAAATATCACTTGTGATTTTAGTCTGGTGTTAGCCAGGCTAGGTGTAAGGTGCAAGTGTAGTGCAATCAAAATTCATCAAGGTCCGAAAATTAATTGTCTAGCAACAGTAACATATGAGGGTCAGTTTACAGTTATATGCAATCCTTTAAAAATAATAATAATAATAATAATAATAATAATAACTAGAAATGCTGCGCCATTGCGATTGACTGCGGAATTGCGGGAAGCAAATGCAGAAATTGCATAAACTGTTCAAATTGCATAAATTGCTTAATTTGCATAAACTAATTTGCATAAACTGGTAAAATGCATAAAATGTCATGTTGCATAAACTGTATAAACTGCATAAAGTGGTAAAATGCATGAATGGGTTAATTTGCATAAATTATGTAAATTGCATAAACTCTTTAAAATTCATAAATCCTAAGTTGCATAAACGGTTTAAAATGCATAAATTATTAATATTGCATAAACTTTTATATTCCATAAACTGGTCAAACTGTTGAAATGGCCTCAGTGCTTGATTGGCAGAAGCTGCACAATTGGCTGAAAGTCCTGGAGTCTCCCCCATTGGCTGGATTCCCACATACACACCAATGCAAAAATTTCAAACTCTCTTATAAAAAAACTGGAAAACTGCAGAAGGCCATTTTTTCCTCAAAACCCACAAGTTGCATAAGCTGAACATGCACAAAGTGCAGAAATTGCATAAAATGCAGAAAAAAGTGCAGAAAAGCATGGATTTGCGGCAGCCCCATTATAAGTCAATGGGAAAAATCTCCGACATTTTGGTCGATTGCGGAAAAAACGTAAGTTGCAGAAGTCCCAAAAGTAATAGCACCCTTCTCCTTAACATGCGGAACATTTTGATGCATAACTTGCATAAATTGCACAAAGCATGAAGGTGCTGAAAGCTGGAGAAAATCGGGAAAAAGATGGAAGAGGAATAATAATAAAGAACATGAAAACCAATAATTGACTGCGGAAGAATTCCGCAGTCAATCAATAAAGAACATGAAAACCAATAATAATTTAGCCAACATTCAAACAGTGAAATAAATATATTTCAACTCTATCCTCACCTTTCTCCACCTGTATCCTGAAAGCTGTCTTATTTCTTCTGCCGTACTCCATCCTGTGGATAGGAAATGTAAAATTGAGAAAAAAAAAAAAAAAGACAGTGTGTTTGCAGACACACTATGTCTGCAAAAAGGATTTGTAGACATTGGGCCAGATCTTGTGACTGGCGCAGTCCGTGTGCAACTCTAAACGCAACGTGGTCAACGCGCGATCTTGCATGTGGCACAGGTTTTGTGCTAAAGGCTGCGTCACTAGGGAGAGGGCGTTTTTTAAGAAAAAGAGGCCGACTGAGGCATGGTTCATACAAGCAGCACAATTGAAAACAAAAGCGAAATTGCCTTGAAAAGTCTGTTTGAGCGTAGGTTACGCACGGGCTTACTTTGATACAGTAGATCAACGCGCACACCCCTAACACCAAAACAACAACAGTTTTCCATAAATAAACCACACATGCTTTCAAGAGCCACAACACCACGTCCAATCTGCGTTTTACGGAGACATTTCCATCGTGTGTCAGTCTTTACCTCCTGATGATGCTCCTTGTGTAGCCACAGCTCAGTCCAAAAGAAAGAAGATTTCTTTCATCTTTATTAAACATTGCGCGTTGCATCACGCATGTTACGCGTGTACAAGAGAACCCCCTTCGCAACCCATCGCCTTTCGCAGGTCTGGGGAAAGCAATGCGAGTCTGTCCCCCCCCTCCTGTCCTGCCCACTTTTTGCGCCAGGTATGACACTGACGATTGCAAGGAGCGCCACCCGTCTGCGTACTCGTCTTCTCTACAGCCTGCGCTATGAACCACAAGATCTGGCCCATAGTGTGTTGGAATGAGCCCGCTTGAGGGTGAAAAGAAAAGAGGGGGTAATACGCTTTATGCAGGCATTTGGTAATCATCTCAAGCACATCTTATCACTCTCTTTAATTATATATTTATTGGTCGGGACAGTGGATGTTCATTAGGACCCAACCCATATATCGGCCGGCCAACATACGTGCTAGGTATTAACAATATTGTAACATTATTTTTGTTCAAAATAATTATATTTATTTACTCAGGGAGGGCCCAATAAGAGTACGAGACTATTTCATGAGCGCCCTGTTTCAAAGCAGAGAATAACAATATAATATTTAGAAGAAGATTTTACATTTGCAATAAAAAAAAGTAAACATTTTCTTAATACATATCTAATACTACGGGTTTTAGATGTGAAAGAGGAAAGAGTTCAATTGTAAAAGTCTTTCTAATTCATGTAATTTGTGGGCGGCGTAATAAGAAAAGCCTCTTTTTTCCTGTGTCACTCTTTACGAGTCCATTTTTCAGAACTTAACTGTCATGTGACCTTTTGTTGAAGCTACTTGAGCTGTAGTTTAGTTCACATGTATGATGATCCAAACAAGTCCCTTATAAATAAATAATCAATCAATCAAACTTTATTTATAAAGCGCTTTTCAAACCGAAAGGTATCACAAATCACTTTACAGATTACAACATTTAAAACAATGCTCCTGGGACAACCTCCCATATATATACATTTTATATATTAGGATTAAATAAATAGATTAGTCAGTTAAAAGCTAAGTTAAAAAGGTGGGTCTTGAGCCTGCTCTTAAAAACATGAACGTTCTCTGCAGCCCTGAGCTCCTCCTCAGGTCGTTCCAGAGGCGAGGGCCGTAATATTGGAAAGACGCCTCACCATTAAAATAAGATGCATAAAATGTTGCTCTCTCCTATTTGACAGGGAAGACCAGCCTACTTTGTCATATAGTGAACAGTGATGGGTTCTGTTTGTCTCCAGTTATTAAACGAATAGCAGAATGATAGCGTGCACTGAGAGGTTTAAGAACGGAAGGTGAAGTGCGCATATAAACTGTGTCACCATAAGCAAAAACACCTGTTTGAACTCGGTTATTGCTGATGAGTTAATGAGGCTGAGCATAAGCCAGGTTGGCCTAGAACAGGGATGTCCAAACTTTCTTCATGGGGGGCCGCATACTGAAGCAAACTCGGGGTGAAGGGCCATAGTTTGGTGGTTAGTGCCACGAAACCTTGGACTAGCAGAGGTTTAAATTGTGCCCCACACCTTTATTTATGCTTAAAACCTTCATGCCAGCACTGTCTCACAATAAAATATTAGTTGTTAGGTTAGAATTGTGTAGAATTATAACTTTTCAAATAAAAAGGACAATCTCTGAAGATGTGTACCGATTCAGTGACAAGGCTGAGGGCCACCAAATATTGGTCTGAGGGCCGCATTTGGCCCCTGGGCAGCACTTTGGACACCCCTGGGCTAGAATGTCTTACATTACATCTTAATTTATAGCTTTCAAAAATGTTTTTCTTCTTTATTCGTCAGCTAGTTTTAGTTTGCTAAATCCAAGTTAAAGAGACTAGATGCAAGTTGGCCATTTTATACTCACTACTGCCACCTCAGGTCATGCGTGTAACTGCACCGTCTATATTAAGCTCGTGCATGACGGCAATTCGGACCGAAGTAACACCTTTTTGAGTGACAGTGCAGGATTTTAGATGCATTTGTGGTGAACAGGTCTGAGCTCATTCTACACATTAGGATATGGCCGGAACATGTCGGGGGAGGAAAATACATATTTTTTTTAATTCCGCATAGTCCCTTTAACTTACAATATGACAAAAATCAGACAATCTTTTGCATTGATAAATAAAATATCTTACCTGTACAGTTTCTGCAGTTGCAGGGCAACTTCAGATAGGTCCACATACTGACTGTTGCTCGATCCCAGGTACTGCAAGATTTGAATATATCATTACTCTTGCTGGTATAAGCAGTCACATGAACATGATTGTACAGTATGTTGAGAGGGACTGCTCCAGTTTTTAGAGATTTGTACATCACATCTGTTGTAGAAAATATTTGTAGTTGCAACTGAATTCTTCAACTTAAAAAGCTATGTCTTTGTTCGTGAGCACAAGGAGTCACACTTGTGTTTCAGCGCTCACATTTCTTATCCAGCACTTTACCAGTGCAGGTTTAACCACCCAAGCAGGCCCATGGTACCTGTTGCACCCGGTGTCTGAGCCGGGGATCCACACCTCCTCCGCTCCTGTTCCTCATGGGTGGCTCCTCTCAACACCCGCTGTCCACGACCCTTAAGTGTCTAGAGTCTAGGCTCTCCAGTAGATGCTGCAGCGTCTCTGTGATCAGGTCAAAAGTATGGAAAAGTAAATTATTATGTAAATTATTATATTAGTTAATGTAGTTGCACACAAGATTTCATACAATTCTCAGACTACACCTATTAAAGTGATAGTCTGTAAGTTTGTAAAGTGAGAAGAGATAGAGACTTGAAAGTAAACAATCAAATTACTTCCCTCTTTAACCCATAGAAATATATACACCAGAAAGCCCTTCTTAATATGCATAATGAGGAGAGCAGGAACAAAAAGTAAACGATCAAGCTCCTCCCCCTCCCTCCTGATTGGACCAGACAGACTGGTTCACAGAAAAAGCTGGTCTCATTGGGCAATGCCGGAGGATACTAGACTAGTTGCCGAGATCCAGGAAGATTTTACAAAAAAAATTATATAATACGTTGCACATTTTATAACATTTCTAATACACTGAGACTTCCAGACCATCACTTTAAACATCCAAATATTCATAAATGACATGTCAGTATTGAAAATGGTTATACTTTGCCTGCCACGCTCTTGATAGTAGTAGTTAAGGATAAATATTGTCTCTAAAGCTCCCCTTTTGCCAGCCGTCAGCGTCAAACAATAACACTGTGTCACATAATCAAGTGAAGCAGTAAAACACCAAACACGCGTGTAGATGTAAACAACATGAACATCCCAAAGATCTCGCAAAGTGGAGCCAGGACCTTCTGCGTGGACTGAGACAAAGGCTGTCCCACTCAGTGTCCGGACCAACACACGCTTACCTGTGTTTGTGGATAACTTGAGCAGTAAAATTAATGTGGCGCCGGTGTGATGAAGCTGCAGCATGGAAACTATAACACTGACTGCGGAAACGAAACTAGTATATCCAGGTCTATAACTTTCAAAATAAAGTTTTTTTTTCCCCCTTTGGTTTGTAGAGTCTGGGTTTTGGGTTTGGTTTGGGCGGATTTTGACCGTTTTTCCGTTAGTAATGCATGTTAATGGTTTGTATTGTGTGAAAAATTGAATCTTGCAAAAAGGGAGATTTATTTACAACGTTTTTATTTCTGATACACACTGTGTAAATAGGCTACATTCATCAGATTCAGTTAACGTGGAAAAAAAAAACACTATCAAATAAATGTTGTAATCATTTTGTAAATATTTGTATATGTTTTACGCGATAAATCTGACTTTTTGTTGTGTTTGTTGTTGTTTTACATTGTGTCAAAGTCAGTAGCAAAAAATAAATAAAAATAATAGGTGTGTTTGAGATGAGCCAGACGGACGCAGTTTTTACAGCCGACTGCAGACGCACGGTGCATGCCGGTTAGATTTCTGTCCGACTTGCTCCAGACGGGCTCTGATGTCACGGGCACGTGGGGCACGGAAAGATCGTGAGACCCCAACGAGAGCAGCCGACTTGATCAGCCGCTGCATCTCTCCAGAAGCAACTGCAGCGGCTCTACGGCCCCGTGCATGACGGGAAAACACCCACCTGTCCACGGC
The DNA here is from genome assembly GCF_951799975.1 of Gobius niger. Classification (NCBI taxonomy): domain Eukaryota; kingdom Metazoa; phylum Chordata; class Actinopteri; order Gobiiformes; family Gobiidae; genus Gobius; species Gobius niger. The sequence goes on from NC_136858.1 coordinate 18,727,389, forward strand.
TCACGCTCAGGTGATTGGATACGAGTCTGTGTGATCACAAACGTGCTCCTCGCACCCTCCCCTCTCCTCTTTAGAGCTGAACAAATAAACTATGACTGAAACTATTAAAGTTATGCATCGCCCCCTAAAATAGAGCTCATGTTTGATGCTTTTCAGAACAAACTAATGATTTAAAAGGACGTATTTTATCTCACAAACTTGAACAAACAAACAAATGGGAAAGTTTTCTCTGATGAAGAATGATGTCTCTGGAGTAAAGGAAACAGAGCAGGAGGTGAATGACTTTTATTTAGGATAAACTTTAAATGAACGCGATATCTGAACGAGACGCTGCGTGATCTGAGGCCACTCTCGCTCCTCTCTGCATGTGGAGCGGTCGGATTGAATTCAGACTTTTTTTCTCCGCCCCCGTTGCGCCGGCTACTCTCGCCAACCATCCAGGCGAGCCGCAACGGCATCTCAAACACACCTAACGCCGGGCTCACACCAAGCGGCAAAAAAACGCTTTCCGTCGCTCAGCTTGCTCTACTTCCTTCGCCAGCCCCCCCTTGTGCAGGAGCGCGTGGAGGTGGGTTTGAGACGCAGCTTTTGCGCATGAGCCAATTACGCACAGGTGTCTGTCAGCGCTTGTTCTGTGGTTGGTGGCCGCTGTCTTGTTCGTTGTAAGTACCGGTTAGCTGTAATCAATGAAACCGAGACGGCTCTGTGTGGAAGTGCTGGCAGCCATTTATTTTAACTCCTCACCAGACAATCCCCCAAGACACAAGAGGGCGCTCGAGAGTAGCGTATGGACTAAACCACTACCATAACATCCCCCTTTCTCAGTACGTTATGAGCGATAACGTTACATCAAAATTGTGTCAACTTATCATGCAAAAATGTAAACATTGCATCTTATTTACATGTACTGTTACCAATTGGGGCTGTGATAACAAACTTCTTTCTTAGCTTGTAAATAGAACTATTATTTTTTTCTTTTAAATTTGTACAGGATTATCTGTTATTACATTTGTAATTGGCGTAACATTTCTTCTTCTTATCTTGAACAATGAACTAACTATGAAGGTGGGATAGACTACCCATACCTTCAGCTGAGTGAGGGGACTATTCTGCCCCGGGCTGGTCACTCAGCGTTTGAGAGTACCTTCTACCTAAGTCAAAGTCCTTAAGGTACCTCGGAGGGTTTCTCTCTCTGGTTGGATACCGCTTCTCTGTAGGACGGTTATTTGGAGATGTTGGGAGTCGAGGAGTAGCAGGTGCATCAAGTGGCGGGTCGTTCTGCAGGACATAACCAGGGGTGTCCTCAGGGTCGGTCTTAGACCCTGTGAGAGTGACAAGATGACTCCGATTGCGTCTCAGGAGTCCTCTGGGGGTCTGAACCAGGTACGACCTTGGTGTATCCGCCCTGGCTGTGACTGTCCCATTTTCTTTCGTGTCTGTAATCCAAACCTGATTTCCTGGGTGTAGTCCCGAAAGGTCATGTGCTCGGTGTCTGCTATTGAACCATTTCCACTGCTTCTCTCTCTCCCTCCGTTCTCTCTCTCTCAGCGTAGTGATGTCAGTCCACCCTGGACTGAGGCAGGATGGAAGGATGGGCACTGTCGTGCGAAGTTTTCTTCCCATCAGGAGCTCTGCAGGGCTGTGGCCGTTAGCAAGCGGAGTGGCACGATATGCCATGAGCGCAAGATAGGGGTCGCTCTCTTTTTGCAGTAGATTTTTCACTGTTCTCACGGCTCGTTCAGCCTCGCCATTGCTCTGGGGAAATCTTGGACTGGAGGTGGTGTGGGCAAAGTCCCATTCATAGGCAAATCTTTGGAAGTGCTCTGATGAGAACTGTGGGCCGTTGTCACTCCGAACCTCCACAGGAATGCCGTGTCTTGCGAAGATGGACTTCATGTGTTCAATCACTGCCGTAGAAGTAGTGTGTGTGAGCTTGGCTACTTCTATGAATCTGCTGAAATAGTCCACTAAAAGCAGGTACTGGCTGTTATTCCATTCAAAAAGATCAACACCAACCAACTCCCACGGATGTGATGGGAACTCTGTGGGCAGTAGTGTTTCTCTGTGGTGTGGCCTCTCTTTAGCACACGTGTCACATTCAGACACTAACTTCTGCAGTTGTGCGCTGAGTCCTGGCCACCATACCGACTGCTTTGCTCTCTCTCTGGACTTTGCGATGCCCTGGTGACCTGTGTGTAGACGGCCCAAAATGTCCTTTTGCAGTGACTTGGGAATGACTATACGTGTCCCCTTTAACAGTAGGCCATTCTCAACTGTGAGGTCACCGGCGTGTTGCTGATAGGGAAAGCATGGCCCTGATATTTTGTGTTTGTCCGGCCAGCCATTCCAGCAGTATTGTTTCACTTGTCTCAATACGTCGTCCCTGTCTTGGTGTTCTCGGATTTGTAGTAACCTTTTCTCTGTTGCAGGAAGATTAGTGACAACCTGATGTGCATACAAGTCTATTTCTTCTCCTAATATTTTGTCATGCACTGTCTTTTCTGGTGCTCTGGACAACACGTCCGCAGTCGCAATGCATTTGCCAGGCACATGTGAAATGGAGAAACAGTACCTCATTAATCTCATTCTCAGTCTCTGTACACGTGGTGGTAGCTCGTCAAGGTTCTTTGAGCCTAAAAGTGGCACTAAAGGTTTGTGATCCGTCTCGACATGGAACTCGATGCCTATGAGAAAATCTGAGAACCGCTCGCACGCCCAGGTTATGGCCAGGGCCTCTTTCTCAATCTGAGCATACCTTTGTTCTGTCGGGCTGAGTGCTCTTGATGCGAATGCGACTGGTTTGACTGTGCCGTCTTCTTGCTTTTGAAGCAGCACTGCTCCGAGTCCAAAGGAAGATGCGTCTGCTGATACTGTTGTCTGGGCTTTTGGGTTGTAGAGTGCCAAGTTTGGTGGCCTGCTCAGTTCTGACTTGATCATGTCAAATGCTTTTTGTTGTGCATCACCCCAGCACCACATGTTTTTAGCACCCAGCAAGTCCCTCAGTGGCTGTGTCTTCTCTGCGAGGTGAGGGAGGTATTTTCCCAAATGATTGACCATCCCTAGGAACCGCCTCACACCACTGACGTCTGTGGGTGCCTCCATATTGCTGACTGCTTTCACTTTTTCTGGGTCTGCTTTCACTCCAGTGCTGTCAATGATCTGTCCCAGAAACTTAATGGAGGTTTTAGAGAACTCACATTTCTCGCTGTTCAGCGTCACTCCTGACTTTTCGAGCCGCTTCAGAACTGCCTCCAGTCGTGTGTCGTGTTGGGCCTGCGTCTCAGCGTACACCAGTATGTCGTCCATCTGGCAGACCACGCCTTCCAGCCCCTCCAAGAGCTGGGACATCCTTCTCTGGAAATGTTCGGGAGCAGATGAAATACCAAAACAGAGTCGATTAAAACAAAATCTCCCGAATGGTGTGATGAATGTGGTTAAGAGTGCTGAATCTCTTGACAACGGGATTTGCCAGAATCCTGAGTTTGCATCGAGTTTTGAGAAGATCTTTGCATCTTGAAGCTGTCCCAGAGTGTGCTCGACTGATGGTAGCATGTGTCGTTCACGTTTGACAGAGTCATTCAGCTTTGTTAGGTCGACACATACACGTACCTCCTCTTCTGATCGCTTTGGAATCGGGACCATCCCGGCACACCAGTCAGTGGGCTGCTCCACTCTTGAAATGACCCCTAGCTCCTCCATACGAGCTAGTTCCTTTTTAACTTTAGGTAACAGGGGTAGTGGGACGCGTCGGGGTGTTGACAGAGCAAATGGCTTGGCATCTTCTTTAAGCTCAATTCTGTATTCCCCCTCCATTTTGCCTAAGCCACTGAACAGTTTTGGGAAACGATGCTTCACTGCCTCTACCGATGTGAGTGACACTGCCTCCACTCTAGCCACCAACCCGAGAGCTACACTTGCTGGGCGACTGAGTAATCCCTGTATCAGATCTGCTACCACATACACTGCCTGTACTGACGAGTTATTGGCTGTGCTTAGGTTAGCTGTGAACTTCCCTTTAACTGCAAGAGGCGACATGCCCGCCCCATACAGTTTCAGTTTAGTTGGCTGTAGTTGTGGTCTCTGTGCTAGAGTATTGTACACCTTTTCAGGGAGGACAGTGACGTCTGCTCCTGTGTCAATCTTGAGCACACAGTCTAGATTGTTTACTTTGACAGTCGTAACCCATGCATCATCTGACTTATCTGAAGCTACTGAGCCTAAAAATGCAACCTCACTTTCACTGTCATCGTCATTACCCGCGGCCTGAATTTCTCTTACTGCTCCTGACCTACACACTCGTGCATAGTGTCCTTTTTTCTTGCACTGATTGCAGAATACATCTCTGGCTGGGCAAATGTGGTTGCTGTGATAGGGTGCCTTACCACACCTGTTGCATTGTTGAGTGTCACGATTTGTGTTTCTCTCTTGGGCTTGTTTCATTGCCTTTGGTGGTTTATTGAATGTTTTAGTGAAAGTCTTCGTTTTTGCTTTGACACTGTCCACGTTGCAGGGGTTTACTTGTCTGAAGTTATTTTTCAGAAGATCCTGCTGTTTCTTCACAAGCTCGCTTTGGCGAATTTTCATGACTGCTTTGTCCAGCGTAAGCTCAGCATCCATCTGCAGTGACTCCGAGAGCCGCTTGTCACTTATCCCGACCACGAGTCTGTCTCTGATCATTTCGCTGTGCAGGGCACCATAGCCACAGTGCTCTGCCAGGGCATACAATGATGTGATAAAACTGTCTGCAGTCTCTCCTATTTCTTGTTTTCTTTGGTTAAACTTTGCACGTTCAAAAATGACATTTCTTCTCACAACAAAATGTGCTTCCAACCTGGCTACCATCGTGTTGTAATCACTCGCCTCCTCATCTGTCAGGTTCAATGAAGTGAGCACGTCCTCTGCTTCTTCACCCATTGTGTAAATCAACGTGTTTATCTGGTTTTCTTCTGGCTGTAGCTCGAGCCCAGAAGCTATCCTGAATCGTTCGAACCGTTTGGTCCATTTCGGCCACTCTTCTGGCTTTTTGAAGTCAAATTTTGGTGGCGGCGAGATCTGAAATGCCGTTGGTGGCGCTGCGGCTGCTGCCATGATGTGTCACGATCGATGCTAACTGGCGCCACTATCGTGTTAGCTTCGGTTAGCTCGGCACTTACTGCGCTTGTTTCTTCAAGCTTAAAACGCGAGTTCACTCCGGTCAGTAAGAGCAAGTCCTTCTTTTGTTTCGTCGCTCCCCCGGACCACTTCTGACACCATGTCTTGTTCGTTGTAAGTACCGGTTAGCTGTAATCAATGAAACCGAGACGGCTCTGTGTGGAAGTGCTGGCAGCCATTTATTTTAACTCCCCACCAGACAATCCCCCAAGACACAAGAGGGCGCTCGAGAGTAGCGTATGGACTAAACCACTACCATAACAGCCGCCGCCGGAAATGGCTCTGCATAGCGTTGAAATTTTTTTAACGCTAGTCTCCGCTCCGGCCGCCCGTATCTCGCCGCTCTCCTGTGGATTTCCGGAGGCTTATTTCCGGTCGCCAGGCAGCATAGGGAATGAATGGAAGCTCGCCGCTCTCCTCTCTTCCGCCGCTCTAGGTCTGAGCCCGGCGTCATGAGTGCGGGTGGGACCCATAACGCCGGGCTCACACCAAGCGGCAATAAAACGCTTTCCGTCGCTCAGCTTGCTCTACTTCCTTCGCCAGCCCCCCCTTGTGCAGGAGCGCGTGGAGGTGGGTTTGAGACGCAGCTTTTGCGCATGAGCCAATTACGCACAGGTGTCTGTCAGCGCTTGTTCTGTGGTTGGTGGCCGCCGCCGGAAATGGCTCTGTATTTGCATAGCGTTGAATTTTTTTTAACGCTAGTCTCCGCTCTGGCCGCCCGTATCTCGCCGCTCTTCTGTGGATTTCCGGAGGCTTCTTTCCGGTCGCCAGGCAGCATAGGGAATGAATGGAAGCTCGCCGCTCTCCTCTCTTCCGCCGCTCTAGGTCTGAGCCCGGCGTAAGCGCAACAGTTCCACTCACTTCCGGTCACGTGCCGGGATCCCATTCATATTTAGCATTGATTTTTCGAAAAATTAAAATATTAAGAGTGAACAAAGCATGACGCAATGGTCCTTAGTTAGAAGAACGACGTCGGCTAATCACCTTCGCTATTTACTAATTACTATTTAAAACCACACTGCAGGACATCAGAACAGAATTTAAGCCAATTGTTACAGCCACACTGTGTAAAAAGAGAACAGTGTGGCTTCAATCCTGTCCTATTGTTTATGTGAGGATGAGATCTTTTTGAGGGTAAAGATGTCCTCAAATGTACACCGTGCTATGGATATTATTGGCGTAGCCTATATTCTGGCTTGGGGGGTATGAAATGGCCTAAACCAAAATATGCCCAGGGTATAATCTAGGAAATGCCCCTTTAACCCCGAGTAAGTGGTATACTTGGCCTGTTACACCGTTCTTACAAAATCAGACCCAATCTGAGTAATGTCTAAATCCTGCTCTGGGATTGGTTGCTATATGTCGTTTGTCACACTCTGCGAGAGAAAAAATGGGTTTTGTGGTTCCAAGGGACTTTTACACAGAGCACAGATATCAAGTTTGAGAGTGCAGAATTGAGTTTTGAGGTTGCAGATTTTCACATTGGGAGGCAGGTCTCAGATTTAAGAGCACAGAAGCGTTTTGAGAGCGAGGAAAAGAGGAAGCGCGAGTATAGAAAGTTACATAACCATAAAACATCCATCCATTCTTTCCCGCTTTATCCAGGGCCGGGTTGCGGAGGCAGCAGCCTGAGCAGAGATGCCGAGGCGTTCCGATCCACGGACACCTCCACCAGCTGTTATGGGGGGGGGGGGGGGGGGGTCCTGAGGCAACACCAGCTGTTATGGGGGGGGGATCCTGAGGCAACACCAGGGCAGCTCAGAGACACGTTCCTCCAGTGTGTCCTGGGTCTTCCCTGTGGCCTCCTCCCCATGGGACTTGCCCGGAACACCTCCCAAGGGAGGAAACCAGGAGGCATCTGAAACAGATGCCCAAACCATCTCAACTGGCTTCTCTCGACATAAAGGAGCAGTGGTTCTACTCCGTTCCCCCCGGGTGACCATGAGCTCCTCACCTTTCCTCTCAGGGTGCAGATCTCATGACCATAGAGGGTAGGAACCATGAACATAATATTGATTCACACCGTGTGCTCACACCTCCCAATTTAAATTAATTACTCCATTTGAAAGAAAATCCATGATGGCTGCTTCCACAGTGCATGTTCCAAAAGAGGCGGGAAGCCCGCCCTGACAGGGTGGACCGGCTACAATCCTCCACAGTGCTCCAGATTCTGTCAATGAAAGTTTAAACTTTTTATTTTCACAGAACAATAACAGTGCGTTTAAAAATATACCCAGCCCAGCGTTGTCACATGGGTCATAGCAAGAGTTTTTTTTTAACTCTTTGGAGCCAGGCTTTAAGCAGTGCTAGCGAGGTGCAAAGACTAAAACGGAATGCTGTTCTAAAAGTGTAATTTGGAGTCGCCCCTGGCCACCAGGGAGTGGCATTGCAGGAATGTCAGCTCCTGGCCATGAGGACCAAAGAGAAGCACGTTCCTCGCCTGTTGGCTGGACTCAGATTGACCGATAAATCAAGAGCTTTGGTCCCCAATTCAGCTCCCTCTTCACCACAACAGTCTGATACAGCAATCGCCTCACCGATCCGTCTGTCAATCTCACACTCCATCTGTGCCTCACTTGTGAACAAGACCCCGAGATACTTGAATACCTGGAGCGTGCAAGCCACCTTTCTCCGGTGGAGAACCATTGGGAGCAAAGGTGCTGCCACCTCAGCTTTAAGCCACCCCAGTGCACACTGAAGGTCCTGATTTGAGGAAGCCAACAGAACATGGCTATGTCTGGAAATTCTGTTCATAAAGGTAATGAGCAGAACAAAGGGCAGCCCTGGCAGAGGCCAATATCCACTGGGAACAGGACTTACTTACTGCTGGCAATGCGAACCAAGCTCCTGCTGCAGTCATACAGAGAACAGACAGCCCTTAGGAAAGAGCCCCGGTGCCCGTACTCCCGGAGCACCCACCACAGGACACCATGAGGCACACGTTCAAACACTTTCTCCAGATCCTCAAAGCACATGTGGACTGTCCGAGTCACGCCTGGGACGAATCCCGCACTGCATTCTCCAAAATCCGAAGTTCTACAATCTGTCGGATTCTTCTCTCCAACATCCTGGAATAGACCTTACGGGGAGGGCTAAGGAGTGTGAGTCCCCTGCAGTTGGAAAAAACACAAGGTTCCTCTTCGTAAAGACCCCCCTGGTTGGCCAATCCATAGGCATCGTCCCCGATTGCCACGTGATGTTGCAGAGACGTGTCAGCCCAGACACTATATAACATCCAGACTCAGGACGGATCTCCTCCACTCCCAGAGCCCTTCTAACCACCTCGGTGACTTCCACTTGGATGATGTTTAGTTTAGGAAAATGTTCTGAGTGTTTGTGTTATGTGTTGTCTTGTGTTTTTTTTTTCCATCACTGCATTGTTAATAGTGTCTTATTTGCCACAACCAATTCTGGTTCTGTTAGAACGGTGAAGGCAGGAGTTGTTGAAGATGGATTCTCGTTTGTTTGTAAACACACAAATACCGTGAGAATTCAGCTTGCTGGCAAGGTAACGACAACATCCCCAGTCACGGTCGTTCCTCCTAATCACCCCTGTCCAGGTCTCACACACATTGCCCATGGGCATTGTAGTCTTCCAGTAGAACAATGGAGTCCCCAGTCGGAGCACCATCTAGTACTTCCCTGGGAGAAGGCCGGGTAGACTCCATCGATGTTGGGCAACAAAAAATATTAACCCTTAAAACAAAAACTATAAAGCGCAAGTCCTTTCAACGACACTTACAGGTACGTTTTATCTTATCATTTTTTCCACAGACAATATGGCTCTCCCTCAACAGCATTTAGGGCATTGGCTATTCTGCTTAAAAGTTTTTACCGGATTTTACAGGGTTTTACTCTGAAAAAAAAAAAAAGGGTTTTTCCTCAATAGCTTTGAGGGCATCTGACCCAGTGACCACAAACCTCTTTATAAAAAAGCTTTTATCATATTTTACCCGGATTACCCACAGAAAATATTTGTTTTTCCGTGTAAAATATGGCAAAAGCTTTGAAGCAGAATGTCATGACTGAGTCCCATGGCCCATCTAGGCTACTCATTTTGTAACAAGGTTTAGGGTCATTAGGCCAAATGCTCTAAGCTATTAAGGAAAAACACATATTTTCTGTGGGAAATACACTGCTCACAAAAACTTAGGGCACAGTCAAAAAACACATCCTAGATGTCAATCAATTCAATTTTTTTGATGAAAATCTTTATTCATAGTGTAGGGCAATGTGTTGAGAACAAAATAACATAAGAATGATAAATGGAAATCAAATTCTCAGCCCCTGGAGGTCTGGATCCAAAATTATAGTCAAAAACAAGGTGACAAATCAGGTCACTGGTTGATCCAAATTCTGGAGAAATTCCTCAAAACGAGTCTGTATCATCCTCAGTAGTGTGTGTGGCCTCCACGTGCCTGAATGCACTCCCTACAACGCCTGGGCATGCTCCTGATGAGACCATGGATGTCCTCCTGAGGGATCTCCTCCCAGACCTGGATTAGAGCATCAGTCAGCTCCTGGACAGTCTGTGGTGCGACGTGGTGTTGATGGATGGACCGAGACATGATGTCCCAGATGTGCTCTATTGGATTTAAGTCTGGGGAACGGGCAGGCCAGTCCATAACATCAATACCTTCATCATGCAGGACCTGCTGACACACTCTTGCCACATGTGGCCTGGCATTATCAGGCATCAGAAGGAACCCAGGGCCCACAGCACCAGCATATGGTCTTACAATAGGTCTGAGGATCTCATCCCGGTCCCCAATGCCAGTCAGGGAACCTCTGGCTCGCACATGGAGGGCTGTGCAGCCCTCCAATGAAATACCTCCCCAGACCATCACTGACCCACCACCAAACCGGTCATGCTGGATGATGTTGCAGCAGCAGAACGTTCTCCAGGGCGTCTCCAGACTCTGTCACGTCTGTCACATGTGCTCAGGGTGAACCTGCTCTCATCCGTGAAGAGCACATGGCACCATTGGCCAATCTGCCAATCGCTGTGTTCTCGGGCAAATGCCAATCGGGCTGCACGGTGTTGGGCAGTAAGCGCCGGCCCAACTTGTGGACATCGGGCCCTCATACCACCCTCATGGAGTCGGTTTCTGACCGTTTGAGGACCAACATGCACATTTGTGGCCCTCTGGAGGTCATTTTGTAGGGCTCGGGCAGTGCTTCTCCTGTTTCTCCGTGTACAAATGAGCAGATAGCGGTCCTGCTGCTGGGTTGTTGACCTCGGTCGGCCCCCCCCAGGTCTCCTGGTGTACTGGCCTGTCTCCTGGTATCTCCTCCAGGCTCTGGACACTGCACTGGGAGACATAGCAAACCTTCTTGCCACAGCACGAATGGACGTGCCATTTTGGATGAGCATCACTCCCTGAGCAGCTTCTGTGGGTTGTAGATGCTCCTCATGATACCTCTAGTGGTGAGAACACTGGACAAATGCAAAAGTGTTCCAAAAATACGGTCCAAAGGATGAAGACAGGGAAATGGTCTGTGGTCACCACCTGCAAAACCATTCTCTTTTGGAGTGATCTTGCTAATTGCCTCTCATTTCCACCTGTTGTCTGTTTCATTTCCACAACACCAAGTGAAATTGACTCACAATAAGCGTGGCTTCCTAACTGGACAGTCTGATATCCCAGAAATTTGACTGATTTGGAGTTACATTGTGTTTTTTGAGTGTGCCCTAAGTTTTTGTGAGCAGTGTATTTTTAAAATACAGTAAAAGCTTTCCCGGTTTTTCTCTGCTGAATATCCAACAAACCTCACCTCGGCCACGTGGACCGGGTCATCGCACCTGCCTTTGACTGCTGCGCTTCCCTCTCAGGCACAAAACAACCTCTTCTAATGGCTGCTCTCTCTCTTAATATTGGCACAGTTATTACGCCATAGAAAACCACTGAGCCGTTATAGCCTGTGTATTTTTTTCATTTTTATATTGTTCTTTTGTGTTCTTTCTTTGTGTCTATTGAGCCCATTTTGTGTTTTTACCATTCGTGTGCTCCAGAATGAACAGCTTGCATAATTCTGCAGAGGGGGTTGGATAGTGTTGGAGGCTGTATGGTAATGATGATAATTTAGCCTACAATCATTTATCACAAAATAAAGTGAACAACACATTGCAGCAATTAAATCCGAGATTCAAACAGCCAGAGATTATAGTGCAATGGTCCATGTCTTCAAGTGGCAGTGACCACATGTCTAGGTCTAAAACAATAATAAAAACTTGAAGCAATGACGATATCTCATAGCCTACTGCAGCGCCTTCACTAAAAAAAGTAAATCAATTATTGCTATGCAAGTGCATGAAATGTATCGAGTTCCAGTTCTAGCCTGCTTTCACTTCCTTGTCAGCCTGTTCATCTCTCATTTCCGTGTACCAATGTGCCGTTTGCGTCATGCAGGAGCCCGGAGACGCATCGGTGTCCCACCGGGCTCTGTTTGAGGAGTATTTGAGTTGTCATGTGACTGTGTGTCCAGAACCCGGACCGTGCCGGGATGAGAACTTTCTAAGCCGGGCAGCGCAGGCACTCCTGCTGTATCCCATGCTCGAGTCTGGTAGCGCAACACTGACCCGGTTGTATCCACTTGTGATTGAGAAGATTGTGCACACGAACCTCACACACCCGTCCGACCTGGTCCGAGCCACAGAGCTACTGGAGACACTTTGCCTCAACCTGTACTTGCAGCCCTGGAGAAGGGAGATCCGAAGCCTGAAGGTGGGTCCAACTGACCTCCATAGCCCAAAGTGTACTGGCATTTTGTCAGGCTCACCAGCGCATGGCCCTGGAAGCTGATTTATGAAACATATCGGCCTACAGACCTATGCTTTACAGTTTACACTATGGCCTACAGTGTAGCAGATGTGGTTTGACTTGTGAAGGGTAGTTCCGGCTCACTTCCTTTAACCTGTGCGTGCGTCAGACTTTCACAGGTGCATTTGTCTACTGCCTTTTGCCGGCCCTCAGAAGCAACACCCTCCAGTGTATTTTGGCCACTATTGGATACCTGCCCAATGAGTCTGGCCCAACACCCAGGTCAGTAAAATATATACAGGTGCTCGTCATATAATTAGAATATCATGAACAAGTGCATTTACTTCTGTAATTCAACTTAAACTGTGAACCTATACAATAGACTCATTACATGCAATGTGAGATATGTATTGCCTTTATTTATTATCATTTTGATTAATATGTCTCGGCTTGTAAAAACCCCAAATAAAAATCTCATAAAATTAGATTATTTTGAAAATGGACTGTAAGTCATAATCATCAAAACTACAACAAACAAAGGCTTGACATGGGTCACTTTGCATGTAATGAGTCTATTTCATATATTGGTTTCACATTTTAAGTTCAATTACAGAAATAAATGAACTTTTTCACGATATTTTAATTATATGGCGAACACCTGTGTATATAATTCATTCACCAACAGACACAAATACAGTCACATAAAACAACAACTAAACCAGAAAAAAATGGACAATAACAAACATAGCCTATAAGGCTTTGAACACATGCACCTCTTTATTTTTTACAATCAGTCACGTGTCATTAATTGACATTTCTTGTCATGCAAATTTATTTTTCCATTATTTGTAGCAATAATCTTTTCAAATTCAAACTGTTGATGTACTTTTTTTTTTAAAGTGTGGAAGACCTTGATTTGCCTTTGATTTACATTTAAAAACAAAACAAATTTTACCTACTAAACTGCATTCCAATATCCCCAATATTATATTAATGGAACCGGGGTCTATTTCAATTGTGAATTCGAATAACCATTTCTGAACCAACATCCAAAACTCAGATACATAATGACAAAAATATTGTAGAATCGGCACATAGAACTTTTCATAAAGTTACGGAATTTAAGATAATTTCTTGTTACTGTTATTTTGTAGAATAGTTTTATTTGACTCAATCTTGAATACGAATCTTTAGCTGTTTCTGTTTCTCCATACAATAGGAATGTTGAATTCATCTTCCCATATTGAGGATAAAAGGCAGTTCCATCTGGCACATTCACTTTGAGTCATAAATACCAATAGCCTGTTTTTGTTTTTTAACATTTGTTTACATTTAATAGTATTAGCTGAATATACTGAAAAGGCATTAACACATTGTCCATGAACGCAAAATTGTGCATAGGAAAAGAAGTCACCGGATGAGTTCAAAAGATAATTTCAAACACCATTTTTTAAACGTCTATCCCATAAAACAGGTCGTCCTTCAATTAACACATTAGAGTCCATCCACATGAGGTGATAAAACATTCTTTATCTTTAAACATACAGTATCATTTCTGAGGATGTTTCTTCATGACCTCATTTCAGTGAGTACAGACTGTGTGAGGATGCCAGCCGGGACCGAGCCCTCCAAGTGGCCTTTGAGCTCCTGTTAACCAGAGCTTTGTGCCTTCACCTGCCGCAGCACGACCAGCTCACAGTACAGGTCTGTCTCAGCACCAAGCAACAGGAGAAAAAGAAAAGCAGTAGAACCAAGCCAAAGGTGACTTAATTCAAATAATTTGATTAATACTTCACAGGAGTGGATAGAAACACTCAAGTGCAAACTGCTGCCTGCAGAGCTGCCACAACGCTGTGAAAACGGAGGTGACAAGGCGGAAGAAAGGGAGGGCCACACAAGTGAAGAGAAGGAGGAGGAGCAAGACCCAGAGGTTTCTCAAGTCAGTGAAACAAACACTTTCACATCGGCAGCATTATTCTATACTGGCTGTAAAACCAGTCAACCCACAGATATTTCTTCTGTGAAAGTAACATAAAAAGGAAAGTAGCATGTCTATTTTTTTGAAAAAATGCCACTCAATCTGATGTTTTCAGAGCTGTCAAGAATGGAGTAAGCAAACCAGACAAATAATAACAAAAAGGCCTGTAAATGTAACAGGATTTATAAAGAGCAGTATCTCCTTTTACCATTTAAAAGCAAAAATATGCAAATGTATAACATCCAGATTTTGTTCACGCTGTAGTATAATGTTAAGTCTTACTACTACATTTTGAGTTGACTTGGAATTTGCAATGAGTGTAAGTAGGGTCACAAGTGTCTCTCTTGCACCAGTGCTCAGAAATGGCTGTGGGTTTAGTTATAAGTGGCCCTGTATGTGTCCACAGGGGGAGCCAGGACTCACTGAAGACCAGTCTATCTTCCCTCTGCACGTGACCTACCCTGACCTGGTGTTCAGGGGCCGACCTCTACTGCGGGACCAAGACTCGCCCCCCCCGCAGCAGACAGTCGTGCCCCCCCAAAGGCGACATGCACAGAGGCTCAGGGTGCCACCTACATCCAGACCAACAAACAAGGACAGCACTGAGGATGAGGGCCTGAGCGGTCCGGTGGGCCTCTCTCTGCACATAACACTGAGGCCACAAATCAGTGGGCTCCCAACCTGCGCTCAGCAACACCAATCAGCAGGTAACAGCCTCAGCGAACACAGACATGTCATTTTTCTGAAGATAAGAAGCTGAGTGGCCGTGAGGGTAGGCCATAACTAGACGTATGTGAGGACGACTGCAGCGTCCAACTGAGTGGTGTCTCACAGTTTGTTTAGCAGCATTTAAGTCATTTTCCCCCCTCAAAATACATGTATTTCACAGATATCGGTGACCTTTGTGAAAACAATTCCCCTGTAAGGAGTGAGGCAGAAGAGGAGCAGAGACATCTTCCAAATAAACCAGTGGAGCCACTGATTACAGGAGATGCTGAAGAGGTTACTCAGGACCACCTGACTTCAACAGGCTCAGGCAGTGAGGAGGACTCTCTGTGAAGATGTTCCCTCTGCACACCACAATCCACTGGGATTTTGTAAATGTCTTTATTAGAATGAACAGCAGATTAACGTATTGTTTTTAGGTCACGGTCAAAGTTTATTTATATAGCTCATTAAAAAATACAGTCGACACTGCCCAATGTGCTGTACATGTTTCAAACAAGAGACAAAAATATATACGAGGTACAAATAAGCACAAAAAAAAATTTGAGCAACAATGTTCAACTCAGCTCGTGTTGAAAGCTTTATGACCGGTCTTTGGAGAGCTGATTCATGATCCCACTTTGATGCAAATTAAATTAATGCAGGTTTTGTGGCAGTTTGTTAAATATAAGAAGGTGAAGTAATTACAGAGATGTTATCCATAAACTATGGCAAAACAACTTTGCAAACATGGAACCAAAGCAGTGTGACATATTTTTAGGTAATGGTGATATCTAATCCATGCATCTGTGTGCATGCTCTATGTGAAACTTGGTATTTAGTCTTCGTCCTTAATCATTTGCACTAAGGTGGGGACATGTGACCAAACCAGATCTCCAGGTTATCAAATGCTAAGGACTTACTTAAAGGATGTAATGCCTTCATGGAACAAAGCAGCCAATGGTATTTACGTGTTTGTTAACGTATTTAGTAAATAATGGCCCTATATCAGATTGTTTGTTTTTTATTACAAAAAGTTAAAGAGGAAACCACTAAATTAAAGTTTGTTGTGGTTAAAACTCATGCTTAATTACCGACCATATTTGTAGCATCCCAATTCTTCACAGAGTTTAAAGGCACATTTCACAACTTGCAGGGTCACTTTCACAGAAATGCTAAAAAACTAGCCTGCAAGTTCATGGAATTGAAAACACACAGTAATTAGATAAACAAAAATGTCAGCGTTTACAATAATAATAATAATAATGCATTGGTTTTATATAGCGCTTTTCTGGACACTCAAAGACGCTTTACATTGCACTATCCATTCACTCCATACTCGGTGGTGGTAAGCTACTATTGTAGCCACAGCTGCCCTGGGGTAGACTGACGGAAGCGAGGCAACCAGTCTGCGCCATCGGCCCCTCCGACCACCACCACTCACTCACTCACGCATTACATTCGCTAGGCTTCCTGGTGTTACCAAACGGTCTCCCATCCAAGTACCGACCAGGCCCTTCCCTGCTTAGCTTCCAAGGTCTGACGGGATTGGGCATAGCATAGGCGGTATGGCCACAATATATTAAAGGAAGACAAAACAAAGTTTGCTCCATTACTCAATTGTTTTGAATATCCCAAAATTACAACAGGAGTTGCCTCAGGGCCGCACAAAACACAAAACACACAATGCAATGTCCACGCAAATGTACTGTCAAAATGTACAAGCAGCAAAAAACAGGTATAGTGCCTTTAAAAGCAACGTTTTTTTCTTCATCGCATGATCCAGAGCAGCCCCAATATCCATACAATGATAAACAAAAATCCTAACAAGAATATATTTCTGAGAAATAACCATCAATAAAAGTTATTTTATAAATTATTTATAAACATTTGCAACAAGACAATCTAAGACATACATTGATGTTCAGATCAGAATTTGAAATTCAATTTCTGAAATGTTTCTGAAAACGTATGTTTATACTCGAAAGTCATTAAAAAAAACATAACCACCATAACTAAACATTGTACACGTTGTAGTGAATAATATTAAGAATGTGAAGCCACAATTCACAACGAAAATGTTGTGTGATAAAAAAGATTGTCAAGTACTTGCATGAAAAAAACAATAATCCATGTGAAGTGTCAGTGCAAAAACAGTAACAACTTATGCCCTTTGGAATGTCCGTCGTCCAGGAGAGCTGGATAGATCCTGCCCCCGCTCCAGTGCTAGCAGCAGCCTGCTGCCAGGATCCTGTCACGATGCTCTTCATATTGAAGAAGCATCTTCTGAAGGTCGTGGTCAGCGGGGATCACCTATGACACATTTTTACACATGATCTAGACAATATAATGAGGCCGGTTATACATTATCTTGATGTAGAAGCGGACTAACCAGAACAGGAGCGGGCAGAGGTATGCTGCGGTTAATAAGCCAGTCTTCATACAGCTGGTGAATGGACTCCAGATACTCCTGTGTATTGGTTGATACAAAACATGAAGTAGAGTATATAAATGTAACACGCAGATGTTACTGTACATCCTAGTGGTCAAATGTTAATGCCTGAGACACTGCTCACCAGAGGAATGACCTTCTCTTCCTCGCGGCAGCGGCGCCTCAGCCTCTCGTAGCACGTCTCTGGAGATGTCTGCAGATACACTGAAACCAGACAGCTCACATGTGGACTGAGGCAGTTCAAAACACCTGTATACAACTAATAAAGCCTATCAAAGTATGATAAGTGTTGGATATAGGAATGCAAGTTCAGAAAGCATTTCAAAACATGCATAACAATATTAGTACTAACACACATTGGTGGGACACACAAACAAGTGATTATGATAACAACAACTATGACACAACTTTGTGAATCAAGCAGCGTATGTTTATACCTATGAGATCAACTGGAATGTGTATATTTGTAGTGATCCAGTCAAACCACTCAGTGAGGACAACATAGTCCACTTCTGGCATATTTCCACTGAAAAAACAAAGCACAGGTCAGTCTTGCTGAGCAGGGCTTATTCAGAGCTGATCTATGTATAATACCTTCTGTAGAGATTCTCCACAAAGATGTACTTGGCACTGAACAGAGACCTCTCCATCATCCTGAATGGAGCACACTGACAGACATATGGTTTAACGAAGGATAATCTGTAATAATTGACTCAACAGTGTGTGAGACACTGAGGTAACCTACTATTGGAGCCTGGTGTCGTTCCAACATTGTGAGCTGAACGTAGGTTTGAAGCGTAAGGCCCCAGCGCTCAGGGTTCTGATACATCAGAGCCTAAAAGTACAACAGGATTCACAACCACAGATAATAATGTACACACTGCCCATGGCCCTTCCTAGCAGTGCATGACCACCAGCTGCAAATGTCCTCCTTCACATTTACTTTTGGTTGATACTTTGGCTTTATTTAAGCAAAGACATCCTATTAGGATCAACTAAGTGGCAAAAACAGGTGCCCAATACAAGATTAAATAGAAATGTCTTGAGAAATTCACTTGTTACACAACACGCTGGGTGCAAGTAGTCAGGAAAATGTCCAATCAAAGAACAGTATAATGAGCAATAAAGTAAGAGTAAAATAGAGGTTGCTTATGGTATGGTATGTTTTTTATTTAGACAGGGACAGTGCACAATTTAACATTGAACAAAAGGAAAGATGCTTTGTACCAGATTACAGCAAAAATGCTAATTTCCACCTGCAGTCCCTGGGCAGGTTGATGTTCAGTACAAAAACTGATTTTAAATGTAGTTGAATACTTGACCATGGATTTATACATTTTGACATCATTAATAACATACATTTAATTTAAATAAGATTGGAACATTAGAACATTTTCTACTGGTCCTTTTTCTAGGTGAACGGTCGCTCTCTCATGACGTTGTTACAGATCATGAGTGCACGTTTATTTTACTAGAAGCCATTTTTTAGTCAACTGTGCAAAACTTTTGAGTGTCGTACTTGCAATAATCTCTGTTGGCAGTGTGTTCCACTGACCCATTGCGATCACAGAGAAGGCAGATTTACATTTTGGGACGCTGCATTCTCCTCTAGAAGTGGATCGAGTAGTTAGAGTCATTTTATCAGTACATAAAGTTACACATTTTCTCAGGGGAGGTGCAGTGACTCCATGAATAATTTCAAAAAGTAAGCAAACATTAGAGTAGTATATTAGGTTTTTTTAAATTCAGAATTCCATACTTATTTAGTATCTGACAATGGTTATAGCGCCTGGGTTTCTTATCATCTTATGTACAATGAATAATAAGAACTTAAAATTATTCTACTGTGACCACTATTTAAATAAAAGTTCATAAAACATTCACAACTAGTTTACCTTATCAGACACAAGTCATAGCAACGGGAGACATACCAGAGGGTTGTGTCCACGGACATTCCTCCATTTAGAAATAGGCTCTGTGAGGACCTGCGCAAAAGAAAAAAATACATTTAAAATGAAGTACATGTTCACACAAGAACAGACAGTAATGTTCACCACATAGACAAAACTATTCATCTTAGAGGCTCTCAAACATCACTGCGGGTTTGTTATCAAGCCAATTCACAATTGATCTGGTGTAGTAATCAGAAAAGGGTTAATGTGCTTCAATGACATTTATATTTATTATTACACCCATTTAGACCTGAAATAAGACCCATTTATTTGACACATAATTTGGATGATTCCTTTTGCTGTTCATGGCAACCCAGTCACCTGATCATAGGAACTGTATCAAGAAGCTGTGTGCAAGAAATGTACCTCTATGTTGTTGGTTTTGCTGAAATACTCGAGACATGTTGTTTTTCCACTGGCGATGTTCCCCTCTATACAGATCTGAGCCACAAGATGAGTTACTTTGAGCTTGGTTAAATTAGTGCCAAACCGAACAACAGAACTGGACTTACCACTGGTTTCTTATCATGTCCACTGCGCATCAGCTTCCCTTGAAAGACACACAGCACAATGACCAAATATCACACTAATTCTTGTGAAGAAAATGTCGGTTTTGGATCGCATACAAGCATACAGTTTCTTAATGTGATATAATAAACCCTTCAGCAGTACGATCACAACACCCGGATGTGATATGCGGTAATAGCGAGGCAACTCACCATTGGCCGTGTGTGTGCTCGCTGTGGCCCCGGCACCTCTTTTCTGTTGCCTTTTCAACCTCCTACCAGCTGCATATGCGAAAAAACATGAGGAAATTTCACTCTTCGTTGCTAAACTTCGCGTCCAATTCAGTAACATGTTGACCTGATATGATTTAACACCCACGCTTCCTCCCCGCTGACAACCTGCGGAGCTCAGACAGTAATCTGCGTCCAGCGACCCCTACTGCTCCGGAGTGCCCCCTACAGGCAGATGAGGCAGCAGTACAGGCAAGACAAGGGCGCGTGTGGTCGCAATATTGGTATATAAACATGTATTCGTTATGTTCAACAGAGGGCGCAAGAAAGCTGCAGCACTCGGGAAGACACGTGGGAAGTAAACAAGGCCGACACGTGTTCAGGTTGAGTTGCAGTGGGTCGAGCAAATGAAATCACCAAAAGCAAAATAATAAAAATAATAAAAATAAAAGTAAAGTAAAGTAAAGTAAAGTAAAGTAAAGTAAAGTAAAGTAAAGTAAAGTAAAGTAAAGTAAAGTAAAGAAAAGTAAAGTAAAGTAAAACAAATCAAAACTAAAAATAAAAATAAAAATAAAAATAAAAATAAAAATAAAAATAAAAATAAAAATAAAATAAAATAAAATAAAATAAAATAAAATAAAATAAAATAAAATAAAATAAAATAAAATAAAATTTAATTTAATTAAATTTAAAAAAATAAATACAAATAATAATAATAAAATAAAATTAAAATTAAAATTAAAATTAAAATTAAAATTAAAATTAAAATTAAAATTAAAATTAAAATTAATTGTGGATGGGGGATAAAGGGAGGGGATTTTACAGTGTAAATCCTGCGGTTGGTCGGGGTCGTAAATAAAGAGACTTTCTTTTAAATATATGCTTGAACACACCGGACTCATTGATAGAGTATAGTTTTGGTTAGGTGTAAATCATAATCATGCATAAGTTATCCGGAGGGTGGCGGTAATGCGCTAAGTTACTCCACATCCGCCGTTAAGCCGCCAAAGGAGAAGAAGAGGTTGAGTCCGGACGAGCCACACGAGTATGTTAATTATTAAATCCATGGTTGCGGTGTTGAACAATCAAACATCATGGCATCGGAGCAGGACAGCAGGCTGAAGCTTATTGAATCCCGAGTCAAGGCTTTTCCAGATTTCCCCAAGAAAGGGATCCTCTTCAGGTACAGTGACCGAGGGTAGTAAACCAAACCAATCAAGTCAAATCTTTTTAATTAGTACCAACAATGGCACGTGGAGGCGAACCATAGACTGAACCACCTTTTTCAACGAAGTGATTAATACACCGGAAATCATCTGTGATAAGGAAGATTCAGAGAGTAGTTTGCTTTTTGGAATGTGTAGAAAGTTGTTCATATTATTCAACATGGGTTTTGTATTTTACAGTAATATGTTATTTATTTTGCAGAGACATCTGTCCCATCCTGAAGGACCCAGAGGCGCTGTCAGCCGTGACCAGTGTGTTTGAGGAGTACGTGAGGGACAAGTTCAAGCAGGTGGACCTTGTCGTAGGTGTGTTCATCTTCTAAATCAGTAAATCCTGTTTTCAAATCACTCACCAACCACTGTGGTTTGTCTGGGAGCAGGATTGGACGCTCGAGGCTTCCTGTTCGGACCCCTCCTTGCCCAGCGACTCGGTGTTGGCTTTGTCCTGGTGAGAAAGAAGGGCAAACTACCTGGGGCCACAGTCTCAGTTGCATACGACCTGGAGTATGGCAAGGTCAGGAAGTCACTCATAAGTCATTAACCTTTCAGCTTCTCAGTTTGTGCACTCCTGACTGACTTTTACACTTACACTTTATTATGTGACAAGAAATCAATGCAACAGCTCACAGTTCTGCCCAAAATGTAGAAACTCCACTGAAAAATATATAAGTGTATAAATATAGATCAAGTTTGGGCCTCAGGGCTTTTACTGTTCCATCATCTGAGCAGGTCTGCCTCTGACACTCTGCTCATCTGTGTCACATATTGCCCTATTAAGACCCTTAATAAGTATTAAAAAGTCTTTAAGTAATTTTCTGAGGTTTGCATTTTTGTCTTTGTATTGACCTTTTACTTTCATCCATAAAATTGATTGTGAAATTATATTCTAATTAGTTAGTTTTTTCTCCTTTCATGTTTGCTTTTGCCTTGTGCAGCATGACGTAGCCTGCCTAAGTTGCTCCTCGCTGTCTGCTGATCTCCATTTCGTGAAACTACCATGAAACAAGTCGGTCAAAATAAGGAAAGAGTGCCGGTTCCGTTAACAGCACTTTGACCGTGGAGATATCCATCTTTATTTTCTCTGAAATACAAAGATACTACATTAGTTTAGGAGCTGCTCTGTTCATGTGTTAAACTTAAACTTCCTCGCATTTTCTTTTCTTTTTCCTCTTATTGTTGCGGTGAAAATGTTGATGTGACTTCGATCTAAAAGGTTAAAAAGCTCTTCCCTCATGGAGAGTTCCTGCACTGAGTTGTTTTGCTGGAATACTATTCGTATTTAAAACCGTGCAGAAGTCGCTCGTATATCTGCTGTTGTTAGTTCGCGGTCCTGAATCCACAGCAGCTCCGGGCTGCTGTAGGAGCTGGAGCCGCAGATTTAAATGTGAGTTTAGAATTAACAGGCCTCATTATTGGTATTTTAATTGTTGGCAGCCGATATTATGGTGCATCCCTACTAAAAAGTCTGAAATATTGAATTTTTAGGCTGAGGCAGAGATCCAGGCGGATGCGGTCAGTCCAGGGCAGAAGGTGATCCTCATTGACGACCTCTTGGCAACGGGAGGTGAGTCCGACTCTTCCAAAGTCTTGCTCTGTTTAGCATGGCTCCCAAAGTGGCGAGCACAGAGCCCCAATGATTTCAATATATGAATAAGAAAAATATTGATTGTGTATTTAATATCATTCTTAATCAAAATGAAGCCAAAATTGAGGCCAGATTATTATGAATCATATGATGATTCATAATAATCTGGCCTGAAAAGTTTGGAGATTAGAAAAAATTTAGATTAAAAAAACAAAGCATTGCTGTTCAAGAACATGAAGATGTATCAAAGACTGAATGGAGTTTGACTCATGTGGACGCCTCCTGAAGTTTGCGACAAACTCAGATACAATCCACTCCAAGATATCGAAATTAAAAATATAACTAGTACTGCTTCCTGTCCGTGTGCTTAACAGATTAATCAAAAAGCCTGATGAGCTCACAGTAGAGCTTTCTTTTCTTTTCTTTCTTTATTCGGACCATAAACAAAACATAACTGCATTTGTTTTGATCTGCATAGTTTGGTAACATTTTAGTAGTAATGAATTAATTGGAGTTTACATGTGATTATAGATGCTCACAATTAACCACTTCCATCTGGTCAGGCTTCATGAATGGAGTTTATTATTGTTGGAATCAAATAATAAAAGTTGTAACTGTAAATGCTGTGTGTTTATAGAATATCTAATGGTTTAATCCCCTCTTGTTGCCGTTATGTAGGTACGCTGTTCGCCGCCTGTGCTCTGATGAACCAGCTGAAGGCAGATGTGCTGGGCTGCCTGGTGGTGGTGGAACTTAAGGATCTGAACGGAGCAGACAAACTTAAACCACACCCTGTCTACTCACTGTTGCAATACGAGTAATTGTAAGGACTGTAATGAGAAACCTCACATAGAAATATCACTTTTTATGGGACCTACTGTAATTGTTTTCTGTTTAGTTGTATTGACATGGAAAATGTGTCAGTGTGGAGGAGTAAAATCTCTTATAACCCATGTTGGCCAGCTCCAGGGTCAAGGTTTACAATATAAAACTAAATTGAATTAATTTCGATATTAAATCTGGCAAGTAACTGAAGTAGAGAAAGAAACGGCTAAGGAAAGGAATGTGCTTTTAAAATATGTCCAGTCAGAGACCGTGTGTGTGGGGAAAAAATGCCTTTAAGATACATGCTGCACATACGAGCCTGAAAGGTTAAAGACGGTGGTGAGATAAGGAGTAGTAACGGGTATTTCTACACTTGTGCCTTTGGGGGTGGGGAGATTGAAAAGTTTCAAGCCAGTTGATATAGTTTCCATGTTAACAGAAATAGCTTTTCAAAACCTGTGGAATAGTGGGCAACATTTCCCCCCGCAATGCAGCTCCGTATGGGACTGCCCTCAGCCCAGTTATGGGCCACCGCCCACAGTTTGGGGACCCCCGGCTTAAGACATCGTTCAGAGGAACTACTGTGTTTTTGTTCTAGAAGAAATGAAATTAACAGAAAATTATGATTCACATTTCATCCTCCACAAGGATGCGGGTTTATTTGAAATATACAATGAGCAATAACTGCAATATTTCTTTGATTTTTAATAAAAACTGGTCAATAAAACAACAATAGACCAATGTTTCCTCTCTTCAACATGATAAAAACGTAACAAGGAAAAATTGCAAAAATGTCTTCTACACTGTAGAAAGTAAACTTCTCTGGAGGTCTTTAGAGGCGCTCCTCCTCCTTCAGTCTGGTGCGCAGTTTGTCCTGTACCACACTCAGCTCCGTGCTCTTATTTAACTTCAGGTAAAAGTCTTTTCTAATTGGGATAATTGTGAGCCAGTCAGATGCCACGTCAGCCAACAGCCGAATGTGCTTCTCCATTTCACCTGTTCCAGAAAAGAGGTCCATGAATTCTATACAACAAATACTGACAAATGTCCAACAGTTGTATGCAGATTGAGCCAAACATCAACTATAATATGTCGGTATTCTCTGGCTTGGTGTTCATGGCAATCAGATAATGAAGTAATACCTAAGAGGGTAGCTACACTCCCACTTTTGATAATATTGTAGGCTACTTCTTTTGCCTCTAAAGTATATATGTGTTACAGCATCATCCATAATAACTAAACTTGGAAAAGAACATGAGTGTTTTGTTGGTCATGTGAAATTTCTTAGGTAACACACGGTCAATGCCTTGAGTCATTTAGTCTACACAACTCTAGTTTGATAAATACGGATTACATTTAATAGAAGCATAAGGCTCGTGCACACCAAGACACTTTCACACACAGCAAAAATACCACCTCTTATTTATGAAAGAATGCTTGCCACAATACAAGTCTGCTGAATTCAGACGTGGCACATTGGAGAAAACCCCTAGCCTGTTGCAGTTCTGCAGTCACAGAAGGGACCCTGTGACGGACACATGCTGCAGTAGGAGCAGGAAACCCGTCGTTTGCCAACACGCTATTAACATGAAAAAAGAGCCACGTTTGCCCTCTCTTGCAGTTCTGACCTATGGCTTCCATCCTTTCATCCAGCCATTGAGAAAAGCCTTTTTAAGTGCGAGGCGTGCCTGATGACGTGTAGCAGTGTGCTGCGTTCTGGTGTTCACTAGCCTTTAATCCACAATCCACAGTTATGCTTCATCGATTGTTAGTTTTATCCAGCCAATCAAAATTCGACTGACAATCCCCAGGCCCTGCTGTCTCTCAGCAGCTTCCCCCTTTGTTTATTTCTCTTGTGAAATGTCTGAACGAGGCAGATTAAGTGGATTTATAAATCATGGATATTTGGCACCCATTCATGAAGAGCTTTGATAGCAAAGCAGCAGGACGCTGTTAAATTCAAAATTCTTCTATTTACCTAGAAATGCCTTGAAATGCTACTGTACAGTTTATAAAGTGCTGGATGTCTCCCTCTGAGTCACCAGTTTCCATGTTATAAAGCGCTCGTCTCTGCCTGTCATGTGTTGTGCGTTACTGTAAATGATGAGCGCTCCCGAAGGTTTTTGTTTGGGGTCGGAAGCACCGCTGCTTTGATTTGCGTTGATACATCCTGTGGTGCACAAATGCCACGTAAAAAAAAGCCGCTTCATCCTTCCTTTCAATAGTAGCTTACCACCACCATTGTGGTGTGAATGAATAATGACGACAGTGTGCAGGTGAAGGCCCTGACTGAAACTCCACGGCAAGCCATTGATTACATCCCTACAGTTTCCATATTGGCAGAAATGCATAATTGTTGGCGACGTACGTTAAAGACATATTGGACATACTGGTTGGACTATTGTGGAACTTGTACAGCCAAACATTTTAATTTCAATGTTGAGTCTGTGTGCAGAGTAACTGACCTGTGCTTAAAGCAGAGGTGTAACTGGCAACCACCTTGTTGCAGGCCATCTCCATGATCAGTGCTGGCTTTTTCTCAGCTACAAAGACATTGCGGAGGATCCTGGCCAGTTCAGCCAGACGGGACATCATCAGCAGCCGCTCATCCTGCACCGGGTTCCGGGTCATGGCTGCCTGCAGTTTCTGAGCCTCTTTGACCCGTATCTAGGGGCACACAGAGCAGTGAAGAAAACAGGAACACAGTACAGAAGCCAAAAGTATGGCATGTAACCTCACCCGCTCCAGGAGAGACTGAGACACCCCCTTCAGGGCCGCAGGGGTCTGAGTGGGGGTGGGACAGCTGGGGGCAGGAGCCTCTCTACTCTCTGCCGGCTTCTTCTCTGACTTTAAAGCTACTGACACCAATGCCTTCTCCATCTGAAAAATTACCGGACACATAATTTACAAAATGTATCAACTGCATCAATTAGAGCCATTAAAGTAATGTATCCAGTACAGAATAAAGAGGTTTAAATAATCCTAAATGCTCAATTTGGTATAAAGATTAAATGTACACTAAGTTTGGGGTCACCCAGGCCAGTTCTAGTATAGCATCTCTAATCAGCACAACAGTTTTCTGTTAAATCAGTGTTTTCTTTCAAAAATAAGGTAACGGTAGTGTATAAAAGGCAACCGTCCATTTGCTCTTGACCCACAGGGAAATTCTCATATTCACACAAACAATGGACCACTTCTGAGCTAGAGTTCAGAGACCAGCAGTACCTTTGGAGTCATGAGTGCACGGGCCTTGTCCAGCACTTCTTGGGCAGTGGTCAGACTCTCTGTTTGAGGGGGCTGTGGCAGGAGGCTGGTCGGGACAGGTGGGACAGTGTCCACGCTAAACCGTGGATGCCAGCGGGTCAATTTGTCTTCAGGCACAGACAGAGGAGGGTCAAGCGAGGAGAGGAAGGCCTGTAGATACAGCACAGTCAGCATAGAGTTTATCCAGGAGAGTGTGTGGAAGAGAGAGACAACACTCACCTTGTGATGGTGTTTGACCAAAGACACCAGGTTATGGTGAAAGATGTGCCGTCGCTCCAGCAGACGTGAAGCTGTCAAGTTGGGCCGCAATTCACCCTCATCTGTGGACAAAAACTTTAATTTAAACTCTGCTCCTTGATCTTCATTGTACATAGAAATACACAAGATTATTCCAATAATACGTAGATGTGTAAAGTGTTCTGACCACAGACGATGGCGGGCTCAACAGTCAGCTGGTATGTGCCCTTTTTGATGCTGTTGTTGAAGGTTGGGATGTTCTTCTCCTGACGCAGAGTGAAGGCTTCAGGAAACACTGCCTTTATTTGTCCCAGATGGCTCTCCTCAAAGCGCCTGCACAGAAGCAGAACATGTTGGACACAGTCCAGGAGGCAAAGGGGTCATATGTGAGGAGCAGGACATACTTGTGCATCATGTCCTGTACACCCTTCTTGATCTTCATAAAGGTGGGCGTCTCACTGCGGTTAAACAACATGGCCACCACTGTATCCATGCAGCGAAACATCTCAGCCAGAACCTTGTATTGATAAGGCAGGGAGAGCCCCGGAGGAACGGCCTGGGCAAGTGTGTGGTACTTCTGGTATGCAGGCAGCGCTTCACTATAGGAGACAGGACATGTGAGACAAATGCTTGATATTATCCAAACAAAAATCACAATATTTTCCTGTTGATCAATTATTGCCCATGTCAACCTGAAACATATTGTACTGAATCATAGATCAGAGTCTGGCACAAACCCAAACAATCAACTCTCATCTTGCAACTTGAATCAACTACACATCTGTACTGTAGAGTGGGGTGTTGAGCAACACTGCTGTCGGACAAAATGTGAGACTATGAGAAGAGTGACCCCTTCCCTGTGTCTACCAACAACACAGGCACTGCTGATCTACCAATAGCACAGCTTTGACAAGAAATGGACCAGGATCAATCGATTTGGATGAGAGCTTTCTTAGATAATCACAAAAGTGCAACAAAAATCCTTAAAGAGGGGGTATTATGCTTTTTTCAGCCACATAGCACCAGTCTATGGCACACTACAATGATGACGAAACCTTCTGTTGGTCTGTAAATGCAGTAAATTAGAATAACTGCCTTGTATAAAATTGCTCTTTCAAAATGGCGGTAGCGAAAGACTTGAAATAGGCCCTGTCTCTTTAAGAACCTCTGACCCTTTCCGACACGCCCCCTCCACACGCTGTCTGTGGCATCACAACACTGTGCTCGTTGTCTCAACTGTATTGAAACTACGATCGGTGCATTTTCATTTTTATTGTTGGAAAGGACCTACTGTTTATCACTTTGTGAACAATGGCCACACAGGATGTGATTTGGAGACAAACCTTCCACACCGGACGCTTGGAAGGGGCTCTTGCCTGAAAAATAACTGCTGTTTGGAGGCTCTCTCTTTGCATCTGCCCTGCCCTATGGATCTCCAACTATACCCCCATGGACGACACCAGGATCTGCAGGAGCCCATACGATTCAAAGACGGACATTATCTGTGCAGGTGGACAGTGGTTTTTCGAGGTTACCCGTTAGCTTGTTATAATCGACTACAGCTCATTGTTGATGAAAAGTCTGCAATAAACCACACATGTGTAAAGCCAGGCTCATTGTGTGATCATCGTAAAGGCTGCTTCAAGTAGTTGCCTGCTTTATTGACGTTATTTGTGCATAATATGCTGCCTGTTTTCAATGAATGTTGTGAAGGTGAAGGTTGTTAGCTTGTCGTGGCTAATAGTGCCTTAGCTCCGGGAGAAAACCACTCGGCTACGACTCACTGTAGATGAAATGTGAGCAATAAACTACACAATAAACAAGCCAGGCTCCGTGTGTGATCGTCATAAAGGCTGCTTCAAGCAGTTGCCTGTTTTAGTGACGTTTTCAATGCATAATATGCTGCTTGTATTCAGTGAATTTTCCCGTTAGCTTGTCGCGGCTAGCTTGTTAGCTCCGGGAGAAAACCACTCGGCTATGACCCATTGTAGATGAAATGTGAGCAATAAACTTCCAAATCAACAAGCCAGGCTCCGTGTGTGATCATTGTTAAACGGTTCTTTATGTGTGTGGTGGTTTTATTGACTTTATGTGTGCATATTTCTCGTTTTCACGTGATGACTCGAGGTTTAGCTTAGCATTAGCTTTCTCCGGAGGCTCTGTGCATCATCAAGGCCCAGCGCAGAACCAGACACTGAAATAAGTGTTCTTGTCACCGGTTTTAATCCTGGGTGTTTCGGTAACAGAAACACTGATGTGTGTCTTTGTAAAAGTCTGCTGTGGCTCCGGTTCACAACACATGAAGCTAATCCTCCATGATGACTCTGTTTACATCTTAGGGCTAGAAACTGCGGGGAGGGGGTTCTGCTGAGGAGCAGTGGTTGGTTACTCGGCTGGTGACGAAAGGTCGGAGGCGTATCCTGGAGGTCGAGGGCGTTTCCTGAAGGAATCAGGCGTTTTATCCCTAAAATGGCCGCCATCGGAGTTTTTACAGATTACTCGAAAATACGTGAATGTGCTAAGGCAACACTTCAGGCATGTTTTTAATGAGGGAATGACTTAATAACATGATGTAAAGCTTGAAAAAGTCGATTTTGCATAATACCCCCCCTTTAACATTTTTGATCTTTCCCATGTTAGGTCATCTGTTGTACTTTGATAACTTTAATTATAGATGTAGAATACTTACTAAAACCATTGTAATAGATTCTGCTCAGCTTCTGTCAAGAGCTTAGATTTTAGTGCCTTCAAACAATCAATCAATCTAAGCTGTACTTCTGCAGATTAACCAGAACTGTTGTGGAGCTGACAGTGTTGCACAGCAGTGCCTTACTTTTCTGTCCTGTTAAATTTAAGGCTCCCTGTGACTTGGTGCAGAACTCACCTCTGAGTCTCAACGGGCTTGCTTGACTTGCTCTCCTCGTTCCTCTTTTGGGCTTTCACAGCCAGCTCCTTGGCCCGTTCAATGGTCTTCTTGATCTCCTCATCCTGAGCGGCAGAAGGGGGAGGACCAGCCGTGTCTGGGAGGGATAAGCTTCGGGATACAGTTTTGTCAGACAACTGTGTCTGTAAGGACGCAGGGGGCTCCGGAACAAGTGGCCGGATGCTACGGCTGCTTAGGGACCCTGCCTGTTTCTTGATGCTCTGGAGGCGGGTCTTCAGTGCGGCCAGTTCATCGCGGGACAAAGCCTGAAAACATCCACACCAAATCCTTGATCAGCAAATTCTCAATAACTGTGTGACTGTAATAAAGATAGGATTATTGCTACAGCCAACTATTACACAGGTCATGCGTGTGATGTCACAGCAGCAGCGTGGCAGATAGCATTGCATCATTGTACCAGCATAACAGAACAAAAACACAATAAACAAGCGAAAAACACATTAAAAAAGCAAAAAAGAAGGAAGAAAAGGCCACAAAGGAGCAACAAAAACATACCAGAAAAGCAACAATAAGACAATTAATAATAAGCGATGATAACATTACAAAAAAGCGATGGGAAAAAGAAAAAACTACAAAAACCAGGACAAAAAAGGAGGAAAATGTGACAAAAACACAGGGACAACGCAACAACAACGTCATGAGGTTAAGGAAAGGCAGCAACACTGAATCTCACCTTGCTCCTGACTGCTCTGGGGTCTCTGCTGGAGTCCTGGCTCCTTGGGGGAGGTGAGGTCGACTGGGTCTGCTCAGGCTTGGCTTGTGGCGCCTAGAACGTCCAATAAACATATAACATGTGATTATACAGTCTTAAGAGAGAGTTTGCTGATGCATAAACATGTTCAAAAACAGGCTTCACAACACACGTGTACACTTCTCAAATACGGGTACAGCAGAGGAACATTTCACACTGTGTAGTCCGGGTGAATGTGCACACAGTGGTGAAGATGAGGAGAGGAGACTTGTGTTGTGAGAAGAACGTGCACAACTATGAGACTATTGTACCTGTGGCTGCGGTGGGTCCTGCGGGAGGATTAGTTGCTTTCTGGCCGTCCTTCTGGTGCTCTTTTCGGGAGCTTTGGAAGTCGCCATGGGTCTGCTTTTCTTGGCGGTGCTGTGGTCAGTCGTCGCAGAGAAAACAGCGGCTCCGAGATCAAACTCCACGTCCTCAGAGCTGCGCTTGGGGGTGCGCGGACTGGCGAAATGCTCCCCGGGGGACGAGTCCTTCAGCCCCGCCGCCTCGTCGATGACTCGGAGAAACTCTTCGTGGACCGAGGAGCTCAGCTGCTCTTTGTGCGCGGCGGTGCGGGACCTGGTGGTGGTGGCTCTGCTTCGGGACTTCGCTGCTTTCGTCGGCCCGGGACATTTCTTTCTTTGCGAAAAGAAATCTGTGACTCGCGCCTGAGACATAGCGCCACACGTTTAAAGCGCAGCAGAAAGAAACGCGATGACTTTTAGGGTTTGCTAAGAAGTCCTGCAAACAGCGCTGCACGGCCCGGGGGAGAGTGGAGAGGACAGCGCGCAGCACAGGAAGAAGAATGGAAGATTCGCGCGAAACAAATAAAGGGCCGCCCCTTCCGGTTCAGGACTCCGCCCACTGAGCTCGTGACCCCCTAAATCACTCAACAACGCTTGGGACCCCCTCCTGTGAAATATAATTAGCACTTATGTTAATCTAAGGTGCAACACATTTGAAATCTGGTTTAAGAGTGTTAGTCTGGATACTGTATTTTCATATTTGGGTTAATTCCCCTAAAATATGCTGTTTTCAATCAAAAACACATCAAATTCAATGTCAGAAATGTCGTCTCAAAATCATCTTGCGACCCTCCAACCCCGACCCGACCCATACTTTGGGAACCACTGGTCTAAGTTTCAACTTCAACCCAACCAGTGTTAATTTTGACAACATATTTTATTTTAGTTTTAGTCTTAGTCTTTTGACTAAAATGTAATTTAATTTTAGTCTAGTTTTAGTCGACTAAAATTGCATGTCAATTTAGTCGACTAAATTTAAGACTAATTTAGTCGACTTTGCGTTGATAATATTGATTATAATCATATTTAATCTTGTTCCTCTGCTTCATGGAGCTGCTCCACATGAACAAAGCTCAGAGCTGCTCCTTTGGCAGAGAATTTACATGATCTGAGGCTCTTTAGAAGTTTGGATGACTTTAGTCTCTCCTTTTCATTTTTATTTAGTCTTATTTTAGTCGACTAAAATATCTGGACATTTTAGTCATAGTTTTAGTCTCATGAGAGACTTTTAATTCAGTTTTAGTCCAATTTTAGTCGTCAAAAATAACGCTTTGACTAAAATTAAGACTAAATATTTTAGTCGACAAAATTAACACTGACCCCAACCCAACAAGCTCCGACTCACAGTTCACGCGTCAGCCTGATAACACCAGAAATGAAATAATTTGCATAATAAAAGTCAGTATTAATTGTTTCCAGACTCTTGATTAAACAAATAATAGTTTTGCTTTTAAACTAGTTATTAAACATGCCCTGTACGGTCCCCAGTCGGTCTGTCTGGACCGTCAGTGTTAAATATCTATGTTCTTGTGTCTTTCTAAATAATAGAGATTTGTCATAAAAACATCATTATTATTCATTATGGTTCATATCGATTGTGAGAGACCGATAGTAATGAATCAAAATAAGAGTTGGGTAAAAGCCGTATGTGGATGCATGACTTTGGTTTATCCAGCAGATGGCGCTCCTGACACACGCCATGACTTGGTTTTGACTCAAATAAGTTTGCCAACTTTTCCCTGTTTACAATTGAGGACAAGTCCGTCCGCGTGCCCTGAGTAAACAACAGCCCCTCTCTAACAGACAGGTCGTGAGTTCTTCTCTGGACACATCAAAGCGCGGGTTCAGACCCATGGCTGCGCAGAACAGCGGACTTGTGGAGTAATGTGTGAGCGGAGTGTGCAGGGAGGTGACCGTGCAGCTGGAGAATAGCTCCTCTATGAACTGAGACGCTGACTGTGAATCACTTTTTCCACCTACTCCACTGTAGCTCAGGACTGGGCCTGAGGAGGAGCTCCCTATTTTTCTAACGCGAACAACTCAGCGATAAACTTCAACGCGGGACGAGGAGACTGAATCTGGATTTGGTTAATCCGTTTAGAAGAAGCTATCGAAACTTGGACTGAAGTGTGGTTGAAGTCATGCTCGCAGCTTGGAGTACTTCTCTTTGGTCATTTGTCTTTTCCATTTGCGCTCACCCAGATGGCGAGTAGGATCGGGGGCTCGTTGTGGCACTGTCATGTGCTTGATCTGAGGACATGGATATCCAGGTGGCTGTGTGGTTCTTCTACTGCTTTCTGCTGCCCACCGTCCTCTTAACAGGTACACGCTGTGTCCAGGGTCATGGGTTATTAACTGCAGCTATGGGATAGGCTATTTATCAGTGGGTTCTGTCACATTAACAGTCCGTCCCACTCCGCGGACACCTGACAGCCGGCTCTGCTCCACAGACGGACTATTATACTGTCAAGTCTAACATCTGCACTCATACATCTGAGGACAGCAGGGAACGTTTGTAAAACTTTAAGTAGCTTGTGAAGAAGCTGTAGCCCGAATAGGCCTGAACTTGGCTCTATAGCCTATAGGCTGTAGGCTGTGCTGCCTATAGGAGGCCAACTTTCTAAGAAGGTCTATGGAAACAAGAGGAGGAGAAAAGCAGTGGTCATCAATTACTTCTATCCGAAGGCTAAAATGTACCCTAATTAAACAAAAGTTGTTTTACATTGATTGGAACACTGTTTTATAAAGCCATTTTCTGCTTACACTTGATTCATTATAATTATCTCAATTTATGACCATGAGAGAACATGTTCATGTTGTTTCTTGTGTCTATGGTTCAGTATCATTCATATTCCAAGACAGGGAATTCACTTTTCATAAAAGTAAAACTGAAACTGGACCAGTTTGGGACCACTTAAAACCAGACAGACTGGTCTGGGGGTCTTCCATGGCCCTCGGGCCGGGCCGTCTGTTGGTGATCACTAGGCTTCCTGAAATTGACACATTCTTATGCACTAGTAATAGACCACAATGAGAACATGAAAATGTATTTGTTTATTTAATTATTTGTTTGCAGGAAAAGCCCCTTGAGATGCAGCATCTCATTGGGGCCCAAGACCTAAAAATAATAAACATTAACAATCACTGTAAACACATTCATACCAGCACTCCACATTTCTCCCATTTAATCCAACTATCGAGCTCTTCATAGAGTCAGACCAGCATTGCCAAGTACGTTACGTCGACAAAAACTGAAAAATATGAAATTTGTAAGTAGCACAAATGAAATAATTATCTAAAACAGGAACAAGTTGATTTTAGGTGAATGAAAACAGAACCCTTAAAAACATGGATGCTCGAGAGCAGATTGAGCCTCTTAACTCCCTCCTGAACTGAGGACATTTTCTCCAGTTTGGCTTTACGCAAATCTAAAAGCGCCTGGAAAAAAGTGTCTAAATCACAGGATGAAAACACAATGAAAAAGTGTCATAAGAAGCAACAAAAGCGTGCCAGAAAAGCGGCAATAACACAACAAAGAAAGAAGTGAGGAAAGAGTGAGCCACAAAAACACGACGAAAACACACACAAAAAAACGCTTCAAACGCTACAAAAACCTGACGACAATGCAACAAAACGATCAATTCTGCAGGTCTTAGCTTTCAAATGAAGCATTACTCAGTTGCTCTCCAGTCGAGAAGCTTTCAGATTTGGGTAAAGCCGAACTGGAGAAAATGCGCTCGGTTAAGGCGGGTAAAATTAGCTTTACTATTTGATTATCCGGTATTCGTCTAAAATGTTGAAGCTCATGCGGAATGATCATTTTGCTCCTGATTTGTTTTTAAAATAATTTGTTTGTGTTTTGGTTCACTCTAAATAAGGTGTGAGGGTTGTTTTCTCAGCTCCCACAGACTCCAAATGTAGATGACTGTTTTATTCAGTCTGTAGGAACTAAGCTGTAGGACTTTCAACAGAAAAATAGAGAGGAGCAGTGTGTTGGAAAGTGAAGGAAAGCAGCGCTGCCGTCGGACAAAGTGAGAGTATGTGGAGAATGTGTGAACCTGCTCCAGCCTCCGAGTACATGCACTACACTCAGTATCATTATAAGTCCAATAATTTGCACCAACTGGATTATTTTGACTGAAAAGTTCTTCTTCATTGGCTGGGCCTGTGCCCCACAAGACTACTTCACTCTTGAAATGATTGTCAGGCGTTTGCTCTAAATACACAAACTTGCTGCAGTTTGAGTTTCGGTGCATCATGGTGTAATTCAACATATTACACTCACTTATTCTATGAGTCAAACTTTTTCTCGTTCAAACTTCTCTCACTTCTTCTTTCTTCTGAACCAGCAAGGCGTAGGGACAGAATGCTGGACATATGTTTAATTGTCTTTCATTTTCAAACAGCAGAAGTCACTAAATGTTTTCTGCTGAGGGTAGCTTCAGGCCATTTATTGTTATACAACTAATTTCTGACTCGTGTTTTATCAGAAAATTTGACTTTCTGCAATATTTTGTGGTGTGTGTGTCATTTTTTCTTACTTAGTTGTCAGTGCACCTTCTTAAACAGTGTACTGGGGTTGAGGTTTACGAATATACTGTCATCTAAAAGAATGTGTTTGAGCCTTGGCAGGATGTGACCAGCTCCAACCTGCACTGTTCAGTCAGTGCAGAGTTCTGAGCCAGGAGGAAGTGAGTCGTCTGCCAGCTGCCAGGGCATTGCCACCCTCTACTCACTCACACTCATGTGCTCAATCAAAGTAAAAGCGACACAATCGAAGTGTTTAATTAGCAGAGGTGAAGGAGTCAGATTTGTTTTCCTTCAGATGCTATGAGGCACTGATCAGTCAGCTCAAGATGTAAAGGATTATAAGTATTAGGATGTCATCAGCTTGGTGCTTAAGTGTAATGGTAATTAACTCAGTATGGTAATTACATGTAAACAGGACACACACCTAATTTATTTCATGATAATGTGATTAATCCATAGTAAAGCTCCCGTAAACATGGTTAGTGTTTTCTTTTTACCATGGAAACAAAACTGCAAAATGCGTCATACTCTGTTATTATCATGATATTTCCTTCCTATTACCGTGTTATGACTTTGCTGCTCAGTACGACTAAATCCATGTCTCGGAGACCAGCACATAAACACAGACAAACACATTAATGAGACCTTGTTATAATTGCATTACATTCAAAAAGAGTGAATTGTGATGAAATGTGTTGGCAGCGGGGGCGGGTGCAGCAGCTGTAACTGCGCTGTGGTCAAACGCTGGTGTATCCTGTGTGCTGTGTGGGTGTGGGACTCCTGACTTCTCCCACAGAGCAGTAAAGCAGGACTTAAAGCTTTTGTGTGAAATACCGTCAGTGTGTGTGATCTGCTCAAACTCCAGTAGCATTCAGTGTCCTGTCTAAAAAAGGACTCTCAAGTCTCTGAAGGATCACAGTTATAGGCATGTCTTTGGGATAACAGTTAGACGTGTTGGGACCTGATGCTCAGACGAGGGGCTGTCTGGAGGAGCCACCACCAGTCTGTCTGATTGACCCATATTAAAACCTTGTGGAAACAATCACCACCTTTAAAACTCTTGGCAGTGTTTATGAGTAATCCACATGAAGGCTTTATGCTGAAGTCTTAGATTATGTGGTACTTATGAATGTAAGAAAGAGAAATATATGACAAGCTTTTTCTTTCTCATCATATTGCCACACTTGTACTGTAAGGCATGCGCAGTTTGATTCTGGTGATCTTTTTCATACATGCTTTCATACAGCATGTCGCTGAAATGAAAGCCTCTCTTTGATGATTTGGGTGTGTGTACATTGTTATAGCTTCACACTGACGACTGATGTTGCTTAACTATTGTACTGGGTTCTTTTCCTGTGGATATTGGCCTGGACAGAGAGGAAGGTGTGTTTGTATGAATCTGTTATCTCCCACACACACTTTTGGAGAAGCGCCACTCTATTGCTTATTTAGCTTTGGGCTCAAGATTAAATGTGCTCATAAAAAGGTCTCAAACAAAAAGTGTCAAACAATGACAGTAATAATGCTGTTTTCCCTCTCAGTGTATAAATGCAATACTTAAAACAAGAGTAGACAGTCTTCATGACCATTGGTGGCAGCTCTAGCAGATTGGTACAGCGTGGTTTGTTATTACTGTATTCCTTTATGTTAACTGTCTCTCTTGAGCAGAGCATGAAATTACACTTTACAAGTTTCTATTTGTCAGGACTGAGCAGACACTGGGGCCTTGGCGCTCACTAAATGATAGTGTTTTTACTCAGAGCATGTGACCATTATAGTTACAACGGTGTGCTTATTGTCATCAAACATTTAAAGCTGTTTCAATAAAACTGAGAGCAGCGCTGTCTAACATGTGTGCACACATGATATACGTGTGGCAGTGTTATCACAGCGGTTCATGAAGTCACTGTGGGAGTGTGTGGTGCAGAGACTGGGTGGGGGCCCTCCTTGTGGGCACTGGCATGTCTTCTCAAAAGCTCATCATTCAATGGATGACTGCTGTCCAAAACATTATGTTTGTTTGTCTTTTAAACTGCACAAGTCTGAGTGGTTCGCCTTTGTGTTATGCCCTATTGAACACAATGAACTGAACAGTAATGATAGTAATAGTGAGTCCATAATTTGAATGAGCTCAGTCCGTTAATGAAGGATTAACACGAACTGTTCTTTTCTTTGTAAACCTGCACTGCCCACGGCTGCACAGCCTCTGATCTATGCAAACATGACAATCTGTAGGTTTTGGCCACTCCTTTCATACAAGGGCAGAAAGGAGCCTGTTTACTACTAAGTAATTAAACTTCAGGAAGCAAGTTTCTGTCACTGTGTGCGAAAGGCTGGGCAGTGGAGATGGGGCACTCTTTTGGTTGTGAACAGCTGAAACGCTCCAACAATCTCCTGAATCTCCCTCAGGGCTTTCATAGTGTGGATGGGGCGTGACCAGTCTGCGCTGCGCCGGACACAAGAGACCAGTTGATAAAAAGACTTTATCTGATGACCAGATGTATACCACAAGTGCCAGGGGTTTTGCCTCAATTCATCTGCTGCCTTAGTGCCACAAATGGTGTCCATAACATCTATAACTTAAAACCCATGAGCATATGAGAGGCACCATACATTATGCAGTTATTGTTTTGGGGGTCATTCAACATAAGAAATAAGAAATAAATACTGAACTAGAGTTGCTGAACATGTTACTGTTGTTCAGTTTCTCCAAGGGCAGGGGTGGTAGACAGGAAAGTCTTTTGTGTGTCCTGTTACTGAGGAAATAACAGAGCAGTTAACTAGTCCTTTGTGCTGCTATGGTAAAAACGTTGTCTTAAGTAATGTTTCGATTTTATGTTGCGGCTTGATCCTTTTATGGCAGATGAGCTTACGTGTCACTAACTGCAAGGTGTTATTTGTCTTTCTGACCTGCTGAAGGCAATGAGAGATCTAATGATTACGGTGCAGCCGAGGTGTGGGATGAAGAAGCCGGTGTTTGTGTGGAAAAATGTGACTCAGATCTTACCTCGGTTTTCCACTTGACCTCCGTCGCACACTGAAGTCTTCCTTTGGGAGCTCGGACTGTTCTCTGGAGCGCTGCCTCACACACCGAGAACACGCTAGCAAAAATGTACATGGGAAAAATGTCTTTGTTGTAAACTTTCATTAGTCATTTTCAATGGATTTTTAGATCCGGGAAAGAAGACAACATGAAAAAGAGATTGTGTCACTTCCCCGTGTTCAAGCCCAGGTCAAGCACACACTGATTTAAAAAAACTACTCAATTTGACGCTGAAAAGTCCAGCAGCAGCAAAGCCTCTCACCCCATTGATCATCATAAAATCCTATTAAGAGCAATCCCAATCTGACTAAATGATGAAAGGAGACCGTGAGATGTCTTTGTAGAGAAGCTTGCTGAATATACCTATGCCACATTAATTGACACCTCTTTGAAATCACACGAGCAAAGCAGTTTGGAAGTATGTTCTCCCAGACTTCATGATCTCTTCAGTGAGTGACAATTATCCTTCTGTGAAACCATCACTTTCGGTTTCACAGTTACTAAACTTAACATTTCAAAACCACATTTTAAACTGAGTGGCAAAACGTTAGAAAATGACCATCAACAATACTAAAACAGCACATTTGCTAAACTGATGATTTAGGACTGACTTGCTTTAATCAGGCCTAGAAAAAACACAAATGCCTTCCTTGTTTGAAAAATCTCTCAATCTCAAGTTAGTTGTACCGCGTAGTCAGACCGTCATTTAGTTGCATTGCCTCCGTTGCGCAGCTCTGAAGGAAAATGATGCAGACCGTGCTTGATTACGTAAAGCCGTGAGTGAATTCGCCGTTTCTGTGTCAGATGCACTAATCCACTCCTTCTGCCTCAACTCAGAGCTGAACTCGGGGCAGCTGGAGCAGACACACAGCGCTCATTATCATCTCTGCTGGAGTTTACTACTGAAAATCACCTCACACATGCTTTTGTTTTCACATCCCCAGGTTGGCATGACTTTTTAGGCCAACAGCAACTCGTAAAGCAGTCTGTTAACAAGTGTCAGACACACACTCACTGGGCACTTGCACTCTGCTCAGCCAATATAAAGCTCCATTCCAGAGATCAGTAGTGTTATACGCTTAGTGGTTCAGGGGAAAAGACGCAGCTGAACATGTTAAATGGGACAGTCAAGGATGGTAAATTCAAGGAGGCCATAGTTTGGACAAATACAGAGAAAAGCCTTGATTGATCTCACAATAGAGAAATTCACTTAAAGTTGATAACAACGACAATTGGGAGCAGTTTGTGTTTGGTCTGTGGCCTGTGCTCTGGTATTTATGAATGTGGATTTAACACAGTGATGTCATTGTGTTTATGTTTTTACAGCCTGCCTGTTTCGCTACAATGTCCTGTCGCTGGTCTACTTCCTGTACCTGCTGCTGCTGCCATGGTTCCTCTGTCCCAACAAGCACACCCTCAAAGGTGGGACCTGACACTCGCGCAGCAGGAGTGAGCAGTGTCGTGATTTAAACCAATCATTCATCACAGATAGAGCGGTAGAAAATGCATGGATTGATGGAGTACTTTTACTCACAGATGATTTGAT
The DNA here is from genome assembly GCF_951799975.1 of Gobius niger. Classification (NCBI taxonomy): domain Eukaryota; kingdom Metazoa; phylum Chordata; class Actinopteri; order Gobiiformes; family Gobiidae; genus Gobius; species Gobius niger. The sequence goes on from NC_136858.1 coordinate 18,767,360, forward strand.
TACATTGTTACTACTTTCATGTAAAGTAGAAGCTCACTGATATTTCTAAAGGAATTGACGATATATATACGTATGGCTGATATCATCGATCTGTTCATAAGTTGTTATTTACTATACATTTAGCTACAAATTATGTTGGCCAACTTGTACAGATTGGTATTGTGTAACAGCCCCAAATTAAAGCAGTGCTAATTCATGCCCCTAGAGAACATAAGCGCCACTCCAGGTGTCGTAGCATTTTTTTGCTCATTAATTGTCCGTGAGAGTAAATACTACGCTGACTGAAACGACAAAAGGAGACAGGAATATTGTACATCAATTACACAATGGAGATAATTTTTTTCACTCAAACTTGGCTGTAAATGCTGTCTAAGTGACGCTAGCCCGCAGTTAGCTTTGCCCGTTAGCCTGTTAGCTTCTTCCTCGTGATTCCATTAGTGTGTATTAGTGGCTCCGACCCGGTGCAGGCAAAGTTGCAATTGTGGTTTTCTGGCCAGAGACACCAGGGGGAGATGAAAGACCCCCCAATCATCCCATTAACACTAGTTTTGTCCCCAGAGGGACTACGAAAAGGATTTATTAATGTAAACAAGTTACTTAGTACTGCGTTAAGTTGGTGAAGTCAGCTATTTTGAGAGTGATTCATGCATACTACTATGTACGATCATATAGTTTCATATTCAAATATTTTGGTTTATATGTTCCAGAATTAGTGTCTGGAATTATCTCATTACCAAAACATGAACTAGAACATTTTAATTATTGAGTGGTATTTTTACCACCTTTTACTGACTAAGACTTCTTTACTACTCTTTGCTTTACTCAGGACGAGGCCCAGTCCGGCTTTGATGCATAACTATAAGATTCAGACATACAGGTTCAGTAAAATGTGGAATGAAGCAGTGAAACAAAGAGAAAAACAGGGGGCAGGGGATATTTCCCTTGTGGAAAATCCAGCACCCTGCCAACACTCATGCACACATGCGAGCGCTCACACTCAAACACGCTCATGCACAGAGAGGGGAAGCAGTGGTGTTTCCCCCCCAAAGAAAGTGTCGCCTGACTGGAGACAGTTTTATTTACTGAACCTCACCTAAATACTCCAACTGTATAAGGATTCTTCAGGTGGGATGAAACTGTTTTGAAGCCTGAATAAGCTATATACAGTATCTACAAATATCTATCTATGTCAAACTAGACTACATATGGCATTTACTGAGCCACCAGCTAATAATATACTAATACTAATACTAGTTTGGAATGATTCTCAGAACTTGTTTAGGTGCAGGGTAATAGAAAGAAGCGATACGAGTTCATATTTCATCCATTATTTGAGAGGTCAGATATAAGGGTCCTTCCTGTTTGCAGGTCACACGGGGCGTTTTATCTCGGCCGTGTTCTGCACTGGCCTCCTGTTTGTCCTGGCTCATATCTGCTTCCAGACTGTGCTACACACCTACCCACCTCTGGACACGGCACTGGGAGACAACTGCTCACAATGGGACACCATCAGCCGTCACATTGGCCTGTCCAGGTATGAACAGCAACACGATGCAGCATCGTCTATCGCATGAACATTTCCCGGTGCAAACTCTGCCGTCTGTCATTTCCAAGTGTGCAGTGTAAAGGTATTTGCCAGCGGAATGCAGACTATTAGTTTGTAGGTGGTTTAGCCGCTTGAAAGTGTCTGATCCACATTAACGTCAGGGGTGTGTGGCTGTGTCTCATGTGAATGTGCAGACTGCCCATGGGTGAGCCCTGGACCGTGGCCCGGCTCCTCTGTCCTGACCTGGCTGTGTGTTTGGTTGCCCTTATAACCAGCATCCTGTGTCATCGCCTGGTCAAGAACAGGAGGATGGTAGCAGCTGCCAACATTACATCGGTGAGTTACACATCTCACATCTGTGTCAGTGAAGACATGTTTTATGCACACGCACGCACACACACACGCACACACACACACACACACACACACACACACACACGCACGCACTCTTGTACTTCTATCTTGAGGACACTCATAGACTTAATGTATTACCCAGACCCTAACCCCTAACTCTAAGCCCCTAACCCTAACCTTAATCCTAACCCTAATCTTAATCCTAATCATAACCCAAATCTAACCCTAACCCTAAAACTACATCTTGATCCTCAAACTGTCCTTCAGATAAATGGGGACCACCCAAAATGTCCTCACTTTTCAAAAATGTCCTCACTCTGTTAGTTAAAAACTCAAACTGGTCCTCACAATGTCATAAGTACAAGAACACACATACAAACACATTGCAACAATAAGATTGATGTTGCAATATTTTTTTTTACAAACAATGTGAGTGGGAATCAATATTTCTCTATATATTGTGAGTTTTTTGCAACCTCATAAATCTTCTGCTAAATGAAGCCCGCTGTTTCCCTCACAGAGAAGAGCCACATGTGGATGCATCAATATGACTCTGGCACCAAAGTTTACATAAACGCCATTTGCCATGTTTTATTAATGAAATCTAAAATAGCCTTAACCAATACTTTGGCATCTGATCTGCAACAGCACTAAAATACCCCATAAGAAATGAATAAAATGAACAAAATGTGATGTTTGTGACTGTGAGGGTAGTTTGACATTGGAGTTAGCCTTGAGTTTAAACGACTATCTCCTAAGGGCAGTGTGACTCCATGGTGTTTCTTCTCAGCTGGATTCCCTGACAAACAGCCAATCAGAGGCAGAAGACAGCGAGGAAGAGGAGGCTGAGGTGGAGCTGTCAGAGGACGAAGATCATCAGGACAGGTCTGCAGCTGAGGACCAGGATGAGGAGGTGTCCACAGGAACCCGAGCCAAACAGTTGGCCGAGCGGCTCAAATCCACCGCCTGCCGAGTCCTTCGAGACCTGGGTCGAATCCTGGCCATCAGCCTGCTGGCCCTGGCTGGTACGGCACCTCACATCAAGCAACCTTCATTTTAGTTTAACTGTCTTTGTGCGGTTACAACAAAAGTTGAGTGTAAAAATAGAGGCACATGGGCTAGTTTCTAAATTAGGAAGTCAGTCTTGCCATTCCACTGTTCATTTGTCTCTTGACAGGGAAAGTGGGAATGTTAATATGGAGCAGGTGTTCTCCTCAACAACATTAACTCCCTCTCTATGTCAATGTGTGGCCAGTTCAGCTGTCACAGAGAAGACTCTTGCAATATAACCAGACAAACAGTGCTTACGTTAGAAATCAAACAATGTCGTGAAACAAATTACAGTTGGACTCACACTGGAAACGCTCAGTGCATGATAAGAACCTCTGTTCAAATTAACAAGTTATTTTTGTAACATTATGAGGTCACATGTTTCAAGCCGACCCAGGCCAGACAATCTCTTTTAGAACAGAAATCATAACAGTAGGAAGTGACGCTTTATGTACAGTAAATAGAAGACATGTTTGGTAGGATTATTACGGGACAGGCGACCCTATTTTCACCTGCGTTATCCTTTGCAGTATCCTTCATTTGGTAAATCTGTGTGAAGGCAGTTACATAATTGTGGCGTGTCTTTCTTTATCCAGGTATCACGCTGCCCTCGGCCTTCTCAGCCATCTACTTCCTCCTCTTCATCGGCGTCTGCACATGGTGGGCCTGCCATCTTCCCATCAGCCACCTGGGCTTCAACGCCCTCTGTGTGATGGTGGGCTTCTTCACGGCCGGTCACATGGTGTGTCTGTACGTGTACCAGTGTTTGCTGTCGCAGGCCGTCTTCCCCCCCGCCAGCCTGTGGGCCAGGTACGCTTCACTCGTGTTTATACTGAGGGCGAGAGGTCAGTCCACACCTGTGCAGTGCCCATCGCTCCCACAGCAGTGACCTTTGTTTACACTGACTTTAATATAACTCATACTGCAATACTAGCACAGTCTGAACACTGCTGTTGCCTGATAATAAAACATACTTTCCTTATGTTAAAATAATTCTAAAAGCTATGGCAAAAAGGACTTGTGTTAGTTTTACACAGTGACTTCCTACATCAGTCACAGTCAAACACTGGCGTTTTCTTCCTTGTGTCTTCCGCCTTAACCCGGTGCATTTTCTCCAGTTCAGCTTTACCCAAATCTAAAAGCTTCTCGACTGGAGCTCACAGCCTATAGGCCAGAGTAACGGCTCATTTGAAAGCCAAGACCCACAAAACTGATCTACGATTTTTACTACAGTTGCTGCATTGTCACTTTTTTTTTTTTTTACATGTTTTTGTCATTTCTGATGCTTTTTTTTAAACATCTTTTAATTATTTTTTGTCACTGTTTTCATTGGTGTTTTACTGCTTTTCTATCACTTTTTTTTGTTGCGTTTTCATCGTCTTTTTTCTGTGCTTTTTCATCGTGTTTTCATCACTTTTTCATCACATTTTGTCACCTTTTTGTCGCTACTTTAACACTTTTTTGATTCTCTTTTGACACTTTTTAGACAGTTTGTTTTTACGTTTTGCATTTTTTTCTCTCACTTTTATGATTTTTTCTTCTTTTTTTGCGTTTTCATCCTTGTTTTCGGTTCATTTTTGTCGCTATTTTGACACAAAACGTGCTCGGTTCAGGCAGGGGGTTAAGAGGTTAAAATGGTTATTATATAAAACAAAATGTACAGGCCAATGCACCGTCTGTACCAGCTTGGCAGCACAAACTATGACTGAGATCAATGGTATGGGTCTGAATAGTCGTAATACTGTAGGGTTATTAATGTACAATCTTTACCAATGCAAAAGAAATACATATGAATTGAGCATCATAGAAATAACCAGAAAACTTCATGAACCCACAGCACTTGATTTTAAAAGTGTTGTCGCATTGGGCAAGGCCCTGAGTGTATTTTTCTGCTCAGTCCACTGCTTGTTGTCTCTCCTCACCCTGGCCTTTCAACCGCTGTGTGTGCTAAAAAAGGGAGTATCCATAAGTTTCTCACAGCTTCACTTTACTTTCTCCTAAATCCCATAGCCAAACATTATTAACAGCAGCCTATATGTGTAGTGTTTCAGTCGTGGCTCTCAGCAGTCCAAAGCTCAGTGACAGTGATGACTCTTTTTATCGTCTGTGTGTATTGAGTCGTAGTATTGCCTCTCACTAAGGTTATACAGTATACAAGACCTGTTACAGTTCCCAACAATGGTAGCGGCCGAGAAGTGATGTGAGGGGAGGTATGTCAGTGACGCTCATGTGAGAGTGCTCTGAGGAATGTGTTGAATGTAGCAGCACCGGCATTGCTTCACTTTTTATGCTCACAGACATTATCCCAGCACTCACTAATATATGCAATCGTAATATACTCACTATAAACTACTTACTCACATACACAGTTACAGCCTCCCTGCTTTATTCAGCCCGTATTTTTTTTAACTTTTATTGTAAGCTTCTGCCGTAAATGCAGTGAAAATTGCTGAGTCCACCCAGAACATACTGAATTTCACAGCGCAATACTGATTACTGAGTGATAAAGAATCGCATGTATTCACTTACCTTTTATTGATTCTGGGTATTTTTACACACAGATCTGGTTTCTGTAGCTTTTCCAGCTGCTCCACTTAATTTAAATGTGTCTGAGTTAACTCCAACTCTGGCAGGTCAACCCAGGAAGGGGGTCTGCTTGGAACTGATGGCCTTTCGGGCTAATGCTGAGGTTACATAGCCTGAATAACTCCACTGCTTGTTGCTAATGCTGAAACTTGGATAAGGTTACTACTAGCTTGTTCCTGCACCTTCAAAAAGATGTTTAAAGGAGGTAAATGCTCTGAATACTCCAGACACGGTTGAAGTATTTGATGGACAAGTTGGCTCAGAGGCAAAAGCACCCGTTGGCTCACTTTATGTCCTGATAGATGGGTCTGGTGGTCGTCCAAAACTCTGAAACAGTATCTGCCGTGGTCCAGTCTGCCACATGCAACTCTGAGTCCTGAGAAGAACCCCCAAAACACTTGGCACGGGTTCAGCTATTTTACTGTAGTCAGTCCAAAGACTATTGGATTTTACAATAAATAGATAGCTACGAAAACACTTTGATGCAGTGCACAAGCTGTTAGCAGAATGTATGTCCTACTAACCTATACATACATACTATACTTTCAAATACAGTGTGTCACTTTCATCATCCATTTTGGAAACTGAATACTGTTGTAAAAGAGCTCATTCCCTAGCACTGCTATGCGTCTGGGTTTGGGCTGCTAAGTTTATGAATCAGTTATAGAGTGCTAGATTCACTTTAAGAAGATATAGTGGCATGGTGATGTCGGCATTAACACGTCTAAGCTTGGTTTCCTCTGGTGTTCACACCTATAGATGAGTGTCATGGGAATAAAGCCACATATTCAAACCTCTGACTGTGTGTTGGAGCAGATTGTTCGGGCTGAAGGACATCATTGTAACTGGGAACTGCTCCGCTCCATACGAGCTCAGCCTGAACCCGGACCATGACTGGCCTGTGTATGCCAACCCCGGAGTCCTCTTCCTCCTCTACATCACCATCACCACTGTGCTCAAGACAGGCTACATCGGAGCTGCTAAGGTACCACTCATTTAGTATGTGGATATGTGGATCAGTGAGCCCTTGTGTACTCATGTCCCGTCTGTGTGGAGCCGGCGGAGGAGCAGGTGGAGGAGCAGAAAGCAGACAAAGGAGCCGAGTCCCAGGAGGATGAGGAAATGACGGAGTTGAGATCGTGGACAGAGCCGGGGGATAAATGTCGAGATGAGACTCAGGTACGGCATCAGGACTAAAATCAGGCCTTTCTCTGCTGTTGAGCACCAGGACGTTTGACAAACGGATTAATATGTGCTTATATATTTACTTTTATTTTTTAACCAATAGACTAAACACTAGAGCTCTAGTGATCTATTTGTAAATCCTTTTGGCATTTAGCTTACCTTACACACAGCTCAGAAATGCAAAACATGACAATGAATTGGTGATGTCATCATATACAGTGGGGAAAAAAAGTATTTGGCCAAAATCCAATAGAATGTCTAAGTGAAACTGACCAAATACTTTTTTTCCCCACTGTATGTACAGGTCTGTAGTGTGAACACACAAGGGATTAAATAAGAGAAAAAAAAGAAATCCTTTCTCATGAAACTTTTTTAAAACAAACAACGAGTGAAACATATTGCATAATAATCCGCAGTTCAAATACCACTTTGACTGCATCATAGCAGTGTGATCACAGTACAGGTCAATGTATTTCAGCATTGGGTCTGTATTGATTATGTATATGTGATTTTCTTTCAGCTCATGCTATTGTCGAAGGGGACTGAAGGGCCCAGAGATGTAGCACTGGCCTCAGAGGAAAACACAGAACTGGGTATGCAGGATTTCAATAATCAAATTGGACAATTTGAATATCTGTCTGTAATATCACTGATGTATCTGAGAAACAGTTCCAGGTAACTCAGTGAACTTTAAAGTAAATACTCAAAAATCAAATATCATTTGTCTATCACACATACGTAGGTGCTGAAGCTGCCCCCAGCGGTGAAAAGAGTGAAAGTCCGTTCTTTTTGATGGGGAGAGTGGTGATGCAGCAGAGCTATGTGTGTGCTCTCATAGCCATGATGGTAAATCCTGTTAAATACCTCATCATATACAGTTTGAAGTATGAAGACTATGAGAGAGTTGTGTGTGCAGGTGTGGAGCATCACGTATCACAGCTGGCTCACCTTCGTGCTCCTGCTCTGGGCGTGTCTTATCTGGATCCTGAGAGCCAGGTCTAGTTTAAGAAAGAGTAAAGTGTTTGTGTCGAGTTGACCTGAAAGAGCTAACAGCTTTCTACCCTCTGGTTCAGGCGCCATGCAGCCACCCTGTGCTCCCCGTTCATCCTGCTCTATGGACTGGCTCTGTGCTGTTTGCAGTATGTCTGGGCCATGGAGCTACAGCCTGAACTGCCTACCACTGTGGGCAACATGAGCCTACGGCAGCTAGGGCTAGAGCAGGCACAGTTCCCCTGTCTAAGGCTGGGGGCGCTGGTGAGGACACACAGCACACTTGACATCACCCATGACTAGTAAATTGGCATAAATCTGTATCTGTCTGCTATAAAAATTATTTCCTTCTGTAAATGACTTTATTATAGCTCTCAGTTACCCATTTTCCACACTCACATGGTTTATAGATTTCACAATTTCACTGGCGCTTTATTTCTGTCTTTCTTTTTTACAATTATCCTGCTCTCTGTTATTATCGGCTGCTGCTGGTAGAATCACATGCACATGTCGCATGTTTTTGTAAAATGTGGAACATAACAGAACTGTGTTTCCCTCTTCCCTCTCAGCTGCTGTTCACCCTGACCTTTTGGCTGCTGTTGCGACAGTCGGTGAAGGAAAACTTCAGCCGGAAAAGGAACATGGCCATCCCGCTACAGGAAGTCACCACTGGAGGTCTGAACCTGCACCAACACACATCCTGGGATATTTTATTATATATTTAAAATAGATTTTAAAAAGTCTCCACAATAGAATAGTTTAAACATGTTCAGAGAATATCCGGAGGAATTGTCCCTTTACTGTATTGAGTTAAATCAATGGCGGAATGGTAGACCTCTATTATGGCAAAGTACATCCTGGGGGGCATGGTCATGTGCTGTTATGCCAAATACTGGATCTATGTGTGCGGCGGGATGTTCATCATGGGGTCCTTATGTACAAAAACATATTCAGGTTTAAAAAGGCAGGAGCTATTAAAGCTGTATATGGTTAGAATACTTCAAAATACTCTAAAATTTCATATGGGATTCATTCCACAGTATATTAAAATAGCCCAGAAATATGATGTGTATTGACCACAAAGTGCATAAGCTACAGTATAAAAGCCTTAATCACTAACACTGACCCCTGCCCCACTGGGTGTCGCCCTCTCCCCCCCGGAGTGACCCGAGTGCATGTGTTTGCAGAAATCCTTGCTCTACAAAAAGTAAAAATGTTATCGTCACTCATTCAGTGATTGTGTCAAAAATATAACCGTGTGTATTAAGAATGTTCTCTTTAACAATCAGTGTTTCTCTACCAGAAGGTGGCGCTGGCAATGACTCAGTGTTGAAAGTCCTGGGGGGCATGGTCATGTGCTGTTATGCCAAATACTGGATCTATGTGTGCGGCGGGATGTTCATCATGGTGTCCTTCGCTGGAAAACTGGTGGGCTACAAGATAGTCTACATGCTGCTGTTTCTGCTCTGCCTCTGTCTCTACCAGGTAGCTACAGGTGCAGTGGATATTTTGTTGCTCCTGGCAGTATGTGCACTGCAGGTTAACCCCTGCCCTGTCGCCCAGGTGTATTACTCCCTCTGGAGAAGACTGCTGAAGATTTTCTGGTGGCTGGTGGTGGCATACACTATGCTGGTGCTGATCGCTATCTACACATACCAATTTGAGGACTTCCCCGGCTACTGGATGCATTTCACTGGTTTCACAGAAGAACAGTATGTGCTTAAGATGAATCTATATTCACTATGTATTCAAGCACACCAGAAAAGCAGCAAATGAACTGCAGCGTTTATTTGTTTTAACCTATTACATGTAAATATTTCAGTTGTTCTGGGACCTTCTGATTCTGATTACACCCCCTTTATTTTCTCAAACAAGTGCTTTCTGGATGAGTTAAATGACAGTCCTGGTTGGTGCTTGTGCAGGCTGGCAGCGGTGGGTTTGGAGACCTTTGCCCTTTCGGAGCTCTTCAGCAGTATTCTCATCCCGGGCTTCTTCCTTTTGGCCTGTATCCTGCAGCTGCACTATTTCCACACACCCTTCATGAGGATCACTGACCTGGAGAACGTCACACCCCAGCGAAGGTAACAGGCCTGGGCAACATGCTTTAATTAAATGTAACGAACCTTGCTTCATGCACAGCTGAGTAAAGGACAAGTGCATTTGACGAAGCTCCAGAACAGAACACCATTACATTTAAGATGCTCAGTTCCACCTTGTTTTCACTGCTCTGACAGTTTTTTTTTATGACTTTTGATTGAACATGGACACAGGAAGTGACCTATGAAGAGGTAGAATATCCATTATTGTTGCTATGCCACCATACAGTACCAATGGGCCATGAGCGAGTCCCAGTTAACTTTTCTTCTTTAGGGGAGACACTGCAGGCAAAACAAACAATATACAGTACCTAATTTTCACAATAACGTGTTTAATTATTGCACTGACTTAATGTCATTCCATAGGTGTACATGGAAAATTGGGATTTCAAGAGCCCTTTTCTCAAAATGTATTCTTTAATTTCCAGTCTTGGACTTGGTTTTTTTTAGAGGGATTTAAAAAAAAAAATCTAATTCCTACCCTGATTTACTGAGTTTTTCATTTTGAAAAAACTTATTTTAAAACTGAACATATTCAATATGTCAACAAAATAAAACCATTCATTTAAACCAGGCTCCATACATTATTGAGCTTTCGTCGCAGAGATTTTGGGCATTTTTAGGCATAAAAGGCCTCATTTTTATATGAAAACATAAAATGACCAAAAACTTGCAATACCATTTTTCTCATATTTATTTCAGTAATCTACAGCAAAAGTTTCAAATCGATATCTCCAACAACAAAAAAAGCCCTATTCACCTGCAGTGTCTCGCCTTAAATTTGCTGCATCACTCGTGTTAAACTGTGATTATGCAGTTTTAATGTAAAGTTGAATATAAACCGTTGAACAAATGTCATATTGTGTATTTTCAGAAAGAACAGTGCGTCTGCTGAGGCCTGCTACACTGAGGGTGAAGGAGACTTTGAGGAGGACGAAGAGAACCTTGAAACAGAGTCTGAAGGTAGTGCGCACATCTCATATCAGCGTCACATAATGACACATATCCAGATTTGTGTATTTTAAACGAAGCTGTTTTTTGTAAACTTTCTCTCCTCTCAACCCCTGCTCGTCTCCTCTAGTGGCCCTGACGCCCAGTAAGTGGGGCCTGGTCATGGACAGGCTGCTGGTGCTCTCGAGGAAGTTCTCAGATAATCTCACCAAAGTCCAAGTCTTTGTGTGGCGCCTGTTGGAGCTTCACATCATTAAGATGGTGGCCTTCTTCTCTGTCTGGGTGTCTCTGGAAGAGGTAAAGGCTGTGATACAAGCAGAATGGTCATTACAGTGTAGTAAGATAACTGTGCATATGTAAAACATTGCGGATGTACATTCAAATGATCACATTACTTCTAAAGTTACTCCTGTTTTAGTTATGGCTCACTTTAGTAAATGTAGCCCTGCATCTGTAGTTTATATACAAAAACATATTCTATGGTTTAAAAAAGGCAGGCGCTAATAAAGCTGTATATGGTCAGAAAACTATAACATTTCATATGGGATTCATTCCACAGTATATTAAAATAGCCCAGAAATATGATGTGTATTGACCACAAAGTGCATAAGCTACAGTATAAAGGTTACGCAAAAGCCTTAATCACTGACACTGACCCCTGCCCCACTGGGTGTGGCCCTCTCACCCCGGAGTGACCCGAGTGCATGTGTTTGCAGCCGTCTGTCATGAACCTGGTGCTAGTGGTGCTCTGGTCCCTGGCCATGCCCTACAGCCGCTTCAGAGCCATGGCTTCCTGCCTGTCCACTGTCTGGGTGTGTGTCATCATCATGTGCAAGATGCTGTACCAGCTGACTGTGGTCAACCCCACCGATTACTCCAGCAACTGCAGCCTGGTGAGGTCCTATTTACAGAAGCCAAGCGGTGAGGGCAGACAGTTATGTGCAGAGTCATTTGTGGAAAAATGGTTTTAAAAGGGAGATAGACCTCAGCCTAGCATGCTTTAGGCCAGTTTTAAATATTATACTTATTATTATTATTATTATTATTAAAGTTTTTGATCCAGCCATGATACATACGGTTCACTTTTCCTAGGAAGAAAACAGGAAAGAAAGAGTTCAGCTGTGAAGCCAAAAGTAGAGTTCTGTAAGTGACGGCACCACACTAAAATATTGTTTCCCTTCCTTTAGCCCCTGATCAATGAGACCGACCTGTCACCTGAAGAAATGGTGAACTCCACTCTGTACAAAGAGCCTGTGGACCCAGCCAGATGGTTTGGGATCCGGAAGGAGGCAACTGTTCTGGGTTACAGCAAGGTGTGTAGTCTGCAAAAGGAAAAGTCTGTTTTTGGCCACACAGGTCATGTCTTTAAAATCTACTGAAAATGACCATCCATGTTTCCGTTTGTTCCTCCTTTCCCCAGAATCACCTGATTGTACTGATGCTACTGGTGTTCGAGGCCACTATCTACCGCCACCAGACTCACCACTACAAGCAGCTGCAGTGCTCCCCTCCCACCATCCCGGCGCTGTTCCCTGCTGCCACACGGGACACACTGGACCAGGGCTTGATCCCATGCATTAAGTACCTGCTCAACTACACCTTCTACAAGTTTGGACTGGAGGTGAACACTCAGCTCGAGCATCTACACTGCAAACTAAATTTAAAGCTCCTGAGGGCTCATATAAAGTAAACTTGTTTGAAGCCCTAATGTAGACCTAGTTTAGAAGTACTTTCTCGTGCTGCTCATGTTTGGTAAGACTTGTTGCCCAAAGCATACAAAATCAGCATCCCAGGAACCAGTCTGGTTCTCTGTGCAATTACTAAGCCATGCATTAAATCAATACCATTTTAGCCTCATATGTATAACACATTTTTGTCATTTCAGATCTGCTTCCTAATGACAGTCAACGTCATTGGCCAGCGGATGAACTTTCTGGTGATCATTCATGGTTGCTGGTTGGTAGCCATCATGGTGAGGAGACGTCGAGCAGCGATTGCACAGATCTGGCCCAGATACTGTCTCTTCCTTTCTGTCTTCATGATCTACCAGTACTTGCTGTGTGTGGGTATGCCACCCGCCCTATGCCTGGGTGAGTCTTTATGCTCTGTGTGGGACTAAAACACTGTCTTCATTAGAGGCGCCATGTGCACCCAGCACTTGGGTACTAGATTCTCTCACATTAAAAAAGAAGGGGAAAAAATACTAGTTGCATATTGACCTTTTATTTGCAGTAAATTGCATGACTAAGACTATGTTTAAAGGATTTTGAACATACAGTAAATTATATATGGCAATTGAAGAAACATTTCTGTCACTTACTTTCCTAAAAAATATCACCAAAACCTGACTTAGGTGCAGTGTGTGGGAGACTAGTTTGAAATTGTATTTCGGTAGAGAACACGAATACTCGCCTTGAAATGTATTTGCTGTGTATGTATTCCATTGCTTTGTCCAATCAGACTATTGTATTCTGAACACTTGTAATACTTTTACGTTGATATTTCATAATATGTGTTTTAAGCGACAACTGTTACAATAATAATAATAATAATAATAATAATAATAATAATAATAATAATAATAATAATAATAATAATAATAATAATAATAATAATAATAATAATAATGCATTTTATTTGTAACACACTTTTCATTCACACACAAAGTTATTTACCACTAGGAATGCAAAAGAGCACTTTGCAAATGCCCACAGCCCAGAACGATACAGCTAAATGTTTCCCCGGCTGTTTTAATCTTTTTTTCCCTTATTAATGTTCTGAATATGAAACTGAAATGTACTGATTGAATACTGTCAAGTGTTCCTTTGATATTTGTAAAGTAACTGTATTATAAATACCCTCAGATGAAAGAGTGACTTTACCTGAATACAGATACTCAAAATGAGTATTGTAAATAAGCAGTGTTGAGGAGTGACTAAATGCATTTATTTAGAATACTCATTTTGAGTAACTGAGGGTATTTAGAATACAGTTACTTTCCAAATATCAAGTGGAAACATCCCAGCATCAATCATTACATTTCAGCTCCGTATTGCACATTATTCAGAAAAAACTTTTAATGTTTTTAATATTCAAAGTATGCAGAATACAGTACTCTGATTAGACTAGTAATGGAATACATTACAAAATACACTTTGAGGCAAGTATTCAGTATTCAGTAACTAAATACAATTTCAAAGTATTCTCCCTAACACTGTAAATAATATATTAAGTGGGATAATGTATAGAACGCTGGTCTTTATCGAGAAAATAAGTACCTTCAGGGCGAACTGGTTTCAGCCCTGAAATTCTACAAGAAGCTAAGCAGCTAAGAATTCTAAAGGTTAACCTATTAATGTCATAATGCACATGGTTTATGGTTAACACCGCTGCAAATACTGTGAAACAAAAGTCAGACAAAGTGTTGCAAAAAGTGTTTTTTTTCTTTTTGGATATGCACCACTCTTTCAAATGTTATGTCACTCAGCACACTGTTTCTGAATGTGTGTGGCTTTGTGTGTTAATCAACACTTCTCACTATTAAAATTTTTACTGACATCAACATGCGTATAACCAGACTATCCCTGGAGGTGGAAGACGCGGGTGCTGATGAGCTCTGCTCTGATCAAATGGATCTATCTGCCGGACTTCTACACCATTCCAAACTCAAAGAACCTCATAGGTGGGTTGTAGATTTGTCCTTGCTTGACTGCGGTGTTGTGGGTGCCCTGACCGCACTCTCTCTCTCCACAGCTGACTTTGTGCTGCTGATGTGCGCCGCCCAGCAGTGGAAGGTCTTTGAGTGTGAGCGTGTGGAGGAGTGGATGGTCCTGGCCGGGGAGAACACTGACGATGCCGACCCCATGGAAGGGCGTCTGTTCAACCCAGCGCCCAACTTCGTCAACTGCAGGTCCCTCTGTCTGCGCCGGCCTCCCTCGGTTCAGGTGGACGTGTGTGTGTTCTGACTGTGTGTGTTTTACAGGAGTTATCTGGACATGGCGAAAGTGCTGGTGTTCCGCTACTTCTACTGGTTCGTCCTGGCTGTGGTTTTCGTCACTGGAGCCACCCGGATATCAGCGTTTGGACTGGGTTATCTTGTGGCCTGCTTCTCTTTCCTTCTCTTTGGAACACAGTTGCTCCTGAAGCCGTCAAGGACCCGGCTTGTGTTGTGGGATTGCCTCATCATCTATAACGTTGCTGTCATCATATCCAAAAACATGCTTTCAGTGAGTTTCTCTTTTAAGCATCGGAGTAGATTCAAAGTCCAGGTTTTTAATTAATTAATTAATTTATGTTTCTATTTCTTTTGTGCTCATACATATTGTGTGTGGTAGATCCTGGCTTGTGTGTTTGTCAAGGAGATGCAGAATGGCTTCTGTTGGGTTATCCAACTCTTCAGCCTGGTTTGCACAGTCAAAGGCTACTACGACCGTAAGTCCTGCCATGTGAAGATACACCCTTACACACCCTAAAATGTCATCGCACAATGCTCATGTCATCTTCAGCACTGGCCCTACCATAATTAACAATGAAATTAAAGTCTTCTGAGGGAAGCATTCAGCATTAGCTGAAAGAGCCAAAGTATTAAAAGTATACTCCACTGTAAACAAACGTTCTTTAGCTGTCATCTGTACTTGCCAGTTTATGTGTTATGGACATTTCAAGTCTCATCCAAGGAGCTTCATCAGCGACTAATGATCTTCTTTTAGCAACAGGCTGAATATATACTGAGTTGATTTATGATTGGTACCACCCATTTTGCTGTGTGCAGCAAAGGCAGTGGAAGACCGTAGCTGCAGCCTTCCTGTGGAAGAGGCTGGGATAATCTGGGACGGGATCTGTTTTCTGTGCCTTCTTCTGCAGCGCAGAGTCTTCCTCAGCTTCTATTTCCTCCATGTAACAACTGAGTTGCAGGCCTCAGCACGCCAGGCTTCACGGTAACCTCCAATTCACACAAACCTCACTGGATCTGAACTGCTTCGGCATCTGCTAACACATGCATTTTATTCAGAGGGTTTGAACTGTTTAAGGCCAGCATCATCAAGAACATCAAATATCGACAGCAGCTGGAGCAGAAGTCTCTTTCGCAGCTCAAGAGATCGTGAGTTAGTCCAGTAAAATTTGAAAGAGTGTGCATTGTTAAAGAGTATAAATGATACAAAGATATAGGCCTTTCTTCATTCTTGTCTCTGTGCTGTCATCTCACAGAATGCAGCGAATCCGAGCCAGACAGCAAAAATACAGAGATGGACACAAAGCACATGAACATCCCGACCCTGATGCTGAAGGTACTGTAATGTTGTAATGTAGAGAGTTTTAAACCCACACTCTGCAAAACATTGATGTCATAATTACCACATTAATCACAGATTATCGCAAATTAATAGTTGTATGCTTTTCACCTGACTCACTTCTGTATCTTGAGCATGCACGGCTACCTAAAAGGTGCCCAGGCTCAGTTCATTAGTCTCAGAAGCTGCGCTAATGTCACGCCGTAAGATTGCGCATACAATCCACAGATGTTTGTTTGTTTTTTAATTTTCAAAATGTAATGAGATAATTAACATTTTCAAATGTATGTTATGCCACAAACACAAACATAAATATATGTTGTATTATCCAACCTCCTAACCAAGTTCTGCTCTTTTCAGCTGAGAGCCAACAGGAGCAGAAGCAATCCAATAAGAAGTGGTACCGACCATGGTTGGACCATGCGACAGGTGAAGCCATAACAGGCCATGACTTGGTCATATGCGCAGTATAAGTTTGTGCCAGTTTGTGTAGGTATCTCATTTGCTTGTGTGCAGTGCTCCACTCGGGGGACTATTATCTTTTTGAGTCGGACAGTGAAGATGAGGAGGAGCAGCAAGCTGAAGACCAAAAGCCTCAGAAGCAGACAGCTTGCCAGGTCAGACTCCCTCTTTCTACCCAAGCTCATTATTGTGTGATCAGAGATTTATTTTTATGTGATAATTGAAATGAAGTCTCATAGAAGATAAAATATTGAGATAGATAGATATTAAATGATCTATTATTACTATCAGAGGCATCATAGCAGTTGTGGTAACAATGACTGGTTTGTCAGTTGGCGTACCAGGCCTGGGTGAGCAGTGTGA
Organism: Gobius niger; assembly: GCF_951799975.1. NCBI lineage: Eukaryota > Metazoa > Chordata > Actinopteri > Gobiiformes > Gobiidae > Gobius > Gobius niger. Next base: position 18,784,234 of record NC_136858.1, read on the forward strand.
AGGGGGCTCTGAGGGAAAGGCAGAAGAGACAGAAGCAGCTGCGGCGAATGGAGAAGGCAAGACTCCAGCAGGCCCACTCCAACGCCGGTCTGGACACAAGTCACTGCTATACACTTTAGTCCTATAATGACATAACATGAAGTGAACATGAACTTGTATGGCAGGTGGTGCAGACAATGATGTGTTTGAGGAGCCTGATGAGCGGGAGGACAGTGAGGAACCAGAGGAGCAGGTCTCTGGTACGGTCCCTGAGCTCCTTTATCTCTGTGGCTTCAGGTGACACTAGCTGACCGTCTTGTTGTCCCACAGGACATGGGGAGATGGTCCAGAGAATCCTGGACCTCTTGCGCTTCCTGTGGGCCATAGTCTTGGCCATGGTGGATGGACTGACGCAGTGGCTCAATCTTCTGACCAAACAGTATAGAGAAACCTCCACCGTGCTGTGCAATGAGCGCTACTCCATGATCCACAAGATCCAGCAGGTAAAAGTCACGGGCTACTGACAGATGAAAATTAGTTTCTGATAGACCAGTGTGAACTTTTCCAAAAGGTGTCAAACACAAACTCTTTTTAAATCCCTCTCCCCAGCACCAGACTACAGCATCCACAGACGAGCTGCTGTCCCAGGGAAGTGAAAGTCATACACTGGAGACCTGTCTGGATGAGACCGATGCTGACAACTCCAGATACAGGTCAGAGTCTGTGTCTTTTGCCTCCATTGCTGTGTGTTTTGAGTTATATCACATTCACAGTATAATCATGTTTATGTTATTGACCCAAGGATGTAATGTGTCAATGATAGATTGTAGAAAGCTCTTTGAAACATGTTTTTGAAACTGTATATTTCCAGTTGCCTGGATGTGGATGGTCAGGGGGTCCCAGGTCAATCGACCCCCAGGCCAATGCTGGCCAGCACTGGAAATCTGCTGAGTCTGGGTCTCTCCAGCAACAGCCTTGAACTGATCCCAGATTTGCCCAAACAGCAGCGGCACTCCAGAACAGCCAGTGAGCTTCTGGGAGAGAGGTACTCGCACAACACATCACTGCTTTATTTTTTTTATATGAAAGCCCAAACATTATTGAATAAATGCTTTAACTCAAAGAAACAAACCATTAGAATCTCCAAAGGAGAAAAGGAGTATACTGTTCCACGATCCATGAGAGAATCCTTGTTCTATCCTTGGACTTTTTCATGTCACTAACATTATAAGCAGCACTTTTCCCAGATTGTTTTCTGACACTTATCTGCTGTAAAACTAGGGCTGGGCGATTTTGGAAAAAAAATAATCACGATTATTTTCCCCATATTGAAATTAAACAAATTAAATACATCTTACAGACTCATAAAACTAGATACATCTTTTATTCAAACCTCAGCTCTAACAAAAACAAATGCTTTTCTCCAGTTTCATCTAACACACAAAAGTCTTCCATTGTCTCGTCCACACTCCCAAACTAGGTATTGTTTGTGCCAAAGAAATGGCTGTAAACCTGTCGATCAGAAAGCTCTATGACGATTATTGAGATTGAGCAAATTAGTTGAATAAAAAATAAATTAAAAAATTACATTTCGATTAATTGCCCAGCCCTATGTAAAACTATGATCACTTACTATATGCATTATCCCTGATTAGTTATTAAAAAGAAACCCTTTTCCTGTGCAGACAGTTCTACATTGAAGAGCTGGAGCAGAGCAGAGATTTCTACAACACCCAGAACCGTTTGCTGAAACTGCTGTTCGCCCTCTACAACCTGCTGGCTGCTAACTCTGAGCTGGTGTGCTACCTCATCATTGTCCTCAACAACGTAGTGAGTGCGTCAGTCATCTCTCTGGTGCTGCCCATCCTGGTATTCCTGTGGGCCATGCTCTCTGTGCCCAGACCCACCAAACGCTTCTGGATGACTGCTATCGTCTACACTCAGGTATATCAACATAAGCATAATGAAATGTACAACTGAAAACAACTTTTAGTTATGTCCAAACTGCAACTCAGCTGAATATTATGAACTGTTTTTGTTCCATACTGTAGGTGATGGTGATGGTCAAGTACCTCTTTCAGTTCGGCTTCTTCCCCTGGAACAGCGTTTATGAGTTGACCGTAAACGAAGACAAACCTTTTTTCCCGCCTCGCATCCTGGGCCTTGAGAAGTCCGACAACTACATCAAATATGACCTTCTGCAGCTTCTGGCCCTGTTCTTCCACAGATCTCTGCTCATGGTGCTCACTCCCTTGTGTCCAGAATGTTCCATTGCAATACTACTTCAGTCATAGCACCAATTGTTCTTCATGCCTTACTTCTGTGAGTAATATGAGCGGTGCATCTCTGTTTAACAGCGCTACGGTTTGTGGGACCATGAAGGGCCCATTGAGGAGCAGCCCGTTTCACCTCAGAGCGGCTCTGATGATTGTATAAAAGCAGACGTGTGTGAGGAGGGCGTGAGGAAGGAAAGTGAAGAGGAACAGTTGGTCATCACAGAAGTAAGACAGCTGTTTATTCTAACAAGATAACAGCTGGGAGCTTAAAACATGTCTTCTAACGACCTTTGTTGACCAGAACCCAGTGGAGTATACTGTGTCGAGGAGTGCCGCACTGGCTCCTACACCGCCCCCTACTGTTGATTCTGATACCACTATGTCAGTGGATGAACAGGGGTCTATAGGCCTTGACCCGTCAAACCCCCAGGAACAGACACAGACCACAGAGCCATCACCGAAGAAGAGCAGCCTCCGCTTCCGCAAAAAGAAGACCAAGAAACACCAGACGATGAGTCAGTGTTAGACAACGTTACTGGTCTTTTTATTTTTATTATCGACTATAAGTGTACTGGGTAATTGTGGTTGCAGTAACACTAAAATCCAGCTATGGGACCAGACAAGGGATCTCCAACAAGTAGCTCCCCAGACCTTTCTAGGTAGCTCACCAAAGGCCCCTTTCTACATAAGATAGATGCACATTGGGCTAAAATAGTAACATGGACAAAACTGAAGTAATTTTCTGTGTTGAAATAACATGGCTCTGACGCTCCAGTATCTTCAAAGTATGAGTAGCTCTCAACACAAGAAAAATAAGAGTTTAGTTTTCCTCTTTTTATTCCAGACACAATATAGAAAGTCTTTGGGGAGCTACATGGGAAATGGTGGAGAGCTAGACTGACTATTTTTCAAAGAATATAATCAGGGTGATTAAGGTACTTTCTTTTTTCGTTATGATTTAAAAAGAGCACACTCTGTTTTTCACTACAAATGGCTTCACACAACCACTAACTATGAGTGAAAAAAAAACCTTTTTGTTTTATCATATTCTTTGAAAAACGGTCAAAAAAATTGTCAAAATTTCAGCCAGGGTATGTAAACTTTTGCGCACAACTGTACCTTGTGAGCTTCAGGTTGTGGAGCTACAGATTCAGAGTTAAAGTTGTGGTGATTTAACACATTACTTCTTGTCCATTCATCTACAACATTGTGATCCTAGCTGAGGCCTCAGGAGACACACCAGAGCCAGACGTTTCTGAAGGTAAACCAGAGAAGAACAAAAAATCGAAAAGTAAAAGAAGAGAGGCTGCCAATCAGCGCCTGCTGGCCATGGGACAAAAGCTGAAACACATCTGTGTATCTGGGTGAGTCACGGTCTTGCCAGGCCACTAAAATATTCAGCCGAAACACAATAGTACAAGTACCACCAACATATTTAAGCCCAAGGGGCCAGTGGTTGTTGAAAAAGTGATTGTGTTAAGCCTGGTTGTTTGCAGTTTCCAGGCGGTGTATCAGCCCACTCAGAGCTTCTTCAAAGACATTGTACATGCTGAGTACCGCGCTGCCACTGACGTCTACGCCTTCATGTTCCTCACTGATGTGATCGACTTCATCATCATTGTATTCGGTTTCTGGGCCTTTGGGGTATGGTGGCAATGAAAGCGTGAAAGTAAATGTAAAGAAAATAAATGTGTGTGTGTTGTAAACGTTTCATACTGTTGTATGCAGAAACACAGTGCGGCCGCAGACATCGCCTCCTCTCTGTCCGAGGACCAGGTTCCTGAGGCCTTCCTGGTGATGCTGCTCATTCAGTTCAGCACCATGATCATTGACCGAGCACTGTACCTGCGCAAGGCTGTCCTGGGAAAACTCATCTTCCAGGTTTACCCTCATACATCCTCTTCTTACTTGTTTTCAACTCTTTTATACTTTGTGTGTGTACGCTCTTTTTTGTTACCTTACTGAGCTGCTAAATGTGCTGAAAAGTGAAATTCAGACCAGAATGATATAAAGGTTTAGTGGTCTGGTCTCTATTGCACAAAATGAAGACAGCTCCTATAGTGTTAAAATTAAATACTGCGTGTCTGATATAAATTAAAATTTCACATTACATTTTACAACCATTTTAAAGTAAATGTAAATACTACTACTATTTTCACATAAATACTCCCAAATACCAATTCTTGTTCCTGGTGTGTGCAGGTGATCCTGGTGTTTGGCATCCACATCTGGATGTTCTTCATCCTGCCTGCAGTCACTGAGAGGTGAGTCTCCACATTACCTCCACTCCTCTGTGTGATAAGGCATCAGAGACATGTGTGCTCTTCTGTTGCAGGAAGTTTAATCAGAACTTCGTGGCCCAGCTCTGGTACTTTGTCAAGTGCGTGTACTTTGGCCTATCAGCGTACCAGATCCGCTGTGGCTATCCAACCCGTATACTCGGCAACTTCCTGACCAAGAAGTACAACCATCTCAACCTCTTCCTCTTCCAGGGGTATGAGCCTAACTACTCAGGTCACAGTTCCACATGTTAAGAGCCGTTCACTGATTTGGCGGCTTGTGCTTAGATTTCGTTTGGTGCCGTTCCTGGTTGAGTTGCGAGCCGTCATGGACTGGGTTTGGACGGACACCACTCTGTCTCTGTCCGACTGGATGTGTGTGGAGGACATCTACGCCAATATCTTTATCATTAAGTGCAGCCGTGAGACAGAGAAAGTATGAACCCGCTCCAGATACTACTCAGCTCAAGGGGCAAAACATGCAGTCAGTGCTTCATTTAATTATGCTTTTTTTTTATTATTCAGAAATATCCACAGCCAAAAGGACAGAAGAAGAAGAAAATCGTCAAATACGGGATGGGGGGGCTCATCATCTTTTTCTTAATTTGCATCATCTGGTTCCCTCTGCTCTTTATCTCATTGGTCAGATCGGTTGTGGGCGTGGTCAACCACCCCATTGACGTCACTGTGACTGTCAAACTCGGAGGCTACGAGGTACATTGCGTCGAAGTCCATTCTGTAATCCACATGATTTGCTTTTCAAACTGATCATTGCTTTGCGTGTCTGTAGCCTCTGTTCACCATGAGCGTTCAACAGCAGTCCATCAAACCCTACACTGAAAAAGACTTTGAGAACCTCACCGAGAGATTCGGGGGCAACGCGGTACACACACAAATTAAAATCACAGTTTTTCGGGTTTGATTTCTGAGGTGGTTGTTTGTTTTGAGGAGTTCCTTTCCCTCCATCCAAGAATGTGTGTGTATGTATTTCAGGTGGCCATGCAGTTTATCACTCTGTACAGTTCTGAAGACATCGTCACGGCCATGATTGAGGGCAGCTCCGGCTCTGTGTGGAGAATCAGCCCCCCCAGTCGACAGGAGCTCATCAAGGAGCTGCTGGAGAGTCAGGTGGACTTAACGCTGAGGCTGGCCTGGATCTTCCAGAGGTACATCATTCAACTGCCAATGAATCACTCAAGGCACAAAGTGTTGCTGGATCACTGATATTTCTACCCCTCCACAGAGATTTAGGAAAAGGAGGGACTGTAGAGCACACCTTTGACAAACACTCCATTGACCTGGAGCCTGGCAGTCCAGTCCGATCCGAGCTGGCCTCTCTGCTGCAGGGCAATCGTACCAAACCTGTGTAAGTCGCCCGGAAGGATGAGACACAGAGAGGACACTATCAGTGTTTAACAAGTGATGTTGTCTTTAGGCTTGTGCCCCACATGTTTCCAAACTTCATTCGAGCCCCGAACGGCGCGGAGGCCAAACCAGTCAGTCAGCTGTATAAAGGTTGGCACATTAACCACATTCACAGGCTTTCAGCCTGAAGCAAGCGTTTAAGTGTGATCTGTTGTTGCAGGAGATGAGGAGGGCTACCTTAACATCACCCTGTCCCTGATGAGTGACAAGTCCCTGAGGAGCAGCGGAACTCCGGAGTGGTGGGACATTGCCATTGCAGGCTGTGCCTCCTCCTCCTCATCGTGTGGGGTCCTGCCCATGGTCATTTTCAACGACAAAGTCAGTCCCCCCAGTCTGGGCTTCTTGGCTGGATACGGGTGAGCTTCTTATCTGCTCCTCACTCTGGTCTGTGGTTTTATTTATCTTATAGCTTTAGAATAATACTTCATTCAGTACCATTGTGTGTGGTACTGCACTTTCAATTTTTGGCTTAAATTCTATAACAGGGTCATGATTAACAGGGTTGATAGAACTCTGTTAATCATTATGGCCCTTGAATTGAATAGAATTACTGTATTACTGTATACAGTATATATACTGTATTGTCTTGGCCTGTCCAACAGATCCTCCTTTTCAACTCCTTATCAATTTACAAACTTAAAGCTCTTATTGTATTTTACACAATGATTACATGACTAGTAAAGTCCATTTGTGCTCCATAAATATGTACACCCACACTCATTTTCAGCAGCAAATACTGAGCCATAACATTTGTTTTATAATGTTATTAGGATGTATCGTAGTGAAGATTAAGTCCTTCTTGCTCATGCGGTCAGAAAGATTAACAAGTAACTTCTTCTTCGTCACACTTTCTGACTACAAGAGCGAAGAAGAAGCTTCGGTCGATAGAAGTGTCCTCCATTCAATCAGCTTCACTATGATGAATACTTTCTGGACGACTGACAGCCTGCACAAACTTATTAGGATGTAGTAATAGTAGTAATAATGGCTTGCACTTATATTGTGCATTACAAGCTTTACAAGCTTCTCAAAGCACAACACTGTCATTAATCATTAGCTTTACACTCATTGTGGTAAGTCATCATTGTAGCCACCGCAGCCCTGGGGTCTGACAGAAGAATGGCTGCCAATCTACACAGGCAAGACAGCGTCAGTGAAAGCCACAATTCCAACAGCCAACCCTCCATTTATAAGACGACCTGACCTACTGCTGCCGTAATAAAGCCATGTTGAATTGACTCCTTTCTGTGTCCAGGATCATGGGCCTGTACGTGTCGGTGGTCCTGGTGATTGGGAAGTTTGTGCGCGGATTCTTCAGTGAGATTTCTCACTCCATCATGTTCGAGGAGCTGCCATGTGTGGACCGCATCCTCAAGCTGTGCACAGACATCTTCCTGGTTTGTATATACAGTATCTTCAGCTCGGTGCACTCATGGACGCAGTGCTCAAGAGCATGTGTATGTTTCAGGTGCGGGAAACAGGAGAGCTGGAGCTGGAGGAGGAGCTTTACTCTAAGATCATCTTCCTCTATCGTTCTCCAGAGACAATGATTAAATGGACCAGAGACAATCACAGCTCTGACCATGGGAGACGCTGACTGTACACTTTAAACTGAAGAAAGGACACTAATTGAAGCAGGGCAACACTACCATGTTCTTTACGTGGGATATGTCCAGACCAAGGCAGTGAAAGAGGAGCAGAAGCCTTTCCTCTGCGTCACAGAGCTGCACTGCAATGAAGATGCTACAGGCATGCACAGACAAGCGATGCAGAGTGACGTCTTTAAGAGAACTCATGCTGCCAAAACGTGTTGATGACACAGAGCAGGGGTGATGTAGTTGTATTTTGTGACGGTCGAAGCCTCAGTGACTAAAGCAACTGTAAGACGTGAAAAGCACTTCTGGTTTCATGAACCACAGATTACTCAGCATTTGTGACTATTGTATTGTATGTTTTTGATGCCCCAGTGCCTTTGAAATAAGTGTTTTATTTTGTCTTAAAATGACAGAGCCTAAATTATTTCACAAATGTGTTATGACTTTAATTTTTGCAGAATTCAGAATTTTGATCCTGTCTTTTTCAAGACAGTTAATATTGTATTGCACACACTAATTGCAGTTTCAAACTGTATTTGTCAGGAAGGTACAAATTAAAGTCTTACTGGATCTGTGGGATGTCCTCTTTTGAGGCTGGATTCACCTCCAGTCTGGGATGAAAATTAGCACCTCCAAATCCGAGGCCATGGTTCTCCTCCGGGAAAAGGTGGCTTCCTCTCTTCAGGTCGGTGGGGAGTCCTTGCCTCAATAGAAGGAGTTGAAGTATCTCGGGGTCATGGGAGGGTCGGATGGAGCGTGAGATCGTCAGATGGATCGTTGTAGTGTCGGCAGTGATGCGGTCGCTGTATTGGACTGTTGTGGTGAAGAGGGAGCTGAGTCGGGGGGCAAAGCTCTTTATTTATCGAACGATCTGCATTCCCACCCTCACCTATGGTCATGGTGATCTGGGATCCGAGGCCAAAACTGCGGATACAAGTGGCCGAAATTAGTTTCCTTTGCAGGGTGGCTGGGCACGCCCTTCGAGATTGGGTGAGGTCAGTTACCCGGGAACATCTCGGAGTAGAATCGCTGCTCCTTCACGTCGAAAGGAGCCAGCTTAGGTGGCTCAAGCATCTGTTTCGGATGCCTCCTGGTCGCCTCCCTATAGGGAAGTCTATGAATCTCAGCTCAGACTGCTGTTTCTGTGACCCTGGATAAAGCACAAGGAAATGAATGGATGGGTGGACGGATGGATAGAATAGATAAGTGCTACTTGTTGCTAAAAAGTCTATAATTAAAATTAGGTTTTTCATTTTATTTATGTTGTGCAAGAAGGGCAGCATATTTTTTCTCTGTTGAATTGGTCAGATCACATAGATATTGTCTAAAATTGTAAATTGTGATAAATCAAGTAACAAGCTAGAATGCAGTTTTACTGGGGTTTCCAGTGATTTAAACAACCACTTTTGTGTAGTGTCAGACCAAAAAGAAGCTTTACCCATTTGGAAACCTCTATAAAAATGTCTAAAAATGACCATTATAATATTTCTATCTTATTTTGGATGCACACAAAAAGTGCTACCTGTGGTCTGAGGTAGTAGTACTGAGTTACATTTACTCAAGTACAAATTTTTGAAAAAACTGTTCTTATTAGAGCATATATCCATCAATACTTTTAACAACTTCTACTTGAGTAACATTGTAATGAAAAGAAAAGCGTTATGTCGACCTAAATTAGAAGTAGTTTGTGTTTCATGCCCCCCTTTTTTCTGCAATAATAATTTCTAATGATTTTTCATTGGTATTTTCTTTCGAAATATTAGGATTTTCACATTATTACAAATTTTGTTTCTGATATTTTACATATATCACAACTGAAACTTAAGTTTCACAGTACTCAAGCAACAAGTGCTTTTTACTTTAGTATTTATTCGGGTCACCACTTACTTGCACTTGAGTAAGAATATTTCAAAGTAACGTTACTCTTACTTGAGTGAATATTTTGGCTACTCTGCCCACCTCTGCCTGTGGTCTTGTGTCTCAACACACTTGACTTAACTTCCCTGTGTCATTTGACTGTGTGTTTGGTGGAGGACAGGGATCTCATATGCAGCAGCCGTGAATCTTCCCTGTAGCAGTGACTGGTCAATATAATGATCATGATAAAAATAAATATCTTTGGGTTAAACCATGGAACATAAAACAGGACAACATGTGGCAGTGCTTACCATTCCACAGCAGCAGGGGGCGGTAAAGCGCGCGGAGCAGATAATCCGGAAGCAACATGCACAGTGCACTGCTCAGCCAAAATCAAAACAAATCGTTAGATCGCTGAATGGATGAATGGATGAACTGTCTCGGAGAGAGGAGGATCAGCGGCTGATAAATCTCCTCTCGACGGCCAGGTGAGCCTTGTGTGTCTTTGTCTTGTAACACTGTTGTGTAGAGTATGAATAGTGGGTCATCCCCACTATTCATACTCTACACAGAAAACAGCCACACAAAATAGAGTTAAAATGTGCTATCTGGTAAATGGCCAAGTTGAATATTAACATTTGACACCACTTTATTCAGGAGACACAATGCAGCCCCCTCTTGTGGTGACCGCTCACATTGATGTTTTGCTGCTGCTCGTCTCTGGGCTGGCCCTATGGACCAGGCTGAGCGGACTGAACTACCCCAACTCTGTGGTGTGAGTCTGTAACATCCCGTTTGCATGGCTCATTTATCTTTTAGGCTAATGTAGCTGTAAAATATTGCTTCTCTCCTTTACTTTCTTTCTAACTTGAACTGTACTCCTAATTACATTGACCTAGTGATACTGTGAAGCAATCCAATACACTCAAACCTTTTAACCCCCGAGTCTTACCATTCATTCAATGCCTGCAGTAATTTCCCCTTTCACAATTGTGTACAATCAAATGCAATAACAAATTCAACTCACCTAATGAAGATTTGTTGTGGATTTATTGAAAAATAGTGATGATACAGAAAGGAAAACGCCCATGGGTGACCAATTGACAAGTGAAAAGATGAGAGTCTAGGTGCGAACACAGGAGAGAGTAACACCAGCCTCCAGCTGGGGCAAAGTGTGCTCTTACCCCCTAAGTTCACTTGGCTCGACTAACACCGTCCACGAGGGCTAAGAGGTCTAGGCAGTCTTATCACAAATGGAGATTTAAGATCAGATTCAATAGGAAAGACAGTTGAACGTTTACAGTTCGAGTACACCAAGCCAAGTGCCCTGCAAACGATCAACCAAGAAGTTGACCCGATGGTCTGAGGAACACTGGGCGAGGTTTACATTTTATACAGCAACATCAAAGATCTCATACGTCATTTTACATACGTCAGCACATCTGTTATTTTATATATTCCAATTCCAACATTCTGTGCTTAAACTCGAAGTTAACCTTTCTCCAGTCTCGTGTGGTTTCAGATACATCAGCACGCCTGTGTTTTTAGAAGGTCAGCCTCCTTCCATTGTCGTGTGTTTGGGGCTTTTTGTTCTTCTTAGATGGGCCCTTGGTCAAGGTGTTGCTTGTGCACATAGGCTTGTGGTCAGGGCCTCGTTCCACCATATTGATCTGTAACTCTTTTGACCTGTCACCACATCTTTGTTTATTTCATAACAATTTGAGTTGTCATGGCGATTGCCCCAAAGGGTGAATTCTGCCCTCCAACCGGAGATCATCATAATACACAAATATCTTGAGTGCTACTGTCATAGACCGTCACCGACCATTGTACCAACAATGAGTTAAACTTTGCATTACTCATCTTTATATTGAAGAAATTAAGCTTTAGATTTAGAAGTATTGCCTTATGAGCTTGGTTAATAATTGGTTAGCATTATAGTCTGATTGTCCATTGTTTCTTTCTGTGATATTGTTTTTGCCCTGTTTCTTAGGTTTGATGAGGTCTACTATGGACAGTTTGTGTCTCTTTACATGAAAAGAGTCTTCTTCATTGATGACAGTGGCCCTCCGCTTGGACACATGATTCTGTCTGCAGGAGGTTAGTGTTGTGATGGATACAATATTTATTGTACTTAAGCTGAAATAGTTAGTGAAATAGTTTTATTCAAATAGTAAAATCAATCCAATAGCAGAAATTTTAATAGACACAGGTAAGGTTCCAATACTTTTTCAGTTGATAAATATCGAAAGAAATGTTCCCTGGGAAAAGCTTGCAACCCAGTGAAAAGTGTTCAGCGACCATTTGGGCCCCGACCCACCAGTTGAGAAAAACTGATCTGGACGGTACTTTATAGTTGATTTGTAGTGTGAGAGACTTGTCATTCTTTTTTTCAGCGTATATTGGAGGGTTTGATGGAAATTTTGTGTGGAACAGAATTGGAGCAGGTAAGTGAACTTGTGATGACATAGTTATGATGTATGTTTGTGTAAAGTATTACAAAGTATTTGGACTCTGTGGTTATGTGTGCAGAGTACCCAGACGGTGTGAGTGTGTGGAGTCTGCGGCTCCTCCCTGCTTTGTGCGGGGCCTTCAGTGTGCCTCTGGTCTACAGTCTCTCTCTGGAGCTCGGAGCGTCTTACCTGTCTGCACTGGGGGCAGCGCTGCTCTTTTTGCTTGGTCAGAAGTAATTCATCTCGTTATCTTGACAGTGTTTGCAATAGTGGATAATATGCATTTTTTTATATATATACTCTTTAACACATCCACATAAAACACCAGCCCAGCTCTGGTACGCAGGCAGTGTGACTAATGTACTATAGTTTTTTTTTAACTGAAGCCAAGCTGAACATTTTTATACACCAAAAGTATTTTGTAAATGTTCTCAAACGTAATGAAGAGAACATTTCACTCAGCCTAAAACAAGGCCTTACAAATTTCAGGAAAAGCCCCTTGAGATGCAGCATCTTGTTTACAAAGGGGTCCTTGACGTATGAAATTAACATAAACATCAACAATTTAAAAAATTGAATTCTTACACTTATGGTCAAGGTCAAGGTGCCCCAAAGTACTTTCCATATTCTGTGCAAAAATACAGACACACAAAAAAACATATTACTGCAACAATGTACAAAAAGTAAAAACTGCAGCATAATCAAAATGTCTAGGTCACTCAATAAAACAACTGTGATTTCCAGAGAATGCACTAATCGTGCAGTCCCGGTTCATGCTGCTGGAGTCTGTTCTCATCTTCTTCATGCTCCTGTCTTTCTTTTGTTACCTGCGGTTCCACAACACATGTCACAGGTAAGGCTCAACATTTCTAGACTCCACCACTTTGTCAGATGTTGCTTGTTTGATATTATTAAAACATATATTACAATTGATTAAAACTTAATATTATATTGCTAAAAATGTTAAATATTATTTATTTTTCTGTAGGTCCTGGTTCAGTTACTGCTGGCTGCTTCTCTCTGGAGCCTCCATTGCAGTGGCAATAGGGTACAACCCAATTCAAATCATTAAAGTGAAAGATTTTCAACAATGTACGATAGACACAGAACATGGTTTGTATGTGGTCTGTGCTTAGGGTCAAGTACATGGGCTTGTTGTCGTACCTGCTGCTGTTAGGTGTGGCCTGTGTGCACACATGGAGCCTGATTGGAGACCGAGCTCTGAGCCATGTGAGTTCTTTGTGCAACAGAAGCTGAAATGCAGTTGTAGCTTTGTCTAACTCACATCTCTGTGTGTGATAGCTGAGTGTATGTGTGCATGCCGTCTGTCGAGCAGTGTGTTTGGTGGTAGTGCCTGTTCTTCTTTATGTGTTCTGGTTCTACATCCACCTCAGCCTCCTCCACCGCAGTGGGCCCCACGACCAGCTCATGAGCTCTGCTTTTCAAGCAACTCTTGAGGTACACACACTTGGCCCTCCTTCTGTTAAAAAACAGGCTCAAAGCTAAGGGCTGAAGGCCGTTTCTGTACCTTCAGGGAGGGCTCTCTAGGATCACTCAAGGACAGCCACTTGAAGTGGCCTATGGCAGCCAGGTGACCCTAAGAAGCTCCGCCTCCAACCCTGTGCCCTGCTGGCTTCACTCACACAAGGTCAACTACCCAATAAGGTGAGAGGGGCCAACAGTTCAAAATTATTTAAATTCACTTCTTCAGTTGTCACTAATAGCTTTGGCTTCTTTATTTATTTGACCTTTATTTAACCAGGAAAGTCCCACTGAGATTAAGAATCTCATTTTGAGACTAGTGTTTTTTTTATTTAGGCTTAAACAGTGATCATGATATCTATCTTGTGTCTGTTTAGGTATGAAAATGGGCGAGGCAGCTCCCACCAGCAACAAGTCACCTGCTACCCTTTCAAAGATGTCAACAACTGGTGGATTATCAAAGATCCAAGCAGGTTGTTAAAAACGTCTGCACTACTTTATCTTTTTATTAGGCTGTTTCCATATTTTATCTTTTCTAGACTAGACCAAGCCCTTGACAGAATAAGCCAATAGATTTGAATCATGTTCACTGTGCTGTCGTGTTTCAGGCACGAGCTGGTGGTGGGTAATCCTCCCAGGCCTGTCCGTCATGGAGATGTCATACAGTTGGTCCATGGAATGACTTCTCGCTTTCTCAACAGGTAAAATGCTGAATTTGTCCATTATGGCTTGTCAGATCAATTTTTAACAATTTTTAACAAATCCATTAGAACCTGTCGATTTGTTTCTGTTGTGCCAAAAAATCTTGAACGCAAATGTTCCTCTCTTGTCAGTCATGATGTAGCCGCTCCAATGAGCCCTCATGCCCAGGAGGTGTCTGGTTACATCAACTACAATGTCTCCATGGCTCCGCAGAACTTGTGGACAGTGGTAAATCATCATCTCTCTTTTTCCTAGTGTAAACCTTATGAGAAACTAATACAAAACACTTTTCTGCAATGGAATGGAAGCTTATGTGTATAGCGCTTTTCACATAAGTCGCCCAAAGGCTTTTAGCATTTTAGTTCTCTTGCTTTTTGATCTATATTGGTCTTGTTGGTCTTAAAGCTTGTGCCAATTACTGATAACATTTTCTTTTAATTTCTTCCTCAGGAAATAAGTAACAGGGAGAAAGACACAGAAGTTTGGAAGACTATTCTGTCAGATGTGCGACTGGTCCATCTCAACACGTCGGCTGTTCTCAAGGTACTTGGCTGTGTACTACTGCCTGATGTGTCTTTTCTTTGCTTATATGCATATATGTCCTTATGTTTGCACTTATAGTTGAGTGGGACATCTCTCCCTGACTGGGGCTTCCATCAGTTGGAGGTGATCGCGGAGAAGCTGTTCACGGCCCCGAGCAGCAGCCAGAGCTGGACCGTGGAAGAACACAGATATGGAACCAGTAAGTCTCCTTATCTTATTCTTCAAAGACTCTAAAATATGCCTGTATCTTCTTATGGCTTTGTTGTACATGTACAGGTCAAGAGCAGAGAGAACGAGAGCTGGAGCTTCATTCACCAACTCATATTGATGTTACCAGAAAAATCTCCTTTTGGGCCAAGTTTATTGAACTTCAGGTATCTCCGCCACACATTATACTTTTTTTAAATTGGTTTGTTCAACTAAAACGTGTTTGCGTTGGAAGTGGAAGATGCTCAAAGCCAAACAGGAAAACACTGAACACAAGTACAGTTCAACTCCATCTGAGTGGCTCACCCTTGAGACCAACATCGCATACTGGCTGCACTCTTCCACAAATGTAGGACAAAGCTCAGAAAAGCAGTAACACAGGAACTATACCCACCTCATGCCCCCCTGACCTCATTTTTCAGGCCCAGATCCACCTAATTGGGAATCCTGTGTCCTGGGCAATAGCCAACATGAGCCTGCTGGCCTATCAACTGCTGGCTATTTGCTACCTGCTACGGAGGAGGCGGGGCTTCAAGGACTTACCTGATGGTACACCCAAGACCATACTTTTGACTTATCATCTCTGCAGATTGCAGTTTAAGATCAGTTAGTTATTCTGACCGTTTGTCTTCTGTGCAGATGAGTGGAACCGGTTCATCTGTCTTGGCAGCGTGTGTGTTGGTGGGTGGATGGTGAACTTTGTGCCTTTCCTCCTGATGGAGAAGACTCTGTTCCTGTATCACTACCTACCAGCTCTCTGTTACCTGCACTTGTTAAGCCCTGCCCTCGTAGAGCATGTCCACTCTCACCTGCTGAGGTAAGGAAGGATTTTGTGTGTTTGGGTGAGCTGAAACACCATGGGAGCAATTTCTCTTTGTGGTGCAGCAAAAGCATGTCCAGTAGTATTAATATTTTTTCTCAACAGTGTGTTCATATTTATTTTTTTGCTGTCATTGCAGCAGTAAAGCTCAACGGCGTGCCTTGTCTGCGTGTGTGCTGGCTTTGGCAGTGTCTGTGTTGTTAGCCTATCAAAACTTCTGCCCTTTGACCTACGGCAGCCCACAGCTGTCGACTTCTCAACTGCAGAGACTCAAGTGGAGAAAGTCATGGGACATCCTGTACCGTCATCATTAGGCTCTGTTTACAAAGCTGGTTTTCTACTGTAAATTAAAGACGTGTATTATTCCAGAAACACCGGCTATGTGTGTTTTTGATTATTGCCGTCATTTTTTTCAATTGAATGAATAATGTTTATTGTTTTAAAATCTGATCTGAAATCGGATACAGACCTGTGTGTGTCAACAAAACAATGATCCTGTGAAATGAACATGGCTGCTCAACTCCTTCTATGAAGCCTGTTCCTTAAAGGTCGGGAAGCCGGCTGCGAGCTATGGACCCTCCGCAGTGCTCCAGAGCCTGTCAATCATAGATTTAGACTTCCACTTTTTATAGCTGATGTACAAAAATATGATGCATAGCCCAGCGTTGTCACTTGGGTCATGGCAATTTTTAGAAAAATAAATACTTTTTGGAGCCAGGCTTTTAAGCAGTTTAAACAAGGCCCAAAGCTCCATTGGAATCCTGTTTAGCAAGTGTTTCGTCGCCTCTGGCCACCAGGGTATGGTAATTACCTGCCATGAGTGGCCATGAGGACCAAAGTGAGGCGCATTCCCATTCTATCCCCATAGATACAGGTGCTCGTCATATAATTAGAATATCATGAAAAAGTGCTTTTACTTCTGTAATTCCGCTTAAAATGTGAAACTAATATATGATATAGACTCATTACATGCAAAGTGACATTATGTCAAGCCTTTGTTTGATATCATTTTGATGATTTTGGCTCACAGTCCATTTTTTAAATATTCTTCTTTTATGAGTTTTTAATTTGGGGTTTTTACGAGCTGTAAACTGCGATAATCATGAAATAAAACCTAGATCCTTCCAGTCGAAATGTTCTGCGCTTCACTGCACGTCACGTGGTTGAGTGAGTTGCCATGGTAACAGACGCTGGGACGCGGTGGAGGACATCCTCGGACGATTGTGTTGGGAAGGATTTTAAACTAAGAATGCTTTATTTTTATCAACACAAAGGTATAATGTTTTTAACCCCACTCGGCCCTGAGGCCACACGGGGGCTGAAAAACTGACTCACCCTCGACCCCCGGGTCAAAGGCAAAAGACAATGGCGAAAACTGACAGCAGACCTGTTCCCAGCGGGAAGGTGTACCGCCAACTCTTTGACGCTCAGGTAGGTTTAAGTGGAACAACAAACTTGAGAGAGCTGAGAAGTTAATACAGATAAATGACTAAAGGAAGATGCGCTCACGCCCAGACTTCAGCATACAGCTCACACTTCAGCAGGAAGTTGGCTCGGGGTGAATTTAATCAAGCTATTCAATTCTAGACATTTGTTACAATTGCACCAGTTACACCTAACATATAATATTCTGCATCTTGATATACGTTGTCAAGTCACATGTTAACGATGAATTTACAGGTGCAGTTGTCGAGGTCTCTGCTTGCTGGATGGAAAAATCAGAGTGCACAGAGTAACACACAGTGCAGCACAGCCAGCAGGTACAAAGAACAACACCAGAGTGTGTTGGCTGGATGTTCATGGTAAATACTTGGTGAGTACAAATACTAATTCTAATTATTCAACTTCACAATTTCAGTGAAAAAGAACCTGTTGACACAGACGACAGTGATGACGTGGGCGGACTCCCTGACTCTCTGGATTTGTGTAAAGTGTCACAATCATAACATGGTATTATCCTGTATGTTGATAAAACATTGATTTCTTGTACTCTAGTCACCAGTGGCTCCAGTTCAGATGTTGTTGAACGACTCACAAAAAAGAAAAGGACAAAGCACGAAGAAACGCTGAAACATCTTAACACAGAGCTGTCAGCCATGTCTAAGGTACACCGGGTTCACTTAGCCTACTTACTACAGCCAATGTACATCATGTTGTGTATATGTATATTGTGTGCTTATACTCCTCAGATACTTTACATACTGTGACTACATAACTGACAGAGTATGGTGCCAAAAAAGATAAATCCCCTTGATCAATGTCTATTATTGAGCCCCAAACAGCAACATTTTACAATTATTGACCTATATATTAAAGGCCAAACTAGCTCAATCTTATATTATCCATTATTAGTCTTTGAAGTTTTGTTACAGATTATCTACTTTACCTACATAGTATTTCACAATAAACTCCAGCTTCTGAAAAAGTACACTACCTTGTCCTTGCATTAAGGTACAGTTCTGGCATTTGCTTTTGACAGATATTTGAGGCACAGGTGAGAGCGGTGAGTGAGGAACTGCTGTGCTCTCTGCACGAGGTCGACATGAGACTCCGTGAGCTGAGCCACAAAGTGGAACTGACTGAAGAACTGAAGTTATACAGTCTACAGGTTAATGCATGATTTATTTATTTATTATTGTTTTATTGATTACCATAAATAATGTATTTATTCATTTTGTGCAGGACATGTGTTCTCTCTGGGAGGATGTAGAGCAGCAAGTGAATCTTAGACGGAGCAGAATCAAAGAGTTTTACTCAAATCTATGTCAGTCTGAAACACAGAGGACCGTCCAGGTCAGAGCACCTGGTCTCACTCTTGAACAGTTAACGTCTAACATCTTAACATGTACAGTATATTGTATGTGAAATACACAAATGTACCTAAATAATAATAAGAGCTATGGCTAATGTTTAGATTCAAGCTGTGCTGAAGAGTCACTGTGGTCTGCTGGAGACCATCAGCTTTTTACCGCTGTCTGACATCCATCGACTGCTTCACTCCAAGGCTACAGTAAGTCTTTGGACTTTGCTCCCATTTATCAAATGCAGAGAGGGGGTGAAATTAATGAGGCTATGTGGCATGATTCACAGCAGCTTTCAGTCCAGTTTTAAGATTTTACAGAATGTTTGGGCAAATTTTGGAAGTGGATAAATAAGTCAATTTTGCACTGGGCTTACAGGTTACCCATTGAATTATATATAATTGATCTAATTATATATATATTAGATTACATAGAATTACCTCAGAGGAGGACACTTATCCCACGGGGATATGCCCAATCCTGTCAGACCTTGGAAGCTAAGCAGGGAAGGGCCTGGTCGGTACTTGGATGGGAGACCGTTTAGTAACACCAGGAAGCCTAGCGAATGTAGTGAGTGAGTGAGTGGTTGGTGGTGGTCGGAGGGGCCGATGGCGCGGACTGGTTGCCTCGCTTCCGTCAGTCTACCCCAGGGCAGCTGTGGCTACAATAGTAGCTTACCACCACCGAGTATGGAGTGAACGAATAGTGCAATGTTAAGCGTCTTTGAGTGTCCAGAAAAGCGCTATATAAAACCGATGCATTATTATTATTATTTATCTTACTGACTCCACTCCTGCAGCTCTCTTCCTGATCTTGATTATTTATTGCTGGTGCGGTCCGCTTCTGACTGTACGCAGCTTTTGATCATCTGCTGATCTACTGCTTCTCCGTCTGCATGTCTGTCATTCACAGATGCTGAACCAGACTTTGTTGGCTAACCGGCGCAGTGTCTGCCAGCTGCGGCTTAACCTTTTGGTGGAGAACCTGCAGGGGGCGTCAGTGCTCCACCAGCTCTGGGAGGACTCGGTGGAACAGTGGAGGAACTGCAAAATCAACCAGATTATTCAGCAATTCAGGTTCCTCAAAGTTAATAGTGTAGATGTACGTTTGGGTGCCATTGGCTCTGTTTGACTTTGGTAATTGTTTGATGCCGTTTTTCTCTTCATTTTTTCTGTTTTTTTTGCAATGTTTCCATGCTCTGTTTTAATAAATAACTTTAATAACTTAAATAAGTTAATTAACTTTTCACTTCACACTTTAATGTTCAATTAAAATATGCACCGTAAGTAAAAATAAGCATTAACCTGTTAAGTTTCATCCATTAAGGCAGCACTAGTGGTAACGACTGAATGGAAGATACTATAAAAATCTTGATCATGTTACAGTGATTTGTGCTGCAAGGATTTGGATGAAGAGCTGTTCTGGGAGGGTGCAGAGATCAACAAAATCAAACAGAGACTCACAGAAGTTAGTGCTACACGCAGTGAGATCTTCAACAGCCTGTGGTCAGTGTCATATTTATGCACATTTTTCTACTGCTAGAGACTTCTCATCATGAACTGACTGCTTATTTTCTAGTTCTTTGGTCCCTCCCACCGGCACCCCTGATATGGTGTCTGACTGGTTTGAGCAGTTGAAAATCTTTAATCACCAAATTGGTAAATGTTCTCTGTCCTTTCATTTGTCCTTTCTTTGTATCTTCCTTTGGAATATTAAGAAGTAAAGAACGTTTGTTTTTGTGCATAGATGGTCTTCATGCTGACCTTCTGAGGTGCATTCGCAGCTGCTATGACCAGGCATGGCAGGAACGTCTGGAAGAGGTTCATCGCTGTGAGGTATCATTGGATGCTATTACAGTAATATTGATCCAGGAAGTTATTTTTTTTCTTTTCTTTTTGTTTATACTGTAGGACACTCTGCGAGAACTGCAGCTTCCACAGGCCCAGGTCACTAATATTGTATCCTCACGCCTCTTGCCTCTGATTGGTCAGAGCCAGAGGAAAGCTGATGAACAACTGGCTGCTTTTGATGTGATTAAGGCTTTAAATTTAGTTTTTATTCATATAGCTTTCATTGCCTAAATAACTCACTTCCCTGTGTTAAACAGGTGAGTAGTGACTCCATGAGCCGCCACAGTCTGTCAATGAGCAGCTCTGTGTTTAGCTTAATGCACCAGGCATTGTTTCTGTGGGAGGAACACTGCTCCAATCTCAAAAACGCAGAATCAAAAATTGAGCGAGATCTGGAGGAGCTGAAGCACATGCAGGGGGAACAGCTGCAGGTAAAATTGATGTCTTTTGGCATTTTAGTGAATCACGATCGCCACTGAAATGTGTATTTTAGAGAAAAAGACTCCACTTGGATGAACAGCTGAGTATACTGCGACAAGAAAGCGATGAAGATGCGCTAAATGTTTCCATGGATAAAGCACTGCTGGAGCTCCAGGAGCTTCATGACAGGTACTGCACAGAAAGAAAACTACAAGAGGCACCAAAATGAGCTGTCATATTAAAATAGGCCATTTTAATTGTATACATTATTCAGGATCTATTCAGTGATCTCTTCTTTGATTGATTATGTATGTTGTATTTACTGTTGAAATGCTGTGCCCCTGCTCTGGTTGTAGCTATAGTCAGAATCTGTTTGATCAGAACGTCGTTTTGGACAGACTCCCTGCAATGTATCTACACGAGCTCCAGAACTACAGCAGTCGACTCAGTATGTTCTTCTACCTCAGCAACGTCTACGCTCCGGTAATTGAACCGCTCCAACAGACCTCACACATACCGATTCCTGAGCCATTCTCTGACTACCAGCCTGGTGCCACATCATTGGGATGAGTCCCCGAGCGCCAGCCTATGCTGGCAGCTCGCTGCTCCTACAGGTCGCCCAGCGACATTGAGGATGGGTAAAATGCAGAGAACACATATCTCTACAGGGATTTCTCTACAGATATTAATAAAGTATAACTTAACTTAACTTAATTCTCACTTAGTCTCACACACATTGACAGCTGATCAGTGTATTAGTTATGTTTTTAGTGTATGTTAATAAACAAATATGAGACCTATTGTGAGTGTAAACATGTTCAATTATAGCCATGGAATAATGTCCATCCTCAGCCCACACACTCTCATTCATACAGATAAAGCGACTTACCCAGAAACACAACAACTGTGTGCACTGGTCGGACGTCTGGACAACTTTCACTGAATCATTCCCAACTATTCACACCCTGTACAATCGTGTTCTTCCTTTTGAATCGGAATGAATGATTGTGAATTTATCTTGCTTTTCTCTTTCAGAGCCTGGATGAACTTGATCCAGCCTTCAGTGGCTTAGGTCAGTCAGCTAGAATACAGTATTTTATATGTTAAGTTGTACTTTGTCAACGTCTAAATTGATGATCACCATTTTATATGAAGATTGCGTTCCATAAGGGGGCAGGGAGGGCCGACAGGGGGCTAGTCTGCAACGGTGTTAACAGAATTTAATATGATATATATAATATAATATAATAATGCTATTTGGTCATACAGTACATTATTTTAATTCATTAATTGTGTCTTTTTAAAAATATGCTTAAAAGGTTCTTCTGAGAGTCATTATTAGGTATTACAAAGTTGTTAATTTACTGCCCAACATGTTTTAACGGCAAGCGAAGTTTGAGTCTTTATGTATGTTATGTTTAGCTTAAATACACTGTCAACCATCTAATAACTGTAAGAAATCCACTCTTTACATTTATAGATCTCAGCCTAACAGCTACAGAAAGCCAAAACATAGAGACCAAGGAGATGCACTCTGGTAGTGCACAATGCCAGGTGAGATCATCTAAATTAGTTCACTGTTCAGACTCTTTCACACCTCTGTCTTGTGTCTTATCTTGTGCCCGTGTCTTCTCCAGGAGAACAGTGCGCTTTTGGATTTGTGCAACATAAACAGCTCTGAGGAGTGGAGCACGTCCCAGGGCCTCAGGTTCTCTGGCCCGCGCTTCACATGTCGCTCCCAGGAAGTGGACCTGCATCCGAATAATACACATCTGGAGGTGTTTCCCACAGAGCTGCTTTGTCAGACGCTCAGCAGGTTGTCACCTCACTATCCTCTTAGGATTAACCGTTCATGCAAATCCATTAAAGTGCTATGCTTTTGACTGAGAAATATTAATTTCTCTAATT
The DNA here is from genome assembly GCF_951799975.1 of Gobius niger. Classification (NCBI taxonomy): domain Eukaryota; kingdom Metazoa; phylum Chordata; class Actinopteri; order Gobiiformes; family Gobiidae; genus Gobius; species Gobius niger. The sequence continues at coordinate 18,806,831 of NC_136858.1, forward strand.
TTCTTAAAATTAAGTCTTATAGACATATCTTGAAACATCACATTGCCACTTTTATCACGATTAGTATCAAACGGGAACGATTTTCCCTGCATTTCCCTATGGGGATTAATAAAGTATACCTTACCTTAACTTACCTCTCCTGTGGTCGGCAGGGTGAGGAGCATGTTTGTTGAGCAGCTAGAGCAGCACTTCCACCAGAGTCTACTCTCAGCTCTCTCTCAGCGCTCACACCTAAGACAGGAGGCGCTAACTGAGCGGGACATCCAGCTGCAGCAGCTCAGTGCACAGCATGTCCACCGGCGTATCTTCCAACCACGACTAGGTTGGTACAGCACTTGCATTCACAGCAAACATTTTCAAGAACACATGATAGAAAGTCGCAGAGTTATGTCCAGATTTAGGATTTCATTTCAATTTAAAAGAATATATACCGTATCTTTGTAAAGGTTTCATATGTGAAAACACTCCAAGACCAAGACCTCTTGTGTTTTATAGCTGAGTTGCAGCTTCACCAGCAGCAAGTGGACCATCACAGTGAGATAGTGTCACACACGATAAGCTCCTTAAACACTGAACTGAAGCAGCTCCTAGAGTCAGTGAGCCAGAGAAACCAGATATTTTCCAGCATGGTGTCCAGCTTAGAGAGCAACCTCCAGGCTGTGCGTAGCCTTCAGCGGTGAGCTTCCACCCATAACACAGGCTATATGAACCAATTCCATGATGCAAGCAACTAAGACTGACCAATCAAATGCAGATTTTTACTCACCTGTCTGTCTGCTGTAGCCTGGAGACCCTCTGCTCCACCTTGAAGGACTGTCTAGAGAATCATAGGGCAGACACCCGCATCTCTCAGACCAACTTCAGGAAACGTGTGCAGATCCAACTAGAGCAGCTGAAGCAGACCATCACACAGCTACTCTGCTCCTGCAGGTGATATGATACTGAATGATGACAGAGAATAGCAAATAGCAATGTGTTTTTGGAATGAGAGCTTACACAAACAAGCCTCCCAATCGGTTGATACCTACAGATGCAGCTGAGTGGAATGAAACAAACCTCAATTTGGCCAAATAACACCCCACCATGTTTACAATATATAGTACTTATTCTTCATGTCTGTGCTTTGACAGGCTTTTCAGTGAAGGAGGGAACTTCACTCCTCATGAAATTAAAATGTTTCAAAAGAAGTTGAAGAGCAATGTGAACAGTATTAATGTGGCAGAGGAGTCCATCCACAGCCAGTTGGAGGCCTGCCACTCCAGCAGTTTACTGCAGGTAAGGAGTGTTTGGTCAGCTCAGCACTAAAATAAAGGTATCATCTGAGCCAGAGCTGTGCTGCAGGTGAAGGAGGTGTACAATCTGCAGGAGAAACTGACCTCTCTCAAGTCTGAGTTCATATTCATGGAGAAGGCCAAGGACATCCTCCGCAGCATAAAGATCAAGATCAAGGCTGTCGTATGTGTTGCAGACTCCAAAACTACCAAAGCACATTTAATGAACCAACAAACTGAATTAAGTGTCAATTCTTCAGGCTGCCACCATTAATCAGCAACAATCAGACACCAGCAGTAAGATACGAGAGCTGCAGAGCCTTCTGGAGAATAGAGAGGCAGAGGTATGAAGTCACTGGTCACAGTGGGTCTACAATCAGACGGAATATATCAAATGCTTTGTATGTGTTCACACTCTCTGCGTCTGATGATGTTTCCTCGCTACATGAATGTGCAGGTGAGCCAGTCCGAGGTCTGCTCTAGCCTTTCCACACTCTGTCAGACTTTGCATCAGCGTGTTCAGTTTCTTGACTTTACCCCGGTATGTAAAATGTCTACTTAATTTTCCTGTTGTATCTTGTATTGAAGTAAACTGCCACAATTTGAGTCCATGTTCTGTTTATAGAACTCAGAACAGCACTCTCTGCAGGAGGCCACTCCTCTGCAAGTGCACTCTGTTGCGCCCTCTGCACTGCAGCCTTACAGTTCAGGGGGTGGGCTGCATGATGACCCTCTGCTGGGGCTCATTAAGTCTTTAGACAGGTATAGAATATATGTATGTTTGTAACGGGGAGAGTTGCCTCTGTCCTGACTATTCATCTGCTGACAGGGACAGAATTCCAGACTCCCCTGAGACAGAGCCCAGAGGAGGAGCAGGTACCGAGCGTGTGTGCTGACTCCTGCTGTGTGTTTGTTATATTCAGAGTACTCATTTGTGCCATGTCTTTTATCTGAAGCACAGACTGTTGGACCTCTGCAGAAAAGAGAAGATTGTCCTCCATCAATGAGGTATACACACATCACATGCATACAGTACTATGACAATTCCAGTTGGCTTCAGTTGAAACTATTTTGTGTAACATTGGGCCAGACTTCTAGATTTAAAATGTTGTTCTTAGGAGGTTGCAGATGTTTGGACCCAGACCAGAGACGGGGCAGGAGACTTTGTGAGTGGAGTCCCAGCCCTTCATTTTGTTTGGCCTCAGTGTGGATGAATAATATCTTTATGTGCTGCAGATCCTGCAGCTCCATAGTCAGCTCGCTGATGTGGGAGGCCAGTGATGCCCTGATACTTGTGGCTGAGGTAACTCACTGAATGTACTGTGGGAATTATGATTCTTCAGAATTTGGATTTTGTTCTTTCACTCCCCTCTCCATGCTCTCTACTCTGCACTGCGCTTTACTCCATTCTAGGGTAGAAAGACCAGTTTAATACCAGTTCATATTTCAGCTGTTATGGAACCTGTTCTTGTAAAGCAAAAACAGACATAAAGTTCAAGCCTTTGCACTTTGTCAGCTCAAATTGATCATCGTCAAATTCTTCCCACTTCATAAAAAGTACAGATTTTATTCCGTCATAGAGGCGTGATAGTTGAGTTTTAGTTTTTCCAAATTTGGTGCAGAGTCAATTATTTCAGATGACATGTTAAATGTAAAACCATGTAAAAATGTTGGGTATTTCAGGACTTTTACAAGAGCAGTCTCAGTGTCAGTCGCTTGCTGCTGGTTCCTGACAGTTTGGAGCAGTGGGTGGACAACGTACAGCAAAGGCTTCTGGGATACCTTACGCAGGCAAAGAGCTTCCTTAGCTCCAGCAAGAATGGTACTGTTAAAGTAGTGTGGTCAGTGAGTATCACTCTTACTAATGCCTGTAAGCCTTTAACACTTTCTCTTTTGTTTCCTGTGTAATTCCCAGAGTTTGTGGAGCAAATATCTTCATTAGAACAAGTGTGTCTTATGTTACCTAAAGTTCTGATTCGTAAACATGAGCTGCTGCACCAGGAAAAACTTAGGACAGAGATGGATAGAATTAGGCAGGACCTTGACCACACTGTGGCAGACAGTGAAAAAGACAAGGTGTTTTTTTTTTTTAACACTTCCATTTTATTTTATTTCGTCTAGTAGTCATTATCATGAATGTGTGCTTTATGACTGGTTGTGCACAGAGTATTCTTGTGGGCCAGCTGCGAGTGTGTCTCAGTGGTGAGGCTCTACAGACTCTCCTCCTCAGAGAACAGCACAGACAGCAAGCACTCAGGAGTGCCATAGACTCTTCTGTCACGGCCCAGAAGGTGACAACATAATACAATACATTATACAATAATACATAATACAAATATGTTTTGCTGACAGACCGTGTACATCAGCGCTGAACATTTTCCCCTTATTTTCTCAGGAGTGTTTGCAGTTGACCACTAATAACTTTGTGAAATCTCTGGCGTCTCTGACAGAAAAACTGCTGAGTCTGTTGGACCTGCTGATCACAACTGATGGTGAATACTCCTCTGGCTGACTGTTTGGATAAAGCACATTGAATTTGTTAAAGGTCCAACTCTCTTACAGAACTAAAAGCAACATCACAGCACTCTGAAAACACAGAAGGTTCTGCGCATAGCACAAGGTAGGTCTTACAGTGCTGCTCCTCACAAACTACCCCACTGTAGGCAGTCAGATGTTTGGACAGAGGTCGGTAGTTTCAAAAGTACTTTAGCACTCTGTATATCCCTTGTATACAGCTTGTGTACCATCTAGCTCACTGTTATGCCGCCTACACAGAACCTGGCAAGGCATCCCATATTTCCACCGGTCACCTGGTGCCATGGCAACTGCCTCCATCACCACAAACAAATGCACCATGGGACATGAAATGGTTATACAGGAAAGGGACACCATCGTCAGGGTATCTTCACCTCAAGGCTGTACATTTTATTTAGACAACAGTGTATGAAATACTTCAGATACTGATACCTTGTGAACATGCTTTGTTGCAGAGGTTTGAAGAGCTACACAGCACTGAGCTGCTTCATCTGGACTCTGACAAACAGAAGCGACTGAGAGAAGTGGAGAACTGGAGTGTTCACTGGAGCCATCAACTGCGCACGCTGAAACAAACTCTCAACTAACAAAACGGCCAAGACTATCAACATTGAACTTATCAACATAAGAATAACACTCATTTACACTAAGCTATACGACATGAAATTAATATTATCTATAGATTGGATTTTCTTCAACAATAAATTATTACTCAATTAGCATAATTTAATTGTGTGGACAGTTGCTTTGTGAAACTTTTGATATTTTTTAAATAGTAAGAACAACAAAGAGTGGAAAAGCGCTTCGAGTGCTCAGTGGAAGTGGAACATTAAGCAGTTAACAAAAGCTATAAAATTAACATCAACAGACGGAGTTTAAAATTGTTAAAATAAAGTATTTCCCTCCCCCTACATACTCCAGCAATGTCCGAATTTGTAGAATGAGCCCAGCCCTATTCACCACAATTGCCGCTAAAAACCTGCACGTTCACTCAAAAAGTTGTTACTTCGGGCCATTCGGGGCAAAGTAACAACGATCTCCACCTTCATGCACGAACTTAATATAGAGACTGCAGTTACACGTAAGAACTGAGGTGGCAGTAGCGAGTCCCCACTTCCATCTAGTCCCTTTTAAGTTTTTGAATTGTTTTCTCGCAAATGTCTTGGAGACAGATCTGTATCTTTCTTTAAATATAAGATATTAAACCAAGCAGCAAACAGTCTTAAATAGAAGTCCTGTAGGGTCAGTGTGTGCCCTCCGACCCTCCTTTCCTCCTCTGTCGGCTCTTCACCAGTTCAAACACTTTGTCCAGCTCCAGCGGTTGTTTGGAAGCAGCCAGTTTGTCTGTGTTGCTGAAGATGTTCTTGAAAACCCTCAAATGGTCCTCCAGGCCACGTTTAAGCCACATGACCTCATCCTGGAGCCGCGGGTCCCTCTGTCCACTGCTGTTCTGGTTCTCCTCCATGGTCCTCACTCTGCGCTGTAGCTCCTCCACTATCTGCTCCAGCTTCCACAGGTCACTGCCATCTCTGAGCTGGGGCCCGAGGAGGCTCTGACGCTCCCTGGCTGGGCCCCTGTCACTGCTGTCCCACTCGGTCAAAGTATGAGAGTGTGACAATGGCTCATCAGCTGGATGGACCTCCTCTCGTCCTGCAAGGGTAAATAATAATATAAATCAGACATAGATGTATAAAAACATGCAGTGACATTACTATTACAAAACCATACTTATATTGACTAAATACTAATACTAATTGAGCTAGTTTGTCAGGCATTCTCACCTGTCCTGTGATCTGTTAGGCTTGCAATGCTCTGGTTGTGTGCACTCAGCTGCTCCTCGTGCTGCCTCAGACGCTCCTTCAGGACTGGTATGGAGTGTGCCTCTTGGTCATGGATGGGCCAGTCCAAGAACTCCAGAACCTCCTCTCCCAGCAGTAGCTCCAGCACGTCACTGTGGCGGATAGCGTCTTTGAGCAGGGAGTTGAAGGAGCCGCGCAGATGCTGGTTGTCCTGGGTGCGCTTTTCTTCGTTCTGCTGCAGCATTGTGACCGCTGCCTGCCACTGCTGCAAAGACTGGCTCAGATCTGTCACGATGTGCTCCACAGCTCTGGTGCGGTTCTTCTCCAAAGTCCAGGACAATTTCATCTAATGCAGAAACACAAGGCTTTAATGTGCAGGTCTTTTGGAATATTCAAACTTTGTTAACTGGCTTTGTAAACATCACGTTCTAGAGCAATTCATATTTTAATACAGTGACAAACTAACTGCATAATATTGCTCATTCATGTCTAAATATACACTTTAGATTTCTGTGTAATTGATACGCATGCAACTCTAGTGACGTAACCCTTAAAGAACTACCATTTGTACAAACAGCATGCAGGACAGAGATATCTCATGTCAGTGTGTCACTAAAGCTGTCTGTTCACAGAGGTCTCTAGTTTGTACCTGCTGGAGTTCTTGTTGCAAAGCCTCCACTGCTGGCTGCCATTCACTGTCTACCCATGGGTCTCCCTGCTCCTCACTCTCTTCCAGGGCCATTCTGTTCTCATTGGCCAGCTCTGTGACATTTGTGAGGCCCCTCTGAAGGTGTGTGATGACCGTCCTGAGCTCGGAGCAGCCGCTGTCACCAGAGGAGCTGTTCTGTTTGTAAAGGGCGGTGTATAGATAATCCACATCAACGTCAAGCTCCGTGAGCCTCTGGCCCTGCAGACTCATGTTCCCCGCCAGCTCCCCCACGCGCCGCAGCACCACCACCTTGGCCGCCTCCACCTCCAGGCCTGTCTCCATGAACTGCACCTGGCTCCGGCGGGATGTGTCATTGATGTGTTTGTCCTGGTCCCTCTGCAGCCTGTGGAGCTTCTGCACACGTCCCGACACCACCTCAACATCCTCCAGCAGCGCCTGCACCTGTACCCACACATTTACTCACTGGATTTAGTGGTCGTCTAAGGATGACATACCTCTAGAAACATGAAGTGGCCATCCCTTTGAATACTATAGTATGTAGTATTATCTTCTCTTACATGAATATACACTTTATCATGAAGAAGATTTTTAGTAATTGTTTAAAATGTTTCCTGGGGAGAATACAGATCAGAACTGTGGCCTGCCAGATACAGTATGTGCACAGACCGCTCCCACCTTGACGGTGTTGTTGACCACTCTGTTGTCGAGACGTTCCACGGCCCTCCACAGAGCTGATGCCTCTGAGCCCTGGACTGCAGATGAGGGTTGCTTCTGGTCCAGCTTTCGCTCAGACAGACTGCGATTCATTGCCTGGGCATTGACCTACAATCAGACAACAAAGACATGTATTACTCCATGATCACCCACTCATGTCCTTTTTCTGACTGAATCTCACATTCATGTCTGTCCTCAGTCTGGTCAGGTTGCTGAGAAGTGATGCATGATGGGAGTCAAGCAGGTGGCGTTGCTGTTGCAGCTGGTCCTGGGTCTCCTTCAATTCCTGGTACACCTGCTCTAGGCGGTCCTCGTCCTGTAAGCCGTCCCTGCTCATGGAGCTGGCCTGGAGCTCAAGAGCAGACTGGCCCTTCAGCTCAGCCACCTCTAAGGTCAGGGCTCCGAGCTGACTCTGCATGTGCACCAAGGAGTGGTTGAAAGCTTCCAGGACGGGCTGCAGCTGGGACATGACCAGTGCCATCATGTGCGGCACTGGGAGCACAGAGGGAGTGTCCTGGTACCGGAGACCCACCAGGTTTGTTCTGTCTCCTACATTCAGTGTACACCAATATATGAACAGTTAACGTAATATTAGCAAATCTTTAATATTTAATTTTTCATTTTGGAACTACAATGAAGATACTGTTCATCACTTTCCTCTTAAATCGCCTTAATTGTTATACTCTATTGTGTTATGGTCAGCTACCAGTGATTAGGCTTTCAAGCAAGTGGAGGGTCAGGGGAAATGATGTCATGCTGACACAAGACACACCCCCACAGAGGAAACGGGACATCCTGTGGAAGTTGCGGCTTCTGGGATGACCCCTCTATCATATGTTGAGCATGCAGTACGTCATCCAGAGGAAAAGATCGATTGCAAATCAGAGTTCACCGGCTTAACATTTATATTTCCATGTGCTTCAGTCTTTTCTATCAGCGGCCACCTCTTTAAATACTTAAAATAAAAAGGTTGTTTTTTTGTGTGCAAGATATCGCGAGAAATAAAGGGTGCTCAAGAGGAAATGAAATGTGGCAGCTGCAGATATCAGGCTCACCTGGTGGATGCAGATTTGGGTCCTGTTGTGCTGGGGCTCTGCGTGTGTGTTCAGAGTGGCGGGCATCGTCTGGCTGGTGGTGGGTGTATTGTGTTTGTGGGGTGTGGTCCTGCAGGTCAGTGTGCTGAGGCCGGGGAGAGAGCTCAGGTTGGTGGTGGGAATAGTCAGGTAATCCATAGGCGTCTTGCTGTGTGTTATGGGGCTGGTGTGGCCTGCTGGTGTGGAAGGGTGTCCCATGGTGGTCATTCTGCACCTGATGGGGGTCCATATGCTCCGGCCGCTCTGCTAAAACATAAGTCATGTACATTTGAGAATTTTATGATAAGCACCTGTCTCCACAACAGACAGCTGCCCAATAACAAACAGGGAGGAGCTGACATTGACTGCAGCATTGTGATGTTTTGTGTGCGCAGTAGACTCACGTGGTACTGCCCCGCTGACATTTTACTGATTTGTTATTGTTCCAGAAATTCTCCCGGCTTTGAGGGCGAGAAAATGGTGAAGTGCCCCACCCTGTGAGTGTGAGCTACTTTTTCTATAGTGAGTCACCTCCATATATTCAGAGTTCCTGTTATTGTGTCTAATGATGACTTAATCACATGAACCCGAGTGCAGATGTTGGCCAGGCTGACCCTGTGTGCTTTTGCTCTGTGGAGGTGGACCATTGTGAGAGAGTAGCTTACCTGATCCAGGATGATGGGGTGCGTTCTCAGAGTGCTCACTGTGGGTTGGATGGAGCTGGGCAGAAGAGACTAAAGAGGACATTCAAGAGTTAAAAATACATGACATATATTTGTCTTTCAGGATAAACCAAAGTAGAAGTGAGGGAGGACATCCGTCTAAAGATTTGTGATAAACATAAGCTTTCCCACACACCATCACAATCTGGATCTAAATTTGGTTCTACTATCATTGCACTCAAACATTTGAGTCGTGTATATTTAGACTTCCACCGGAAACCAGTCTGTTCAGGGACAGTTCTAAACCAGGACGTAATAACAATCAGCAATAACAAAAATGGGGGTTCCAGAATATAGCTGTGATTTGAAATTAAATATGTGCAAATATAGCCAGCTTTTTTGAGTTTATGACTCATATTTGCACAGCCAAGTATTGCATCTTGGAGTGCATCAGTGACCGGCTTCACAGATCAGGCATAGTTTTAGGAAAATGCAGTTCTCATACCTGCATGGTCACAGTTGGGTCCTGTGTGTCCCGGACAGCACTGCCACAGCAGAGCAGTGACCATCTTCTCAGCAAGCCTGTACACGGGCCGTGTGGACAGCTTGTACCTGAACACAAACACTGTGGCTTTACTGTCTGAATATGTGCCAAAACAGTTAACATTTCTCCATTGTTGTTGCAATCTTCTTAAAGTTAAAAATGTGCATTATGCAATTTCTTATGGGAAAAAATAATTATAGTATTTGACCTTTCAGTGACCCAGTGGCTGAACAGTATGGGTGGTTAGCATGATGCCTTTACTTTCTATCCCGATTGCATCGAGGGAGCTCCAGGAGCATTGTTTATTAGGCTTTCACTGTTATTGAATCTGTGCATGGTTGCGTATACAGTCCATTCAGAAAAACCCTAAAAAACCTTAAACAGGTTCTAAATTGAAAATATGTACATGGTGGTCATCCAGTTTTTTCCTCTGTGTGTGTGTAAAATGGATAGATAAACTTCTAATTTATTGAGGACTCTATCCATCTCAGTATGAATGAGTTAGAAACTGCTACTTTAGCAAACTTTTGGCAGTGTTTCAAATGTTGTAGTATTTTATTATGTATTAAATCCACCAGACAGGGGTGTTGTGGGGCACTCACATGATGATGAGTTGGCAGTCTGGGGCTCTGCTTGGACATGGGCTCTGTGACTTGGCGGTGTACTGCTCTGTTCCCTTCATGACAGCTATGGTAACCACACGCTTCTGTACAACTGCGCACCAGTTTCTGCAACATACACAGGAGAATGGATCCTCATCAGGATCAGAACCTTTCTTCTTGTGCTTAACTCCAGGAGGGGTCTTTCTCCAATACAATTCTGATAAATTCAGTCCGTCAGTTTCAACTTGCTTTGAATTTTCTTGATTTCTGTCTCTGTCACTGATATGCAATTATGGAAATCATTGTAGACTTGTTGAATACACCAGCATACAGTATGATTAACCAGTGACCTTTTGTTCTTGACCCTAAATGTTCACCTTTTGTGATAAATTATTTTGCATCCGTCGACTCGTCTGTCGAGCACTTCTGCCTCACCACACGTACAGTGCAGCTGCGTCACCACTGTTGCTCCAAAGTCATACTCTCTGAAACTGGGGCTGTATGAACAAAGGTCCCTCTTTCTTCAGTTCTCTGGTAGTAAGTAGTATTAATCTAGTATTAATTCATAGTGGATTGAAATCCAAAGGTTTCTGATGGTGAAACATTAGAATGAAGATGGTATACATTTCCCTTGTTTCAGACGACACGCGCAACAGAAAACAATGGCACTGAAAGTTGAAATATTATTTGTTTGGATTGTCCATTTCTATTGTGGTAGTGATTTGGTGAGACTTACCCTGATCTGTCCGTGGCTTTTCTTTGTGGGACTTCTCTTGGTTGGACACTGCTCCCCCTGGGATCAGTAGCTTCAGGTCCTCCGTCCTCCTGCTCCACCTCAGGGTCCCGAGCCCTCAGTTCTGAGTGGGCACTCAGCAGTAAGCCCAGCAGCAGCAGCACTCGCTTCATGTCTGCCTTGTCCTGAATGCCTCACGCTCAGAGACTCTGACACTATTGCAGAACAAGGTTGGGGGAGGAAGGCCCCACCTCCGGCTTCCTCTGCCCATCTATGTGGGGGTTGAATTGGTAGTTAGGTAATTAGTTCGTCCCAAGAACACTTTTCTGCACCTTTCTGTGACCGATGTATCCAGTTTTTACTTATAGTAGGATAGTATAGTGGCTGTTCACACATGTGTTGAACACATCTGTGAACAGCAGAGGTGAGGACTCCTGCCCTTTTCTTGGCCTTGCCTCTCTGTCTGGTTGTTTTCAGGTCATTTTTGGGGGCAGTGTGAAATGTCACTGTTTGCCTCTTTGTCTAAAGCCTGTGAGATCACAAGAAATGAGGAGGTCTAGACTCAAAAACTTAGTTACATATTTAGTTTTTATTTTTGTTATGCTCCACACTCTCCTTCCTCTCTAGTGTTATTAGAAAGATACAGTACATTGATAGAGTCAATTGGAAATACCGTGTAACTGTTTCTCTAAACCACACTCACTAAACTTGGAATAAAAAAAACCTCCCAGTCACTTTCTGAAAACCTGATTGCTCTGTTAGAAGTCCATGTCTAGTTGTGAGCTTTTCCTGTTGGTTTGATAAGAGCAGAGGAAGCCCACAGGCCTGTGACTCTAACCACCTCCTTCCTGTCTGCTTGACCTCTCGGCCCAAACCAACAGGCACTTTTTATTTCATCCCATGAGCTGCACAAACGCTCTTCTGCTCCTTTGGCTGGTGGTTTGGAAAGAGAAAGCTTAGAGAATAGCATGTCCGAACTGAGACTTGGGGTTTTCCACCCGGAGCAGAGCGGTCTGTGTGGGGGCTGGGTGGGGGCTGCTTCCGAGGATTGTTGTGGACTTGTGCACAGGGGGTCAACTGTGGCAGAGCGGGCTTGTTAAATGTAATCCAGGTTTGGAGAGACTGTACTGAACCTGTGAAGACATTCGGTAATGCTCTCAATTGTTGATTCTAGTTCTGGTTTCACAGCACTATTGAATTAAAAAAAAAACTTTGTCTGTCTAGAATGTCCTCTATTAGTTTTCCCCTCTTGATCTGCCATTAATTAAGAGATTATAAGCACATCTCAACTCTGCTTCACATATTTCGACTCATTAAGTTATTCAAACTTCTTTTTTTGTAGTGTTTTAGTTTTTACAATTATATTGAAGATTTCATCATCTCCTGTTGACCCACTCCCTACACCTCGTACCCCTGTATTCCTGTATTCCTCCCCTCAATCTCTCTCTCCATCTGCAGCTAAAGTGTTACAAGAGAAATGTTCTTCAATTAATTTTACAAAGGGGTTCCATTTACACTTATGTGACCCCATTCTACATTCATGCACTGTCGAATTCCATAAGCAAATACTGATTGTTGTGTTTGTGTTTGAACTTGGCTTTTGGCCTGTACGAGAGTTGTTAGACCTGGGGCAAACTTCTGACACACCCGGGTGCCTTTGTGTTTTGCATTTGTAAGACGACTTCTAAATACTTTCATAAACTGCATCAGGGTATGTCTATCACAAATAGACCAGTTGTGTACCTTTTCTTAAAAGAAAAATTACTATTGATTCTCTGTTTTTTTTTAGATCACATTCCCATCTGCCTCAATAAAATGACGGATTTGTAAGTAGCAAACTTTTGTCAGTTAGACTGAAAGAACGCAATGGTGTCCTCTTCACCCTTTAATCTGTAAAGACCATTGCTTCACCACTTTGGTCTCAGCCAGGTTGGAATAAATAGCTATTAAAAATAGATGGAGAGAGACTTAAACTTATAATTACTATTCATTAATCTTGTGTGCCAGATTATTTATATCCATTTCTACAGGGGATAAATCATACACGTTTCGTTGGGTTCCTTTATACAACCTTTCAAACCTTTATAAAGATAATAATTACGGCAATATGTAGTACTAATACTTTTGGAGGAAAAGGCACTCATGGTGTGTACCCTACACACACACACCCTTTTCTGCCTTTGTGTGGGGACCTGCTGTGCTCTTGATCTTGTTATGGTGACTTTCTGTGTAAATACCAGACTTTGGGCACAGGGTCAGTTTGAGGCACATTTCAATCAGAGGGCACAGTTATCTTCTAGGGTCAAAAATGATCACCAAAAAGGGGCAAAGGTGGTGGTCCAGTACCCAAAGGGATTAATAGTCAATTCAATGCTCCTATATCTGTATCCTGTATCTGCACTTCTTCCACCACTGCCTGAAAAATAGTAGAATAATGATAAAAAACAACAATAATATGATTCTGTTGGTAGACCGACAAAGCCTTAGTACTAATGAAGCATAAAGAACAGGTTTGGGTTAATTACTAAGACCACACCCATTTCTCTGCACGACAGCAGGTCATTAAAACACTTTCACCACAACACCAGCCTGTTAGTGCACACTTTAAATATAGTACCTGTGTCAGATCACATTTTATACTCACACCTTGTGTAGTCATTATCCACATAAAAATATACTTTTTAAATTACTTACTCAGTTCAATTATTATTTTCTTTCATATTACATAAATTAGACTACAAGACACGTATCACACACTTTCACATGTTGTTCTCCAATGTGACACTACGTAAAGCAGCACAGTTCACACATGTGACGTAAATTCATATAATTGATAGTAATTGCAGAACGTCTGAGGAGAGGTGCCGCTCACAGCAAAGACACATGTTTGTTTGGTCATTTTTAAGATATTTTTCAATGACAAAAAATGATCTGCAATAAAAGTAAATGCTTGTATTTTATTCTATTTATTGGGTGAAATGCTACACAGTGGCTTCAAGTTAGAGGACAGTAAAAAGAATATATTTTGTAACAGATATACAACAAAAGCAATGATAAGTAATACATCGAGTCTGTTGAGAGTTTTATGTTTCTCAGAATAAGGAGTGTAAACACAAACGTGTGAGTCATGCATTTGCATTCTTATGAAGGGAGGAGAGCGGAGAACACCTGAACAATGACTGGGTGCCATCATGAGTGGAGTAACAGGCCCGCCCTGTCCCACTGTCTCCTCAGCTGACATTGTGGCCCATATAAATGCTCTGCACCCGCTCTGAAACCGCACATCACTCCAAGCATGGCCGATCTATTCAAAGGAGCACTGACGGGTGGCATCGCAGACCAGATTGGGGAGCAAGCAGGTCAGTTTCCACAACCATTTTTAAATTGTGTTTTTTTTTGTGATATGTCAGAATTCTACAGTTATACCAACTAAAAAATGTTACATTCCATTACTAAATCTTATCTCTTTACTTATCAAAGATTGCATTCTAATCAACTTTAAAAAAACTTTTTTTTTTTTATAGGAAAGGCTGTGACAGGTGTCATAGAAAAAGTGATGGGTGGAAACAACGATGGAGAGAAAAAGGAGGAAGACGGAGAGTCCAAGAATGTGTTGGGGAATCTTGCCGAGGGCTTGACTGGATCGTCAGACGGTGATGGTGGTGGTGTTGGTGGAGGTGAGTAGGACCCGACTTGCACCAGTATTGAAAAGCACAGCAGAAAGACCGATCTTAAAGTCTCTCCAGTGCTCATCGTGTTTTTCAATGAACAGTCAATAATAATAATAATAATAATAATAATAATAATAATAATAATAATAATAATAATAATAAAAGCAAAGATATAGTGATTTAGAATGATGATATTTAACATTGTGGTCATTGTGGTGATAATCTGACAATCTGACACTTTAACAATGTCTTCTCTGTCCTCAGTCTTAAAGAACTTCTTTTAAACCTGCAGTGGAATGACTGGACTGTCGTGGCTCTGGTTCAACGGCACAGCACCTGAATATCCTACACAACATGTACCAAACCAAGCGTGTGCTTTAATATGTCATTGTACTGCATTAATCTCATTTATTGGTGTCACAAGTTCAGCATTTAATACAACATTGGAAATAACTTGTAAAGACGATGTGTGAAGTTGGGATTGTTCTAAATTGTACACATAATATTTAAGAGAATTATACATATTTTGGATTAACTTTGTTTTGAAAATTACTGTCAGAGTGTAAACTAATCTAGATAAATTAATATATGATAAAGTTGTACAGCACCGTTTTGTTTTCTTGGTGATAATAAGTGCAAATCTTTGTCAATGTCTCAGTTTAAACTCATGATGATGAATAAAATCAATCCAATCCAACACTGGCATTTTGTGTTTGTTTCCATATGAAAAGTTGGTTTTCTGAGGTGTTTTATGTGAGTACAAATTCTGGAATTAACTTAAGAAAGTGCAAAAGTGCATGGCTGCAGCTCATGTGGTAATGCCAGACAATAAGAAAGCGCGTCCTCCAGTGGCTTTGGAGGGTGCGACTTTGTTTTGGATACAGTTTGCACTTAAACAGTAAGTAGGCCTATCTTCCAACATGAATCAGTGACAAACAAGAGCCTTCAGTAATGATGAGTGTTACCATTGCACCAAAACAAGAGCTGCATCAATTTGACTTGTAAACTAGTCATTTTGGATGGCAAATCAGCTACTTGGAACTCCGCCCACCACTAGAGTTGCTATTCTTTTGTTTCTCCATTTGAGGATCCATTTTAATTCACATTTACATAAACATAATTACAAATAGCTGAGAGACTGAGAATGGTCTATAGGTGTGGTGCAAGGAGATTCTAGATTGAGTCAGAAAGAAAGAAACTCATTTTGAAGTGCTCATTCCAAACAGTGTAGCTGATTTTTTATTAATAATAGTGCTGCTTTTCCCTAGTTCTCTGGGTTACTACCTCTCAGAGTCAGTTCAATACCGAAAGGCCAACGAGAGCAATTCACTGAATTACCTACAAGCTTGTCTTTTGTTTATCAATTTCTTGTGATTAATGATTTTCTACCTCCTGTTTCAGTCATTTTAGGCATAATGTTTTATTGTATGTTTCTGCAGACAGGTTGGGCTACAACAGCCTGGCTCCCTGACATAGTCTGAATCATCTGAAATGATTTTTCCCCCCACATATGTTTATTGGATTTTTGTTTACATAAAGAAAAATAAATAATAAAATAAAACAGAACAGAACAAAGTCAAGTCAAAGACAATGAAGTGTACATGATATGTCCATACTGATGTACAGCATTAAAGGGTCCTATATATCTGAAATGATTTGAAATGACACTATCCAAAACACAGGGAAAACAATCTCCAATGGTGACAACAACAGGCCTGTAGCTCTGGCAGCCGGAGGAACAGGCCTGACCGGTCTGGGGTGGTGCTTTTCCGCTCAGAACATCAACCCCGTAGTCTCATTGAAAAATATCTTACCTGGGCACTCAGTGGCCACTGAGTCAACGGGCTGGGCTCTCAGCAGGGGCTCAGGAAGGCGGAGCTTAGAGGCGTGGCAGCAGGTGACAGAGAACAGCAGTCAGATTGCAGCTGAGCAAACTGTGGACAGGAGTATCCAAGAAGAACCATGTCATTCCTGATAAAAAAAGCGGCAGAACATATAGGTAAGTGGACCTGATTGACTGTTCGAATGTTGAGGTCACACGCAAGACTTATATTTTGGTAGAGTCTGTAGATGTTGAGGATTTGTTGTACTGGGCTGTGGCTCCAGACCCTCAGGCGGTTCTCACCTGCTCCACTTTCACACAGCACGTTGTCATAATTATACCCACTAATAGACTACTGAAAGTAGCAGCTTGAAGCTAAGAATTTATTTCCTTGTGCTTATTGTAACCATGTTCCTTGGGGATTTTAACTGAATATCATCCAGGATTGTGTAAATGTTGCCAATATTTTTATTACTGTCATTAAATTGTCTAACATTATTAATTCTCTTACGAACATGTGCAACATATCAGTTACAATGCAAATATGAAAGACCTGGTAGTATAGCAAGCATAGACTCTTTTTTGCCTCCTTACAGCCTCAGCTTTGAAAGACGGGTCAAATTCACATGACAGATTTCCTTTCTCAGTAGAGAATCTGGAAATAAGCATCATTTTTAAAAAAAATTTATTTCACCAGGTAAAAAGTCATTGAGATTTACAATCTCTTTTACAAGAGTGACCTGGCCGAGACACATCCATACGAGAAGAAGCTACTAGGTCACTAATGTCATGTGCATGTCTGTCCAGGTGAACAGGTGACTGACGCGATAATAGGTGCACTAGGAGGAGATGATGAGGACAAAAAAGACAAAGATGACAAAGACGGTGGTTTTCTGTCCATGTTCAAAAAGGACAAGGATGAGAAGGAAGATGATGATGAGCGCGAAGGCGGACTGTTCTCTTTCGGAAAAGACCGAGACAAAGACAGAGACAAGGACGATGATAAAGGAAACTTCTTCCAAAGAATCTTTAAGAGAGATGATGATGACGACGATGACAGAGAGAGGGTCCCCAAGAAGTCCGGCTTTGAAGGGCTGTTCTCAGAGCAGGACCAGCCGGGCGCTGTGAGGTTTGAAGAGCCCCCTGAAGGTGGTGGGCCCTGTGACCACATGACTGAGGACGATCTAGGTATGCACTCTATACATGCATGCACTCTAAACACGCATGCACTCTAAACACGCATGCACTCTAAACATACACAAAGTTTAGATTCTCAAGTAACCATAATTTTAGCATAATTTTTAAATGCCGTATCAATGTCGCATAGGCCTGTTTTAGAGGGAATAGTGTCCCAGAGCTGGACTGCTCTCACTGAAAAGACCGACTGGCTGCACTTTTCCTGACGGGGTCTATCAGGTTGTTTGAGGTAGCGAATCTAGTTTGTGTCAATCAGAAAGTGGTGGTAGGGCCAAACCACGCAAGATTAAAAACAATTTTACAAAATTTCCCCAGTTCAGCAGCTTATATTCATCCAATATCCTGCAGTGGTGATGACGAAAAGGTTTACTGTCCAGGACTTTCAGAGCCTGCTTATAGACAGAATAAGGTCAGGTCTGGTCAGTCTTGGTCCACAAAGCCTGTAGCGATGGACAATTATGCAGGTTAACTGATGAGATCGATAACTTGGACAAAAACATTTAAAGGTAGGTATGGATGAATAGACTTTAAAATGACAAGATTAATGTGCTTGTTGTAGCCTAATGTTTGATGCGTTTTGTGTTGGCAGATCTGATGAGTGATCTGATGGAAGTGGCAAAGGATAGACCCTGAACACAATCACTGTGCAAGTGAAACACTCCACGCGCACAGCATTCTCTAACATATAGGTCATATTTCCTGCTTGTATTATTATGTTTGTGTATAGAACATTTGCATACAAATAGTAAAGTATACGTCTACAGGCGTTTGTATATTGTAGAATACAGCTGTTTTCACATTAAAGGAATATATATATTGCTTGTCTGTCTTCACTTCAAATTAAACTTTAGTTGCTATTGTTTGAAAAATGAGCAAAATCTTCAAATTGTGTTGATTTTTCCTCTTTTATTCAATGAATTCATATCAAATATACACAATCTTGAAGAGATTAGAGGTAGTCAGTCACTATTCAGAAGCTTTTGGTTTAGTTGCAACATGCTCTCATCATAGCAGAGTACATTCTACAGACAACCGATCATGACATGGTTTTATGGTTTTGACATGTATACTCAGCATTAGAACATGCACATCACGGGGGGAACTGAAGGTCCAGCAGAATGAACTCCTGACAGAGGGGGACACTATTTTCGTCGCACAGGAAATGGCTCTGGACGCGGACAGTGAAGCTTCTCTTTGGGAGGGATATAAGGTTGTGGAGGCGCTGTGCTCCCAGCTCGATGTGCTTCACCTCAGACCCCGGGGCTGGAAAACAGAGACCAATTCATCAGAGCAGTCTGTTCATATTGTGTCCCCATAAATGAGTTGTGTTAGTTTAACTGTTGAGGGTAGGATTCACAGGTAGTTGCTTTACTATCTGTATGTTGTCCATTCATACCACAGTAATTTTACTAGAACAAAGGACCACATGTGGATTTGAATGGCTATGTAGCAGTTCTCACCGAAGCTACGACAGAGTTTATCTGGGGGGGCGTTTAGGATTTTCTGAAGTAGGACTGGAGGCACTTGAACGCACATCTGATGCTCGCCACAGTCTGAGAGCCTAAGCACCGCTGGCCTAAGAGACAGAGCGTGAGAACATACTGCACATGTAACGGATGTCTTTTGCTGTGAGTAGCAACAGAAGTTCTTCTACCTGTAGTAGCAGCGTACACTGGTGTGAGGGAGGCAAGGGTAGCAAGGGCAGTAGATTCCATTGGAGTCCGTGTCAAGCTCAGCCCCACAGCGGCCACAGCCTGTGTATGTGACGTCTGCACCAAGCACCCTCAGCGCATCTGCAGCAGAAGACGAGCTTCCCAGGACAAGTGGAGCATCTGGAGAGAGGGGTACAGGCTGAAAGTGGAAGGCTTCTACCTGAACTCTCAGCTCCACTTCACCTGAGACAACAGGGAAATTAGTGAACAGCAGAGCAAACCCTTCCATAGACCCCTCTCATGGGGCCTGCTAACCTGTTGGACATGTGATTTGTTACACAATGTTCCAATAATATACTCACCGCTGTATTTCTGGGACAATAAAGTCCTCAGGTCCAGCTCCACACTGATGTTTCCAGCTGCTGCTCCATGTGGCTTTATAAAGTTGTTCATCCGGGGGTCAGATCTGTCCAGGGCCTGCACTGAGCTCCAGGGGGTTACGTGCAGTTCAGGAGAGTCGAACGTTGTGCCCTCCCTCACCAAGAGATTATGGAAGTCCCATACTGCACAACAAAACAAAAAACATTTTGTTCAATAACAACGAATGAATAAGAAGGCACAAGTTGTGGTAATGATGTTTACTTGAAACGTAATGGAATAACAAGCTAACGTCTGAATTATGGTTTGTATACTCTGTTGTATCATGTTTCATTTACCTGTGTCTCTTGTGAAGCGTGGCAGCCAATCAACTGCGACACCCCATAATACAAGCGCCCCCTGCTGTCCTCCCGTCTGTTGCACTCTGACAACAGCCCAGCGCTCAAGAGCTGCCCTGCAGCGAGAGTCTGCCTCACTCTGCCAATCTGGAAACACACGTTTGCACTTTAACAGCAGTAAGGAGTGGTATTAAAGTACAGCCCGTCGTTGGCTGTGACTGAAAGGGTATAAAATTAAAATTATGTATATCCTTTTGACTTAATTGTGACAAAACAGAAAAACTCAAGTCACAGAGTCATTAGGATCCATCAATTACTAGGTTTACGCTTTATTAGCAAAGAGAAACCAAACCATAACCGACCTGTTTTATTGACATTTTCTTGTCTAAACATATGATACATGTTCATATGAAGTAGCAGCTCACCTTTGCTCAGGTGAGTATGTGTCACCCGCAGCAGCATGTGCACCAGTGTATTGACCTTCAATGACCTGAGAGTTGCGTACGGGACCCTGCTGAGGGTCTGAGCAGGAGATACAGGCAGAGACACCAGCAGGGGGCGGTGTTTGTTGAGATAATCATGTAAAGGACTCAAAGAGCGAGCCCTGACCTGCTGGGAGTCTGAAAAAGGGAAAGGACAAATTTGGCTTGAAAAAAATGTACTCATCTCTATTCCTCAAAAGATCTTTGATTAATTGAGTGAAAGATGCTTGTGGAGGGAGCATGGAGCGGAGAAATTAAGTAGTAACGACTTTGAGGAGGCAATTATTAAAATGTAATTGCAATCAGTGAGGGAACAGGGGGACAGGAGAGGACACGGGACATCTGCCGCAGTGTCTCACCTGTGAGTGATCCTGGGGGAGGGACTCGGCCCATATTCAGGAGTTTACTGTTGTAAGTTGAACGCAGAATAGTCTCTCCTCTCCAAGCGTCCTCATTAATCTGCAATTCTGAGCACAGACAGCACGTAAGTAACAACAATTTTCATGCACATTTTGGTTGATTTAAAAACATGTTGACGGTAATAGCACTATGAAACTGAGCAGGAGACGTAATGGAAAGCAAAACCTTCAGTACCCGTTATAAGGAGGACATCGCCCGGGCTGACTGTGAGCACCCAGAACGCTGCTCGCCTCCACAGCGCCACCTTCATCTCCACTCTGGACTGGTCTGTCACTATAATGGACGCCAGGGGTATGCGTGTCCCTGACTTCATCTGTCATTCCACAAATCACAAAACGAATCAGGAAGAGACGTCTCGTTGCACAAATGCTTATTTTACAAAAGCAAAAAAAAAAAAAGGTGACAATGGTTGAGTAAAAATATTAATCCTCAAATAATAGGCGTGGGAAATTAAATGATATAAAATCAAGTCGTGATTGGACCCTTTGACAATCTGCTAATTTGAAGAGATTGTAATATTGTAATTGAGTGCTTTTGGTTAAATGCATCCAAAAACAGATTTTCCCACCCACTCCTCCTCTATTGGTCAGTGTCAGTCATGCTGTGAATGAGTGATTTAACAAAGAGAATTGTGAACTCCCACAGGCAGCAGATGGTTTTAGTTACTTCTTAAAGGCAAAGCACAACAACACAAGAGTACATGAAGCTTTAAATTATTGTAAAGTGTTACTCACCCTGATCTCTTTCAAGTGACAGGGATGGACCACTGCCACCAAGACTGAGTACAGAGCTCCAGGTTTGACACACTGAGCTAATATTGTTGTGGGGGCAGCTTCTACAGAGCCAGTGTTGTCTTCAAACTTCAACTCGTCAGAAAGTCTTGCTCTTTTAGAGGGCCGCTCATGCGTTTCTTGTCCCTGTGAGCAGAGAAGCCCCTCTGCGGTGACCTGTAGCAGCACACAGCCATCCTCTGCTCCAAGAGAGGGTGCAAGTGGAGTGAAGAGCTCCACAGAGAGGTCTGTCTGGTGGGCTGCGGAGACGTTTTTGGATGGGACGAACAGTTCTGGGGTGCTGCTGTAGGATGTGGATGAGCCCTGAGGCGGTGTCCTGGAGGAGGGCTTTTTAGTTTTGGCAGCTGATGCGCTCTGGCTTCCTCTCAGCACCAGAGCCTGACTCAGAGTCCATGTGCTGAGGTACCGTGTCTGATGGGACAGTGCTGTAGAGGAACTTAGAGCCTCCTGCTCTTTCTGAGGAAAACAGCTCTCCAAATACTCCAGAATAGAAGCAGAACACTCATCTCCAGTCGATGCACTTCTATTACGAACACCATCAGCAACCGGTAATGGAAGTGTAGTTTTATTCACAGGAGGAAACGGCTGCCCTGAAGGGTCTATAAATGAAAACAAGCACAAACATTTAAGTAAAATCATGAGAGGAACGCAAGACACAAGCATCATGATCATGACAAACAATGTGTTCAGGAAAAAAAATCCTGAAGCTGGAGCAAAGGTAAGAGAAATAAGCAACAGTAACAATACAAATGCACTCAACTGTGACACATATTAATAAGCTTTCATTGAAGAAGTCCTCTTTTACATCACCCCTTGCTTTACCTGTTCGCAGCTTCCCATCCTGCCAGCTGAGGTCCACATGGGTCCAGGCTGCAGATACATGAGAGCTTTTATTGGCGGCCGCTTCATCGGGGACTGAGAGGGAGGAGGGGGCCAAAAACACATGAGTCCTCAGACGCTCGCACATATTCCCTGAAATATGGCAGACAGAAAGTATTACGATCGTATCTTTTGAGCACAAGAAATCAAAATATACTGTAAGTACTGAATGTCAATATTAGTATAAAAAGAGACGATAACTTATTTCTATTTGTTCGTCCCGTACGCGAGTGACCCATGATAGAAACTGCTCGTAAGTCGTTTCAGTTACGGTTGCACCTGCTCCTCTCCATCAGCTCTTTCGTACGGGACGTAATTGGAACTGCCCTCATCTCCTAAATACACCGCACTCGAAACATCAATATTCAAATTTCAACTAATACAAAAAAATGACAGTAAAATTAATACACTGCAGCGTCCGGTGCTCAGTGCTGGGGGTGTGTCGATACGTTGTAAAATGGTGTGGTGCCCAGTAATGCTTAGGTTGCGTCCGGCCCATTTGTTTAAAGATTATGAATGGAGAATAGAAGACTTAACCTCTTAACCCCCAAACCCCCGAGCACATTTACCCAAATCTAAAAGCAAAAATGAGGCCAAAGAGCGACAAAGAAGCTGGAAAAGCAACACTATAAAAAAAGCAACAACAAAAAAAAACATCACAAGAAAAGTGACGAAATAGCAACAAAAAAGCAACAAAACATGACAAAAAAGCAATTAAAAAAGACAAGAACACAACAAAAACACTTCCAAAATGTGACAAAAATGTGCTGGAAAAGCAACAATAGCAACAAAAAAAAGCAACAAGAACACACGACTAAAGAGTGATAAAAAAGCAACAAAGAAAAATAGACAAAAAGAATCGGTTATGCCTATACAACAATGTTTTTGTCATTAAGTTCAGGAGTTAATAACAAGCACATTTTCTCCAGTTTGGCTTTATCCAAATCTAAAAACCTCTTGAAAAAACTAGCGACAAAATAGTGACAAAAATGAGACAAAAAAAAAAAACGAGCAACAGAAAAGTGGCAACAAAGTGACAAAAATCAATTGAAAGATTTGTTTAAATGAGTTTTGTAGGTCTTAGCCTTCAAATGAGGCACTACACTGGCCTATAGATACAGATGGCATCTCTGGAATCGCCCATACAGTTTTTGAAAACAGTTAAGGGGGAAAACAATTTTGAAAAAATGTATATTTTCTCTAATTATTCAAAAACTACTGTAACAAATGCTGATATATGAACATAGTTTCTACTAAATAATGATACAAAGACATGGGGAGGAGCAAAGTGGTTCAACATCCCATAAATACATGAATAACGGAGAATGCTAACTTGATGCTACATGTTAGCATCGGGCTAATGCTAACGGTTAGCTAGCGCTTGCTACAACTGCCGTTTTTTCACTTCTACTGAACAATCTGCTGTGAGAAAATATCCAAATGAGCCCGATTTTCACTTGACTTTATTTATGTGTGATAAATAAGTTGATATTCCACCAGAAAATGGCAAAAAAGAGTGAAAAATTGTGTTTCTCTAAAGATTCTATTTTCCCCCTCGGCGAAGCCACGCCCCCTTCTATGACGAGTGCCGTCTGTATCTATAGGCTGTAAGCTTTTAGATTTGGGTAAAGCTGAACTAGAGCAAATGCGCTTGGTTAAGGCGGGGGTTAAAATGTTAAAATACACAGCAGCGTTTTTCTGAAACCCTTTGTAGAGATTACAAAGGGTTTTACTCATTTAACTCATTTCGACGTCAAATTCCGTCTTGTCCACCCAACTGCCCCGTGGCTGAGTGACAGATGCGTGGCAGCCAACCTGAGCCAACCGCCTATTTTCTTCACCGATCACCGACACTCACACCAGATAAGGTAGGTCTAAGAACAAGGGTGAAATTCACAGCTGAAATCGAACTGAATGATGGTTAAAGTACATATGACAGGTTTGAAAGTAAGATGTGTAAGATGATTTTGCTCGAAAATGAACATATTGTAGTAAATTGTATAACTTCGCACTGATGTTTAATAAAATAAAATAAAAGCAGAGTTTGAGATTTAAATAGGCTAGGTCCTCATCCAATTACCCACTGCAGTTTGAATTGTTTGTGTTTTGTACTGATGGCAACAGTATGGTCCAAAATGTTACTTGCTACTGTCCCTTTAATAAAGTTTTCAAAAATGTATAGTTTTGATATTCTCCACAAAAATCCAGCGAAATTACACAGTGAACCGGACAGCCTTGCAGTTTGACTTACCTTCATCTATGTCACTTCCTGTCGGTGTCCAATAAGGAAGTGAAACTATAAACATAGCAAGAAATGGCCAAACTAAATAAAGCTGTGTACAGTCTTTTGCGAAATCTTAAATATAATTATTTTTAACTATGTTTAAGGAAAAATGGTGTCTAATGTGTCATATGCTCTTTAAATGCCCTCGGTCCCCTGCAGTGTTAATTTCGTCGACTAAAATATTTAGTCTTAATTTTAGTCAAAGTGATATTTTTGACGACTAAAATTGGACTAAAACTAAATTAAATCTTTTTCATGAGACTAAAACTATGACTAAAATGTCCAGATATTTTAGTCGACTAAAATAAGACTAAATAAAAATGAAAGGGAGAGACTAAAATCATCCAAACTTCGAGCCTCAGATCATGTAAATTCACTGCCAAAGGATCAGCTCTGAGCTCTATTCATGTGGAGCAGCTCCATGAAGCAGAGGAACAAGATTAAATATGATTATAATTAATATTATCAACGCAAAGTCGACTAAATTAGTCTTAAATTTAGTCGACTAAATTTACTTGCAATTTTAGTCGACTAAAACTAGACTAAAATTGAAGATATTTTTATGACTAAAACTAGATTAAAATCGAATTACATTTTCGTCAAAAGACTAAGACTAAAACTGAATTAAAATATGTTGTCAAAATTAACACTGGTCCCCTGTAGATCCTATGTTTAATAAATTATACTGTGCCTAATGTACAGTTTACTCAGTCAGACCGTGCTAATGGAGAGCTAGCTAGCAGCTAGTAACGACTTCCCAGACGAGATTATCGTTTGAAACGACGGGTAACGGAAAACCCCCCTGAAACAAACAGAAGTTCACGTGCCCGCCCCGCACGTGCCCTCGGTGTCGCCACTCTCGTGCAGTGTAGAGTAACAGGAAGAGCCCGGGAGAGAGGAGGAGCACCCCCGCCGCTCTCACTTCTGTTTCACCGTCTCCATTTTCTCTTTCCTTTTTTGTAGCGTTAAACTAGCCGGACTTGTAAACTCACAGAAAACACACTTTCCGCAGCAATGTACCGGTATTTTGGTGAGCTTGTGTCCCGGGGACTCGGCGGCGTGCTGACCCCCTGCCCCGCCACAGCAGCAGCGGCAGCAGACGGTCTCCCCGCCGCGGTGTCTCTGCTGCGGAGCCGCCGCTACAGCCAGGCGGTGGACCCGGACGACGACCCCAACTTCTTCACCATGGTGGAGGGCTTCTTCGACCGGGGCGCTGCGATAGTGGAGGATCAGCTGGTGGCGGACCTGAAGACCCGGGAGAGCCTGGAGCAGAAGCAGAAGAAGGTCCGCGGGATTTTAAGGATCATCAAGCCGTGCAACCACGTCCTGAGCTTGTGCTTCCCAATAAAGCGAGACAACGGCGAGTGGGAGGTGATAGAAGCGTACCGGGCACAGCACAGCCAGCACCGGACTCCCTGCAAAGGAGGTGAGCCAACCCACTGGAGCTGCAAATGTCGGGCAAAAAAACTGCTCTGGAAATGTACAGCAATCACACAATATTTATTAGTTTAATGCTCAAGCTATTCGGTCTGACTAAAAAACTCTGCAAACACGTCTATTTCAGGATAATAGACTGTTTATCTTTTCAAATTAAAGTCTATCATTGTCCCTCCCTGGGCAGGAATGAGGAGTGACTCATCCTCTCTTGTCTTTTCCACTCGTCTCTGCCTTAAATCTCACATCTTCGCTCTGTCCTCTGTCAGTCTGAGCTTCAGGAATCAGAGACTCTTGTTTTCTCTGCAGTAATCACACTTTTTGGCCCTATTCTCTGTGTGAAGAAAGTTCTTGCTGCCTAGATGTTGTTTGTGTTGTGTGGTTATCTGGGAAAGAATAAAGAGGCGTGTCACACAGACGGGACGCTGATTGGCTGAAAGAAACAAACCTGATAGTGTTTTGAGAAGGAAACGACTTAAATGTAAATTCCTCATTTCGAGGATAAGGATATGCACGTGCACTACGTGTCTAATCAAATCCAAACTTGCAGCTCATTTGGCTCTGTTGGTGATGCTGCCATGAAGGAATGTCTCTGCATGTCCTCAGTTAACACCAACTCTCTGAGCACAATATTCTCTGCAGCTCTGACCTCCACCTTTTCTGTCTGTAATAAAGTTTAAACATCTCGGAGCGATCGCATCAATGTAAACATTTACTGAAGCACCAAGTTGTTCCGGTGCAGAGAAACTGGTTTCTCCAGTGTTGTGTTGGAACAAGCCAGGACGACAGACTGTGTTTCAAACAGAGGCACTACATATGTTTCATACGTTATCAAGCAAGAATTTCGTTGGCTCATTTTATTCTACTGATTATTTTTATGATTAATTGATTATAATGCGCTTTGCTGTATTTAAAAAAAATACAGTTGATGGAGTAAAGTAAACGTTTGTAGGAGGCACTTTGTGATAATTCTGCTTTCTGATTGGACGAGACAAAGACAGATACAAATGACAAAGTAGGTTTTCATCCAAAATACATAATTGTCTGTGTTTACTAGAAAACGACGAATCGATTACTGAAGTAGTTGACAACTATTTTAGTAATCGATTATTTGTTTCAGCCCTACTTTGATGCATGACGAGTTATTTTGATTGGTTTTAAAAGAGAACAGTTGTCTTGAATATTTAGCAGGATTCATGTGCAATTACTGAAGCAGAGGCTGAATATCTGAAGCTTTGAATTGACTTAATAAAATGTTCTGAGAGTTGTTGTATTACGTCAATAGCTGTAACAAACATGTTGAGCATCATTTTTAAAGCAATGGCTGAAACACTTTCACTGGTGATGGACCTCTTCTTGTTTTGCAGGTATCCGGTACAGCATGGATGTTTCGATGGACGAGGTGAAAGCTCTGGCGTCTTTAATGACTTACAAATGTGCCGTGGTTGGTATGTGCATGACCACACACACACACAGACACACACACACACAGACGCACACACACACACACACACACAGACACACACACACACGCACACACACACACACACACAGACACGCGCACACACACGCACGCACACGCAGACACAGACACACACACGCATACACACACGCAGACACACGCACACACACACACACACACAGACACACACAGACACGCACACACACACACACACACACACAGACACACACACGCATACACACACGCAGACACACACACGCAGACACACGCACACACACGCACACACACACACACACACAGACACACACAGACACACACAGACACGCACACACACACACACACACACACACACACACACACACACACACACACACACAGACACACACACACACGCACAGACACGCACACATATCTACACGCGCTCATTCTGCTTGTAAATCTTAAATCTGTTTCAGATGTGCCATTTGGAGGTGCCAAAGCCGGCGTCAAGATTAACCCAAAGAAATATTCTGTAAGTAAATATCATCTGAGCCAGAGGTCTCACCAGTGTTAATTTTGACAACATATTTGAATTTAGTTTTAGTCTTAGTCTTTTGACGAAAATGTAGTTCAATTTTTGTCAGAATTTAGTCAAAAAAATATCTTCAATTTTAGTCTAGTTTTAGTCGACTAAAATTGCAAGTAACTTTGCATTTATAATATTTATTGTAATCATTTTTAATCAAGGTTCTCTGCTAATGGAACATGAACAAAGCTGTGAATTTACATGATAAGAGGCTCTTTCAGACTGTCAATAGAAGTTTGGATGATTTCAGTCTCTCCTTTTCATTTATATTTAGTCTTATTTTGGTCGACTAAATCAGTGTTTCTCAACCTGGGGGTCGGGACCCCCAAGAGGGTCGCGAGACAAATTAGGGGGGTCGCCAGATCATGTAGATATAATATACATACTCTTTTTTTGCGTATATTATACTATTTTATTGTTGCATGTGTGTGCTATTTTGCCAGAGTGCCATTATATGTTCATAATTTGATGAATTTTATTTTAGCCATTTGTTTTTTTCTTTGTTTTTTAAGAATTATGTCGGCTAATGTTCCGATTTCTCACGGTGTGACCTGAGTGGGGGGTCACGAACCCCCTTAACTGTTATAATGAGGGTCGCGGCTCCAAAAGGTTGAGAACCACTGGACTAAATTATCTGGACATTTTAGTCGTAGTGTTAGTCTCATGAAAAACTTTTAATTTAGTTTTAGTCCAATTTTAGTCGTCAAAAATATCACTTTGACTAAGATAAAAACTAAATGTTTTAGTCGTCGAAATTAACACTGTGTCTCACGCTCTACTAAGATTCTGTTTGTAACGATGATTGGTTTATGAAGTTTGCATGAAATACAGTGATACACCGGTGATGAAGTTTGGATCATCCACTTGGCAACTTAAATACATTATCAGTCTTTTGAGTCAATACTACCCTGTCATTATATAAATCAATGTATCAATATGGGAAGGGAATATGCAAAATTTCACAAATGCACCACAGATAATATTATAAAACTCAACTGTGCTATTACATTTGAAAA
Source organism: Gobius niger (assembly GCF_951799975.1). NCBI lineage: Eukaryota > Metazoa > Chordata > Actinopteri > Gobiiformes > Gobiidae > Gobius > Gobius niger. The sequence goes on from NC_136858.1 coordinate 18,835,825, forward strand.
TGACATTTAGTGGTTCACAAATCAATTATGACAAGAAAGAAAGTTTTGAGGTTGAGTGGTGTGTTAACTTTCTCTATTTACTTTTAACTGTCTCTTGTTTTTTTCTTCTGAGACTTTTGACCTTTGGGCTCACGGATAATCAATAAAAGCAATACATGTTTTTGTAGTTTCTAGTTTGTGCAGGTTTATGTGGTGGGTCAGACGCTCTGATGCACTGATTGTTTTGAGGTTTAGACTCATCTGTTCGACCCTCGTGCCTCATGCTTTATCACTATTTGGCTGTTTATTTGAATGTATGTGTTTGTTACTTCATAGATTTTTACGGTAATCCTTCTTTTTCCTAGGATACTGAGCTTGAAAAAATCACCAGGAGATTTGCTATTGAGTTGGCGAAAAAAGGCTTTATTGGTAAGAATTTTGAATACATGGGGATTATTTACCAAGCAATTCTTTACTCAGGCAGCAGTCGCTCATTTACACATCAGATTTGGGGCCTTAATTCTGTAATACAAGGTATTTCAAATGGTAGATCAAGTGCAACATGCCCACAACATAGCATATTTTATTTTTCAGCTGCTCTCCTCTTTACTACCTGTTTTAATAGATGAGTTCATTAGCAATGTGTTCTGTTTGTTTATTTTTTCTGAACAGGGCCTGGCATTGATGTCCCAGCTCCCGACATGAGCACCGGGGAGAGGGAAATGTCCTGGATTGCTGACACTTTTGCCACCACAATGGGCCACTATGTAAGTCTCTCACTGGAACCAAGTTAAGAATCTGTAAGTTGCTAAGCACATCCAGTGATTTTTGTTAAATTTTGTCTTGAAGGATATTAATGCCCATGCCTGTGTGACGGGGAAGCCCATCAGCCAGGGCGGGATCCACGGGCGCATCTCTGCCACCGGCCGTGGAGTTTTTCACGGCATTGAGAACTTCATCAATGAGGCGGCGTACATGAGCCAGCTGGGCATGTGTCCGGGCTTCCAGGATAAGACCTTTGTCATCCAGGTAACACTATTGTGCTCCAAGCAACGTGCCAATAATGTTGGCTTTGTGATGACCTGTGGCGTTCTGCAGGGCTTTGGTAATGTGGGCCTCCACACCATGAGGTACCTTCATCGCTTTGGGGCCAAATGTGTTGGAGTGGGAGAAATCGACGGAAACATTTGGAATCCTAAAGGCATTGACCCTAAAGAGCTGGAGGACTACAAAATAGTCAGTACTGTGTATTAGTGTATGTTACATGAAAAATAGCTGTTCAAATTAGACATTGATGATTTCAAACAGTTGGTTATGAGCACCAGTAAAATATATTTTTACTACTCAGGACAATGGTACTATTGTGGGTTTTCCAAACGCCACTCCATACGAAGGGAGCATCCTGGAGGCCGACTGTGACCTCCTGATTCCAGCGGCTGGAGAGAAGCAGCTGACCAAGAGCAACGCACACAAGATCAAGGCCAAGGTCTTTGGACACAGACTCAGCACGACTAGGGTTTTACTCTGGGATGCTCAATAGCACTGTTGTCATTTACAGATCGTCGCAGAAGGAGCCAATGGGCCCACCACTCCAGAGGCGGACCGCATCTTTCTGGAGAGGAACATCCTTGTCATCCCTGTACGTGTTTATGTTTAATTTTGTAGTTGGGCACAACAGTCAAATGTAGCTCAGAAGTGGTCAGGAAACTTGCCTGTAGATGGCACCACCGTACTGCAAAGTAATACTAACACAAAATGCATGTTATTGATGATAAAAGGGTTTTTAGTCAACTAGCCATAGGCGTAAAATATGGGGGGAAAGGAGCCTATATTCACCTAACCATTGTAACTAATTAGCCCACTGTCTCTCGACCCCCCCAATATTTATCAATCGTTACTCTTTTGCAACTAACTATATATGGGATCACTTTTAGGGTTCATTTTGTCAGACACTACGGTCAGAGATGTTGAAATCTTTACCTTTACATGTTTCATCCGCCAACTGCAGGCCGTCATCAGAAGTATCACCGGCGTGCGCTGACGTGTCACTTATCAGCTGTTCTTTCTTCCGAGGCGTGACCAGTCTGACGGTCCCAACAGGTCCGACAGACTGGTCACGCCCCCTGGCGCTCGGTAATATCAGGGCGACAGGGAGCGTGATCATTGGAGGAGGGTGTCCCAGGTGTGGGACAGGAGGAACGCTCCCTCGTCACAGTTGATGATGTCGGTGCTCCGTTTCCTGATTTGGTAATTGGATCTGAAACCAACAAATTAAAGCGCGGGATAAAAGAAGCTATAGAAATCAGGAAACGGAGCACCGAAAAAATGAACTGACACAATGAACCCTAAAAGTGATTCTGTAACACGAGTAGAGTCAATGAACATTACTAAGTTTATATAAGGGATCAATCAAGTATTTCAGCAATGTTGGATTCTGAATGGGTTTCGATAATTCTTTCATGTTTACCTTCTTCATTCTAGTCCTGGACAGGTGGTCCTGATCAAACTGTGAATTGAAAGTAGTTTTGCTGCTGCACTTCTGACCTCGCTGTCCCTCTCCCTGGCAGGATATGTACCTGAACGCTGGAGGTGTCACAGTCTCATACTTCGAGTGGCTCAAGAACCTGAACCACGTCAGTTATGGCCGTCTCACCTTTAAATATGAACGGGACTCCAACTATCACCTGCTGAGTGGGTAACACTGACCTCACAGATCCACTGTGCAGCATGTACTGACCACATGTGTCTGTGCCCAGTGTCTGTACAGGAGAGCTTAGAAAGGAAATTTGGAAAACATGGAGGCGCAATCCCTATTGTCCCCACCTCAGAATTCCAGGATAGGATTTCTGTGAGTACATCTGGGACCTGGCCCTCGCTGGTTTATATATGGTTGTGGGTGTCTATTCTATTTGGTGCATGGATGTTCACTGCTCGAATGATTGCAGATATTGTTATACATATGCTGTTGCCGGAAGCTGTTTGGGTCAAAAAGTAAATGTTGCCAGTGATAAATAATTTGATTTCTGTTCCAGGGAGCGTCTGAGAAGGACATAGTTCACTCAGGACTGGCTTTCACCATGGAGCGCTCTGCTCGGGTAAGTTATGGAAACATGGAAAATTTCAACTCATTAGTATTTCTTTATGCGGTGTGCAGATGTTTCTTTGCAGGTCATTTGTAACCCATATTCATCTGTCTTGCTTCTTTTCTTTCTCTTTTTTTTTTTGCAGCAAATCATGCGCACGGCCAACAAGTACAACCTGGGCCTGGACCTGCGGACGGCCGCCTACGTCAACGCCATCGAGAAAGTGTTCAAGGTTTACAATGAGGCTGGCCTGACCTTCACATAGACGTCCTACGATTCCTGCTGGGTTTATGGCAATATTTTGGAAAGCCTTTTTTGAGAAATTGACACAAGAAAATATTGTTTAGCACTTAATATGGGTCTCAGCTTTAATTCATATCTGCTGCTCTTCTTTAACTGTTTAAACCAATAGTTCTCAACTGCAGTCACTTCGGGATCCATCTTATGCAGCCTCTTAACATAACTGACCACGTCACGTTTTGGCCAAATCGAGATTTTTGTTTCAATCTACCGACATGTTTCGACATCACTGACACAAAAACATGACTTTCCTTTGCAAATTAAACTAGGAGGCTGACGATATTAATTTGAACTAGCAGTACATAATGTCAAAATACAGTATTTCGTTACATACTTCAAGCATTGATATCAAGACGGACTGTACGACTATCAAGACAATTTAAAGACACACTTTTGGGTCCCGACTCTCGACCCACCAGTTGAGAATCACTGCTTTAAACCTAACATGTCTTAAGACCACACTGACGTGTGACCATACTTGATGTCTTTATACTATAATCTATATTTACACTTGGGGAAATAGAGGATTTATAAAGGGGCTGATGTCCAATGTGCCTGAGTCTGAGTTTCAGGCTATTGTTATACATGTTACACTCTTATAAAACTGAATAGTCGAATACAATGCTTTTTCGTTCACGCAATGTGCCTTAGAGTGGAACAGGGCTGCCTTTTACACACACACACACACACACACGCACATATGTCTCTGCAGTAGCTTAACAAGGTCTGTGTTTACTGCTCCTAAGAAGGGGCCATTCCTCTGCTTTTTGTTCAGGTTCAGTGCAGTTGTGGTCGCTCAGTGGTTTGGGACATGTCGTTCTATGCAATACAATGTGCAATGAGGCATCTAAAGAGATACTTGGTTATATGCTGTATTTTAGGTCAATCACCAGACTCTTATATGAACTTCAATGGAACTAAGGAGTTTTTCTCTGTTACAGATATTAAAATCATTTGTTAAATACTGTTTGTTATCATTGTTCCATTCAGACTACACATTTACTGTTTGCATAAACATTTTGAAATGCTGTTTGTAGGGAATAAGATATTCCTGAAATCTGTACTTGTGTGGAAAAGACCATGTGTGAACCTGCTGCCCCTCCATGTTCACAGCAAACATGGCAAAGTGCTTTGAGGTTCCTTCCTATTGCACGACTTGTGTCACCTGCAGGTGTAGAAATACCTGGAGCGGGTACTAGATATAAATAAATTAAATAAATAAAATCATATTTTATGGACTGGTGAGTTGATATGTTGATTAATCACGATCCTCAATCTAATAAAACAATGGTCTCGGTGTTTGGACACCGGACTCGAGGAGGTGTCAGCATTTCCCCAAACAGCCCTGCGCGTGTCAGGCTGCAGAAAGACACCCATAGACTGTAAACAGTAACAGTCACAGTAAAGTGACCATCGTACTAGTTACAATACAACATAATACAACTTTTGAAGTGGAAGTGATTATTTTTATTTTTTTGATTGATTGGACCAATCCGCGCGCTCCTGAGCTGCGTGGTTTTGGAATTCCCCCTCAGCTCGTGCCCAGCCCCTCCTTCGGTCCCGGGGTTTTCCACTGTCACACAGCGGAAGATCTGCCTTCACAGTAAAATAGGCCGGAGACCTTTCATAGGATTGACATGGGCAATTTGCATCAATGCAGATCGATCCATAACTATTCCTGTCATTTCTGTAGTGCTCTGAGTGATCAGTTTATCAAAGTGCGCTGAATGAAAAAACTACTCAGTGAACAGCGCTCCCCGCCCACACTGACTGTGGGACTCATCTACTCTTATTATGAAACGTTTCGGATGTTGATTCTGTGAACCTGAGCTGAGGCCACAGATTCACAACAGCGCAGCACGGAGCTGCTCATCTGTCAGGTAAGACTCCCCTCACTCCTGTTTACGGAGCTTTTGTCTGCTGTTTTGCGCTTTGTTCTGGTCTGGTACTGGCACGCTGACTGGTTTTGCGTTTACTGAGACTTCTGTCAGGGTTTGATCACAAATAACCCAGCGCTTCAGGTTAACACTTACACAACCTTCGCGTATCCGTGCCAGAGATTGAGGAAAAAAGTGTGTGAAAATAGTGACAGGCAGTAAGTCTTTCCCCACCTGTTGGCCTCTCTCTGACTCTGATAAAGTTAAAGTACTTTTCATCTGCAGATGTGAACAGAAACTCTTCTGCCGGAGACACTGAGTAACGACGACTGCAAGGTACTTTCTGTTCTGTTATCTCAGTCAACCATCTTACTACTCTGTGATGGGACATTTGCCCCTGCACTCAGTTTGGTCACAAGTGGTGTCTATTGGGACAGACTTTTTCCTGGGGACTTCCCTTATCCGCAGCTCTGTCAGTCTTTTCTCGCTTGAACCGAGGTTAGTTTAAGACTCCTATTGTTAGTCACTGTTATGGGAATTTCAGAACAATATATTCCTCACTTGGTGCATCAGGACTGTTATGATGCAGCAGTAACATCAGTGGATGAAGCTCCGCCCCCCACAAACTGGAGTTCTGGGGGTTTTCCTTGGCCAAACTTCCAGGAAGTGAAGTGAAGAGAAGAGGAGGGGAGGGGTTTTACCCAAAGTCATAATTGTGCGTTTCCTACTTGCTCAAAGTCGCTTTATAATAAGTATGTACAATTTCAGTCATTATGTATTGACTCTCTGGGACTTGAGCTGCTGCTACTGTCACAAGGCCCAGAGCGTCTGCCCCCCTCAGCATGCATGCACATTCTAACAGCCAAGTGGATGAGGTAGCTAAAGACACAATGCATGAATGTTTAACCACTGAGCCACTGCAGCCCTCTTCAGTGCTTATGGCCTCACTGGTGGTGGGATGGGGTCACAGGGGGTCAGAGCAGAGTGGATCTGAGTCTGGTCTGGAGCAGGACATGAATATGCTGTGCTTGTGTGCTGCAGGATGAACGAGGCGCTGCTCCAGAACATCTACGACAATGATGTAAGTGCCTCAGTAAAGGATTGGGGCAGGATTATGACATTTCTAGTTTGTAATTTGTGCTTGTGCTTAGTGTGTACAATACATGATGACTTGAATGTAAATGTGTCCCCTTGCTATATCATAGACACATTATCTGTATTAAGAATGTCTACCCGCTCTGTTCTTGTGGTTTGTAAAGTTTTTTTGAAAGAAAATCAGAATAGTGACACAATTCCATAGCATTGCTGCTCATCGTCGTCACAGTTTCATTGTGAAGTGACTTGAGGTGTGGAATTTTTTGACATTTGTGAAATAACTCCACGTGACGGGTGCAGACTGTCCTGAACTCGCATCAAAAATCCCACGAGGGACTTGTCATTAATGGTTAGAAATCAAAAGTCAGTTCTGAAATCACTCAGACCGTGCGCGCTGAAGTGACTCAATTCACGAACAGCCTGAACGACACAGATCCGATGTTTTCAAGTGTGACCCCACTTATTGTTAACTCTCTGCTTCCTTCTGCAGTTCAATTTTATGCCTTCATATGAATACATTCCTCCAGTGGACATAAAGACCGAGCCCTATATACCAGAGACAGGTAAGCCCCACATATCTGTCCTGTTCGTATTTACGCACTGAACATGAGTGACTAACGACTCACTCTGATTAAATAATACCTGAAAGTTTGCAAAATAGGAGCGAGAGAGAGTGAAATTTTAAAAGTGAACAATCAAGCTCCCTCCTCCTCCCCCTCCTGATTGCACACATGCAACATTTGGAAATTTGAAATGTAATAATTAAAGTAATGATCATTTTGTCTGTGTTTTAGCTCATGGTCCTTACATTCAAATTATAGAGGAACCAAAACAGGTAACACTAACTAACACTAACGCTCAGTTTTTCTAGGTGTTTAGTTGTTGTTGTTGTAAACCTGCTATTGTTTTTTTTGTTTTATTAGAGGGGCTTTCGTTTCCGTTATGAGTGTGAAGGGCCGTCCCACGGTGGCCTCCCGGGGGCTTCCAGTGAAAAGAACAGGCGAACCTACCCCACGGTCAAGGTATTTGAGCACAGACTACTTCTGTTACCATGTACAATCTTAAAGGAACAGGCCACCATTTTTAAATACTGAGATATGTTCTTACCTTAGCTTAGACGAGTTGATATGTAGCTGTTTGGTCTTTACGCGTGCCCTCAGTCACGTAAATGAGACGTAAAACGCAAAAGTGCACAGACGCCGTTAGCATTTAGCCTCTCCTCTTCTCATCTATGGATCCAAACAGAGGGGAAGTTAGAAGCAACCAAGCTCTTCCATGTTTTCCCTATTTAAATATGGTTACGTGAGCCTTTACACGCTCCAAGTAAAGCCGCGGTCTGTGCTCTTTTACGTGGCACGCGTAAAGACCAGACAGGTACGCATCAACTCGACTAAGCTAAGGTAGCATATCTCAGTATTTAAAAACGATGGCCCATTCCTTTAAACCTTCAATCTGCTCCAACATTTCACAACATTTGGTTTTAGTTTGGACACTTTGCTTTGCGTCTGTACTAAACCTGGAAATGTATTTCATAGATTAATAATTACGTCGGCCATGCTCGTGTGGATGTGCAGTTGGTCACGCACTCGGACCCCCCTCGTGTTCACGCGCACAGCCTTGTGGGACGCCATTGTAATGAGAGCGGCATGTGCACACTGGACATCGGGCCCAACGACCTCACCGCCTCGTCAGTAAACTCACAGCCAACACATTTCTGTCCTAAATGTATTATAAACCTGAGTACTTTTCTGTGTCAGACTGCTATGTGCTCAAATAGAAACATTTTCAGATTAAGTTTTGTGCTGTTGGTGTGACTCTGATGTGGTCCCGGCAGGTTCAGTAACCTGGGCATCCTCCATGTGACCAAGAAGGGTGTGGTGGAGATCTTGAGCCGACGACTGAAGGAGGAGAAGAGGAGAATGACAGGGGGAGCGCTCCACCAGCTCACAGGTACACGCTGCCGTGAGCACCCGCTTCATTTACAATCAGCATCCTCTGTATTGACCTTGTCAGTGAAAAGGGATTGATATTGTTTGGTGGGATGGACTAAAATTTCGTTATTAGTTTTCCCACATTTCCTGTTTGTATTACAAAACATCATATAGACAAACATAATCAGCAATAATAGTTAAAAATAAGGAAGAAGTGTAGAGTGTAGCTGAATGTATCGCTGTTGCCTTTATGCAGATGCAGAAGAGATCTCCTGTCAGAAAGAGGCCAAGGAGCTTGGTCGAACCATGGACCTGAACATTGTGAGGTTGAAGTTCACAGCATATCTCCAGGACAGTAACGGTGGCTTCACCAGAGCGCTCAAGCCGGTCGTATCCAACCCTATATATGACAGCAGTGAGTTTTTGATACTTTTACTATGACATTCCCCCAGAACTTAGATGAGCATTATTCTAAGTAAGTAATTATTTGCCTGCAGAATCCCCAAACGCCTCTAATCTGAAGATCACTCGGATGGATAAGACGTGCGGCTCGGTGCTGGGAGGAGACGAGATTTTCCTGCTCTGTGACAAAGTTCAGAAAGGTTAGAGCCATACAAGGAGCTTGCTCTTCCAAGATTGATTATTATTGATTTTTTTTAAAAATTGTATTGCAGATGATATTGAAATCCGCTTTTATGAAGACGATGAAGGTGGGTGGGAAGCATTTGGAGACTTTTCTCCCACAGATGTTCACAAGCAGGTACGGCCTCACTCACAAAACCCCCGTGATATGATCGGAGTTGATCTCTGTGCTCACCCTCGCTGCTTGTTTGGGCCATCAGTACGCCATTGTATTCAAAACGCCGCCGTACCACAGCGCCGAGATCGAGCGTCCCGTCACTGTGTTCCTGCAGCTGAAAAGGAAGAAGGCCGGAGACAGGAGCGACCCCAAGCACTTCACCTACATCCCCCAGGTCCAAGGTCTGCACTGCACCTGCGTTCTACATTATCCACAAACACAGCTACAGTACATGCACTCAGCATGTATGTTCTGGTGTGATGTGTTTGTGTGTCTGTTTCAGACAAAGAGGAGGTGCTGAGAAAGAAGCAGAAGCCTTTGCCCCACTATGAGAACTGGAGAGGAGGCGGGCGAGGAGGAGGTGGCGCTGAAGGCTTTGGGGGCGGGGCCTCTGGAGCTGGTGGAGGGGGAGGTGGGTGGCTGACATTATGCTGGATCTCCAAAGTGTTCATTGCCTCACAGAAAGAAGGTCTCATGGACAATCCCAGGTGGTGTGGCCTTTCTGGGGGAAGTTTTTTTCTTCACCCTGGGTAGTTGTACTTTTTAAGTTCCCTTGAAAAAGATTCTGAATCTCTGTGGGACTTTCCTGGTTAAATAAATAATGATAATTTCCCAAATTCTGTTTTCTCTACGTTTTGTTATTGAAATGTATGGAGCTAATTTAAAGGGGCACTACACTATATTTCTCGATGCAGTACACATTACCAATAACAGTGATTTTAACTTTTATTTTGATCTGTTCAGGTTTTCAGTTTTGTCAGCACATGAACGGAGGAGGGAGCTACCCATTAGGGGGCTTCACAGGATATCCAGGAGGTACGCAGATGTCCTCCTGTACTCCTTCAGATCCACAGCAGACTGAAGACGGTACAAGGCAACCTGCGGGACAAACCAACACACTATTGCAACAGCGCCTCTTCCAGATAGGTACAGTTTCTACAGTTTCTTGATACATTTTGCTCAACAGAACTACCCTGAATCATTTAGTGCTGTTACCTTTCATAAGGCACTTGACATTTCATATGAAATCTTGTTCAGTATATGTGTAAATCCAAGTTTGTAAATCTTTGTCTGTGTGAAGCTGTGGGCCTGCAGAGTAAAGCGTCCCAAAGTGCGAGGCAGACGGCTGCGGCTCTGCTCCAGTACTGCAGCAGTGGCGATGTCCGTACGCTCCTGTCCATCCAGAGGCACCTGTGCGGCATTCAGGATTCCAATGGAGACACGTGCGTACCATAGGCTATTGCTTTTGAACAAGCTTGAGTGTATGCATGTAGAACAATTGTGCCAACCCCAATTTTAACTAAGCTCAGGCCATCTTTGAATCTTGAGCCTCACCCTTAATAACCCAACCTGAAACTTGTTGGCTTTGGCTTTTCCCCCAGGCCTCTGCATCTGGCTGTGATTCACCAGCAGAGTGGAGTGGTCCAGCAGCTGCTCCATACTCTCATCACCGGACAACAGCAGCACCTGATCAATGCAGCCAACCATCTCAGACAAGTACAGCCCCCACACTAACGCTGATCATTGATGACTGTATTGCTCTTACACACCAGACAAGTTCTTACTTTGCTGTTGTGCTTGCAGACCCCACTGCATCTGGCCGTTAGCTTGCGGCAGGTCAAGGTAATCGATTGGCTCCTGAAGGCAGGGGCAGACCCCAGCCTCTTGGACAGAGATGGTCGGAGTGCTGTTCACCTGGCCGCTTTGAGTGGAGATACGTCTGTGCTGCGTGTGGTGCTGGGCCACCTCAGAGAGGAGCACGCTCACCTGGTCAATACCCCCGACTATCACGGTAAGATCCTCAAATATTAGAGTAAGAGCCCCGACTGTCAGAATAACATCACAGACAAGTTATTTAAATAATGTTTTGCCTTACAGGACTGCAGCCGCTGCACCTTTCTGTCAGGAGAGATGGAGAACGCTGCCTCCGGCTGCTGGTGGAGAGCGGTGCTAAGATCAACGCTCCTGAACAGAAGAGCGGCTGTACTGCTCTGCACCTGGCTGTAACCGAAAACCTGTTCAAAGTTGCTTGCACCCTGATCACAGAGGTATGGCAAATGGCAAAAAATCAGACCTGTATCATTAAAGGTCCCACTTGGCTCTTGGCAAACTGATTGAGCTGTGAGCATCACTGAAGTCATTGTGCCTCCCTTTATCTGTGTGCAGTTAAAGGCAGATGTAAACAGCTGCACGTTTGGAGGCAACACACCACTGCATTTTGCTGCGAGCCAGGGCTCGCCGACGCTGTGCTCCATGCTCATCGCTGCAGGTGTGAATAGATCTCAAGTGCACAATCCAAAGTAGATTGTGTACGATGCAATTAAACAACAGAGTCCTTGCACCAGTTAACAGTGTGCATGTGCTGTCTTAAAGGAGCTGATAAAATGCTGGAAAATGACGAGCCGCTCAACTTCAGTTCTTCCTCTGATGAAGAACAGGACGAAGCAGATGGAGAACAGACTGAGTCAGTGTCACAACCAATCAGCTCCCGCAAACGACGAGCAGGACACACTCCTCTGGACTTGGCCACATGCCAAAAGGTGCAGACACGCATTTAATGGATTCTTTTAGAAAGACACATGACAACAAATTACCGGTAAAGCTAATACTAATACTAGTGTCTTTCTAAAAAAAAAAAGTGTAGTAGAGTATTTATGGAAGTAAAATCAATGCTGTCTTAAGGTAGCATAAAAAGAAACCTAAAACCTAAACAAATTGCTCACCTGTTTGTCTTGCATTTAGGTGAGAAACCTGTTAACACCAAAATCTGGTCCCGCATCAAGTCGTCACAGCTTCAAAAAGAAGAAACCTAGCAGCTCCGAAGGTGAGAAAATGCTCCGTGCCCATTACTGATTTGATATTTATGTTCAAAATAAATATTTTCTTTTTGTATTCCCTTCATCTACCCAACATAGAAAACATGTCAGTCTCCCTGTTGACTGCAGTCCTCAGTTTTTACTATTATATATTATGTATTTGTTGGGTTATTCAGGTGTGTGATGCATCAGGTTCATTGTGTGTTTGTTTCTCCCGGAGGATTCATTTAGTCTGAATTTCTGTCTTGTGCTTTTGCAGCATCAGTAGAGTCTGGCCTGGACGGTGACACTCTGACACGTCTAATGGAGGTGCTGAGTGTTCAGGACATTCCTTGGAGAAGACTGGCTGAAAAGCTGGGGATGATGACCCTAACTCACCTGTATGAAGACAGCCCGACGCCCTGCAGCCAGCTGCTGCAGCACTACCAGGTGAGTTAGTGAATTCCTCATTCATTCAGAATCTTTTGCCTTTTGAGTTCGTCTGGTTAGGGTTCAGGTGAACTCTATTACCCCGTAGAGAAACCTGTCCTTAGCTGTATGGTCCTGTGATGTGTCCCAGTTTAGAGTCCATTAAAAAATCCAATAAATTAACATTTATTAGAAATACAATATTGGAGCTTATTCCCATTTCCTAGATTGTAACTTTATATTAAGTCAATGTTCCAAGTGTTAATCATGAAGAAACACAAAGAGCTGCTGCCCGGTATGGCTCTGGCTCCTCTCTCCTCCTGTCCTCTGCTCACTTCTTTTTCCACTGATCATCTCAAAGAAACCAATGTGCACGATTGTACTGGAGTACGTCCATGAGTCTGTGTGAAACTGTTAATCAGCAGCTTTTGAAGTTTTGTGCAAGGTTTGGATTGTTGTTGATGTCCAGCCCTGTTTTTGTCTGACAGAAACAAGGAAACATAGACTTGTGTCCCGCTTGAAATGACCTCTTCAGCTTCATTCACACTGCTGCAGCATCTGTCACATATAGACCCATTTATTCCTGCCGCAAAGCCGGACATAATTCATTTAAGAATTGTGTTATTATGACAGATGTTCATATGATGGAGATAAAATAAGGGGAGGACTACATCATGGTGTGAATGTCAGAGCTTCTCATTGTGTGTGTGTGTTGCAGCTGGGAGGAGGTCCAGTAGAGGGACTCATGGAGGCGTTTCAGTCTCTGGGCGTAACAGAAGGAGTGCGTCTGCTGAGAGACAGCCAGAGTCGGGAGGACAAGCACTGCACAGGTCAGCTTCTACACAGCACGAACTGTAAGCTGCACATCACTGCCACATGTTTGACCACACTTCACTGTCTCCCCCCAGACACTACAGTGGACAGTGGCTTTGGCAGCCAAGCAATGGAGGATGAGGAACAGCCAGTAGCCTCATAGTGGGCTGGAGTCTCCATTTCAAGCCATTGTAGAGAGCCGAAGACCACAACAGGAGCTGAGGAAGTGGTGCTTCTTGGAGACCATCTTTCACGTCTGAACCAAGTCACAGAAATTAGTCATCATTCTGAAGGGGAACAAAAAGAAACTTAAATTGATCTAAAGACTGTGGTTCTTCCTTTTATCAAAATATTGCCTGACCTTGATGAACTGAAACAGTTACGCTGAAATAGTTTCTTCCTTTAATATTTCTCTCACTACTTTGACCTCTGCGTTCTGTCTTTGGAAACTGAATTCATAGTTTTGGACTGCTCTGTGGAGGAGGCTCTGCTCTACAAGAAATACCCAAACACATATACAGTAGTATATTGCCCAGAAACTTGACATTGTGGATAATGTTCTGTTACAATCAAGTTTTTTGATTGAGTAATTACATCACTTTTTGATGCTTTAGTAATAACAAAATACCAAGTTACTTTGACTTTGTCTTCTGGTTGTCATGTTCTTCCTCCTGGTGACCAGATCTACTCTTTTCTGGTTTGTTGTTGTGTAAAAAGTGTAATTCAAAAGAAAAGTTAACCAGTAATTCATGAGAATGAAGTGTCAGAAAAGCGTCATATCCGTGAAATTATATCACTATTTAATTTTCCTACTTGGATAGAGAATATTTCTATAAAATAAAACTATTCTGTGCAACCGATTTAACTGATGTTTATTATACAAAGTGAAAACTATGACATTATATATTTCAAATATTGTTTATTCTTTGATGTGATACAAATACAAGAACCCAAACTTGAGGTGGACGTTATGTACAGCTGCAGCAAGAACTCACCACAAGGCTAAAAAAATAGAATTTCCAAAATATATTAACTTTCGCTGTTGGTTGAAAGAATAAATAAATTGCTTGGTTTGAGATAGTTTTTGTTCGAAAATACTAAATCAAAGTACCCTAAAACGCAGCCGATGCTAACTGCGATATGGCTTTTCAATGTGAAGTCATGTACACTTCTGCATAACAAGCTCTCAGCTTCAGGTGGCAATGGCTGTGCACAGTCCCACAAATCCAGCAGCCATCCAGACAATGGCTGTGTATACTGTCTGACAATACTGATGGAAGGAACAGCAACCGGCCACAGCAGAAGGGACCCCCTGGACGCAGAGTTTACAACAAGAGATGCTCTGCCAACTCACACTCTGCATCAAACACAGTACAGAAGCACAGGAACACGGGGGACCCTCGGAAACTAATGAAGAGAAGTTGTGGGTGTGAGAAAAACAAACAAGGTTGGCAACTTTACATAATATCTCAATTTGCACAGAGCAAGTTAAAAAAATATGTTCACATTCGCTAAGGTGACGTGTTACATTTACAAGAGTCAAAATGCTGGTTGGGGCCCCGGGTGAAAGTTTGTTTCGGGCCCAAAGAAACCCCTTGGAGCAACAGCCACAGCAGATCCCAGAAGTCAGACAACTATAGGAACAGAGGTTTCCTTTACATGTTTCTGTCACCAAAACTGCCAACCTGCATAAACACCTGATTGGACTTAAATAATTGAGAAACAGCAAACAAATACTCTTTGCACCACTCGAAAGACTGAGTCAGTCAGGCGAAACTGCTAACCACTCTGCCACAAACAAAGTCTAAATCAGTCAATGTTTTGTAATTGCATTTGTGAAATTCAACATTAGCTAATTTCACAGGAATGTACTGTTCAGTCCAAAATGTAAAGGTAATACTCCGGCAGAGAGAGGAGGGAAGGATGTCACAATACTTTGAGTGAGCTCACAAAAACACAAGCACTCAGTCAAGAACCTTAGTGATACTCCTGGGAATATTGACTGGAGCTAGGAATGCGTTTGGTTATGGAGTTTTAGCCTTTTTGTACATTATAGTGGATATACTTTATCTACAGCATTGCAAAACTTTTCACTGGGTCTGATTATATTTCACACAGATACAGCTCAGACTAATAATACAGCACTGTGATGCTAGTTCATAAAATATGAAAAATACAATCCACAACATAATAAAAAAGCACAAAAACAATTTAAAGTGCTATATGTTCAAAATATACATGTTACTCCCGAAAACAAAACAACAAACACAAATATAGGTTTGAAAATTTGCAAGGCAACAGCCTTCAGGAAAACAACACTAAAGTGCCCACAGCCGGGGGGTTAGTGTGTCCAAGTCGTGTACTGATCTCAGATCAGCCACAGTAAAGTGTTGGCTGTGAATGTGAGCGGATCTGGACAGTATTACTGTGATGTTGGTGAAGGGAGAGCACTGGGGCAGTGACAAAATCTATGTGGAGTGATCTGTCCCATGTTCTGTCACAGTAACATGAGTAACACGAGTCCACACTGTTGTCAAAAATACACTTGAAGTAAGATGGTACTTTGACACAATCAGAAAGGAAAGGGCATAACGCACCGGTCAGACTCCACAATGAAAGTTAGTGGAGTGTGATTGAGTTCAGACGATGGATGACTTCATTCATTTCACATTAGGATACTTGATTCTTGCTTTCTGCTTTGCTGTCTGGCTTAGTCCCATTCTGACTCTCTTCTTTGGTCTGAGTGGAAATGACTTTGAGGCTCTTGGACCTGCTGCTTGAGCCCTTGTCCTTTAACGAGCTGTACTGGGGCAGGGCGGGGCTGGAGTGGGCCCTTTGGAGGCCACCTTCACTCAATAGGCGGCTCTCAAAGGCAGAGAGGTCCTCAGTGCCAAACTGAAGCTTGGCTCTCATCAGCATGGCATAGGTGCCGTAACGAGTTTTCTGTGGAATAAGAGTGACTTTACTATGTGGTAAACACAACTCAACCCGAATGTTTGGATTTTAAGTAGTGTAAGAAAGTCACGAGGGAAACCAGACAAGGACATAATTTTCACCATGTGCCATGAACCCTATGTAATAACAATTTGTGTTAGCATACCTCAAACTCCAGGTACTCCTGCCGCTGTCTCTGCTCCTCCACCTCACGACCTTTCACCTTAGAGTCCGCAATGAGCTCAGCCAGCTCAGAGGACACAGCTCGGAAACGGTTTTCATGTGACTTCAGCTGCTCTTCCTGTGAAGGCGTTCATATTTCAGTGTAGTCTACAATCGTAATAAAATTTAAAAAATTGCAATGAGAATGCACCTGGGACAGTTTGGTATTGGACCCTGGGAGCAGGGGTCGGCTGAACCTCTTCTGAGAGCCTATGGCTGGTGGGAAGGGTGGGGCTGAGAACATGGCTGATACTATGTTAATGCGAGTGATCCAGGACTGCATCTGCTCTGCACTCCTGCAAAAATACACAACTCTTCATGCATGCACAGTGGCCATTGTGTTACTGAGACATATGTAATATGTCCATAAGCCTTATACTGGGATTGACAGTTTTTAAATGAAATGCCATACGGAGCCTGGAAGAGGAAGACCCTCCAGTCTGCGGTCCTCAGGTAGAAGACGTTGGCGCGTTTGCTGTAATCCGCGGCTCTCATAGCCAAAGAGTGGTGGATGGACACTGCATTCTTCAGGTCCTCCTGGGTCAGCTCCTGTCCTGAGCGGTACTCCTCCTGCACAGCATTGGTCCAGTTGTGAAGGTTAAGTTACAACTTGTTCACGTGTGTGAAGAGCGGATACCTTCTGCAGGTAGAGAACCAGGCCCTTGAGTGTGCCATAAAAAGATTTCCATCCCCTTTTCCCTCGTGGAGCTGAGGAGAGAATTGCTACATTCAGCAACATTTCTTTTTCTTTTCATAATAGACATTGACCAGATTCCCATCAAGTTAGATGTTTCATTAGCCAAGGGACGCTGTTGCTACTTCTCAGGATCAATATAAAGACAACTCATGCATGAGGCGCATCCTCAAATCCCAAAACATTTGACTTCAAGAAAACATAATAATAATAATAATAATAATAATAATAATAATAATAATAATAATAATAATAATAATAATAATAATAATAATAATAATAATAATAATAATAATAATAATAATAATAATAATAACAATAACAACAACAACAATAATAACATTAACATTAACATTAACATCCACTGGTCAGAACTCTTTTATTTTAATATTTAGATTTGGGCAAGTCAGGCAACTGTGTTTATTTAGGCTAAACTTACTTCTCTTTCCATCCTGGTCAGCGTGGACTTTGCGCACCAGGAGTCCGCTCTTGTAGAGCTGCTCTTTGGCCTGCTGGGCCATGTTGAGCAGAGAGTTTTCGCTGTGCCCCTGGCGCTTCAGTGTGTGGGACGCTGAGTCTTTCCGAGCATCGGGGGCCATAGTGGCCCCAGGCTTCTGAGCATCCTCCTCATCACTGGAGCACACATATAATATGTCCACATGAGAAACTCTTTACTTTTATGGTTCATCTATCAACAACATGCAAATTTTGCTTCACTGAACAGCAAACAAAGCTAAAGACATTCTATGAAAAACGAGACCAGCAATCCCCAACAGGAGGTAGACTTTTAGCACATTACCATACAGACACCTTTAACCTTCAAAACTGACTTTTTATGTAGTTTTCAGATTTGCACTTTGATTATTGAATTTTTCCCAGGGGTCTTATCTAATTATTTATTCTGTTCTGTTAGAAGAGTGCATGTATGTCTGCACTGGTTTGTCACATGTTATTTCTGTAATCTCTCTCATCAGAGCTGAAGTTGAGACAACCTCTATAGCAGTGCAGTATTACTTCTTACCCTGTGTAAATATGCACACAGTAGTCAGTACATGGGGCAGTTGGACCAAAGAACCATTGTTTTGCTGTGAGTAAAGTGATGAAAACGCTCCACAGCTGAGCGGAGCAGACGATTGGACCAGGCACAGATGGCACCAGCTCCAGTCTGTGGAGACGTGAGAGCTGCACGCAATGAAATGGTGGCTCTGTCGGGCTCACTGCATATTTTTAACTACAATAATCTCCAAAGACAACTGCATACCTTCATTACGATTACGACCTAATAAGAGTTATGACGAATGCACACACTGTGTTATAGGACAGTAGATAGTTTTGCATTTCTTGAGTTGCTTTCATTTTTGAAGGAACACTTGTTTTGTAAACTTGCTAAATATGCTCAATTGATTCATGATTGGAAACAAACCATGATCGGTGCAGAGAGTTCGCTTGTGGGAGTTCACAACTGTATAGATGCTGACATGTAATTATTAGAAGAAACAGAAGGAGCCGTTACCATGGCAACAGTGGCTAAAATAACACCGCGTTTGGATCATAAACATCACATGAGCGGCGCGTAAACAAGTGTCAAGTACTCACATAGTCCACTGCAGTTTCTCGCTCCGTATGGATGTGTACAGTGTCTGCAACACAAACACAAAACACAGTCAGCTGCCAAACAGTTCGTCACATTACCAACTGGTCTGTGGGTATTACTTGAATAACGTTGCAATGATGTGACCTCAGGACAGACCAGAAATCTTATGTTAGTATTTGCCTTTTCACTGTCAAAATGTAGATGTTGTGACCTTTTACATGAAACAAATACAAGCATAAATATGAATGTCTTCTCAGTGCTAAACCTCTGTGCTAAAAGTCTGTTTAGCGAATCTTGGTCACACCTCACCCCCGCACTCTTGACTGTGTTGAATTTTTTGTTAAATTTGAAAAGTCCTTTGTTATGTTTTTTCAGCTTTTTGAGGACATCGTAACATTGACATTTCACATTGTACAGAAAATTATGTTTAAATATTGGAAACAGGTCACATTTATTCAGCTAAAGCTAAAAACAGCTTTTGACAAGAATGGATCTGTAATGAAGGCAAATTTAAAAGAGCAAAAATGATTGTGATGCTCTATGTAAATGACATGAGCAGGTGTTTTGAGCTCTTTAGAAGGAAGCAGAATGAACATGTAAGATTACTCAAGCATGAAGGCATAAATGAACCGCAACACCATTTTTTAGAAAAAGGACAATTAGAAAATGCTTAAGAAAAGTAATTTTAAAATAGCATCTATTATGAGGCTTTTAAAGTTTTCCATCCTGAACAAACAGACAATTCAGAACGGACAGCCTTTGAAGTTGAACTGTAAGGCTTAAGCTCACACTGCCAAACAAATTATAGCAAATATTTACCATCACTACTCACAATATTTGGCTCAAACTTCGACACATGTTTTAAGAGCACTAGTAACAACAACAAAACTAGAGGAATCAATGTGATGTAAATAACATGTAAGAAAACACATGCACACCATCTATTTACGGCTACAATGGGTAAAGCAGAATAGGAATATTCCGCCCATTTGGTACCGAGAAAGCAATGGAGTCTCGCTGGACCTGCTTGTGGTATGTTACTCATGCAAATACAATAGAGACAAAACGATACAGACTCATTTAAGTTTGGATGCTATCCAGTCAGAGGAGCCTAAATGCGCTGATTCATGCACACCTGTATCCTCAACTTTTCTTATCATCCAAACTAAGGCTGGGGAAGAGTCCTGGGCGAGGTGTTACCTTCTTGCTACGGTCCTTGGACTTGGGCAGCAGGTCGGAAAAAGCCAGAGGCTTAAGTGAGCAGGAGCGCTGCTTTCGCTTACTCCTGAAAGTGTCGGCGTCTCTGGAGCTGCGGCGGTTCTGAACCACACACAGAGAGCGGGAGCGGGAGCGATCCGTCGACTGAATGCTGTTGACTCCGAACATTTTATCTAATTATATACAACTAATATTTTTATGAATCTAGTTATAAATGATCATTTCCACAAAAAGCCTTTAGCCTTGGTTGAGGAGTTGGCAGATAAAGCCCCCGCTGTGATGGTGCAGAGAATCAGACGTTGACTAATGGTCCCACGGTCCTCTGCAGAGCTGCATTAGAATTCTGGCTGCCAACAGCGAGAAAGATGACAGAAAGCTCTTCAGGAGTGAGGACTGAAGCTTCACATGGAGTACAGCTGTGTGCAGCAGTCACACAGAGCAGATTAAAAGCAGCAGATAAACAGTCTATTCAAATACTGCTTGAGGTCGGATGCTGCAGTGTCACTCCAAAGGAATCCCTCGTCTCCAGATCCTTGTTACCGCGGAAACGGTTCAGCAGCTCCAAAGATGCACCCACTCACACACGCCCACAGAGCTCGCAGTTTTACAGCTGCAGACTCACGGGTTAAACACTGGTATCCTCGTCTGGACAAACACTACTGCTTTTTTTTTTTCGCTCCGAGACGGCTCTGTTCCGCCTCCCCCGCCCTCACTCCATCTCTCTCCCTCTCTCTCTCTAAATGCGCAATTTCTCAAAGTTACAGTGGCCAATCAAAGCTTCTCTCAATGTCTTTCATCCTTTAGGAGTGGAGCCAGTAATGACTGTGAATGACCTTATCAGACAGCCTACATGCATTACATTAGAGAGCAGGTAAGGTCATGCATGCCGCATCTGTTGATGGGAGTAACAGGCTGTTTTCCCTGCGCTGCAGGACAGAGCGCTTTAAGAGATCATTCACTGCTTCAAGTATAAGACTACTGTATACCACAGCTTGGTCTGAATATGTGCACTTTCTTATTACTATCGCTAGTAACTTTTAATGTGTGTTTCTACGTGGCTACATTTAAATGTGTGGCTCCTGGAGACACAAATTTCTCCGGTGGGGGTTAAATAAAGTATTTTATCCTGTCTATATAAGTGAATGTAATGTGCCGGTGTGGGTGCATGTGTCTTGTAAGTGTGTACCTTCAGGAGCTCTTTGGGGAAGTCCTTTCCATCATTGAGCCCTTCTAAGTTAGAGATAAACTGGCTGCAGGACATTCTTTTCCCCACGTTCTACACACACACATACACACACACACACACATACACACAACAGCAGCATTAAGCATTAAGTTCACAACACTTTCACTAGACTAGAACAGGACTTGATTATGAAATATAAAGTATTATCCACATGTATGACACTGGTTCTTCATGAAAGGATTTATTAGTCCATTTTATAAAGCTCTGTGTTGAGCTATAGTAAGAGACTCACATTTCCATGGAGGTCCGAGTTGAGCAGCATGACAGCACAGGTCAGAGTGTGGACGCTGTCTGTGGAGCAGACACCAAATGGATAAACAACCCAACTCGCTCGATATACTTTCAAGCTGAACTGTACCAACTCCAATACTACACATTTACCAACTATACTACCTATACATACAATCCTGGCTTTTTTAAGTTCAGTTGTCATGAAATTGAAAGGATTTTTGGTGAGAGTGGCCACGCACCTTCTGTGTTGAGGCATCGAGGATTACACTGTATATATCTGTGAGAGAAGTGTGCGAGGAGACGCTCTCGTTCCTGAGTCTCTCCCACCAGAGCCAACCGCCTCAGAAATAACCTACACATAGAATGACCTTTAATGATATATCTTTATCATTCAACAGGTGTGAAAACAGTGAGGGCAACTGACCTTAGAGACTGGTCAATCGTGAGTTCACTGAAATCAAAGAGGCTCAGGTACTCCTGAGCAACCGTGCGGCTAAACTCGTTACTGAAAAAGAAACAAAAACATGGAAACAGCTCAAATACAATTAGATGTCGCTAACTCTTACTCACTTTTTATTGAGGTGTCGTGCAACGTCCGACTTCTTGAAGCCATCAAGGCTGTAGAGGCGCTGGGCAAGCCGCTTGGCAGCCTGCAGGTCTGCTTTGATGCCATTCAGAGGGTCGATGCTGTCCACGCGAGCCAAACGCTGTGCCACATCAGCCTGTGGGTACAGCAGCTCTGGAGGCCGCTTCACATGCTCCCTGCAAAACACAAGATTCTCTTATTCTACACACGCTTGTCTATGAACTCTATCCAAATGCCCAGTGCATTTTCAAGTGTTTTTCAGTGTTTTTCAAATAGAGAAGCTGCTATAAAAACAAGCAAACAAGACAAAACTTTAAAATGTAATGAATGATAAACAAACAAACAAAAATTCACTGAAATGTGTGCTTTATATTATTAGGGACTCCTCATATTCACCTATGTTTTACGTTCGGTTCATCTGCAAAAGCTCATAATGTGCATCATAATGTGCTATCATGGGCCATTATAATTCTATAAAAAGAAAATGTGGACTATCTCATGGAAACATATAACATATTACAGTTAAATGCTAATGCTAGTTGTTACAGCGGTTTAGTGAAGCAATTTGATCACAGACCATAAAGGCATGAATTAATATAAACAAGAATGCATGTTTTATAAAGCTCCAAAGCTACAGATTATATAATTACTATAGCAAAAAGATTTAGAATTTGAAATGAAAAAAATCTGGTTCATAGAAAGATGACCCAGATTTGTGATATTGAGTTGTTTGGACAAACTTCCTCTCCTTTGTCTCCAACAGGAACAGTCCCAGTGAAGCCCAGCTCAGCTCGTTCTGAAAGAGTGTTTGTAGTCTGCACTCTCTACCGTCACAGAGCTGGTAATCTAGCCGGTTAGGTACGGATTCAGCTTATTTTGAGTGAATGAATCAATATACTAGGCCAAGATGTATGAGTATAGAAGCTTCATTGGTATATAACTTTCTGATGAACCAGGGAATGGAGCCTGCTCTGCTAGATGAAACCAACAGAGATTTGAAAGGGTCAAAAGTTGACCACCTTCATTGTTAAGCAAAAACAGCATGTCCCAGCTCCATCAGTTGCTCAGAAAACATTGAAAAGCTGGAGGAGACTCACGTGTATGAGGCCAGATATAGCGGAGTGTACAACTCTCTGTCCTCCTCCAAAACTCCTATGTGCCAACACAGGAGTCTGGCCATTAAACAGCCATAGATGACCACAAAACCAGGCCAAAATCCAAGTCCATTCAGTGGCGGATCTAAAGACCTGAAAGGGGCCGCTCTAGCCTGTCCCGCTGACCCACTCGCCTCTGCTCCCCTCTGGTCGGTCCGGTGCCGAGTTGTGGAAGGGCGGGGCTTCCTCAAGCTCCACTCTGCTCTGTCCTTCCTCTGCATCTCCTTCCCTGCTTCCTCTCTTTGTTAGACCCCATTTCTACACAATATATGTGTTCTGGTACAAAAATACATCTTTTATGAATGACATGCTGTACAAAATAAAAAGCTGTCTCTGTCCGGATGCGAGTTACTCATTGACCAGCAATTAAACTTTTTGCAACCAGTCTTCAATAAAGAAATAACAGGAGAAATAACAAAAAGATATTCAAAATAAGGCTCATGTAAAGCCCAGGTTGTGGTGTTTATATAAAAACCCTCAGCACATTTAACAGGACCAGATGTACCAGATTACTGACCTCAGTGATGGAGCAGAACTGACTTTTTTAAAGCCATCTTTGGGGGCCGTGTCTTTGCTAGCTGTGGCCTGGCCCTGGGTCCTGGAAGTACTTGGGGAAACTTCAGAGGATACAGCTGAGAGGGGAGGGCAGGACAAAGGGGCGAAGCTTAGGTCCATCAGCTGCCGTGCTGTGTCCGAGATCTGTGTCTGCACAAGCACAATTCTGTCAAATACTGACCCTGATAAATATACAGTTAAAATCATCAACAGAGTTAAACATGGTCTCTAATGGTCACAAATAGCAGATTCCTTTACACATACCTGTATTTCCGGGGTGAGTGTGGGAAGGTCAAATGTAAAGACAGAGGTGGACCCAGTGGTGAGGACGTCCACACTATCCAGACTGCTGTAAGATGTTCCCTTGGCCCGGTGCGACTCCATGATGCTTTCAAAATGGCGGCTGAAGGAGTCCAGGTTACCGTCAGAGGAACAGCGTGGACTGGTTAAGGACACAGGGGACTTCAGGGGGCAGTGAGTGTTGGGTGCGGTCTCCAAAGTTCTGGACAACAGTGATAACAACAGACATCTGTCAAAAGCCTGGCCCCTAAATGATCACGAACCTGGACTGTACACAGCAAAGCCAGGTATCTGACTCACCTGATCGTCTCTCTGGAGATTCCCCTCTCATCTCGTCCACCAGGACCCACTCTGGACCCCTCATCTTTGGAGTCCTTCCTTTTTCCTTCTACATCCTCAGGACTGAAACTGGAGGCTCCTAGAATACTGCGGCCACTCCCAAAGGCAGAGTCGACCTCGACTTCATTCTCCTCAAACACCTCTTGTTCTGCCTGCATCACCTACACAACAGCAAACAATCACTTACACCAAGTCACATTATCCAGATCCTTGAATATACAGTATGCACATGTTGAGAAGTCATAGGTTGCAGAGGGTTGGTGATTTGTTTACACTTAACCAGCAATGGCTCATTCTCAGTGCACAATTTTTGTTTTTGTTCAGAACTTTTTGGCCTGTAGCCTGTATTCAACAGGACAGCACAGGGTGAAAGGGGATGAATTTCATACATTTTGCCAGTCGAATTAGGCTTTCAAAAGAGTGCAAATAGAGATTATCACAATTAAAATAGATTGCGGTGCCACAAAAACTGAAGGTGCAAACATTTCTAAATGAGAGGTTACAATGCACCCCTGTAGATCCGGGCCTGTGCGCGAGGTACTTTAATCTTGGCTTAACGAAGCAGCTCAACTCGATGGAACACAGGGACCTGAGCCCATAGCGGTGGGGACAGTATAATGGTCTGCCATATGTTTATCGGCTGCACTTTCTCAGTGCTCTCTCGACCTCAATCTCCCTCTGTCAGTCTTTGTTCACAACAGTGACTTTTCTCATCTACACTGTTTGACCAAAAAAGTCGGCACCTGGATTTGAAGTGTTATGATGTGGGGTTGCTGCACTTGGTCAGGTCTAGGTTCAACAACATTATGAGCCCAAAGAATGAGATCTGCTGACGACCTGAACATCCTGAATGACCAGGTTAGTGCATCTTCTTCCCTGATAGGCACAGTCCAAGATGACAATGCTGGGATTCATCGTGCTCACATTGTGAAGAGCGGTTCAGGGAGCATGAGACATCATTTTCACACATGGATTGGCCACCACAGAATCTAGATCTTAACCCCAACTTTGGGATGTGCTGAAGAAGGCTTAAAAATTAATGCAACACACCTATAACTGTAGCACCATTACATTCTTGTCTGTCTTCTCTCCTTTAAACAACAGTGGCATGATGATTTCTAGGCTCTGACAGACATTTTGACCAAGACTCGAGGCAGATTAATACATGAGACAATCAAAAGATCAGACCTGGTCAAGATCCGTCTCCCGGTAACAGCGCAGAGGCACCGCGTCCAGGTCGGTCTCTGAGTACTTCAGACTTCTGCGGATGATTCCAGAGCTGGAGCCACGAGAGTCAGGAGTGAAGAGTTCCACCTCAATCTGCTGCACTTTGTGATGCAATAACCTCTGCCCCACCCTGTCCCCGGGTGCACGGATACAAGGGCCAGTTGAGTGCCTGCTGGGAGCCACTGAGGTACCACCTGTTCAAAAACATACCGCGAGTCCTGAACTGAATTTTTTACAGACATTTTTCCCAAAATGAAATTATGCAATTCTAAATAGAGTTAGAGTGCTGAGGCCGCATATGGAAGTGATGAATGTGGACTGTTTTAAATATAGTTAATCTCATGCAGATTGTTCAGTACCTTCAGGACAGCATTCTTCAGACGGAGCCCCAAACAGAAAGTCCCACTTGGCTTTGGCGATCTTCTCCGACCGCACAGTTGAACCCCTCAGAACATGGTTTGTCTAATCAACAAACATATAGTTAGTCAGTAGTTAGCCTTATAAACATAGTTTATATATATATATATTAAAAAAAAGAACTCAAGGTGATAGTAATGGTAAGTAAAAGCTGCCACCTATTTCAGTTTTTATTCACAAAGCACACAGAGTAAATGGTGTGGTGAGTCTCATGACTCAGTCCAAAAAAAACCCCAAGGGATCCATGATGTGTGGTATTTGTTTAACAGAACACTACCATGGTTAAAAAAGACAGCAGCCATTGAAAGATTTTGTTTTGAGTGTACAGTCCATTTTTTAAGGATGGTTTATTTTTATAACCAAAGTCAAAGAAAGAGCAAAGATACAGAGTAATGCGGACAAAAACAGCATAATTCTCAGTTTACACATAAAACTGTACAAATTTAGAATACTTTGTCATTTATCCACATTAACTTTATGGGATTGAGATGTCTCTGGGTGCTAAGAGGGAGCCGGAAAGAGCCAACAGTTAACACACAGACTAACAGAAAAGCTACTAAGACTCTAAAACCACACGTCTAATTTACCAGCTACTGCTAACCATGGGGAGGGACCTTTATATGGGGAGGGCATTTCCATCCAACCTTTGTGCTTTTGCAGTTTTCTGAGCTGCTGCCCGTCTGTGTAGGACCCAACTTGCAGGGGGCATCCGCACGCAACCCTCTGGAGGGCGTACTGGAAAGACAGACTTTTTGATGTGTATTCCTCACAGGCTTCATCTCCTGTCTCTCTCTGGAAGTTGTACTTTCACATTTCTGCTCATTGAAAGCACTGTACTCTCCTCTCTGCGCCTCACACTTGGACGTCCTGTTAACAGAGATGTGCTGACGGCCAAGGGTACTCCTCCTGGGGACATCAGGACTGCTGCTCACTGATCTGGGGGAAACTTGGTGGTGCAGTCTCCTTTCTGCACAAGGATACTGGTAATTTTCAGTGTTTTCAGGTTTTAGGGCATTACTAAAACCCAGAGAAAGGTCTAATGGTATTTCTGGACAAAGAAACGGATCTATGTGATTTAAACTAGATGGTAAAGATAAAGATTTTGAGGATGAGAGGCATTTTGGGGATAAAAGGGGAGAGCCATATCCTCCCATAGTCTGTGGTGATCTGAGGTCCTTTATATCAGTCTGGTTATGTGGTTGCAAATGGTGAGGGGCTTTCTGCAAGTGATGACCTCCATTTGTTGGTCGGTTATCACAATAAAATGTCCTATTTGCACTTGTGCTGTACAGTATATGTGGGTCTATGAAAGGCACTGGGGAGGTAGACATCATCACCTGATCTGACTGAGAAAATCTACTCCCATCAGCAACAAAATTTAAGCCTTTTCCTCGACTGTAGCACAAGGGAACATATCGTTTTTCGTTTTCAAGACTTTTTATGGTTTGCTCTTTATGTCTTTGGTTGGGGTTATGAGAAAGCTTGCGACACTCAGCAACTGAAGTGCTGCCATTTTCATAGTGATAATTTTTGCTTGATGTCTGGAAGGCATTCCTACAATCGTGGTTTGTAGGGATGTTGTTTGAAGAAACTGTGTGATGGATGTCTGTGGGTTTTCCTGCAGGTAAATGTGGCCCAGTATTCGATTTGGTGTGTTTGCTTGCGCTTAATGGCTGATGGGCGTTAGGGGAAAACCTACGGGCAGTCAGTGATGGAGATGCTGCAGGAGATCGGCAGCGCTGGGGTGTGTGTGGTGCAGTGACCCCAGTGTGACCCTGAGCCCGGGTCACTTCATACTGGCTGCTCCTGGAGGGAAGCAAAGTTTTTTTTTGGTTCTGGCTGATCGATGGAGATGATGGCCAACGGAGTGGAGGCTGCTGATGTTGAGGCAGGGTAATGCTGCCATTTTCATGGCCATAACCTTCATAATTGCGCTTGAGCTCTGGATGTCCAAATTCTCTTGAGGTCCTGTGTGTAGCATCTTTGGCCACAGTTTCAAATGCGCTCCTTCTGTATTGTGGGGGGTTGGTGTGGGTCTTGTTCACAGGGTGGTTAGAAAACGAGCAGTATTCTGGATCATAATGCCAGCCGGGATCACTGTTCCGCTTTTGGAGATTGATATGGTTTTGAAAAGGATTGTCTGTGTCATATGGATACTGAGGAAGTCGCTGGCTCCCTGTGTTGACGCTGGCTTTTTCTACATATCCATATCTCACCACAGACGTTGTCCCATACTCATCGTCTGCACCATGGCTGTCATAAAACCTTCTAGAACTGGTTGGTGTGGAGGGAACAGACCACCTTCCAACTGCAGACGATGAAGGCACCCATTGATGCTGGGAATTACCGTCACTGTAACGAAGATACGGTCCATTCAAGACAGAATGGGACATTCCAGGGGTGTTAAAATCAGAGAACTGTCCCACACTGCCACACAGTGAGCTCCGGCGAGCAGCTGTTGTGGGACACCTGGCATCACTCTGGTGTGGAAGCTGAAAGTTGACAGAGTGCCTAGAGGAGCAACTGGAGAGAGGCAAACTTTGACTCAAAGCCCTGGATCGATGTGGGATTCTTGGAGAGAAATCCGGACTGTGACTAGGACTAGTATGGACCACCTCTCTCTTCAAGTGGGGAAGAACATCAGGACACTGAAGCATCCGGAGGTTATTCCTGTGGTCTCCTATGAGCAGCTCTTTGCCCTCTCCCACAGGCCTCACCTCCACATACAAATGGAGCACTTTATCCAGCTGTGACATACTGGACACAAAGTTCGTCATGAGAGTTCAGAGTTGTAGAGACCAATGGTCAAGCTGTTGTTTTGGATGCAAATATGACAGCATGTCTGTCCTTTATCTGAAGGTCAGGTTCAACAGGTCTGGGTTATCCTGCAACAGCACAAAGAACAACATAGTTAGTGGTACTGTAAATAGAGCTTTGTGATGCTCAGCACAGACCAGCATTAAATCTACAGCTTGATAAGTAAACATCTAGGTACCAAATCATTTAACAATAACACATGCATATCATAAATATGATTAATAAAACAGATCCTCAGCCTGGACCATAGAAATGGTCAAATGGTTGGATTTAAATATTGTAAACAGTTGAGAAGGTGCAGTGAAACACGTGACTGAGTCGTCTATTATTAGACTGGTTAAAGTAGCTTAACCACAAGAGAAAGCTGCAGCCAGACCACTCGGCTGTAGTGTCTCATGTCATATCAGGAGTACTCTAAACTCAGTACTTCGGCCCACACAGGTGCCCTAGTGCACTTTTGATGTTTCACACCAGAGGGCTATAAATCCTCACGCTGTCATTGTACACAATTAGGCATAGAACACATTAGTAAGTATTTGATATTATATTTTACTTACAAAGTGAACACTATATTAAACTATTAACACTATATCTAATGTCAAAGTAAGGACATACTTTGAAAAAAGCAAAACTGTTTCAATGAAATTACTTCGATTTCAGAATCTCATTCAATACGCCTGTCTGAGACAATAGCTTTCTTCTGCTAGCCCTGCACAATATTGTATTATTGCTAATACAGAAGTGGGAAAGTTCAGTAATAGAAGCAAATATAGAATAACTGTCCCAGAGTCATGCATCACACTGTGGCGCACCAGTCTGTGGCATGAGCAAGAGCCTGACAGATCTGAACCATCACTCTGACTGTATATTGTTCTCTCTAATGCTGTAACCTACAGTGTGACATAATATTGCAGCCTACAGTGTGCGCGGTCACAGCCTTACCTTTGTGTGTCCTTGTAGTTGCCGTGGAAACAGCCTCATGTCTGTCCGGCAGCCTTTCCATGTTCTGTTTACAGCTCTAGTAACCTTCTTCTCTCCTTGAGTTTTGTTTAGGCTCATCATGGAATTACACCTTAACATATCCCTCCCACCCCACATCTCCTCTCCCCTCTCCCCCTCAGACTAAATAAACCTCCGCCCCGCCCCCTTTTAGAGCCAACCAATCACATCCTCCTTAGCCATCTAAACAGCGACAGATGGCTGTGTGGCTTAATAAAAGGTGGAATAAGGTAGTCATGCCCACTGACCTGTTGATTGGAAATTCCAACACAATAATTCAATACAAAAGATTACATATTAATATATAGTATACAGTATTATGGAAATGTAAGGCTTTGGGACAGCCCAGCATAAAAGGGGGTGAAGAGCAGGGAGAAACGTTCAGCAAATTGTCAGAGCCAGGACTCAAACTAATAACACTGATGAACAGTGTTTCATGTGCATGGCACCAAATAACCTATTTTGATTGTATTGATGTCAGAATTGGGACTGCAAAGATTCAGTAATTATACCCTCACCTTTTTTCTTCATAAATAAAATGGAAAAACAGAACTGTGATTTTGCCTTTTTGTTTCACTCTACACAGTATTTCTTAACAAAAAAATAATATGGCATTAACTTTACACTTGGGGTATATAAGACTGTAATGATTTTGCAATATATATCGCAATATTTTGCAGGACGATACTTTTATGTCGGTGGTGGCTTATGGGATGGCACATAGCTCCTAATCGCCATGAGGGACCACCAGATGTCCCTTTAGCATAGGGACCTCTGGTGGTCCCTTTAGAATAGGGACCACCAGAGGAAGCACACAGGCTCCTTTCCCTAACTTCTTCCTTACTGACAGCCCTATTCGGACACTTCTTGTCATCGCCTTAGACCTCCTACTAATCTGCTCATTTTGAATGTACCCTACATTTTTCGCCTCCCATTCAACGCACAGGTGGTGAGCCATTTTTTGAGAGAGTGCTGTCATTTACATATTCTTACGTAAAGCTCGGGAATGTGCATGCGCGCTCTATTGGGTCCATTCCAATCCAACAAAGTTTGTGAAAGATATGATCTTTTTAATTTTGCTCAAAATGGCCGCTGAGTTGTTGGCTTGTCATGATCATGCCCAACATTATTTTTAAAAATTGAAATGATAATCTTTAATTGCAAAAAAAAAAAAAATTCTAATATTAAGAGTTTAAATTCACAATGCAGCTATGTGCTAAATTATGTTGGGGGGTTTTCTTGCAGACCTATTTGCGTATCAGTGAATATTTGCAAAACGATTTTGTATTTACTACAATTATAGTATTACAAATTCTGGTAATTTTCAACGTAGAAATTGAAGGAAATAAGGAATAAACCGGGAATTAACACACCTCAGTGTTGCTTTTTTACAGATAGAAACTGCAGCAGAATCTGATTTGATAGTTGTACACTTAAATGCCCATCACAGAGAGAAGAAGTCTCAAAGAAATCATCAACGCCGTGTCTGAGAATCAGGGTTTGAAGAAGACAGTGTTTTAGGTGTGTGGTCAGTACAAAGAGGGGGTTTTGAAAATGAAATAGACTTATTCCATGTTATCCATTTTGCGTACACAGTATTCACCAAACTTGTGCCACTAGATACTGGAGTGATGGTTGTAAGAAATGCGCCTCTGTACACCTGTTTTAGATGAAGATGAAGATGTGTGGTGCCTTTAAGTAGTCTCTTCCTCACCGCTGTATCTGCCTCTGAGGTTGGGACGGATGTAAACTGTGACACATCATACAACACCAAAGACCATCTGCTTCAAGCTGGAGGTGTTTGATCTTCTCCACAAACTCCTTTGTGTTTTCCACATGGTGTTCCATGTTGCCAACTAACGGGCATAAGATGGTCTTAAGGTGTTTAGTTAGATTATAGGTAATGGAGTCTATACTGGATACAATGGGTCGGGGGGAACACCTTCCTTGCGTATTTTTGGTAGTTGATAAATACATGGAATAGCATCCCCAGGAGCTGTTGGTCAATGACTTCCTCTGTCTCCTGCTTCTGTAGACAGTCTATGATTTTTTTTTTTGTAACTGCTGGTGGGGTCTCTTCTCAGTCGTCCATGGCTGTTAGCATCACAGAGCAGGTGATTGGCTTCCCCTTCCCAGTGGTCTTTATCTAATCCACGTGTGAGCTGGAAACCTTTGCGTTGCTGACAAAGACTTTTGGATGAGAGGCGGAACATTTAAACTACAAAGTACAGAAGATGACTCAAGAACCTTCATCTAAAGCTGGACAACTCCTGTACGACTAAGAGCCTACACAGACCACTGTAGGTAGGCTACACCTATGTAGGTAGTCCAGTTTCCAGCTAGAATAGTAATTTACCACATTGACAATGATTAGGCTGTATTTCTAATGTAATACTATTCTCATTGAGGGGGAAAAACAGCCTCTAAAAATAAGGACATTTAAGTGTCTTTCAAAACTTTCGAACGGCAGTGTATAGTCCATTAAACACTACAAATGCATCCCAAAAGCAGGTTCTGCTCCATCTTCTGACTTTGAAGCGTGTTTCACTCAGTGCTAATAAAAGGTATAGGAGGATCAAGATGTGAACACACTGCTCAGCGCATGGAAGGTGCTCCTAGTGTGACCTACTAAACATCAGTTTGGTACACGGTGCATGTTTTGTATGAAAGGCTTTTGCCTTTTGCTCAAAACATGTGTTTGGCTAGACATAAAAACATTTTCAGAAGAGATTTTGCTCTTACCAGAGAATCCTGAGGTGTTGGTGTTTGTGGCTATCATAGAAAAATGAAAAGACTAAATTTTGCGACGCAAACAATGATCTCCGCTCGGTCCATTTCCAGCTGAGTCCACATCCACCTCCAAGACTCACTGGGTCAATCATTGGGTCAAAACGCAGCCATCCAGTCCGGGATAAGTTCTGCCCTGGGACAGTCTTGTGCAGCAGGAGCACATCTGCGGGGTTTGCTTCGAGTTAACATCCTTTCTTTTCCATAATTCTTCTCTTAACAGCTTCTTGCCTTTCTCAAGTCACTTGATATCAGTTTACGTTCTCCACGGCGACAGGAACTTCCGCAACTGTGTGAGACGTCAGGATGACGCTGCAGAAATACGCCCACAGCTGACGTGACGATCATCAGTCATAACTGTATCATGGACTGTGATACTCAGTCTCAGTCTATGGTGATACTGTATCATATAGACTGTGATACTGTATCATAGACTTTAATACTGTATCATAGACTGTGATACTGCATCATAGACTGTGATACTGTATCATAGACTGTGATACTGTATCATAGACTGTAATACTGCATCATAGACTGTAATACTGTATCATAGACTGTAATACTGCATCATAGACTGTAATACTGTATCATAGACTGTAATACTGCATCATAGACTGTAATACTGTATCATAGACTGTAATACTGTATCATAGACTGTGATACTGCATCATAGACTGTAATACTGCATCATAGACTGTAATACTGTATCATAGACTGTGATACTCAGTCTCAGTCTATGGTGATACTGTATCATATAGACTGTGATACTGTATCATAGACTTTAATACTGTATCATAGACTGTGATACTGCATCATAGACTGTGATACTGTATCATAGACTGTGATACTGTATCATAGACTGTAATACTGCATCATAGACTGTAATACTGTATCATAGACTGTGATACTGCATCATAGACTGTGATACTGTATCATAGACTGTAATACTGCATCATAGACTGTAATACTGTATCAAAGACTGTAATACTGTATCATAGACTGTGATACTGCATCATAGACTGTAATACTGCATCATAGACTGTAATACTGTATCATAGACTGTGATACTGTGTCATACTGTTTCACAGACTGTATTACTGTACTGCATCATTGATCTATGGTACTGTATATGTGCAGAGAGGTGATGGCTACTGTCTGTAAGCGTAATATTTAAGAACATGGTTAAAAAAAAGTTGCTGAATGTTGTTGTTGTTGTTGTTGTTGTTGTTGTTTTTTTTTGGGGGGGGGGGGGGGGGGTGGTAATCATCATTTAATTTTGAGTTTTAATAGATTTGGGTGAGCTGTGGATAAAACGCATAGGATAAGTGAGAATTACACTGTACGGCTCCAGTATGTCAGTGGAACCGCTGTGACGCTAGATGGCGGCATGAAGGTCCATGCGGTATGCTGCAGCCCCATGTACACTAACAAGTGCAGAAGAAGACTACACGTTTGCTAAAAGAATCTGGTAAGGATATGACACTTGATTTTAACAACACCCTTTCATTGCAGAAATAGCTGCTTGGATCTGTGAATTGACTGTATTTGGTGTTGCAGTAGTATAAATCCATAATGTATTTGCTGTTGATGAGGCCTATAACACGCCCTGTTTCGTTGTTGGACAGATGTGACTGCATTGTTGTTGAGTGCTAAATCATATCACTACATGGACTGATTTATAATTTGTTATTTTGTTTAATGCCATGTTTTATTGCAATGTTTTAGCCAATCTCAAATCATTTTATATACAGGTCTCCTGGTTACAAATGTTACATTATATACAAGGTAGAAAACCTAACATCTTTTGATGTTATACTCTGTGTTTCAGAGCACATCAAACAAGAGATATGGGAGCCTTCATTTCCAAATCTAAAGTAAGTGAATATAACATATGTTAGAACACAGTCATGCACAGAAAACAATATTTTAGCATAGATAAAACAATCCAATATAGCACACATAGCATTTTACAGTTAAATGTGAATATGGTCAAATGTTGTGACATAACTGAAGCAGTCTCCTCCCCTTACTTAATGTCATTCTTACTTAACAACAATGTCTTTCAGAAAAGGTGTTTTGAATTTTAATCATTCAAAAACGTAGACATACAACCAGACACAGAAACAAGGCTAGATCTGGAGTGGTACAGGCGCTGACATATGTAAAAATGGGGCGGTCAGGACTGAAGGACTCACTGATTTCAAATTATTTTTGTTCTTATTGTGAATTATGAATAGTTTTGTACTTTCTAAAATCTGGTTTTATGTTTAATGGTTTTACAGACAACATTTACCCGGACTGAACAATTGGAAAACTTGGACAAGGTAGCACCATTTGTAAAAAAGAATAATTAAATTACTTTATTATTTTAGTCATGAACTGATCTTTCTGTTGCTGTTTTCCACATTTTTGTGATTTCTTCTGATTGTAGGAAATTAAAGAGCTGATGGACTTTCAGGCCAAGAATCAGCGGCTGCAGAGGGTAAGTCCGTGGGAGCATGTTCTGTATATGGAGCTTTCTTTACTTTCAGTCTCATAGAAATGTGTGTTTTTGCATCAGCTGTGGGTCGGTAGGCTGCTGGTTTACTCCTCCGTCCTCTATCTGCTCATCTCTCTCCTCGTCTACTGTGTCTTTCTGCCTGAACACTGGCTGAAACGATTCACCATGGCAATGCCCTTCTTTGCATATCCAGTTGTGTGAGTATCACATGTGCCATGCTTGCAATAAGTATGTAAATAAGTATTCTTGTTTATTTTTTTGTCAAACATCAGTGAGGAGAGCCCTCAATTACAATTTTGGCGAGATTATATCAATAAAGTTAATCAAAGCATTTACACACACAAAAATCATTCAACAGACTTTTTAAGGCATATAGCAATGTATCAAGAGGGAAAGCTCAGTACACACACAGTTTAATAGTTGATAGCTCGGACGTGCCTTCCCTCTGTGCGCCTTCCCCTCTTTCCTTTTTCACTTGCACAGGCATCAGAGAACACTACATGACACTAATGTTTTGTCAGAACATCTGAACTTACGTTTGCAGTGAATTTACTACGTTTATATGAGCGAGCAGTGCGTGAAGTCTTCTTTCTCATTGAATTCGGGACATTTTTTTGTCAGCTGCATTAATAAAACAATACTTTACAATGCCATTTGATCACAATGGCCTCAGTGTGGTGCCCGTCGGAGCACTTGATGCCCCACGAACAACGTGTTATGAGCGAACAGGAAGCGGCGGTGCTGCACAGGACACAATGATGTGTTGCATTTGGTCCATTATTAACAATAAACTGGTCCAACCATGTACTTAATGTGTGATCAAGCTAGTATTTGTATTTTCATCATAAAAGTGATACAAATGTTGGAATTAGTGATGTTGTCATAATACAGTATTTGTCTCTGGGCCTTGATGTTATTATAAGGTTATGGTCTTTGTTGTCATTATACAACTGTGCAACAAATTTTCCTCTGCATTTGACCCATCCTTTGGCAAAAGTGGGCCCAGGGACCCATCTCCAGATGTTGAGACAGCCTGATGGTCAGAATCACCTGGCAAGAGCGCCGATCACTCAGCCATTGTGCGCCAATATAGATATTTGACCTGGTATATTGCTAATGTCTCTGTAATTATTGGTGATATACATATAAAACATAAAGGCGTAGGGTTCAACATCCCTGTGAATACGCTGTAATTGGATAAAGATCTTTGAGCCACAGGATTACGGTAATATCGTGAGTTTATGAACATGAGTTGTGAAGGTCCCTGACATCTGACATCCTCAACTTTTATTGAGAGCCCAAGTCATAATAGCTAGTTTGTGATGGCATTATATAAAGGGAAATGGAGCATGTCATGTAAACGGGTCTCTCTTGTAAATGAGACATTGAGTCTCAAGGGACAAACCTGTATTAATAGGGATAAATAAAAAATATGAATGGTAAACAATTTAATCAAACCTCTGTCTTCTTTTTGTGCCTCAGGGTGTGGTTCATCCGGAAGCTCTTCCTTTTCCTTTTCTCCAAACGGACAGAGTCCAACAGTAAGTATATAATATTGATTCTGAACTGAACTATTACATTGGAACATACACTCATTAGTTGCCTTTTTTGTCAGATGACAAATTGGAGGAATTAAAGTTGTGCAAAAGGAAGCTGGTATGTTTTTTGTTTATTTTTGCATCAGAAACTGCTGCAGATTGTTTTACTTCACTAAATGTTGTTGTTGGTAAAGTTGGAAGAGGTGATGGAAAGAGAGACGTACAAAAAAGCCAAACAAATTC
Organism: Gobius niger; assembly: GCF_951799975.1. Classification (NCBI taxonomy): domain Eukaryota; kingdom Metazoa; phylum Chordata; class Actinopteri; order Gobiiformes; family Gobiidae; genus Gobius; species Gobius niger. The sequence continues at coordinate 18,872,527 of NC_136858.1, forward strand.
TGGAGCAGTTTGACCCTGAGGCTGTTAAAAAACAGGTAAGAACTCACTTATGAATCTAACTTGTGTCTAAATGCATTGTGTATGTTCATGCCATTTTCATGCCGTTGTTATTTCTCAACAGGAGCCTCAGTCAACTCCGCAACCTTCTCCTGGCACAGGTAAGAAACACTCACATTACTTCACTTTCAAAGCATACTTATTAGATGTACAAATGTAAATCATTTATTATTCAGAATATATCTACTGTTTTGTGTTCTTTTTTGAAAAGGCAATAGAGAAAAGTTAAATCACCTGATTAACTATTATGAATGTATTTTATAACATGCTGTAAGTTAATCTTTTAATGATTGTCAGCAACAGCATAACGGATAAGGTGGTTTACACTGTGTGTGTTAGTATGTAAGATGGTTGATCATTGGCCTGTGATATGCTCAGACCTTCGACAGAGGGGTGTGGCCATCAGACCAATGCCTATGAGAGGAGCTGTACTTGTGGGTAAGACAAAAACATGTTTCATATTTGTTCATCTATTAATTTAAGTCGATAGCATGACCTCATTATATGTTCAGACATCATGGACATACGTGTTGCCTATGTGGGGCAATCACTTTCTGCTGTGTGATCATGATCCTATTGCCTTTATTGAGCCCATCTTTTTGTAAGCTCCAGGAGGCCCACCAGAGAGATCTGTTCTGTCGTCCCCTGTCATTCCAGGGCCCCTCTCCCCGAGACCAGGAGGTATGCTGAGTTAGCCAAGGGTTTTTGGTAGTGAACTGGAGTTGTCCTGTCATGATTAACTTGATGAGCTGACAGATCATTGTATGTACCCCAGGTTTGCAACCTCCAGGGCCTCCTCTTGCCCGCCCCATTTTGCCCCGAGAACGCGGGACAGTAGACCGAGTGGTGGAGTACCTGGTGGGTGACGGCCCGCAGAACCGGTATGCGCTACTACAACATGTGACTGAAATCTGCATTTGATTTTTGTGTTTTTTTCATTCTTTTGTCCGTCCTCGGCAGATACGCACTGATATGCAGGCAATGCTTCTCTCACAATGGGATGGCTCTAAAAGAAGAATTTGAGTTTTTAGGTAAGGGTTCCTTCCGATCCTACTGTAGATTTTTCCTAATCTCTTTAAGAGCAGTCTGAGGTCATTGTATGTCATTTTTCTGGTGTGCTGTGTCTTTGTAGCTTTCCGCTGTGCATACTGTTACTTCCTGAACCCTGCGAGGAGGACACGCCCACAGGCTCCCAGACTGCCAGAGTTCAGCTACGAACGGAGGCTGAGAGCAGAGGAGTGCCCTGCAGTTTCATCAATCTCAAGAGAAGACACTCCTCCCAATGCAGGTCTGGAGTTGCTCATAGTTTAGGATCATATAGCCAACATCGCAATAGAGAACAAAACTATCACTGTAGCTTTCTTCCCTTTTATACAAAGCCTTAAATCAAATTGTAGTTGCCGATTAGTGCTTCACAGCTAGAACAGGCAAAAATATGATATAATAATCTAGTCTTTGATGTATAAATGTTCACAAACCTAAAATCACACACTTTTCCTTCTGACAGATGGAGATGAGATGGAGGAGGAAACGATCAGTGACAAGGAAGTGAGTGACAGTGAGGAGCAGGAGGCGGAGGTTCATTTGGAGGAAGAGTCTCGTCCCTGTGACTCCGCTCAGACCGAGCCATCGCTGGATTCGGGACGGTCTGAGGCAGAGACATTCTAGATCACAGACAATCTGACTGGACCTGGGACAGCCCATTTCAGTCCTGTATACCGTATTTGTCCATTCCGTCAAGGCGCTGCAGCAGTCCCTCAGCTCCATCTGTCCTCCCACCTCACCACTGCACCTTCCACAGGGGACGGTGGAAGCATCTGAGAAGCGATTGGAATGGAAAAACATTAAGATCTGTATCATTCTTAAAACTTGGAAGCCACTTCATGCACTTTTCTTTCACTGCTGAGAATTAACTGGCTGATTTCTATTTATTTGAAAGTATTTATTTTATTATTTATATTAAGTTGACTGTTATTGATTCCCTTTTGTAAGAGGCTCCGCATACATTTGGGACTAGTTGGTAGAGAGTGGTAGGATATGCAAGTTAAAACAACTGTGCAAAAAATAGGTTAAAGAATAATGAGCAGTGGTACACTAGACCAGAGGTTCCCACAGTGGGGGTCACGTGACACAAGGGGGGGTTGCAAGATGATTTTGAGATCATATTTTTTACATTTCTGACACTGAATTGATGTATTTTTGATTGACATAATTATTTTAGTGACATGAAGCCAAATATCAAAATACAGTATCCAAGCTGACATCATTAAACCATTTTAAATGTTTTGCACGTTAAATTATTATAAATGCGAATTACAGTTTACAGAAGGGGTCCCAAGTTTTTGGTTGAGTGGTTTTGGGAGTCACGGCCTGAAAAGGGAATCCCTGCACTAGAACATGCAGTAGCTGAAGGTCTTCAAGACATGTCCATGACTTGACTGTGACTGGAGTATGTAGTAACATTCCTCTTTTTCCCATTAAACCGAAAACTGAAACCAGTTTTACACATTTGGTAAAATCACAGGAGTGTTTAATTCGGTATAAAGGGGATTTTTTTTATTATTTGCATAACTTTGATTTGGTTGTTTACTAATGCTTTATTTGCACTTTGTTTCAAGTCACTCGTTTATCCATGAAATCTTCATTTGTAACATGGTTGTATTTGTATGCATTTATTGTTTGAAAAATTACAAGAGAGCTTGATCACACTTTGCACTCCAGTTGTTCCACGTGTTTGCTAAACTAATAAAATGGAACCAAAAAACAACAACATGAAAACGTGTCATCAGAAGCTGCAGTCCCTCAGTGTGCTTCAGTGGGTCAGGCCTGCATGTTGAGCTCTATCAGTCTCCCAGCGAACACCGCTATTGTCCCAATGATACACACAGCCATGAAGACGCACAGCAGGATGTGGTCCAGAACCATGGCCACAAACTTCCACTCCTCTGCAGCCTGCAGCAGGATAAAAGAGACTGCATCAGTAACACTGCACACACCCAGAGAGCCCAATCCTTTTACTCTGTGTGGACTTACATTGTTGGACTCCTCGTCGGACTTCATGGTCTCAGCGATATACTTGACTCCCTCAATAGCGCTGCGGACGTCTGGGTTCTTAGTGATGGGAGACTGGTAAGTGATACTGGTGGGAGTGGGGTTACCTGCCCAGGTGAGAGAGGGAACCGTCAGTTTTAGGCTTAACTTTAGAACTACAAAAATAATGCATTTGTCTAAAAACCCTTTTCCCCGATGCTTCCAAAGTTTACAATTACATGCAATATTTATTCATTCTGCACTCGGCTGTTTTATGTTGTAGTATGGTTTAATAAACAGTTAGAGGAAGATGGCCAAAGTTCCTTGGTATAACCTCAAAGCTATTTTAATGATTGTCAACCTGCATCCTGCACCTGATATGTCGGATATGTCCATGTCAGTGGGGAACAGTCTCTTCTGTCGGATCTCCTGACTGGGATGCTTCATGGTGGAGAAAAACATGAGTTTTGGGATGGTCTCAATGAACACCTGCATGAAGTCAGAGAAACGCAATAAGAATTACTGCACCTTTAAAAACGTAACTAAGCGTGACATGATTTTACACATACTTGAGTAACAGTAGTGAAGCATTGAAAATTATGCAAAGGTGCTTGTTTCAAAAGGCTCTACATGTAAATACAGTTGTTTATAATGAATGAGCAGAAGAGAAACATGAATACATACAATAAAATAAGGGAGGGGGAGCAAATCATCGAGTTTCAATGATTTGCTCTTAGAGAAATATAACCAATTGTAATTTTTTTTTAGCACATGGCCTGTTTTGATATCACTACTGCTCACATTACACTGAATTGCTAAGGTTTGACCCTTTCAAACAGCACAGACACAGTTTTAAACGGAAAATTGAAATTGAGAAAAGGGTAAAACTTTAAATTGCCATCACTCAGGGATGAGGCGAGGCTTATTTTCTTAATTTTTGTTTAGTCTGCACTGCAGCCTGTGTCACAGCCCTGTGCCAGTGAGCGGACAAAGGGGCAGGGCACAGGCCGCAGAGATCAGGGGCTGGGCCTTCACTGAGGACCACTAACCCTGGATATGTGTCTAACACAGCCTAAAGTGCATCATTCAGGTTTTTATTTCTATTATTCCTGATGATTGATTTGATCATATTATATTTGTATTGCTTTTGAAATACAATTATGACACAATCTGATTAGCATCTTATAGATTGTTAAAACCAATAATGTCTAATTTTGAATAAAAGTATTTTTACAATTGTTGCAGTGTAGTTATTTCTCTAAAATGCATCAAATTACAGGAAATTACATATGTTCGGTTCGAAATTTTAATTTTCTGAGCGAGAACCCCCTCCCCCTCCCCATCAGGTGCTATGCACCCCTAAAGTTGAAACACTAAAATCGCCCCGCCATCACTCCTGTAATAATCTTCAGATCTGCTTCACTCGACCTGCAGCTGAAAGCAGAGGCGCATGTTCACATCATAAATAAGAGCTCATCCATGAAGATGAAATGCTTAAATATCTATTCCGCCCTAATATAAGGGTTTTGAAGAATGCAAATTTGTTACTTAAAAAAACAAGCTAAATTTGACAACATTGCAACAGGTGAAGAAGATTTGGCTCAAGTGACACCAATAACAGTTGCCCGTATAAACATACTGTAGGTACAGTATCTATCAAATAATAATCATCTATTTGGATATACAGTATTGTGCAACATCTTGAATCTGCATGAGTGTTGCATAAACCCAGCCATGGAACTTTGATTGGCTGACCCGTTTGTGTGTACCCTTGTCTTTGACACCCTAAAGGACAATATCCAGCTCTCCTTACTTCCGCCGTAGTAGAATTGCACTCGACCTACAACATTTTGGTTTGCAGTTATACAAAGGGATCATGGGCGTGTCTGGACATGTGTACAGGGGTGGCACAGCCGGAATAGTTATTCTAGAATGGCACCATAACCATCCATGTTTAAGACTTTACATTTGCATTGAGAATTTAGCTTAACTAAATGTAAGCATTCTTATATGTCTATGCTTTCTATTACCATTACACTGTATTCGTAATAGTTTGGTGAGTAAAACGGAGTAACTAGAACCGAGTTGGGTGGCCAATCAGATTCCAGGAGCGGCCTGTGCCCCCTCTGGCCACCTCAAGACACACCCCTGTTAGGAAGTCATATTTTATTTTTTACAATTATTTATTTATTGCCAATGACAGTTGTAGAGGGCGTACCTTGCGGATCCAGTTGGGCATGGTGTGTGTGCTGGGCGAGCGGTGGTGCGTGTTGATGACAATGACAGTGATGATGATGGAGGCGATGACAAAGACCATGGTGAAGAGCATGTACTTCCCGATGAGTGGCACAGCACTGGAGGTGGAGGGGATGAGCTCCACGATGACCAGCAGGAAGACAGTGAGGGACAGGAGGACAGAGATGGACAGGGTCATCTTCTCTCCTGCAACACACACACAAGCAATCGTTTAGGCAACCTTTTCAGCAAGGTCCCTTTATAAGCGTTTTGGACATTTTGAACAATCCATGGATATCTATGGATACAGTTAACGTCTGACTAATGTTGTTTCTTTAAAAAAAAATCATATTTTTTTCTGTATTTGGTGCAGTGATAAATTACTGTTTCTGTTTGTTAGAGTAAAGTATCCGGGACCTATTTTGGAGGATCCGGCAAAGATTTGAGATTTATACTAAATCAAGCACTGGTTTGGTGTAAGTAGTTGTGAACCTTACCAGAGTCAGTGGGTAGGTAAAACACCAGGCCAGTGAGAAAGGAGAAGAGCATACAGGGAATGATGACATTGACGATAAAGTAGAGAGGCAGGCGCAGCATGAGGAAGTGGTAGGTGATGTCCAGGTAGGGCGTGTCTGGGCAGCACGTGTAGAACACCCAGTGCTTCCAGCTGCGGTAGTCTTTCAGCACCCACTCTCCGGACTCCATGAAGTTACTCAGGTCGGGACGGTCACTGTCCTGACCATAAGAGGAAGAAGTTATTTTAAGTAGTACTTTCTCGCTATATAACTACAGTTACTACATTTTAAAAAAGGTTGTCCTTTAAAGAATTACAGTTCAAAAGTGCAGCAACACTTATGTTGTTAGTCCCACAATCTCAGCAGTCAGACAATTGAGGGAATGTCCAGTATGTAAACTTTGCGAGCTCTCACCGGGTTGATTACCACCAGATTGCCGTCATATGTCCATGTTCCCAGCTTCATGCTACAGTTCTGAAGGTCGAACGGAAAGTGGAGCACAACAATCTCACAGTAGCTCCTAAAGATGGCTGGAGGGTTCCACGTGATCATTCCATTGTTCTCCAACAAGACTTTGGTCTCATGGATGATGGCAAATTCTCCATCAGCACTGGAACAGGAAGGAGATACTGTTAGCAATGTCATATACAGAGGAAAATAGTCTCATTTAAATTCAGCAATGTAGTATGGTTCTTTTAAAGTAGTGTGGTTAACTGGGTTTGTAAGCTATATGATGTACTACTTTGGTCAAAGAAGTTTGTTCTTCTAGTCACCAAGCATTAAAGTGATGGTCCGTAAGTTTGCAAAGTGAGGAGAGACGGAGAAAGATTTGAAAGTAAACAATCAAGCTCCTCCCCCTCCCTCCTGATGGGACCTGACAGGCTGGTTCACAGGAAAAGCTCATCTCATTGGTCAGCGCGGGAGGATGCTAGACTCTGATTAGTTGCTGAGATCCGGGAAGGAGGGACTTTATATATTATTATTACCATTATTATTATTATCATTATTATTACTAACTTTAAAATGAAATTAAAAAATCAAATCAAATAAAAATGAAAACCAAGTTGTCGATTTTGCACATTATATATATATATAAAAAAGTAGACTTCCAGACTATCATTTTACACTGCCAACTACTGACGGATCTACTGCCCCTCGATGCACATCTCCTTGTGCATGTGTATGCAGCACATGATGCAGAAGCACCGCAAACAAAATCCTCACTTATTGTAGAGCACAAGGTCTGGTTTCCAGATGTCAGTGGATGGCACACGAATCTTCTTTATCCCTCCATAATCATCAGGATTCCATTGCAGATTCACATCTATCCATTGCTGCAGAGAAATGGCAGTGTTAGAACAGAACTGATTGCAGCTCTGCAACAGTGAATTCTGTGTAGCATCGGTTGATCTTTTGATCCTCATGCATGCCTGAGAGTAAGGAAACTAAATTCTAAAAATATTAAAATAATCTTGCATGAAATAAGAAAATAAGACTGCCAATGGGACAAGAACAATGTTCTTACCCCATTGGCAAAGAAATTAATCTAAAATAAAGACCAAATGTATTAAAACAAGGCATCTCAAGTGAAATAATCTAGTGAAAATTTCCAACTGCATATTAACTAGTTCAAACAACTAAAATTTAAACTATTATGTTCAAATTGAGCCATTTAAACTCATGTAGTTATTTATTGTTTGCAGTATAGTGTGACGACAGAGAGATGCTTGACAAACGCAATCGCCCAAATCTAGTTCAGCGACCTCCACAGATGCGTCCCACCATCAGCAAAAACCTGTGACCACTCCCGACTGGGACCCCCTAGTCATTGCTAAATGACAGTAATAGCCATAATTGCCACTTGCGGTTTTAATATTAAATATTGTTATAATTCTGCCCCTTGAGATTTGCTTTTGTTTATTGTACATAAGATGTTTTAACTATTTAACTGTTTGCACATTTCCTGTCTATTTTGCGCACCCTGAGTGACCTTATTGAATGCCAAATGTAACAAGTGAATTTCTCCGTTGTGAAATCACTAAATTATCTCATCTTATCTTAAATGAGACAAAACTGCTTATTATTGATGAGTGTGAAATCAGTCAAACTGTGGCTGTGGCTAGTAGGATATCTGACCTGTCGTAGGCGGACATTGCTATTCACAATCTGGTTGACTTCATCCTGAAACAGACAGTGTGATAATTAAATAAAAGTGTTTGAGCATATAGAAAAATCTTCAAAATGTGGTGAATGCTTACCACACTGATAAGCTGGATGAGCTGCAGGCCCACTGTTACAACCACTTTGTCCCCATAGTGATTGACAGGCCGCACCACCTTATTGTACCCAGTAAAGAGCTTCTTCACCAGTCGTGTCTCATCCGCTGAGCTCACCACTGAACCTGCAGCACAGATTTAAGTCACTCTGCCAAAAAGTTTGAAGAGACCAGCATGACCAATGTAACAATGAGGACAACTGGGCCTTCTGCCAGTGAACTTGACTCTAATCAATAGTGGAGAAATTTCAAGTGTGTTTGTTGATCAGAATACTTTCAATACACAGTGGCCAAAGGTATTATTATAACGCTGGAGGACAAACAGTAGGTTGCATCTCCTGAAAGAAGGATACAGTCTGGGCCTATATATCGTAGTAGTTTTGATCCTATTTCTTTTCAGAGGGCCAGACTAGGCTCAGATTTCCTTTGTCCAGTGCCTGGTGCCAGCTCTGTCTTTCGCACAAGCACATTTGTGCCTAGTGCCTGTGGTTTCATGTAACTGTGTAGCGTGCCCTTAGCAGACACAAATAGATTGAGGCGGGACTGGGACAGTTGCAGCTGTCCATCAAATATCCAAACAACAAACAAACTCCCTTCTAGAAAAGGGGTTAAGATAATAATGTGCATACACTGTAGCTTCTAAATACACAACAGTAGTAGTAGTAGTAGTAGTAGTAGTAGTAGTAGTAGTAGTAGTAGTAGTCTTTTCGAGCTTGTAAACTATTGCATGTCTCTGTGTGTATGGGGTGCGCAGCTGTGCAGTTGCTGAGTTCACTGGTCTAATAGGACGCCTCTGACAGATGTCCACACAACAACAGCTTGGCGCATAGCTGCAATACCTTCACATGGGTTGGCACAGGAGCCCGGGTCAGAGGAGTTACCGCAGGAAATGACACGTGAGATGCACGAGGAGAAGTGAAGGACAAATAATTGTACTGTACTGTATATTAAATGGGACAAATAGGCCCTTTAAAAAATATGTTTTTTATTTTCTTTAAATAATGCAACATTTGTAGCCTACATGGTCAATGAGTGTAATTTTCGAGAGATCGAACTGTAGCCTAATATGGAGAAATAAATTAGGCCTAATTGGCTACTAAAAAGAAAGGCATAGACTACTGGGCCTGTACCAGTCATAATTATTAGTATTTATTTGGGGGAAAAACCAAACAGCACAGTTATCACAGCTATTTTGTAACCTTAGTAATCTTGAAGGTTTCGTCTTGATTTAATTGGCTACGGTTTTCTTTTTATAACAAACAGCCATATTGGCTATACCTTACTCTTACTATGCTTTCGGAATGTTATCCCAGTTATTGGTCGGCTCACCTGGACCAATACAGTCAATTTACTGATTAATTAAAGAGACTTACCAACAAAAATAGTTCCAATCCACGTGATCAGGATCTGAAAGTGGGACAGCTTCATATCTCCACTGCAGGTCCTTAATGCTGGACCACTGTATATCTGAGGTTGGATTTGTGCTACTGTTGATCCGTTTGGTGGAGCACTGGAAATGAGTCAAGCTTGCAATGTGGAGGACTCATGTCCCAGACCAGACCACTCCCACAGAGAGATCCGGGACGACAGATGACACCAGGGGCTTCAGTCCACACTCCCACACTGTCCCACTGACCCGGCTTAGTGTGTTTCGAGCAGGACAGGAGGTGGGCAGGGAATACAGTAAGTGCGAGGGACAAGCGATCAGAGGGATGAGCATGGTGTAGACAGGAATTCAGAGAATAGGACAGGAGCTCACAAGACAGGCCATGGCTGGAGATGTTGTTGCGAACAGTCAGAGACAGCATGAGTAAAAGGAAAAGGTATACTTTATTGAAATTCGTTCTCTGTATTTGACCCATTCTTCAGTGCAGCTGAAGCACCCTGTAGGATTAGGCAGCTGCAGTAGGCAGGCGCCCGGGGACCCATTTTCCAAATGTGGAGCCAAACTTATGGTCAGAATCACCTGGCTGGAGGATTAACCTATTGTGCATGTTTTTAGTTGTAGGAGAAACCAGAGCACCCAGAGGAATCCAGACATAGGGAGAAAATGCAAACTCCACACAGAAAGGCCCCATCAGGGATCAAACCTGGGACCATCCAGTTCTCTTATTGTGAAGCACGAGCACTAACTACTGCGTATGGCGCTTCAAAGAACAGGGGAACATAGCCATTTTGGATTGTTTACTTAAAGGGGAAGGCAAGTATAACTGTGTCTCCTCTTCAGCTGCAACACAACTGATCTGTGACAATCAGTACATGGATTCGTACAAAACTCATAATACACTTTATTCAATAGTGCAAAAATACAGTACATTGCCTGATTTGGGGTTTGTAAAACTTTACCATTAACAAATATACAGTAAAAATACTATCGTAAAAATTCCATCATAAAACTCATAATAGAGTTGTCGAACAGGTTACAATGAAATGCAGCTGTTCCATTCAAGAGATACATGTCCCAAAGGGTGAAAATATTAGGAGCTGGAACTGAGCTGTCAGATTGCACGTACAATGGCGGAGGTATGTTTTGACTGATAAAAGTGAAGCTAGTAGTGAAGCTGTACTGTGTGTGTCAGACAGTCCTGCTGTGGGCTCAGGGTACAGAGGAGGAGCTGTCCAGCTCCAGAGAGGTATGCTCCAGGACTCCATATCCGTTCATCTTCTTCAGTTTGAGCTGGTCCAACTGTGTCAGGCCCTGTGTCTCCAAAACTGCCTCCTTTTTGGAAAACATGCGGCTGATCTCCAGAAACGTCTTGTTCTTCGTCTCAGGGATGATGAAGTAGACGTATGTGGCCACAGACACGCAGACAGCAGCAAAGACCAGGTAGCAATAGGCTCCCGCCGACATCTGAGCACAAACCATTGTCAGATCTCATGTGCTATGTTAGAATCACACCTCTGCTGTAAAGCATGCATCAGAGTGTTCCAGTAATAAAGCTGTAGGGTCAGACTGTACCTGAAGGAACGGGAAGACAAAGCCCACGGTGAAGTTGGACAACCAGTTCAGCGAACCACCAACAATGTAAGCCGCGGGCCGATGGGACTGTTTGAATAACTCAGCCGTGATCAGGAAAGGAACTCCCGCTGCAAGATTAATACAGAGGCAACAACATTTGTTAGGGTCACACACTGTGCAAAGATCAGTCATTAAGGTTGTATGTGACAGAAGTTACCTGGACCAATACAGAAGCCTGCGATGATCCCTACCACGCAGCACACACTGATATATCGCATGAAAGACAGATTTGTCTGTAGAAGGTAAACGTGGTCATAGTCATAACTTGTTTATGTGCACTTCATAACACCCAAGCCACACATACACACTCACACACCTACCTGTAAAATGAGGGCAAGTGTGATGCCAGCGCTGCAAATGCCCATCATGGAGAAACCGCCAATCATCAGAGGCCTCCTGCCTAACCTCTCTATGGTGAAGCACTGAACACAGGTGGCATCATGTAATTACATTGCTGAAAACAATACTGGTAATAAAACCCAGGCCAACAGTATGCACTGTTACATGGGTTAAAGCTTAGGCGGCAGAACTAACCCCAATGAGTCCAGTGATGATTTCAATTACCCCGGTGCCAGCTGTAGTGTACTGGATCTCTGGAGGTGGGATACCAGCCTTTTCGAAGATGTCGTTGGTGTAGAACCAAATCTGTAGTGACATATAAAATGAATAGAATGCTCAGTTCTATTGCTTTTATCTTGTTGCTTATATTCAGATTGAGAGAGTGACTATGATGGTGGACTCACTGACCGCGTCAATGCCAGACAGCTGCATGCCGATGTTGATGACCACCACACTGAGCACCTGCCAGCGCACACTCTGATCCCGCAGCAGCTCCAACACAGAGAGCGTCTCCACAGACGACAGTGAGCGCTGCTCCTCCTGCATCTCCTCGATCTCTGACTGGATGTTACACTTGGACCGATACCATTTCAGAGCTGGAGAAGGTCAAGAGCAATGTCAATCACAGCAAGTCAAGTCAAGTCAAGAAATAAAGAAATCTATCTATCTATCTATCTATCTATCTATCTATCTATCTATCTATCTATTGGCCAGCTCAACATGTATGCAGCTAGACAGACAGAGTTGTAACACCTGTGATGGTGGCATGGATGTTGTGCTTTTCGATCAGAAGATAGCGGGGGCTTTCTGGAAACCACGGCAACAGAAGCAACTGAATAAATGTGGGGACCACCACTACAGACAAGAAGAGGGGCCAGTGCTCCTCCTGCAACACAGGCATCAACATCAATGCCCCAGTAGAGGGCGAGCTTTCACAGGACTGTCAGTGGGCTTGACAGTCACTTGCTCCAGCTTAAATAAAATTTCCTCCAAATTTCTGCTTTGACCTCACCTTTCCGAGAAGCTCATTTAGTCCAAGAATTTGAGCCGTGAAAACTCCGGTGCCAATGAAGATACTGGGAACCAGACCAAGGAAGCCACGCAGGTTTTTAGGTGCTATTTCCCCGAGGTACATAGGCACCACGCTCAGAGATATCCCTGCATCACACGCACAAACAGATTAGGCTTTCATATCACATTTATTAGTATTGTAGAAAAAACCTCATCTTGTCTGTAGTTAACCATCTGTTGAGGGGGCTGGATTGTGCATAAAAATGCTATATAGGGTCTGTAATCCAAAACAGTATGGTGTATGCATTGCTTTTTTAATTTGTTTTTTATTTCTTCACTCAGCTGTTAAAAAGGAACTCCACCATCTATAGTTCACTATTCCCTTGACATAAAAATGGCTGTGGGTAGTTTGGTACCTGAGTGAATTCCTGTGATAAATCGGCCGATTATAATCATCTCTGGAGAGCCGCAGGTTCTGCTGAAGCCCATGAAAGCGCCCGCTATGAAGACCAGCACAGTAGTTTTCACAATGGTGCCTTTTCTGCAACATAAAGAATAACATTGCATTCCTTCACCCTCCAAACTCGGTGGTTGTAAGACACTTTCTTTGGCCCTGGCAGCTACCTGACTGATGGAAACCTGGCTTCAAATGTGTTAATGTTTTTCCCCACTTCTTCCTCAATTGTAGGTGAAGAAGGAACAGTAACAGAGCACATTTCTAACCCTTTAATAAACTTTAATAAGTGTTTCATTTGACAAAATATTTGCTCAGTGTTTCTGCATGGCATGGAATAAAAATCACAGGCACCTAAGCAAGTTCACTGTAACACAAGGAAACCTTTTGTGTATTCAGATTTGATTATTTGATGTTCATTTCATGAATACATATTCAGACTCAGGTATTTGTGCTGGATTAGTTCATATCAGCATATCCGAGATATACAACATGTAGAGTAATAAATCTTTTCATTATTGTGAAAGGCCAACAGTACCTTCCGAAGCGTGTGACCAGCATCCCCACAATAAGAGAACCCAGCAGTCCCCCCATGGCAAACACTGACACAGTGAGAGAGTACATGAGTGTGAGCGCCTCTTCATTCAGGCTGGTTCCATTACGAGCCACAGCTGTCCTGTTGTAGAAGTCTTTTATGTACTGGAACAGAGGGCAGTCACAAGATGAATAATGAGTTATTTTATAATCTAAAGTCAAATCAATGCCAAAGGCAATTTTCAAAATGACATTTTATGTGTGGGTAAGGAATCTCATGATTTTTCCCTTAACATTTTCTGATCATTAAGTTTTCCGAGATCAATTTACTATACTCATTCACATTAACTTGAACAAATTAATATATCCCCCTTCCCACAATTCATTCCATCATGGCAAATCATCAAGGGCACCCTGAGGTGCTCTCAGGACTTTGGCTCCTTCCGAAACCATCAGATTGCTAAGAGCTCTTACGCCAAACCGGATGTGCGTCAGCGTCCGCCATGGCAAGTTGCTTCCGAATTGGTTAGTCAGTTAGGAAGTAGTTAGGAAAAGGAGCCTTGATGCTAACTATCATGGCCACTTTAGCATAGGGACCTCTGATGCTAACTAACCGGTGATTAGGAGCTATGTGCCATCCCACAAGCCACTGCGCCAATCCCCCCACCCCCACCCTCGAGTGATTCATTCGCAACCACTGTTGATTGACTGGAGCACATTTAATAATAAAAATAATAATAAATAATAAGATTCTGCTCAAGCCAAACTTTATAAAAGTGATAAATCCATGTTGTCGTCTCCACAGCTCAGTCACATGTCAGTGTTAAAGAGTAAACTCAGTAAACAGATTAAATGCTTTTGTTTTCATTTAGTAGAAACTTAAGCCACATGGATCATTTGCATAATGTAGCTTTATGAAACAGCTGTTGAAATAAAATAACACTAAATGGAAATGTATGGATCATTTGGATTTACTTTTCTCCTTAAATGTCTTTGTTTGGACACTATGTTGTTGTTGGACACTGTACAGTAGGGGGCGACATGCACTTTTGTTTGGCCTCACTCCACCAATAACTTTAAAGAAGAAGAAAACAGCTGTTGGTGATGTCACTTCCCTTTCCCCTGTTTCAGGATGGACGGATTGTGCAAATTCTGCTGAAGGTCTAGTTCACTAACTGCATAGAGATCTAACAGTTGACCCCATGAAAGGTTAAGGAGTTAGTTGCTAGTGTTAGTGCTTAGAGGCTACAATTTGATGGTTTCGGATTGAGCCAGTCTCTGTGAGCACTGAGGAGACTGTTGGGGCCAAACTCAGACCTTCCTAACATCATTGGTCTCCTCCTGATGAGGAACAGCAATATGCGCTGCAGCTATGATTGTGAAAGGCTTGCAGCTAGTTTAAGACAACCACACACCATTCCTAAGTGATTAGAAGGAAATCTGTGCCCAGAGCATCACGGGATTCATTGACATTTGCAACTGTCTAATCCAATCTGTCTCATGTGGCATGTGACGTGCAGGTTCTGGCCACTATGCCAGTGGGCTTGAGCCCATACAGTTAATCAACTTTAATGAGAATTAATGCCCATGAACATGTAAAAATCCTTAAATCAGCTATGAATATCAATTATTTCCCTCAGAGCTTCTGTAATCTCAGCTAAATTTGCTCCAAGCTGCATGATACAATCGCAGTGCATCACTTGTGCAATACTACACTTCATACTATCTTACATTTTTTGCAGATTCTTGGCATTAATGCTTCTGGTAGTCTTACTCACATTAACAACTGCCATCTCCTGAATTGTTTAAGAAATTCTGACTAAACTTAACTTGACCTCAGGAAAATTAATACACAAAAGAAGAAAAAGTACTCACCAAAGCAGGTGAGTTGACCACAGCCAAATTATAGCCATAGAGCATGGAGCTCCCAAAGGAAGAGATGAAGGCCACGGCAAGCAGGGAATTGGTCAGTTGCTGCACAAGACACAAGGACATGTGAGCTCATACAGGTCAGTGGAGAGTGGTTTGATTTTCTAAATTCATATTTTTGCCTTGTTTTTATTTTTTTATTTTTTTTACCAGGTCAGCAGTTTGTTATTCGCTAACTTAGCTAAGAAATCCAAGAGATGTGACACCAGTGTGCAAAACAATTCTTGGTCTTTTATTGCACAGAATAGCTTAGATTGGTAACCCTGGTCAGAAGCACCCCTCCAGGCAGTACGTTGTGTCAAGATAACAGCTCTGCACCAACAAATAACTGATTCAAATAACTGGGATTCTTGGATGACAGGAACCATCCTCCGGCCAGAGCACGAGGAAAAGTTACATTATAGAACCATATGGCCCATGCACAACCTCACATTCACACCCCATGAAACAAGATGCTTTGTGTGTCACAGAATATATGTGTACACACGGGATTATATGACTGATTTGCTTTTTTTAAGCTTTTTTGTACATATGGCAAATGTGCACACAAACTGTCAACCATCTGCTAACCCTAACCCTGCTCACTAGTTTGAGAAAAAGCTATTACACCAAATAAATTATTATGAAAATATAGTGTCCACGTTGTGCACTCAGATGTCTCCTCTTAGGGCAGGTGAATGCAAATCGTTGACTGTCCAAAAGGAACGAGGAAGCTTCTTTGAGTGCCTGGGCATTGCAGATGCTACCCCTGACCAGCTGACTCATGTTGGCTGGACAGCTATGTGGAAGTCTCTCTATTGTGACAAGACTCTATGCTCACCTCCTGAGAATGGAGCTTACATGCTCTCCTCAGCTGAACCCTGCAAACATGGTGCCAACCAAACTCGTGCCTCCCCTGTGGGATCAGCTGAACTTCAGAGTCACGCTCTCAATCAAATGTGGATGAAACAGAGACATAGTAACAGTATGTGCCACATAAGCAGAACCGAACATTCAAATTAAAGGTGTATACCAGCAGTGCACACGGCCATCCCCATGCTGCCATGAAGCTCCGGGTTGGTTCAAATGTCATTAGGTTAAAATGATACAACATTCAATTTAGTAGTTCACAATGTATAGTTAACTTGACCACACAAACTCCAAACAAGGACTAATGCAGTAATGACAGTGGGCTTAAACAGAAAATATTTACCTTAAAAGCAGTTGTATTATTCAAGAAAATCTTTACCACCGCAAGGGCATAATGGTATGGAGTGGGGTAAGTTATAATACAAAAGTAGTATTTGCCCCCATATCATTCTACACACAAACATACTGTTCACTCGACAGCCCTTTGAGCAGATTTGAACTTCTTGCCAACCCGTTTAATCCTGCTGGACACAAACTCCATGCTTCTAAAGGGTAAACACTGCTTTTCAGGCACTTTGGTTTTCCATATCAACAACCTCTTCACCACTGCATCCACCTTAGATATGAGTGGCCATGATGAACATTAGATATTCAACTGACAAGCCAGTAAAACAGGCTTTAATGCCCTGTGTTGATGTGATGTGTGATGCCCAGATATCCAAACTCCGGGCAGTAACCATTTTCATCACTATGTCTGGGCTATTTCATTTCCAAACTTGCCAATGAATTCTCCCTGTACAGGTCTCTCCTATCAAAAGAGCTGCGCCTGGTGGATTCTATCAGTCAACGAGCCTGTCCCGCTCTCAACCACTCCACTGCAGTCCAGAACCAGAACCAGAACCAGAACCAGAACCAGAACTTACCGATGGGCTTTTTCCTGACGGTGGTATTAGTAATTCCTCAGCCATTGACACAATCCAAAAGTTCCCAGAGCAGAGCAGAGCAGAGAAGAGGAGCTGTAGGAACTTAGAGCCGTGCAGGAAGTGGTGTATGCGGAGCGGGCGGGCTCTGGTCCATGTGTAAAGCTCTGTGCAGAACAGTAGCACTACAGGCTCCACAGGTCATCACATGACGAGACCAGCGTGACACAGGGAGAAGGCTGCTGCTGGCAATTACGACTAAGTCAATTAACCACGAAAGACCGGGCAGAGAGCAGAGGACGGCACAGACAAGTTAGAGGGACTATAGAACTTCAGAAAGGAAATCATCTCTCATTCTCAAAGAGGAACATGGTGGAAGAATAGAAACGTGTTGTGATAGAGAGGAGTTTGGAATTGGAAGACAATAGAACCTCTCTCAAGACCTACTAGAGGAACAACTGGAGGTCCAGGAACAGTTTGAAGTACATTGTTATATAATCTATATCAACATCTTTTGGTGGTATTTACATACAATTAAAACCGTAAGTAAATAGCATCAAATACAACATGAACAATAAAAATACATGTGTGTGTTGGGTGGGGCTAAGTCCTTCTCTCCCAGCTGCTGGCTGATCACCTCTCACCTGCAAGTCATCTGCAATCCAGACAGTCTTCATATACTCCGGTTCCACTTCCACTCCTCGCCAGTTCGTCATACAACTGTGGTCATTAGACTACGGCTCCAGAGACTAGTTTCAGTCTGTTTTTGCTATTTTTCTTGTTGTCCTGTTTTTTTGAGAGTTTTCTGAAGATTTCAGACAAGCCTCCAGCCCAGCTAGACACCTCTGCTCAACCGGCCCCCAGCCCATACTTACCTGCTCTCCCCTGGACCTCCGACCTGATACCTACCTGCTCCCCCCGGACCTCCGACCTGATACCTACCTGCTCCCCCCCGGACCTCCGGCCTGCTACCTACCTGCTCTCCCCTGGACCTCCGACCTGATACCTACCTGCTCTCCCCTGGACCTCCGACCTGATACCTACCTGCTCCCCCCCGGACCTCCGGCCTGCTACCTCCCTCCTCTCCCCTGGACCTCCGACCTGATACCTACCTGCTCTCCCCTGGACCTCCGACCTGATGCCTACCTGCTCTCCCCTGGACCTCCGACCTGATACCTACCTGCTCTCCCCTGGACCTCCGACCTGATACCTACCTGCTCCCCCCTGGACCTCCGACCTGATACCTACCTGCTCCCCCCCGGACCTCCGGCCTGCTACCTCCCTCCTCTCCCCTGGACCTCCGACCTGATACCTACCTGCTCTCCCCTGGACCTCCGACCTGATGCCTACCTGCTCTCCCCTGGACCTCCGACCTGATACCTACCTGCTCTCCCCTGGACCTCCGACCTGATACCTACCTGCTCTCCCCTGGACCTCCGACCTGATACCTACCTGCTCTCCCCTGGACCTCCGACCTGATGCCTACCTGCTCCCCCCTGGACCTCCGACCTGATACCTACCTGCTCCCCCCCGGACCTCCGGCCTGCTACCTCCCTCCTCTCCCCTGGACCTCCGACCTGATACCTACCTGCTCTCCCCTGGACCTCCGACCTGATACCTACCTGCTCTCCCCTTGACCTCCGGCCTGATGCCTACCTGCTCCCCCATCTTTATGATTAAAATAAATCATCTTAAGCCTTTGTCTTGGTTCTGCTTTTGAGTTTAGTAAGAGTTTGTGATCCAATCTCATTCCTAACTTTCCTTCAGCATTTCTGTCCTACATCTTCACCAGGATCTGTTTATAAGCACATTTTGCATCATCAACAGAGTCATGTGTTGATTCTCACTGACCATTTCAATCTCCAGCCTCTGATGCCTGCAGGTATACTGGAGAGAAACAGACTTTCTGTAAGGCCACAGGTTCTTGGACACATCTATTAGCAGTGGAAGTGCCTCAGGAGGTGGTGCCTTGATCAGTCAAGAGTTAATGAACAGTGAGTGAACAGTGCAGGCATTCATGCTGCCACTTAAATCATAGGATTAAAGCTTGTAATGGTCAGAGCTGAACCCGCGCTTCATTCAGCTGAGAGCAAACTCAGTGCACTGCTGCCCACCAGTGCACGACTTCAGTATTATAACAAAAATAATGTACAAATACGCTGAGGGTACACTGCACAATTATTACACAAATTAGCTTTTTTTGTTACTTTTTCTTCACATTTTCAATCTCCAAATGTAAGATTGAAAGGTAGAGATAAAGTCAGTGAGTGAGGCGGACAGAGGGAGGGGGCAGATTAAGGCAGGTCATGTATCGTGTCATGTCGGAGGCTCCTGGCCTTGGAGTGTTGTGTCCGTCTAATCGCTGTGTCCTTGTGAGGGAAGTTTACATTGCACAGGAGAGATAACTGCACAGCTGCGCTCTGGAGTCCTTGGAAGATTACATTCTTTAACTTGATTCATTATTGTCCACTTAATTTAAAATTTAAAGAATTGCTGTGCTTTTCGCTTTTTGCTGGTCCTCAACATTATTCAGACATTCGCAGCAGGCAGCGGCCTTTGTCCATCAACAGATCTACACAGCACTGAGATCTGTCCCGCAACCTCACCAAACATTTCTCCAGACCGGGTCAATGGGACAATACTCCAGTATCTCAGAAGACCTCAAGCACTTGCCAGGACAGAGCATTAAAATAAACTTGCAGTGATTCAGTTGTGAAGTGTCTGTACAGTTCTCGAAGCATTGTCTACTATAGAGTTCAACAGCATCACAAACTGGAGAGCCAAAACAAGCCCCCTCCACATGACCCCCTCCTCTCAGAGAGAGTTAGTATTTCACGAGTTTAAGGAAAACTCAACCAAAATGTTGAGGAAACAAAAAAAGTCATTAATCAGCAGAAGTGTAGAGATTATTGCAGAGGATCAGATGTTGAATACAATAAGTAGCTGTAGAAATGCTGACCTCAGGCTGGTGCAGGTGAAGGTCCTGTGGTTCCTCTGTTATTGAGGAGCAGCTGGTATTGTTCGCTGGTGCCTTTAGTGGTGGCTCTGGTGGTGTTTCTGAAGATAACTTTGGAGGTGACTCTGTGGGGGACTGGGAAGTCTCCGCCGATGCAGGGAGATCCATGTTCCCAGGGTCTACAGCACGGTCTGCTGTGCGCCTCGTGTGCTTCAGGGAGTGAGCCAGTAACAGGCGGTCCGTGTAAACTGATCTCCATGCTGTGCTTCCCGTGCTATGCGGGAAAAACATTCCAACAATGGTAACACTTTATTTTACACTACTCTTCATACACTGTACCCACTACCCAGGGCTTGACATTAACTTTTTTGGTCACCAGCCACTAAAATTACTAGCCACCAACTGATTTCACAGGCCAAAACTAAAATGTGTGGCCTATTCGAAGGTGAAAACGAGTATTCAAATATGTTTTAGTCTATTTCAACTTCACCCATTATATTGTATTCTATTTTCCCTAGGGGACAATACACCTTAACCTTAATATTAACATGATAGATTTTGTTAACTTTCTATTTAAATTGACAAAGTCCCGTCAACAATCTGGAAAACTGAATAAGAATTCACCCAAAAAAGAAACACTGCTTGGGCTTACTTGAATTAGTCTAAATTTATTGTTGCAATGTACAAGCCTGCAGTAAGCCTAGAGGAAGTTTATAAGTGGTAATATTGCTTATTATTTATTTGCAAGACTTAACCATTGCAACAGGAAATATGTGCAGTCTAGAGCTATCCCTGTGTGTAACATGCTGTAGTTTTCCCCAGCCCAGTGTTGGTCCACCTCACCGTGATCTCGTCCCCTTCTCCTCTCCTTTCTCTTTTCCTCATCGCTTTGAGAACTTTTATTAACAGCGAGACTGTCTTCATACCGCTCATCAAAGTATTGTATTAAGTCGGGAATTAAAAACTTGTGCTACCCTAGTAGTGTGTACTAGAGCCGCGCTGTCGCTCGTTATGGGTAACGCAAGCGCAGGGGGAGACACGTGACAGACGGACCACAGAACCGGTCCGAGGACGTAACGGGACCATCTAAATTCGGGAATAATGTGCATTTGTACATTACTAGAATGATGATGATGATGATGCATCGGTTTTCTGGACACTCAAAGACGCTTTGCTTTGCATTATTCATTCACTCCATACTCGGTGGTGGTAAGCTACTATTGTAGCCACAGCTGCCCTGGGGCGGACTGACAGAAGCGAGTAACCAGTCTCCGCCATTGGCCCCTCCGACCACCACCAACCGCTCACTCACTCACTCACTCACTCACTCACTCACTCACTCACTCACTCACTCACTCACTCACTCACTCACTCACTCACTCACTCACTCACTCACTCACTCACTCACTCACTCCATTCGCCAGGCTTCCCGGTGTTCCAAACGGTCTCCCATCCAAGAACCGACCAGGCCCTTCCCTGCTAAGCTTCCCAGGTCTGGCGGGATCGGGCAGAGCAAAGGCGGTATGGCCACCGCTTAGGGCTAGAGTAAGACCCTTTTTAGCCTATACCTCAAATCCATACCTATTCTAGCCTACTTGTTACAAAGCACATTACTCAATTACACAAAGGATAATGTAAAATAGTGTAACACCAACAATTAGCCTATTGGCCTAAACCCCTTTTGGTCAGGTATCATTTAGCACTTAAATTCTTAATGTAGGCTATGTGATTTCTTATTGTATAATGTCTAGATCTTTGGAAAACATGTGACTTGTGATTTAAATGTCCATAATGACCTAAGAAAATAAATTAACTAACTAACTAACTAACTAACTAAAAATAGGACCCCAGTCACATCATCCAAACATTCTGCAGAGGCTACTGTGCCGTACGGATCTGTAGTCATTTTGGAGCAAACGATGTAAACAGGCCTGTAGGACAGGCCTGGACAAAACACGAAGATATATATATATATATTTTAATCGATCTCATGATCATCATTATCCAAGATGTAGACTAATAAACACGTTAGACAACAATCTTTCGTATTTACCACATTGTGCCACCAGAGGGCGCCACCAACCACTACTTTTAATATCCGCAGGACCAGGGCTGGTTTATCAAAGTTTAATATAGGCCTACATATATGTTCAGTGCTGGAAGCCCATTATGCTTCGGCTTCATCACTGCTCGATAGCCCAGCCTGCACGGGGCCAGTCCCAATCTATTGTACACCTACTTTGGCAACTGAAGACACTATAGAAATATTTTATGTCAACATTCACGTTGATAGGCACGTGCATCATGAATTATGTTCAATAACTGTAAAGCTGCGAACAAATAGCCCAATTTCTAAAGATATATCGTTAGCCACATAGCATAATTGCCTAACTCATTTTTGTTTTGATTTTGGAAAACATGTAAAAAGACGTTTTATAGGAAACACATTGTTTTTCTCTTATTGCCATTTTAATACAAAATGACTTAGGCAGTTATGCTTTGTGGCTAACGATATATTCAATCATCATGTCATTAATTAGGCATAAATACACTGTAACTGCATAATGACCTAAGTCTGCAACTAGAGTTAATCTATAACTGCGATTATTCAGTAGCTAAACATACTGCAGTAAGGGGCAATTATATTTTACACTGCAATCAAACTATATACATTTCCTGTTATTGATCTCTAAGTTGACCCACATGGATTGTAAAAGTAGGCTAAACTTTGATTGCCCTCTTAAAGACAATTTGTAATTACGCTTCAATTCGACTGAAATAAACCCATAATTAAACTGTATCTTTATCTTTATCACGATTAAACAGTGTAGGCTGTGAGTAATACATGAGTAAAAGGCAATATAATGTTATATATGGCCTTGGCTTTTACGCAGTTTTTTTCTCCAAGTGTCTAATCTGAATTTCAATTGCTACCTCTTATTTTTCATTTTTATTTTTTTTGTTAGTTAATAGCTGCATATTAGGATTATTTATGAGAGTCTCTGAAATGGGTTCACAAGAATTGACAATTGAATTAGCAATACAAATTTGAAGAAAATAGCAAATAGACTAATATCTTAATCTGCAGAAACAATAAGGTCAAAAGCAGCCGTCTTTAAACGAACAATGCGGCTGAAGTTTAGTTGGAGAAGTCATTACAGTGCTGCTATTTTTGTAAAGACTTGTCTCCGTTCTGTCTCAGGCCCTCAGATGCCCTGCACTCGGGGCCCCTGCTCAGTGCTGAGAAGACCCCTCTGCTCTGAGTGCTGTTTGGACACTGCCCTGTGGTGATATACTGAGCAGTAAACCCTGCACGGCACCGATCCAGGCTCATTGAATCTGCGCGTGAGTGTATTTACGCTCTGTGGCGGCTGTTTCCGTGGCGACGAGGTGGAGGGAGCACCGGCCCCGCTCCATGATGGAGGACGCTGAAATCCCAAGAACAGAGCAGCCACCGACGTGCTTTGTCTCAATCTGTCAAGCTCAAACCGTAGACCACTCTGAGCACAGGGCCCTAATTAAAGCCCCAGTGTGTGTGTGTGTGTGTGTGTGTGTGTGTGTGTGTGTGTGCGTGCGTGCGTGCGTGCGTGTGTGTGTGTGTGTGTGTGTGTGTGTGCGTGTGTGTGTGTGTGTGTGTGTACATGGAATCAATAAAAAGTATAAAGGTGGGAATAAAAAGGGGGGGGGGGACACTATAACTTATTTCTTAAATGCATAAAGTTAAGTCTCAATACGCTATGCAGCTGTACATGGATGTGTGTCCTGGTTTGTGAAACGTGATCTGTCTGAGTGGGAAGTGCAAACAGCAGGCCATCATTCAGCACATAACCTGTCAAAGTTTTAAAAAGAGCAGATCTCGACCCTAACGACAGCCCTGGTCATAATCCTCCAGCATCTCTCTGCTCCACAATCTCGGCTGCACAGTCAGCCCTTTACAGTCTCTGTTCCACAATATCAGCCACACATTTTCCAGCCCCCAAGACCGGACTGGAGGCCGAGATGGATAGATAGATAGATAGATAGATAGATAGATAGATAGATAGATAGATAGATAGATAGATAGATAGATAGATAGATAGATAGATAGATAGATAGATAGATAGATAGATAGATAGATAGATAGATAGATAGATATTTAGATAGATAGATAGATATTTAGATAGATAGATAGATATTTAGATAGATAGATAGATAGATATTTAGATAGATAGATATTTAGATAGATAGATATTTATATAGATATTTAGATAGATAGATAGATATTTATATTGATAGATATTTAGATAGATAGATAGATAGATAGATATTTAGATAGATAGATAGATAGATATTTAGATAGATAGATATTTAGATAGATAGATAGATAGATAGATAGATAGATATAGATAGATAGATAGATAGATAGATAGATAGATAGATAGATAGATAGATAGATAGATAGATAGATAGATAGATAGATAGATAGATAGATAGATAGATAGATAGATAGATAGATAGATAGATAGATAGATAGACTGTACCTCCACACAGCAGTGAGGACAGGCCTGAGCTGATATCAACCTTTAATTGAGCAAACTTTTGTCTGACATGCCGGAACACGTTCGCATCAATCTAGTGCAAATTACAGGCGCTCAGTGTGGGCCAAGCCCCGTGCAGTGACAAGCCGGATGATTGATTACCAGCGGCAACAGTTCTCTAACCTGATCAAGCAAATGAGTGTGGTGAGAGAGGCCATCTGAGGCTCCCGCACCAAATTAAATCTACTCCACTCACTGCCTCAGGAAAGTGACAAACGGCGACATGTGTAGTGTCTTCTGGTGAATAGGGACATCCTCTGATCCCCCTCTCTCTCTCCCCAGGCCTTCACTTCTCAGAGAAAAGTGATCTCAGTGCCAACAGCCAAGGTGTGGGGTTATTCAGTATGGAATAATAGAATAGAACCAGTATCAATCTTCTGCATACACCTCTGGACTTCAGTTCAATTCACCGTTTTACTCGTGATACTTATGATACTTCATCAGTGTCCAAAATTATAAGTGGTGACTTTGAAATGTCCAGGAGGTCTGTAGTTCCATGTGTTCAGGTTTAGCACATATGTATAAGCCTAATGTTGCATACTCCTATGGTGTAATGAGAACACCCCTCGCCCCATTCACTGACAGGAACAGAATGAATCTCATGGGTCCCCGGGGACCCGAGCACCAGGTGAGAGGGCGACTGGGGCAACATGAAGACGTATTAATGTACTAAAGACATAATGAGGCTCCATGCAGTGTGGGACAGAGGAGGGGGCCGGGGGTGGGGGCTCAGCTCGTGTTTACTTTATTAGTTTACAGCAGATTAATGGGGATAATCATTTAAGTGATGGAGATGGATTACCCTCTCAAAGCTGGCCCTGCGCTCAGCCACCCACTGCCACACTCTGCTATATGGGCACACTTTTCCCATGCACTATCTTTATGTGCACATTGTGGTCTGCAGTTTCCTTCCAAAAACTAATACAACCACTCATATTAATCATATTAATAATAATAAATGTTGTAATTACAATCAGTTGTTGATGTATTCAGTACAGGAAGCCAATATTCAAACTTATTTCACATTTCAACAAACCATTTTCATTCAAATGTATTTCTAATACTTTATTATAAGTTATGACAACTGTATGCATAGAACAATAAGAAATGCAGAGCCACTGGTGAAATGTGGAGAAGAAGAGATTAATATTTGTACATCTGCACATTTATTTATGATGGCACGCAGAGCTGTATTTGGAGCAGACACTGGGCAGAGGTCAAAGGTCTGGCTCCATCATGGAGGACAAGGGTTGTTTCCTGGAAACATCGGAAGCTCTTCAGAGTGTCCCTCTTAAGAGTTGTCACCAGCACTCAGATTTACTGCTCACAGCACTTACAGCGTGACCACTCCAAAGTTACCAGAAATGAAGAACAAGCCTTAATAAGTTTATAACATTTCACGTAGTATATATGTAGGCGGTTCAGTGTAATAAAAGTACAAATATATATAGAACAAACAAACACAGTTGGTTCTGAGGTTGTGAGTGGATCAGTCTGGACCCCTAAGCATTTTAAATCTCTCATTATTAAACATCTGAGGCTGAATAAACAAACATTTGCTGCTTTCTCCTTTTACTAAGAGGTCTGTTTGGCTGAGTCGCAAAGTCCAATGGGGATGGAGTGGACGGTACATTTTGTGAACCGTGAGCAGATTTAGTTGGGATATATAGAGTTCCTTCAATTCTGAAGGGAAGCATATGTGGGTCCAGGTGTTTTCAAATAAATGAATAAATAAATAAATACAGAAGTCTCTATAAAGCCTTGATTAAACTTATTAAAGTAATAGTAAAATAAAGTATACACAGCTCATGCAGAGACAAAAAACAAACAATATGGGTGAGGGCAGTTTCCTACTGTGTACAAGTGTCCCAGCACTCTCAAAGATTATTTCAGATTTTTATGCTTTTTTCTACATTTTTTGTGTGGGGAAATTCAGTAGCAGTATCATGATAAATGTGCTCATAAATCCATGTTAGTGTGGCGGCTCTGGGACATGTCCCAGCTGTTTCTGCAGGACAGAGCTACCAATGGTCACCCTTTGCATCTTCAGCGTCACACTGTGAGCCGGGGGCCACAGGGTCTGAGAGGAGCCACAAGGGCCAGTGTTCAGGGAGATGGGCTCCAGCTGGACAAGACAGTATTTTGTGAGACGAAAGAAAGGATGTAGAGGTTTGGGCAACCTCAAACAAAATAGTCTTGTTTCGATTTGAGCACAAACAGAAAAAGGGAAAATCTTTATCTAAAACAATATGAATGAATCATGCGCAGTACTGACCTCTTGCCTATAGGCATCAGGAGTGTGTGGACGACGGTAATGTTGATGAATTGTGTTTGGTCTGTAGAGACACTCAGTGAAACGCTCACACTGCTGTTGTGTCTATGAACAAGGGGCATCTGTGTCCAAGTACCACAGTGCTGACAGACAGAATCATCTTCATCACAAACCCACTGTCTTTATGTGTTGCAAATGGATGCATTACTCCTCATCACATTCAACACAATACTGTACACAAATGTCATGTCATGATGCAATTAGATTCACTTTTACACCTGGTCTCTGCTTGAAAAGTCAATGTCCCCCCAGCTTGGTCCCACTCCCATAACCCGGCACTGCCCCTTGTAGAATCAAGATCCTGACTGAAGCGCGCCTTTTATGGGAAAGTAATTCACAGAAAGTGGACAGGGGAGTCACAGCCACATTTTTTCTTGGGTCTATCTGATCACAGTGCTGTAAAAATATATGTGTCATAATAAATTCATTCATTCATTATTGTACAATCACTACATGACTGTGGGCAGCAAAAGCTGACAAACAAAAAACAAATATGATGCACTGGGAAAATACAAATGCATATAGGCTAAAGTGACACATTTCTGCCCACAAGAGCGAAGAAGAAGCTTCTGTGTATAGAAGCGAAACAAACCAAACCCAGGCCAGTGGACGGTCTAAGGTTCACGACGATAAACAAAAGAAAAGGTTTGATCTTGTTGAGTAAAAGTTAATCAAAAGGACTCCAGCCAAATAGACGTTGTTTTCCATTTGTGACTGGCTTCAATCTATCATCTGTAAACGCTCTGGAAGTGGTTGTCGTCGTGCGGATGATAAGTGCACTGATAGTACAGATGGCGGAGAAAAAACAGGAGTGTCTGCTAAGAGAGGCACCATATTGCTCAAAAGAAGCAGGCCCCTGGATGCAGCACAAAATGCAAGAAAAGCCCCTGAAACACAGAAGGTTCTGAAAACAGGCAAAGTTGGAACAGCAGTTGTGATCGTCTGCTTTGTGGAATCAGGAAGGCTGCTGTGTCCACTTTCATGACTTCAAATGTCTTTAATATAGGCCTGTGGACGGTTGCATGGAAAATAACACATAGGGCCAGGCAATGGTCTGAATGAACAAAAAAAAAATGAACCTGTGATAATGATTGTAACAAAGTCAAACCTGCAAAACATATTTGTCAAATTGAGAGCTAATGAAAAACAGATTAAATCATTTGGGTCATTTGGGCTATGGCGTCTTAATTAGGCAACAAAATATATATTTTAAAGGTACTGAAAGTGAAAGGTCAACTTTTCTATGAGATGGTGGAAAGAAACACCACCACTATCCCTTATGGCTAAAATCCTTTCAGTGATTTCTTAAAACTATATGCAAATATGCTGTGCAACTTGTGAATAAGGCGCTAGATTACACACCAAACCCTCTCTGTTAAAAGTTGGTTTGTGATCGCTCAGTGCGCGCGCGCTCCAAACATTTATCTCAGTTACGCACCGCAACGCTAATGAACGTCGCCACAGAAAATATCATTTTGAATTTTTTATGTTCTCTGTATGAGTCTAATAGCTGCAGAAATGGGCAGTCCTGAGTCCACCAGCCCAGCACTGCTTCCAACATGAAAATTTGATGGGGTCGTTTGGCCAATAAGAGCCACTCACTGCATATACAATATTAATAGCGTTGTTTTAAGTAATTAAGTCCCAGGGGCTTTTCACAGACACAAATCAATGAGCTACCGGCTGCACAGCACCGGTTTCAAGCACATGTGCACGAGCCACACGAGGACATTGCAATGATGTCTGAAAGTAACAACAAACGAAAACAAATCACATCAAAAGAATTTTCAATTGAGTGACAGCTCGAGGACAGGCTAAGCACATGGCTGCCGTTTCAGCCTACATCCCTAAAGGAGCGGTTGATTAACCTGAACTGTCCATTTTCAGCCTCTTATTACCCGGATCAGTTATGTGGGGTGTACGGGCTATGGTCCTGGCGACAGCAAAGCGAGCCTCGGGGACTCCTGCGCTTGTTATTCGTGTTTGTAAACTCCAACATCGGTGTCTCGCTCAGTCTATTGTACCTGATTGATGTCCTCGTGCTGGTCCGCCTCTTACGCGTTTGTCGGTGCTTGGCGCTATAAAGCCCTGGAGCGCAGGGGGGAAAGCCCAGAACAAGCCAAGCCACGAGATTGTGTCCCTCGCGCCACCTGCAGCGAAGATCGCGCAGGCGCCATGGAGCACATCGTCAACCTGGGCCACACAGAGCCCATCAGCTTCGGCATCGAGCAGATCCTGAGCCACGCTGAGCAGAGCTGCATGCTGGGCACGAGGACGCACGAGGCGGACTACGGTCACACGGCCTACGGCGGCGGAGGGGGATTCACCTGCGCCAATGCGATTTACAATGGGAGCGGGAACGGAGGCGCATGCGGGGCCTACATGAACATGGGAATGAACATGACCGCAAATAACGTAATAAGGGTCCCCGCGCACCGACCGGTGAGTGGGGGCCCCCCTGCCTCGCACGTCCCGGGACCCGGCCTCAGCGCGATCACATTCCCGTGGATGGAGAGCAACCGACGCTACACCAAGGATCGCTTCACAGGTTTGTTGGGCAGTTTGATAATAATTGGGACGGGTCACAGGCATAATGCGGGGACAACAAGTGCCGATTTCGTTCCAAGAATATTTAAGGCATTAAAATTTCCCCCCGCATAGAGAGGTTTTGCCAAATGGCCTAAATAAATACAAACAAACAATCAAACAAACACACAAACAGATAGGCCTAAATTAATAATTGATCAGCTTATGAATGAAAAAAAGCAAAAAACAAATAGGCTATAATTTAGGCTAATTCCTATTGACCCTGTATATGTCTTCCTTTTATTGTCTTCATTGCGTTACAGCACTTTGGTCAACTTTGTTTTAATTGTGCTTTATTGGTAAACTGGATTAAAGAGCAGATCGATATTTATTTTTGTTCGGCTAATCAGTCTTTTATCTTTTATCCTGCTGAGGATTTAATGACGACTGCAAGCAATTCAGTTTTGATTTGGCTGTATTTAACTAAACATCACATTATGCTTTTCAGAAACCCTTTTGTCCCACTGCTGCTCTTCTTTTCAGCGCTCACATCTTGCACAGCACTAACCTCATGAATTTATATACCTACAGTCTATGAAGTCTATATATATGCCTACGTCTATAGGCCTACTAGATTATGATGATGATGCGTATTATTATTATTATTATTATTATTATTATTATTATTATTATTATTATTATTATTATTATTATTATTATTATTATTATTATTATTATTATGTCTATAGGCGATTCTGCCAGTTTCCCCAGGGGTTTGGGAATGAACCTGACTGCACTAAATGCTTTGGCTACTGTCACTTCATCTGACTTAGTTTAGGAAACACAAACAGCAGCTGTTCTGTCAACTCACGTTCTGCCCTGTCCTCCTGCCCCGTCTTTCTGCCCTGCCTGACTTTGTGTCTGCCCGGTGTCCGATGCTCCTACCCAGTGTCGCTCTCACCCGTGTCTGTGGCACGCCGTGTAGGTCACCCGTATCAGAACAGGACGCCCCCCAAAAAGAAGAAGCCGCGCACGTCATTCTCCCGACTTCAGATCTGTGAGTTGGAGAAGCGTTTCCACCGACAGAAGTACCTGGCCTCTGCGGAGAGGGCCACGCTCGCCAAGGCCCTCAAGATGACTGACGCTCAGGTAAAGACGTGGTTCCAGAATCGGCGCACCAAGTGGAGGTGAGGCGTTGTTTACCCAAGCTGCACAGTGAAATATTGGCCTGTGTTTAGCCTGCCCTGTGTTGTGGTCCAGGCGGCAGACGGCAGAGGAGCGCGAGGCGGAGCGGCAGCAAGCCAACCGTCTTCTAATGCAGCTGCAGCACGAGGCCTTCCAAAAGTCGGTGTGCGAGCGCGTGAGCCCGGACCCTCTGTGTCTACAGAACAGCTCTCTCTTTGCACTACACAACCTACAGCCGTGGAGCGAGCATGCGGCCAAGCTCAGCAGCGTGTCCGCGTGCGACTAGAGGGTGCAGAGTGGGTTTCGGGATTCACCGGGACCATGGACTGGAGCTGGGCCTGAAGCCGAGAGCGGGTCTCCGGCAAACTGAAGCTTGTGCAGGCCAGACGCGCGCACAGTGAACTGCAGCAGAGCACAGGGAGCCTTGGACAACCTGACGCTTCCGTGTCTACTTTATGCTCTTATTTTATGATGTCTTATTTTATTTGTACAGGCCAAGCCGTTCTGTGGTGCTTGGAGCACACCTTTAGAGTTGAAAACTTTGCCTATTTTGACCAGAATCCACATAGCATTTTGCAGTTATTCTTGGGACTTTGGGCATATCAGAAATAGGCCAAGCCTATTTCCCACGTTGGTCTGTAGCCCGTATCATCGGCATAGCCTATTTTCTTTAGTGTGAATTTTGTAAATTGATAAGAGACATAGACTATGCCAATAAAAGGATTAAGCAGGCCTACATGTATTCACTAATTTAACAGTGAATATTAAAATGTCAACTTTAAGTTCTCCTTCTCCCATAGCCTGTTTTCATTGAATAAGCCTGTTGCTGTTTCTTGTTGTTGTCGTTGTTGTTTCTTGTTGTTGTTGTTATTATTATTATTAGGCCCGAGCGGCCTGGCAGGGCTCGGGCCTATTGTAATTGTACGGCAGTGCGCGGAGCGCACTGAAGAAAGACGTGCGCGTAGCGCACGTCCCAAAAAGAGCGCGCAGCGCTCAAGAAACAGAGCGCGGAGCGCTCCCCATGCATTAGACAGTAATGGGGGGACTCCCGGCACCACGCCCTGTCCGGTGAAATAGGCGTGTGCCGCGAAAGCGGCACATTTGTAACTGCTCGTGTGAAAAAAGGTGAAAAATCCAGTGAAGGCGCAACATTGACAAGAAAGTAGTCGATGACGAGCGCAACGCGCTCGTCATCGACCATGGCCACTTCCCAATGCCCAAAACAGTACTAGAGTGACTCAGGGCATTGAGGCCTATCCAATGATATAGGTGTTTGCCGCGAAAGCGGCATATTTGTTGTTGCTCGCACAAAAATCTGAAAAAAAAACGCATTAAGAAATATTGACAAAGAAGTGGTAAAATACGAGCGCAACGCGCTCGTATTTGACAATGAACCTCACGGGTGGGTTACTGGACGTGAGACCTTTCCGACGATATAAATATGGGCCGCCGGAGGCGGCGCTATATTGTTATTGTAAGGGTTTTTCTTATTCTTATTCTTATTATTTTTCCTCTCCCCCCCGGAGGCCGTTTCGGCCACTTCCCACCGACGAAAAGTCCTGAATTTTTGCCCAAAATTCAATTAGGTGAAAAAAAAAACTTTCACATCTCCAAATTTCAAAAATTCGAAAAAATGGCGCGTCAGCGCCCCCTGGAAAAACGGCGTTAACATTGCGGCCAATGGCCAGACCCCCCAAAATCCCGAAAACCCCAAAA
The DNA here is from genome assembly GCF_951799975.1 of Gobius niger. Classification (NCBI taxonomy): domain Eukaryota; kingdom Metazoa; phylum Chordata; class Actinopteri; order Gobiiformes; family Gobiidae; genus Gobius; species Gobius niger. The sequence continues at coordinate 18,904,986 of NC_136858.1, forward strand.
ATTTTAGTTCGTCGTAGACGAAAAAAATTCGGCACAGTGATTGGTCGCATGAAGCCAAAAAAAAAAACATATTGCGCGGTTGCTAGGCAACCATCTGTATGGCGGCCATCTTGGCCAGAAGAGCGACCTGGCGCCGAAGGCGCCTTTTCGTGCCCTCGCATTTGAACGAACTCGTCCTAGGGCGTTGAACGCAGCGACTCCCCGGTCGCTCCAGATCATCTACACATGTGGGGCATTAAAAGTTATTAAAAACTTTCTAATAGGATTTCCGGTTTTGTCATGGCAACGCCATGAATTTGGCGTTTGTTTTCGGCGTTCGCCGTCACTTTCGAAGAGTCATAACTCGCACATACTTTGGCCGATTTGAGTGAAACTTGAATCGTTGGTCGAGTCGTCGGCCCCGGATGTTTTGATATGGGAATTTTGAAAATGGGCGCTATAGCGCCCCCTGCAGAGCACCGAATAAAAATTAATGGAGAAAAAAAGTAAACTTTGTCGTAGACAAACAAAATTTGGCACAGACATCCGTCACGTGACCCCGATCAAAAAGTAAATTATGGCCACGCCCATTTTCCCACCATGTTGCCATGGCAACGACCCGAAATAAAGTTTGGCGTAGCCAAACCAAAATTGGTACACACCTTCGTCATGACGTTCCGAACAAAAAAGTACATTGCGCGGTTGCTAGGCAACCCACACAAAGTCGGCCATTTTGGGAAAAATCGCATAATCTGGCGCCAAAGGCGCATTTCTTGCCTTTGCTCTTTTATAAACTCGACCGAGGGTGGTAGCGTCATTTTAACCACGTACGGCGCGGCAGCGGCCCCGGTTATTGCGGTGGCGTGCGACGGCGTGCGCCAACCGGCCAACGCTGCTCGCGAGGGCCTCTAAATGCCGCTTGCGGCTTTAATTATTATTATTTTTCCTCTCCCCCTCCGGAGGCCGTTTCGGCCACTTCCCACCGACGAAAAGTCCTGAATTTTTGCCCAAAATTCTATTAGGTGAAAAAAAAAACCTCCACATCTCCAAATTTCAAAAATTCAAAAAAATGGCGCGTCAGCGCCCCCTGGAAAAACGACGTTAACATTGCGGCCTATGGCCAGACCCCCCAAAATCCCGAAAACCCCGAAAATTTTTGTTCGTCGTAGACGAAAAAAATTCGGCACAGTGATTGGTCACATGGAACCAAAAAAAAAAAGATATTACGCGGTTGCTAGGCAACCATCTGTATGGCGGCCATCTTGGCCAGAAGAGCGACCTGGCGCCGAAGGCGCCTTTTCGTGCCCTCGCATTTGAACGAACTCATCCTAGGGCGTTGAACGCAGCGACTCCCCGGTCGCTCCAGATCATCTACACATGTGGGGCATTAAAAGTTATTAAAAACTTTCTAATAGGATTTCCGCTTTTGTCATGGCAACGCCATGAATTTGGCGTTCGTTTTTGGCGTTCGCCGTCGCCTTCGAAGACCCATAACTCGCACATACTTCGGCCGATTTGAGTGAAACTTGAATCGTTGGTCGAGTCGTCGGCCCCGGGTGTTTTGATATGGGAATTTTGAAAATGGGCGCAATAGCGCCCCCTGCAGAGCACCGAATAAAAATGAATAGGGAAAAAAAGTAAACTTTGTCGTAGACAAACGAAATTTGGCACAGACATCCGTCACGTGACCTCGATCAAAAAGTAAATTATGGCCACGCCCATTTTCCCACCGTGTTGCCATGGCAACGACCCAAAATAAAGTTTGGCGTAGCCAAGCCAAAATTGGTACACACCTTCGTCATGACTGTCCGAACAAAAAAGTACATTACGTGGTTGCTAGGCAACCCACACAAAGTCGGCCATTTTGGGAAACATCGCGTGATCTGGCGCCGAAGGCGCATTTCTTGCCTTTGATCTTTTCTAAACTCGACGGAGGGTGGTGGCGTCATTTTAACCACGTAGGGCGCGGCAGCGCCCCCCGGTTGTTGCGGTGGCGTGCGACGGCGTGCGCCAACCGGCCAACGCTGCTCGCGAGGGCCTCTAAATGCCGCTTGCGGCTTTAATTATTATTATTATTGTTATTATTATTATTATTATTATTATTATTATTATTATTATTATTATTATTATTATTATTATTATTATTATTATTATTATTATTTATAGCGTTTTACATTCGCACTCCTGGGTCCAAACCATGCTCCTGGTGTTGTCTCCTAGGACCATGGTTTGCACTCAACTTGAGTTCATTCTGCTATAAACATATGTCCAAAATGATATAAATAAATAAATTAATATAGGCCTACAATAGCAAACAAAAAATGGAAAGGCTAATTAAATTAAATTCACAAACCTCAGACAGGATTGATTTAAAAAATGTAGACACAACACGTGCTAAGTGTCCCAACATTTAACCGCAATGCTCAAGGTTTTTTGTGAATTTTTATTCATCTATTTGTCAGGCCTATTTATATATCTATATCTGTTTATGGGCCTATTTGCATTTATTTGCCTTTATAGACTTTGATCCACCTATAGTTGTAGAGTTCCCAAAAAATATTTTCTAAAATGAAAGTAACGTTACTCTAAAATAATTTTAATCAAGTTGGTAAAAAGTAGTGACCCAAATATTTACTCAAATAAAAGTAAATAAGCATTTAGAGAAAATGTTACTTGAGGTCTGCGACTAATTACGGTGTAAAGATCTTTATTTATGTTTCAGTTGTGACACAAATTATGAGAAACAAAACATGAAATAATGTGAAAAATCCTAATATTCTTAAAGAAAATACCATAAAAATACACAAAAAGTGAGAGCTTAATTCTACAAAAAGAGGAACACGAAACACAATCTATACTGTATGTCACAATTGAGCTTTTGACACTTAGATTTACTCAATACTCACAGTTGAACGAGAAAAAAACACACAACAAAAAACGAGGTGGATAGTGTAACCAAAATATTTACTCAAGTAAGAGTAACGTTACTCACATAATTTTACTCAATTACTCAAGTAAAAGTTAAAAAGTGCTTGGAGAAAATGTCACTCGAGTCCTGTGAGTACTGAGAAACTGAGCGTAAAAGTCTAATGCATGGTCCTGTGACAAAAGTCTATACAAGAAACAAACTATGAAATAATGTGAAAATCTATTTCCAAAGAAAATGCTATAAGAACATACAGGCCTACAAAGAAATAATTCTTAACAATAAAGTATGAAACACAAAATTAATCTATTTTATAGGCAACGTAAAAAGCAAACTTAAAGCGGAGCGAGTAACTTTTCATCCCAGGCAGAGACTAAGACTAGACTGCAATAGGCTATAATATTACTCAAGAGGAATTAGAAAGTACTGTATGATATACCTACTCTGAGAAGCACAGTTACAACAAAAAACTACCCACGTACATGTACTTGAGTATATGTAACTGAGTACAACCAGGAGATTGAAAATGTGCAGTTTATGTTGTAAGATAACTTGGCTATGTCTCCCTCTGCTGGCGCTTACGAAGAGCTACAAACACTACATAACCGTCCTCTGTCGCCACTCAATGACGACATATTTACTCGCCTTTATTGAACATCAACATCTACTTTGGACCGAAGGACCGAACACTACAGTGAAGCCTCATCGCTCCGCGAGTGTCTCCAAAGGCGACATGTCTCTGCGGCACCTGTGCGTCTTCGTCCGCGGCCACCGCCTCAGCTCCAATTGTGCAGCGGACCTGCTCCGCCAAGGTCAGTGTCGGCGTTTATCGTCCTGGGTCTCCTAAGGTCCGCAGAAAGGGGTGACTATGGGGGTCCAGTTTGGGTTGAATCTGGTTCTGTTCTGGTTTGCTTTGGGCACTGTCAAACCAGGTCACAGTTGTTGTTTAACAGGAAAAAAAGATTGTTCGATTAACAGCCATCTTCCTGACAAATTATCTTTATTTACATGACAATGTAATTATCTCGGTGATGGCCTGGCCAGCAGGGTCCACGTCGCTTCTCCACTTAGCAAACGTAAAGTGCATAATGCTATGACAGGAGTTTCTTATCAATGAACTTGGGCCTGGTTTGCTGGGAATGCCAGTCAAGTATTAAGTTAAGTCAGTGAAGTGGATTTTTTGAAGAAAATAAACACGTTTTTTTGTTCTATAGCTACATTTGGTACTTGGGGAGAACTTTATTTTAAGGATAAAACGGGGACTTACTCGTGGACCACTGATGACAATGTTGCAGTGATCCATGATGACAACTGCAACATTGAAGAGGAAAGAGGAAGAGGAAATCTTACCTCTTCCTTTTTTACATCCTGTTCCCTTGTCCAGTCAGAAGTAAAATATAGAATATCACAACTAAAGATGAAAACTTTATCTGACGGGCGGACAGAATGTCTGACGGAATATCTGACGTACAGACCGATTGATGTCATCAATCAGTAATCAATCATCAATAATCAATCAATAATCAATCAATCAATCAATCAATCAATCAATCAATCAATCAATCAATCAATCAATCAATCAATCAATCAATCAATCAATCAACCAGTCAATAATCAGTCAATAATCAGTCAATAATCTGTTAACCTGTTATTAATAAGAGATTCTTTTATGTGTGGGAGGTTAGGATGTTGGAGAGCATCGAGTGGAGCAGCCAAGGAGAGAGAGCCCCTGAAGAAACCGAACACCCCTCAAGGCCGCTTGGACCAATCAGAGAAGGTGGACGACGTGCTACAGAGTGAGGAATTCCTTGTGCCTTTGACTGTTCACAAGCATTAAATGTAGTGCAGTTGCAGGTATGGTCCCGTCCAAGCCAGCGAACAAAGGGAGTAGCCTGCACAGACTATGGTCAACATGAAATCCCTGCGCAGAAGAATATAGGATTAATTTGTTAATTCATTAGCTTTTATAAAAGTCCCCTCACACTTTAGTGCAGTGCGTCTATTACTTAAAAGATGGATAATAAAAAGATATGTTTCTGTTGCAGAGTTCCCTGGTGACGTCAACCCCGTAACCAAGGAGAAAGGGGGGCCCCGGGGTCCAGAGCCGACTCGCTATGGAGACTGGGAGCGGAAGGGCCGCTGTGTGGACTTTTAGTATAGAACACTGTGTTATACCATGTGTTATACCATGTGCATACGCTAAATGTAAGAGTTTCTATTCACGAATGTATCTATGTCAATGGCAGTGTGTGGAAAATATCAATAAAATACTGGTACACAAAAACCTGTATCAGCCTGTGTCAGTGGGTGCACATCTGGGACAGTGTGTAAAGAGAAAAGTAATTGGCAAATATACATGTACATTAGCTACAATACCATGCCTGACACAGCATGAGTCCTCGCTCTATTCATACCAGACTGAAAAATACCCTACTATAGCATCTCTAATACAACAAGTGTTTTTACAGCTAAATTACCTATTTTTAATGTTCTGTGCATGTAGTTTAAGATTTGTTTATTTCTGGTTGAGTGCACCCTTTATCATCGTGATAGTTTGTAAGATTGCAAGATGGGAAGAGTGAGAACAAACTTTCAATAGTAAACAATCAACCTCACTCCCTTTCTTTACTGATTGGATCTGACAGGCTAGTTCACAGGAAAGCTCGTCTTGATCAAAGTGATAGCCTGGGGATTCGGATCTGAAATCCGTAAAGGGAGGGACTAAATACTATTTGATTTTACTAACGTTGACCCAGGCGGCCAATGTGGCTGCACTCTGTTAAGTCTGTAAAACATTTAAACTTGCAGACTATCACCATCTTATCTCTCTCGCTCTCTTTTTTTTAATCAAATTAAATGTTTTTAATTTATTTTTATTTTTATGTGTACAAAATAAAATCGCAAATTATGATTTTGACCTAATGCAGGCCTGTGTAAAGTAAAAACAAGATTTTACAAATGTCTACCGCTAGGGGGCATTATAAACGCAATACCCAATCATCTGTTCGAGAAACGGAAAGCTGCCTGGAAAGTCATTGTTCTCTACTTCTCCTTTCTTGATTGTTGCCTGTTTTGTAAAATGGAGGACTCAATGAAACATCATCAATGAAGTACCTGTTTCTATGGGGGCTGACCAGAGCCAACACTGCCTTGCAGCTGTGAGTTCCGATCAGCAGGGCGGAGAGGCGCAGAGCGACTCCGACGGCACAATGGAGCTAAACTGCGGCTGATGTCAGCGCCCTATGGCCGACGCTGTGCGTTCTTCTGCTGGTGAAGTAGCTACTGATGATTGGTGAAGGTAGATCATAGGTAGACACACACAATCGGAGACTGAATGTCATTCTAATAGCTACAGATTGTATCTCAAGAGAATACAATGGGCGCGGTCAGTGGGTAAAGAGACAAAGAACGAAAGCGCAGCAAAACACCATAAACACCTACGAGCGGTGTCGCCGACACAATGCTTTTGGAGAAACAAATATTTCAACTTTCAAGTCACTGTAAACCTTCCTCGTAACTAGTACAGAATCATTGCTTGCTTAACAAAAAAACGGCTTGTAGACATAGTAGATCATAAATTGAGAATCGAATAGATTTGCCATAGGCTCTGTGAGTGTGAAAAGTTGTACAGTGGAGCTGAGCGATGGCGGCGTTGCCATGGTTATGTCAACACCGTCCACACAAGACTCCATCAGAACAAACCAAGAAAATACGTATTTGTAGTACAGATACTAATAAAGGATCTTTATCTAGGCTATGCATAGCCTAATGATAAGCCCCAGAGTAACTGACGTAGATAAGCATAATCAAATTTGTCAATCATAACTTCATAAGGAACACATCAGTAGTGAAATTATAACATTTCTCCCAAGTAAGCCAACAAATGCTCATACTGCTCTTACTCTTGTTCTTAGAGTCTGTCTGTTTGATGGAAGCCAGCCGATGCAGCCCTGGTCAGGCTGGTGGGTCGCAGGCACCACAGAAAAATGTGAGCATAGCTCCCAGCTCCAGGCTCCTCTCAGACCGCCAGTACAGAGTGAGACAACCCTTGTTTACCCATCACACGTCCATCCTGAAGAAGTCACCTGGGGGACACAGCACAGAGCAGGTAGAGCCACAGTTGCAGCACAGCCTATTGTTGTAAAGAAAAAAACACTTCACACTTATCTATATCACAGATACAGAGTGATATGGGACTCAAAACCCAGGCCACAGCTGTAATGAAGTCTGATCCAAGCCTCCAGACCAGGCTCAGGGAGGGTCAGCCCCCTCCGTACAGTGAGCACTCTTCATCAGGCGATAGGAGCAGGATTTCTCCTATTCTCAGAAGCAGACCACCCACCTCTGTCCTACAGGTCCACAGACTGAGCACCCCTGTCCGGCCACGGCTGAGTTCTCCGGTGCTACACCCCAGGTACACCCCCCTCTCAACTCAAAAGAGGACACAAAATAACCCTGAGCAGAGCAAGAGCTCCGTGTATCAGGCTGAGTACTGGGCCTGTGCCATTCCAAACGACCCCCCGCCCACACCGTCGGGAGGGAACCCCCACCAAGACTATGAGGCTTTGCTGGACTACACTTACCCCCTGAGGTCTGTACCGCAGGCCGGGGACTGGACTCTTCAGGACTCAGGGATTGAACTGGACCTCCTCTCCTCTGGCCTTTCTGAGCTAAACACGTCCCTCGGTGGGATGGAGCGTCCAAAAGACCTCGTTTTGGGTTCAAGCTCACCAGACTTGATGGGGACTCCTTTCCCCTTAGCAGACCATGTGTTAACAGTGGATCGACCGGAGTGGAGTAAGCAGAAAAACACAGTGGTCTCTGCCATCTCAGCTGCGCTCATAGCTCTGCCCTGGGACAGAGGCATCCAGGATGATGAGGATGAAGAGTTCAGACCCCTCCCAGGGCAGATAGAACAGCTCCAGCAGCTGTCACAGCAGGTACTGTTCCATAAAGACCATTTCAAAACAGATTTAAGACTTCTAGGATAATGCTTTTTTGTGTATTTGTACCAACAACTATGTTCAGGGGTAGTTTTAATTTAGTAAATGTGTGTGCAGGTGCGTGAGGCAGCAGCTCATCTCCAGCCTGTGCAGTGGGAGCCTCCTCTGTCCCACATTCCATCAGTGGGGCACGACACACCAGACACTGTAGAAGCACCCCACAGGACTGGAGAATTACATCACCTCTGGACTGAAGGTTTCTCATTCCCTGTTCACTGTCTAGCACACAATTAACACAGTAATAAAGAGCTGCGTGTGGGTGGTTGGTATATTCTCACATTTGAGGTCTAATGTGTTTGTTTTAGACTCAGTGGACTCCCTCAGAGGACTAGAGCAGAACTCTCTCATGGAACACATCAGTGTAAGTTCTTATGTACTTTAACTTAGATCAGAAAGTGTATTCTGTGGGAATGTATTCAAGCCTGATTCTGCAGGTGTTCAGTGGTCACCTGGAGCAGCTCGTCCACTGGCTCTATGGCGCCTCACAGAAGATAGAGCAGCTGGCCCCACCCACAGTGGACATCCACAGTGTCAAGTCCTCTCTGGCTCAGTACCAGGTTTGTAGAGCCTTAGTCTATGACCACAAAAAATGATTTTACCATTAACATTTTTTTTTTCAACAAAATAAACCCATACATGGTTGTTTCAATTGTCCAGATTTTGTTGATGCAAATATAATCAATTTGGGCTTTTTGATACATTAAATGCCTTATGATATGAAAACAATAATAATATATAGCGCATTTCCAGATGCTCAAAGTCGCTTTACAATTTCGTGACACTTGTATTTTAAATGAAATGCACAAAATACACACAATTGTATTTCGTGCATTTAAAATACAATTTTAAATGCACGAAATACATTCTTGGTGGTGATAAGCCACGTTTGTAGCCATAGCTGCCCGGGGGTAGACTGACGGAAGTGAGGCTGCAAGTCTGCACTATCAGCCCCTCCACCACTGTGGTGCTTAATTAAATTATTATTGACGCGTTTATGTCAATAATCTACAGTAATAGTTTCAAATTGATATCTCTAAATTGTTATTTTTCTATTCACTTACTGTGTTTGTTGTAACTGGGGCCTTGCAGAGTTTTCAGCGAGACGTGAATAGCCACATACCTCTGACCTCTAACGTCCTGCAGACAGGACGTCTCCTGCTGCGCTGCCTCCAGAGCACATCTCCAGGTCAGTCCTCCTCACAGCGATTTCTTTAAAATCATCATTGCACAAACATATTTAAACTTTTTTATTATTATACAGTACAATGCCCATTGCAGGAGTTACTGGGTTATCCACCTGCATTAAAATAACAGCTGTGGTTAATGTGCCTTTTTACGTCCTCACATAAATGTACAGCTACTAAACTCAGGGGAGTGTTCTGACTGTGTGTATCCTTGGCAGTACTCAGAGACACTTTGCTCCTGATTGAGAGCCAGTCCAGACTTCTGGAGAGACACACAGAGCACTTCTTCTCCTCTATCCTCTCGGCCATGGACAGCCTGACCCAGCCCCAGACTGAGGGCAGTGGACCACAAACTAGCTCTGAGAGGGGAGAGTCCACCACACTGTCCTGACAGAGACTGTGCACCGTCTAACACCTGAGATTTCCTACTTTTCATACTCAGATACTGCTTTAAAGGAGAGCTTTATACTGTAATTACATACAATTTCTGTGCAGGTCAGCAAACAAAAATTAATGAAAAATGTGATCAATTTAATCCAATAACCTCATAAACAGTGCCTTCTGTCAAAAAATAAACACAACTCACTTTAAATATTGCCAGTTCTGTTTTATTTTTTTCATTTGCCAAATATTCTCTTTTGATGACACTGACAAGACTTTGTCCAGTTTGTCCAGACCAAGCTTTCTTTTCCTCTGTACCACACTGGAATAATGGGGAGCACTTCACCCTCACAGGTCTAATGCACTTTGCACCAGCTCAGGAACAAACTGACTCTGCGTGCATCAGTGTTTCAAAAACATGCAAAATTGAGATCATCGTGAGAGTACACTGTGATTCAACAAAGACTGAGGGTGCAAATATTAGAAAATTAGGTGCAATGCACCCTTCTGTAACCTTATAGATTTGGTTCTGGGGCGTGCTACTCTTTTCATTGATCAGTGGTCCTATATTGTGTGCTATAGTGAAACAGCTTTGGCCACATTTTAGATAAAAGTGCATGCATGTGTGAACAATATTAGAACTCTTGTTAGTGCTGTCATGTTCACGTGGGCTGGGAGTTTTCTGGTAGGATATTATCACATTTTCACAGTGTAATCTCGTGAAGCAAGAAGAACGAGGCCTGCTCAGGTTTAGTACATTGGGAGTTACAAGATTTATTTTCACTTTAAATGTTTAGCAATGACCATACATTAAGCCACAATTTGAATGCAGAGATAAATTGTCAAGACCTTCCCAATAACATATTTAACACTAACTGTCAAATTCAATTTACATACATTTATATATTTATATATATACATAATGATTTTTTATGTACATATAGTGTATCACTACATGTGTAATGCTGGACAGTACAGACACTGCCAAGAGTACTGTGGGGACAGATCAACCATGCCAGACAAACAGTCCGAAACAGAAGAAAACAAAACAACCAACATAAAAAATGTACAAACCATAATCTTAATTAAAGTGATTTATTAGCGACCCCTGGTGGAGGAATGAAGAAATAGACATTGGTTCCGGCGCTCAGAAACTCTTGGACTTGACCCAGAATGAGTCTGAGGTGACAGGAGTGTGGTCCGGGCCTGGCCAGGACAGAATGCCGTGGGTCAGATTTGGTAGTGCCTCTACACATGTACAGTTCTGCTCTCTGTCCTGTGGGCTCCAGAACACAGTGGTCTCAGCAGCAGCCCCCTGACGAGGACTTGACAGTGGTGCCGGGCGTCAGCTTCACATTAGGCTTCTCCCCACCTCCGGCTGTGGCCCCGGGGCCCATTCTCTTTTTAATCTCAGCTGCCATGGTCATGAAGGCCTGCTCCACGTTGGTTGCATTTTTAGCACTGGTTTCCAAAAAGGGGATGCCCAGAGAATCTGCAAACTCCTGCACATTTCAGAATTCAGAAGAAGTTACAGGCAACCCAGTCCTCGGATAAACGTGTACAAAGATGAATGAAATGTGCACATGTATGATTTGCCGTCACGCTTGTGTAGAAGGAGCAATAAGAGACCATATACCTTGGCTGTTGTGTAGTCTACTACTTTCTTTGTCGTCAGGTCACACTTGTTTCCCACCAGAAGCTTGTTGACGTTTTCACTGGCATAGCGGTCAATCTCCTGTAGCCACTGTTTGACATTGTTAAAAGATTCCTGTAAAAAAAGAAAAAAAAGGACAATGTGGAACAAAAATGAGAAAGTGGTGAAAATCTTTTTGAATTATAGCAAGATTACATGAGAAAAGTCACACTTTCTATAGCAGTAAAAGGGCAAATGGATAATTATAAAACAGAAAACTTTATTACATAATTTTCCTCCACTCCTCTATACATTACATTCCGTTCAACAGTGTGATAAATGTTTACCAATATATTTTTTAAAAATGAGCAGTAGTGAGGGTACCTGGTCTGTAACATCATACACTACTATGATTCCATGAGCTCCTCTGTAGTAGCTGGAAGTAATCGTCCGAAACCTCTCCTGTCCCGCTGTGTCCCACTGTGGAAGAAAAAAAAAACACGTCTCTCAGAATTCTCAAAGATTTATCCAACTGGCTCCCAGATAATGGATGAGTACTCACAATCTGAAGTTTAATGGTCTTCCCGTCCAGTTCTATGGTTCGGATTTTGAAGTCCACACCGATTGTGCTAATGTAACTTTCTGTATATGTGTCATCCTGCAGAATTCACACATAAGCACTCAGCCAGTCCAGCAGCAACTTTGTGACTAACCAGTTTACAAATCTGTAAACAAGACTTATTATCAAAAAGCAAATGAACGTTCAACTTACCGCAAACCGCAGAAGAAGACAAGACTTCCCTACACCCGAGTCACCGATAAGAAGAAGCTTAAATAAATAATCACTGCAAAAGAAAACAAAGGCTACGGTCAGTCACACTGAGCTGCAGCGGTGGGGCAGAGGTGCAACAAGTGCACGGCTGCACGCAGAGCCGTAATATATCCGTGGTCTTGGCCAAGTAACTAGGCAAATCCTGAAAGCACAAATGGAACTTAGACCGTGGAACGGAATCTCATTTGTTGCAGATTTCATATTCCGAGACTGACCGAAGATTATTTCCCTAAACTTTAGGTCATTTCAAAATGCAGTAAAAGCCAGTAATTTGTATTTCATTCTGATAAAAATGACTGCCATCAATCAGGCAGCATGGGTCTACTGATGGGTTTCAAGGCCATACCACCTTCGCTATGCCCAATCCCATCAGATCTTGGAAGCTCAGCAGGCAAGAGCCTGGCTGGTACTTGGATGGGAGACCGTTTGGGAAACACCTGGAAGCCTGGGTGAATGTAGTGTGTGAGTGAGTGGTTGGTGGTGGCCGGAGGGGCCAGTCTATCCCAGGGCAGCTGTGGCTACAACAGCAGCTTACCATCACTGAGTAGGGAGTGAATGAATAATGACTACAGTGTAGCGCTTTGAGAAACTTGGTAATACAGGCTTGGAAAGCGCAATGCAAGTGTAAGGCATTATTGTTATTTCAAGTAATGAAAATGTTAAACGGTTGCCAATTTGCCATAGCAAATTAACCACCAAAACACCTAATCTGTTGAATGGTTAAAATCCTTAGACTGGCGCCCATAACAGTTATCCATTTAAATGGATAGATAGCTTTTACTTCTTCAACTGTCTCCACGTCAGCATAGCCATAAAGCTCTAGTATCAACAGTGTCTTTTTCTCTGGTCCAAATTCCAATCATGCTCTGCTGGTTAGGTTCAGGCCGGGTATGAACAGGCAATCTGTGCACATGAGCTTATATACGTCTAAACCAACTTTGCAATTTTGACACTGCAGAGGTCACACTATGGACGATCTGTTTAACTTTGGCATTAAAGCCAAAGTAAAAATCATAACATTTGAAAGCAATGGATAATAAATGTATAAGAGTCTTGTGCAGAGTCCAGAGGCAGGCTTGGAAGAATGGATTAAAAGTAAATGATGTAGATCTGAAGGTTTGCTGAATATTAACATGGTGAAATCGCCCCTTGTACAATGGCTGTGGCCATGTGATCTACACATGACTTAACCAACATATGACTCATGACACATTCACTGAGCATAGAAGAGGCACAAAGTACTGTGACAACATTACACATTTGGTCAAAAACAGGGATGGTTATTTAGACTTAATGATAAAAAATAAATACAAATCACTAGACTTTCATAATGTCGGTTAAAGTCAAACTTGTGTTTCCAGTGATTAGTATCCATGTCTTTGGTGAAAGCAAGTCAATGCAGCCAATTTTCTTTAAGACAACAAAATAAGTATTAAAATCTGAGTGATCACTCGAGTATCCACTAACCCAGTTATCCGCGTTTGTATACCAATACAAATGGGGGACATGGATGAGTGAAATGAGAACAGAGGGTAGTGATATATCATGTGATACATCTAGTCCAGGATCTACACGCATAGACAATTCCCAAAAGGCACTGATAACATTTCTTGACGGGCCCACCAATCTATTCAAGTTAAATGATAAAATCATCTTTTGCAAAAATGTTAGCACTATGCTACATGGTCAAGCTCACGTTAGCTAAAGATGCTATGTTAGCTGGCCAAGCTCACTGACATTTGGGGCACAATACTTACTATTCTGGATTCATTGTTGGGAGGTTGTAAATATAGTTTCCTCTTGTTTGCTGTTTTTATCCCGTCTATAAACGTTGTTTCCTTGTTAAAAAAGAAAAGCGGTGAACTCTCACTGCTTCCAGCTGCCTGTTTTCTTTGTACAAATCCAAAATGGCTGCAACTCTAACCAGGAAACAGCTAACGTTAGCCAGCTGATTTGCAAAGTGATGGCGATATTTGTCTGTTTCCTTCAGATAGCCTGACCTACAAAACAGCGCTAACAGCACATACAGCCTTTTAAAGCAAGATGTATGTACAAATGTGGAGCGCTGAGCGAACACAGTTACCGCAGCAGAGACTGTCACTGTAAGGTGACGTCATCTAGTGAGACGTGGCACAGGGCCCACGTGACTCGCTCTCCTTCCCACATGACCACGGACCATGAGCAGGATGGAGATGCCATAATAGATCGATGGGAGACGCTCATCCAAAGTGTGGAAGATTTTAGATGTCTATACTGTATGTCCCGTTATGCTACATACATAGTAATCACAATAAACACTAAAGTAGAAAAGTGTCAGATTTATTAAGTTGATAGCTAACATAATTCCCAATATCAGGGTTAACAATAAAATAATCAAATGTCCCATGAGAGGGGAATAAAAGGTGTTGTTGAACAGACTGGTATAGATCACAGATATATCCATGATCATCATCATCATCATCATCATCATCATCATCATCATCATCATCATCATCATCATCATCATCATCTGAAGAAGAAGAATAAGAAAAAATAAATCAAATCAAATCAAATCAAATACAGAACAGTCTCTCCAGGAGGAGGCGCCCGAGCGATCGAACTGGTAGAGCCATAACAGTCCAAAGAAGTTTGTAAATGTTACAGACTTATGGCAATTCTGACAAGTCATGTCCAAGTGAATCTCAATACACAAAGGTCTAATGCTAAAGCTGTTCAGACTCGCAGGAGGATTTTGAGCCAATATTTTTGTAACTTCTGACATTGACTTAGGTGTATTTTCATTGACAACTGCATATTTTGTGGCCATACTGCCTTTGCTCTGCCCGATCCCGTCAGACCTTGGAAGCTAAGCAGGGAAGAGCCAGGTCTGTACTTGGATGGAAGACTATTTGGGAACACCAGGAAGCCTTGCGAAGTGAGTGAGTGAATGAGTGAGTGAGTGGTTGGTGGTGGTGGTGGTCGGACGGGCCGATGGCGCACACTGGTTGCCTCGCCTCCGTCAGTCTACCCCAGGGCAGCTGTGGCTACAATAGTAGCTTACGACTACTAAGTATGGAGTGAATGAATAATGCAATGTAAAGCATCTTTGAGTGTACAAAAAAACGCTATATAAAACAGATGCATTATTATTATTATATTTTTGTGAAAATAAGCCAAACATCAACATACATCATGAAACCAGATTTTTTAATGCTTTTCACCTCACATGATCATAAATGCTAAGTACATTTTACAGAAGGGGGTACCAAGTTGTTTCGTGCGTGATTTGGGGGTTTGCAGCCTGGAAAGTTTGCGAGAGTGTGATCACCACATGTTTTCAGTTACAGTTTTTTTTTCCACCGCAGGCAGAGGAAATAGAGGGGCAGTCCCAGAATGAGTCATTCAGTGCCCAACTCATAATGCACACATTACTTTTACATGTTCAGAGACCATTTTACACACACGGCTCTAGCCTGTGCTGTGGACGTCTTACTGGATTGTAACAGCAGCTCACAACCTCTGGACAAATATATACAGTGGGTGAATGCATGACTCCTTATGTCTCTGGTTAATGAGGTTATTTCTGTTTTCGATCACATCTTTGGTGTTGTACCCTGTGGTTATTCATAATGGCAGCGACTGCACTGGTCACAGAGAACTTTAAATTTGTGTCTCTGTTTTTTAAAAGTAAAGATGTGATGATTTTCAATGGTCTGGTGGCTCTGGGCACTGTTGCTGGCCAGACAGCGTACACAGTGTTTGCCTTCGACTGCCCCTGTTCTCCAAAGAAAAACTACTTCTATGGGCTGGCCGCTATTGGGGTGCCTGCTCTGGTGCTTTTCCTTGTGGGCATCATGTTGAACAGGAACACATGGAACCTGGTGGCTGAATGCCAGCTCAGACGGTGCCGTAAGCAGTCGACAGCAGCAATCTTTACGGTGCTGGCCAATATCCTGGGCAGGGCAGTGGTGGCTCCTCTCACTTGGGCTGTGTTGTCTCTACTGCAGGGACAGGCCTATTCCTGTGCCCTCAGTGAGTTTGTGGACCCCAGCTCTGTGCCAGGGTTCCCGTCTGGACAAAACCCTGGGGTGCTGGCTCAGTTTCCTTGTGAGGAAAATGTTTCTACTTTGCTCCAGCCTTTCAGGAGAGACATCCAGCGCCACCTCAAGTACCAGTCCCAGGTATGTAATTCTAGCTCATGTACTATGTAATATGAACGCCATATACAGTTGTGCTCAAACTTTACATACCCTGGCAGAATTTTTTAAGAATAGTTTTCACTTGTTGTGTGACGCCATTTAAAGTGAAACAACTGAGTTTGCTATTTTTAAATCCTAATGAAAAAAGAAAGTACCAGAATGACCCTGATGAAAAGTTTACATACCCCAGTTTTTAATAGGCCTACTGTGTATTGCCCCATTTAACATCAATGACTGCTTGGAGTCTTTTGTGGTAGTTGTGGATGACGTTCTTTATTTTTTCTGAAGGCCAGTTCTTCTTGGCAACAAGCCTCCAGTTCCTGTAAGTTTCTGGGCGTTTTTACATGTGTCTTGCATGATCAGCACATTTGAGCTCTCCCCACAGTAGTTCAATGATATTGATGTCAGGAGACTGAGATGGCCACTAAGGGGACCTTCACTTTATTCTGCTGAAGCCAGTGGCGTCAGCGAGCCACCTCCATATTTCACAGTAGGTAGGCGAAGAAGGTAGGTGAAGGCCAATTCACCATAAATGGCTTCACACAACTACTAACTATGAGTGAAAAAAAACCCAACGTTTTGTGTTATCTTTCATATTCTTTGAAAAATAGTTAAAAAAAGAAAAAGAAAAAAAAAAGCAGAAGTTCTGCCGGGGAAGATTTACATGATTCTTTTCTTGTGTTTCTTTCAGCTAATTGGCTGGCTACTGGTTGCCGGGATGGCAGTGACTGTCTTCCTCCTCCAGTGTGTGAGGCGATGCTGCTCTCCCTTGGGTCATCAGCAGGAGGAATACTGGACTCAGTACCGTGCAGCTGAGCAGAATCTCTTCCATAACACAGCGGCAGCCCACGCCCAGCTGTTAGCCATTGACAATGTCAGGAACTTCTTTGGCTTTGTGTCTCTGGAGCCTGAACAAAAGGAGCTGCTGGCAGAACAGCAGAACAGTCGTCCTGTCTGCAGCACGGACTGGAACAGAGTGACAGGCGTCTGCTTGTACCGAGAGAAGAGTGGGCTGCCGCTCTATAGTCGCATCCACAAGTGGGCCACATACAGCCTGGACAACCCAGAGGAAATGGACAAGGAGATGAACACCCTTTAACCTGACCAAATACACCTCTTCTGCCTGAAAAATATTAATTCAATCTGTAAAATGTGTCTGATGAGTGCCATCTTTGTCGAATTAATAACAATCATAAAAGCAGCAGCAGCAGCAGCCAATAACCTCTAATCAGCTGAAGTAGTGCTGACTCCTGGATTAGAGCCCAGTACTAAACTGAGGGGGGTCTAAACCGTACCACTCTTTGACCCCTAACTAAAGCTTATAAACAAAAAAACTCTAAAGTGCTCAGGTGGTGCTGGACTACACATCTGAGCAGAGGTTCTTCTTTTTGCAGACGGGGCAGAGCTGTGGCCGGTACATGCGGCTCACGTCCAGCTCCGGTTTACTGTAGTACCACTTGTTCAGCAGCTGGTCCATCTGCTCCTGCCTGGTGACCCCGTGGAGCCGGTCTTCGTCCTCCAGGTCCCAGTCATCCCGCGTGTTTACACTGAAGTGTGGCCTGTCCAGCAGTGGCGCCTCTCTCATCTCCTCAAAGAACTGTACCACGCACTTCCGTGCAAAGTCCCGCGCATGCAGCACACAGGTCTCATCGAACAGCTTCTGCTCCACATCCAGGTAGTTGCTCCAGTAGCGCGTCTGAAGGAAGGCAGCGTGGTCATCAAAGCATGGCTTGATGAGCCGAGCGAGAGATCCAAGCACAATGAAGAAGAGGATGATGGACCAGCCTACAGCCTGGAAACACAGGGTCAAAGACAGGCATGTCACAAATACACTGTTGAACTGTTTTTGGGATTATTCTAGAGGAAAACAATAGCTTCTTCTTCTACTAAAGTACATTTGACATGTTCCCAATGAGAACCGGTGAATCTTTGGTTTATTACATATCAATGAATATTAGTGTTATAGGGTTATGAGTGTTTTCAGGTTCTCAGTTCATGTCAAAAATACAAATGAAGGGCAAATTGGCCAAGCTGTTTGTTATTGACTTTTGGTACAACTCCCTTTGTTTGAGAGTCTGACCTGAGAGTAGCAGCGCACGTATCTGGACACAGCCTTTCTGAAGGCACTGTTCTTGAAGATGCCCTCCTCTTTGCATGGCACCTTTGCCATGATTTTAATGATGTCCATTCCAGTGTTGTTTGGCAAACCTGGAACACAGTGCAGTCAGTGAAGTGAGCCCTTGAGAGTTGAGACTGCACATCATCAGACAGAGTGATGAGATATTTAACAAATAATAGGCATAGCTCTATCTCTCTGAATGAGAGGACACTGAAGAATAAACGACTCTTTGCATTAGAATATGTGTCAACAGTTCCTTAACTGAAATGGGGATTAATGCACTGTACCTACTATTAATTTTTTTGAGTCACATGCAGAAAATAACTATATTATAATAGAGTTAAGAACATGTTATGAAGAAACATGTGACTTGACTGGGAGAAGTGACCAGGGGTTCCCAAAGTGAGTCCACACAGAGGGTCGCGATACACTGAGGTGGGGGTCACGAGATATTTTTACAACAATATTTTTTTCAAATTTGTAACAAGTAATGAGCACTGAATCCTTAGCTATCCTGGCTATCCCAAACTATGGTAGGAAAACCATGTGGCTCTTATCTCCATGTTGCTGCTTGTGTCATGTCGGCTCTGAACTGCTGCTTCTGTTCCACCTCATTGGCCTAAAGCTACGATGCGGCGTTTTTAAACTAGAAATTAGCTCCAAAAATAAACATATTCACAGATTTAATAAATAAAATGAACACGAAGCAATTTACTATCAAAACATTAACAAGCCAGATTTTAAATGTTGTGCGCCTGAATTTAAATACTAATTATATTTTACAGTGGGGGTCCCGAGTTGGTCTGGTGATTTTTGCGGTCGTTGCCTGAAACATTTGGGAACCCCTGGTCTAGACCAGAGTGATTGTCTACCAGAGAACAGATTAGGGTCCACGCTGACGCTGAAGGCACAGATGAAGATCTTCCCATCCAAAAGAGAGACCAGGATCCAAACCATTGGAGCCAACATCGCCCTCTGCAGCATGGCTGAGAACAGATACCTGTATGGTGCATAGACTGTTACTACACAGTGATTATATACATTTGTAAGGTTGCTTATGTTTTACATCTTGAAAATGACAAATAAAGCACTCCTCCACAACTTTAGAAGAACTAGTCAGTAAAGATAATACTGCAGTAAGCATAAAGCATTAGTCTTAGCTGCTGAAGACACATTACACTGTCATGCATTTTTCATTATGCTCCACACTGAGTAAGCTGCGTAGCCTCAGATGTACTGGGGCAGATGGAGGAAAGCGAGGCTGCCAATCTGTACCATCTGTGCCACCTAACCACTGAGTTCAGCTCTGTAAGTAAACCCGGAGCTAGTCGACACCCACTGTAACAAAAGAGCAGGAGAAGGCCTGTATACTCACTTAACGACTGTAGGGTTTTTGGAGCGGTTTCCCTCAGGCCTCAACCACTCGTCCATCATGACCCCAGTGTGGCGGTTCACCAAAACCCCCAGAAAGAAGAGAATAATGGGGGGCACAACCATGACGCCCATCGAGTAGAGGCGGTTGTACTGCGGCAGACAGGGGCAGTTGAAGTCAAAGCTGGTGTAGAGTTTGACACTGACCATGGCCAGGATGATGCAGATGCCGTTCGAGATGGACTCGGAGTTGGACTGAAAGTACTGCAGCACCAATTTCACACGCTCCATCAGGGAAAAGGTCAAGGTGTGAGGTCAGGTTAGAGCTGAGGGGACACAAGACTGGTTATGCATAAGACTGGTCAGATTTAGTTGCAAGTTTCCGACATTTTTGTGACGTTTATTATTAATCCTTGGTCCCAGGATGTGACCTACAAAGAGAGAATTTGCCAAAATACAGTTTAAATGGCTTTGTGGTGTACATTTCAGGCTGATTTCGATGTCAGATTATACCCAACAGCTCTTAATTAGTTATCAGGAATTTGTTGTTCAAAAAGCACCACATGTATCACCACAACAAAAGATATCCAAATGGGTGTGTGGTGGAGATGTATTTTGTGTGGATGGAGTACTGCCCAAGGCTCCAGTTTGTTGTCAGAACATTAAGAGCGAGACAATACAGTCAGCTTTTACTACACTATACAGTCATGCAGGTTTCAAGTGGAGATTTGTGCGTCACACGGGTTGTACTTGCAGTCTAAACTAACACAGAATTAATCCTAAAATGCATCTTTAGTAAAAGCCTGAGTGTTAGAGTGTTCATATGTTTTAATTCTATTTTTATTTGTCATCAGTTTTTATCAATGGACATTCAGAAATCAGGATATGTATATACTACTTTTGAATAGAACATTTCAGATCTACAATATGTAAATATCTGACGTGATAGATTTTTGAAGTGGTTTGTAAACTCACTGCCACATCACACCAGGCATTCGAGGCAATATACAAACAATGAACAGGAAAAGCATGCATGCATTTTTGTCCAAACTCACTCCAAACAAATTTCTAACATCCCAATTCTTCAGAACTTTGAGTCATCAAAATTGTCACAGTAAAGTAATCAACAAGTGCCCACTAGTTCATGATTAAAAAAAACAAAACAAAGCTGATACAGCAGGGCCTTATATGCTCAAGAGAACTCTGGTTATCTGGTAACATATCATCAAAGCTATTACTACAAAACATAACAAGGTACTTTTAAATCACAGACAGGTTAAGAGTAAAGCAGCCTACCTTAGAGATCTGTCGGATGGAGATTGGTCATCAGTGGCTTCACAGACTGAAACAGCTGAGATTTGACTGCTGGTCCCGGAAGAACCACGCCCTGCACATACAAAGCCACAACCACAAGCTCAGTCTCTCACACACATAGCATCACAAAGCCATCAGAGCGTTGCTGTCAGGACTGCACCTTCAAACCATATAGAAGACGTGGGCAGGTCACAGAGCTGCGTGTGGCCCGGGTGTGCTGCTCACGGGCACATCGGCTTCGCAGGAGTCACATGGTCAGTCTGGTCTGTTGTTGTTTTCCAGGGTGCTTTCCAAGTCAAAGCTATGCAAATGTGAAGGGCCACAGTGACAAGTCACAGTCACCTGTGTTCAACCCAATACACGGTCGCTCCAAAGAATTTCATCAAACATCTCTGAACTTGTGATTTGTCCCCAAGGAGAATAATGCATGCATCTCAAATGTGAATTTAAGGCCATACCGCCTTTACTCTGCCCCATCCCAGCAGATCTTGGAAGCTAAGCAGGGGAGGGCCTGGTTGGTACTTGGATGGGAGACCATTTGGGAACACCAGGAAGCCTGGGGTGAATGCAGGGGCGGACTGGCCATATGTCCATTCTGGAAGAGCACAGAAGGGCCACTGGCTCTAGGGCCACCAGTCTCCTTAACCTCTTACCCTCCACCTTAACCAAGCTTTACCCAAATCTAAAAGCTTAAATGAAAAGCATCAAAATAGTGGAGGCAAACGGAACAAAAATGTGCTGGAACAAAAAGTGACCAAAAAACGCGATGAAAACAAGACATTAAAGAACGAAAAAGTGACCAAAAAAAACATGTCAAACACAACAACAAAGCAATGAAAAAAGCAACAAAAAAAGCAACAAAAAGTGACTTAAAAACGTGACAAAAATCACATCAAGCCACAAAACAAGTACTGAAAAAGCAACAAAAATGTGACAAAAACGCAGCAACAACATGAGAAAAAGTTAGAATCACTTTTGGCTTAAGCGTTCAAATGAGGCGTTACACTGTTGCTCTCCAGTCGAGAAGCTTTTATATTTGGGTAAAGCCGAACTGAAGATAATGCACTCTTTTCCTGGGGGTAAGAGGTTAAAATATGTGTTTGTGGAAGTCTATGCTAATTTGGGACAGATTGTTCAGATTCCAGGGCTGTGAGTGGTTGGTGGTCAGAGGGGCCAATGGTGCAGACTAGTTGCCTCGCTTCCGTCAGTCTACCCCAGGGCAGCTGTGGCTACAATAGTAGCTTATCACCACTGTGCAAGACGTACATGGTGTGAATGAATAATGCACTAAATTGTAAAGAGTGAGCATTTAGAAAAGTTCTAATAAGACTAATGCATTATTATTCAATGAATTTAAGGCCTGAAGCCGACTGAGACGCTACATTTGGTTGGTAAATAGACAAAAACTAAGCATTTAATTAAACTAGAGAAACAAACTAAAGATAACAAGGCTCTCATGACATTTGTTTGACTTTGTATGCACCCGATTTCCTTTGTGTGTGAAACATTGAGATTCCGATTCTCATATTGTGAATTCAAATTCCAAAGGGTGCGGAGGTAAACGGGCTAACATAGTTTCAGAGGTCAATTCAAGGTTAATTCAAGGCATTAGTTTCGTTTGACAAAATAGAAAATGCTAGATGTAAAACACAAAGGCTTACAAAATATTGCAAGTTTTTCAGAATACACCATGGGTTACAGGTCTCTGAGTTTAGGTTTGATGGTAATGAATAAACCAGAGAAGAGGGAACACAAACTTATTGTTTATTTATAAAAAGAAGAATAAAAGAAAAAGATACTGTTGTATATGCTCATTTGTTAGAAAGTGCATGTATGTATCGACACAAGTCCAGTCTTAACAGAAGTTTTCTGAAACCATCTAACCGTCTGCAGTGAACTTTAACCGGATACAGACAGCACAACAAAGTCTGCTCAGAAACGTGACGGTGTGATTTGGTTGGACAGGACGAGCGCTAACAAATACATTTGAGAACCAGCCTCTGCTGTCCATCGCCCGCTCAGACCCCTAGACACATTTTTCAACTGTACTGTGCAAGCATAGACATACAATGATGATATGGTCCAACAAAGTCTAGGTTTACAGTGGCAAATGAAGTGTGCTGCTGCGGATGCTGCTCTCCATTCTGACACATTACATCCAATATCGCACTCGTAAGAAAGGGAAGATTGTGTCCTAATTAGCATTGGCAGCACAAACTGTTGGTCTAAATCTGACTCTGCCTTTTTCATATTGGCAGAAGTGATAACGAGGACCATGCTTCAAATGAAAAAACAAACATGTTCCTACTGCATCTTCACAGCACAACTCAAGATCCTGTCGGGCAACAAACAGAACATACCCCTTAGACAAAATGGTGACAACATATTCAAATTTGTCTAAAACATTCACTTTCCCCATTCAACCACTGCTCACCAACTAAATGTCAGTACAATGCCATCAACACGAGGGAATACATCAGGTCAAATGAAAAAAACAAAATCGCTCACATCAATGTGGAACCATATCATTGTTTGGGAATCATTGAGCTGCACAGAGAGTCTGAAGTGATTTTTTCTTTGTGTAAACAGTATATTAGAGAAATGCGTCACGGTCAAGCTACCTGAAAATCCTTTAAGGGAACAAATCTTTAGTGGTTAGATTACATACAGCAACCAAAGAGTATGAGCAGCAATCTGAGGCAGTGGTCAGTCTTTCAGGAACAGCAGTTAACGTCTCATCTCAGAGACACGTGTTCAGGACAAGGTGATGTCAATGTCCGACTCCTGAGCGTCCACCAGCCGGAAAACACCCACCTTCTTCTTCACCGCCACTCGGTCCTTATCTGGAACGCAAACACAAGCAGGGGGTTATTGATCTTTGCACACTTTTGACACTGACAACTATACACGTGCAATGTAGATTAAAACGTTCAACAATTCATTCATTCAATCCTTCATTTGATACTTTTTATTAATTACTTGTGAATGAAATGTTTTAATTACAGGGACATTGCACAACAAATGCATTTGGATCAGCGATAAAGTAATCTGATGTAAACTGAAGTACTTTTTTCAGAACCGAGTTGGGTTAATGTGAAATTCATCAGGAAACATCGCTTTGGCAAACACAAAACGCAAGAGGGTGAAATTCACATAATGTATGCTCACTTCTGAAGAAAAGTAATGCGTTTTCCAGCACAACTTCTACAATATCATCTAGGAATGTCAACAAATGATGACAAAACACTATGTAGTAACACCACCATCTTTCTCTTGGGATTATAATGTTTTAGTAGAAAAAAGCTGAATTTCTTACCCAGCAGGTCAGAGCGGTCCAGCAGCATCTCCAGGTCCTGGTCACTGATCACCTTTCCTTTGGAGGCCTTCATCTGCCTGTGGACAAAGAGCAGTCATACTCTGTCGTCAAATCGAGCACTACACACACCCACATGTATGTCCAATATGTGTGGGCTCACTTTTCAGTGCCTCGGGCCTTGAGCAGATCCCTCAGCTCATCCAGGTCAATGCAGCTCTTTCCTTGACTCAGCTCAGTCCTGGCTCCTTTAAACTTATCTGCAACAGACAACATCCTTGTGTTTAGGGTATGAGTCCATCCTCAGTTAAGGGGGGACCTTTGGACTGTGCGGTTTAGTATGGGAGCTTTGTATTTTTGTTGGCATTCCAAACATTGATTGTACAAGGCCAGTCCCAAGCCAGGGTAAATGGAGGGAAATAGATCAGACGGGGCATCAAACAAAAAGCCTACGGGACTTCAAATGAATAATCGGAAATAAACTACAGATTTGACAAGCCAGTGGAGTTCAGAATGTGATCAATTTGTAGACATTTCCAAAGTTTTTGTACTTTTGTGGATGACCATCTGCTCCAGCTTCCTTTTGGCGGAGGCTCTCTCAAAAATCTTCTGGTCGATGGTGTTGGCAGTGACGAGGCGATAGACGACCACAGGTTTGGTCTGTCCGATCCTGTGACAGCGGTCCTGCGCCTGAAGATCCGCCTGGGGATTCTGAACACAAAGAAACGGTCAGTAAAAACCTCTTCTCGGTGCAAGCGTTTGCTCTGAGACAACTGACCCAGTCGCTGTCGAAGATGATGACCGTGTCAGCCGCCGTTAAGTTGATGCCCAGACCTCCAGCTCTAGTGCTGAGCAGGAACAGGAACACCTCCGGGTCTTTAAAGAACTTTGTAATCTGAAATCAACACGGATCCGGCATTCCACATCAATTAATCCATACATTAAACTTGAGTAGAGGACCATGCTACGATCACGTTCAAAAATACGCCTTACATTCTCGTCTCGGTCAGCGTAAGCCATGCTTCCATCCAGACGGCTGTACTGGTAGTCTCGCAAGTAGCAGTAGTCCATCAACAGGTCCAGGATGGAGGTCATCTGACTGAAGATCAACACCTGAGCCAGGCAAAGACAAGGTTAAGAAAATAATCCTTCCTCAGTATTAGTGCCGACTTCTGCTTTTACTTGTGTCCATATTAATCTAAGGAAGATACTCCACACTGTCCAGCCAGATCTGAACAGTAGTTTGGCAGTAATAAGGTGTTGAAATTAAAATGTGTAAATTCAACTCATACCTTGTGACCTCTCTTTTTTAACGCTGGCAGGAGTCTGTCCAGGATCAGGAACTTGCCTGAGGTTTGCACCAGCTGTTCATCAATCTGGAGAGAACAGTGAAAACCGTCAAGCTTCTCTGCGCACACGTCATCCTGTCATTTAACAAGCTTTCCGTCTTAATCTCAAAATTCAGTACTTGGTCATGTGATCGATCTACGGCAATATAAAGTTGGACCCCGAATGGAAGCAAGACAAATTGTGATTTGTTTATGTTTTAATGACTCTTTGGCATCTTGGCCAATATTTGTGTAGGCTCTCAGTCACACAGGTGTTTGTAGACAGACATTTTTAAGCCGTCATAGGGTTTTAGCATTGAGGATGTTTTGCGTCTCAACTTCAGAGGCTTCGTCAGCAACTAATAATCGGAATATGAATATTCAGCCTGAATATTTAGTTTCCTTTATTTTATCAGGCAAAACATTTAACAAATTCATAATTACAATCTTGGCCTGAAAGTGCTTGGTGTGGCGACAGGGAAAGGAATACAAAAAAATTATGATGACAAAAATCACCCATCTTGCCCAATAAATGAATTCAACTTCAGTTCCAAGTCCTACCAGCTGGGGCCTCATAATAATGTAATATCAAACAGACTTAGAATTATGCCTTCATTGGTTGGCGATTGGAGCGAACTGCTCACCATCTCCATAAGTATCAGACGACTACCTTGAATTCATTACCTTGAATTCCTGTGTGGCAGGGTCCAGCGGGTACTCCACTAGATACGGGTGGTTGCAGCATTTTTTCAGCAGCATCAGGATGTTTTGCAGTTTCAGGTTGATCTGTGAGTCCAGAGGTGCCTGGACGTCCAACACAACAGAGGCAGCAGCACTGGAGAGAAACACAGTGATCCATCTTTGACAGATCCCACCACATCACAGGACAGAAGATCACAGCTTCTCACATGGGACAATGAACTTATTCCTCTGGGCTCAACCTCACGTATGATGCAGGTTGACCGGTAATTCTTAATAAAGTCAAAGCCTCTTTAACATGTAGAAGTATTCTGTTATTATTTAATAAACAATTAAGTATAAAAGGAACGTCATAAAGAAGTCAAGACCTGCCCACAGACAGGGAAAAGGGTGGTCACCTCTGCGCCTGCTCCTTCTGAATCCGCTCCAGGTATTTCTCCAGTGCATTGGGAGTGTCTTGGTCTGTTTCAGTGTAGTCAACGGCTCTTCGGCCACGTCGCTTAGGCCTACCATTTGTTGTCGACACAACAGAATCATCTTTCTATAAAAATTATAACATTAAAGTTGGTAACTTATGGGTTTAAAAAAGGTGATCAGCCGTTGGCAAAGAATGGTTACCTTGTCCTGTCCCAGCATCTTAGCAATGGTCTTGTTAACCACAGCTGTGTACAAGGCCTCCTGCTTGGCCGTCAGGGGAGCATACACAATGATCTCCTTTTTAGGGGGAACCTCTAGAGTCACGTCTGACTTTAACCTCCTCAGGAGGAATGGGGTCAGAATCTGAAATCACAGATTTTAACCTCTGGTTACTTCAACATCAGAACAAAATCTTCTGCAGCTGCTTTGTAACGTTCTTGCAGATGTCGCACTGATTCTCAGAAACTCTGGCCTTAGTTACGACATTTAAAATAATCTCATGTTTTAACAAAGAAACCGTGTATCTCTATAATATATATCTTGAAAACAATATCGGCTGCTCTGGCTATGGTAACAATTTATTAGAAATCATCACCAAAAAGAAAAAAAGTCATCATTGACAAACTGCAGAGTGAAGACCAGGCTGAGACTTTAAGTCGTCTTTTTAGCTGCTAAGGCCTCTGAGACAACCGGGGGTCTCCAAGAGCACCTTCTTTTGAACTTGAGGAGAAAGTAGCTCAGATGGTCGAATTCTGGCTCCCGCACGTGGACACTGTTGTGTCCTTGAGCACAAAACACTATGCTTTGCCTCCAGTGTCTGCTTACATTACTGGATGAATGAGAGTGAATGGGTGAGTGGTTCTTCATGTAGGTGAAAATGCTATATACGTATAAAAGCAATTCACCATATTCTACAGGTGTCTGCCTCTAGAATTTCTCCATAATACAACTACAACTGCTTGTTGTAGTGAGGGGTGCTGTGTCCGAGCAGTGGCATATGAATCATCAAACCAAAGGGCACTGATGATGTGAGGGCGCCAAAGGCAAATTGAACTCCGGGCTCCGTGAAGGCTTGGACTGGCCCTTTTGATATATTGAACTTGTGAATCACTTTCGCCAGCAGCTCACAACGACTGCAGCCACAGACAGTCATTTAACAGATTCCAGATAAAGTCCCTGCATCATCATTTGGAGGCAATATCACCTGTGTGCATGAGAGATGTACTTTTTGTACGCAAGAGTACTCCGCGGTGTTTTTAGCATTTGTAGGTGTTACTTGTGTGTGATCATACCTGGTGCAACATACTGAGGATGTTATTCTCACGTTCAGATGCCACAACACTCTCAGTCTCTCCCAGAGAGTCAATATCAAACCAGGACTCGAAGCTGCACAGACAGAACCACAGATAAATTAAAAACATTCAGAGGTGAAGGCTCAGCGGGACAGAACTGAAGGCTGACCTTTTGAGGTCATCAAAGACCTCAGGTAGCAGAAAGTTGAGCAGGGACCAGAGCTCGGCCAGGTTGTTTTGGAGCGGTGTTCCTGTCAGCAGCAGTTTGTTGTCTGTGGGCATCATCTTTAGCTCTCGTACAAGTCTGCAGTTCAGGTTCTTGATCCTGTGGCCCTCATCCACAATCAGATACTTCCACTGGAAACGCTGAGGGGAAATGAAATTTATCAAGTCAATTCAAATCTACTAATTTGCTCTTGATACACAAACCAAACAAACCTGGAGAAACTTTCTGTCAATCATGGAGATCTCGAAGGAGGTGACCACCACCGGACATATGCCCAGAGGCTCATGAGGCCGACGAATCTGCTTCAGTATCTTTGCCCTCTCAGACTGAGGCCCGTGGTACAACACCACTGAGACCTGCAGACCCAAAAATGTGTAGAACATTAGTTAGAGCATTTCCAATGCTAAATCATATCCAGGTTACAGGGTGATGGCAGTGGATATGAATTTATGAATATATCCAAATGTTTTTGAGAGTGAAGAAAAAAAACCTCAGATTCAGATCTACATATGCCTCTGATGTTGAGCGCCACGCTCTTTCTTCTAATTCTGTTTGTAGCTGCTGTTACCTGAGGGGTGAAACGCTTGAACTCATTGATCCAGTTAGGCAGTGTGGAAAGAGGAGCCACCACCAGGAAAGGCCCCAGAACCTTCCTCTCGATCATCATGGCGATGTGAGCGATGCACTGAATGGTCTTCCCCAAACCCATCTCGTCGGCCAGAATCCCATTAATGCCGTTTTCCCAAAGCATCTGAACACACACGGCAGAAAGGCAAAAAACCCACCGAGCATTTAGACAACCGCTTAAGATCACAGGAGGACAGTAAAGAAATTAAAGAACTCATAAAGCGGTAAATTACAAAAAAAATGGTAAAAGAAAAGCTTGCATGCCTTTTGTCATAAAAAATAAAAATGGACTAACATACAGCTTCAACTGGTTAAAAAGCTAGTTAAAAGTAACTAAATCGAAAACAAAACATACACAAAATAATGCCAAGTTACCCTGAGCCATTCAATGCCTTCGATCTGGTAAGACCTCATGATGCCCCCGGTGAAGAGTGCGGGCTGCTGATACGGGACAGGCTCTCCGTTCACTGTGCGCGTGGGGTCCAGCAGGTGTTTGGCCGTGTCCCGGACAGCCTCAGAGAGACGATTCTTTATGGTCTCATTTGACTCACTCATCTTCTCAAGGTCTTCGGCATCCAGTGACTTCCCATCATCCTGTTATCATGTACATAGACATTTATTCAGTTTTATTCCATTTCCCCTTGTAGTTGTTGCAAAAGAGCCATACTATTACCTTCTCCACTTTTGCCTTCTTAGACTGTGACATGATATCCTAAAGAAAAACAAAAATGAAAGATTAGGCATCAGAAAAAAAACAATATCGTCAAATCTTTGCAAGTCTTACTTCTTTTGACATGACATCAGCAATTTTATACTCATCGTCCCTTCTTCTCTTCCTTTTATCTAGTTTAGGGGAAAGAAAAGGTGGTCTTGTGTCCAGTCAATTACAAAACAAATGTTTATAAACTTATAGAACATTATGATTTACCTTTATCAGTTTCCGCTGCTTTCGTGTTCTTTAGGAATCAAAACTAAAGTTAGATAGATCACTTTGTAGACACTTTGTAGGAAAAAAAAAAAAAGTACTCACCTTCTTGGTCTTTTTTTCAAGTTTCTCCTTTCTGACCTTTTCCTAAAGCAGCGGGACATAAAACAATGAGCTACAGATAATATAAACGTGCGTTTGTCCTTGTGCCTCTGTCAGGTCTGAAGTGACGTACCTCGTTCT
Source organism: Gobius niger (assembly GCF_951799975.1). NCBI lineage: Eukaryota > Metazoa > Chordata > Actinopteri > Gobiiformes > Gobiidae > Gobius > Gobius niger. The sequence goes on from NC_136858.1 coordinate 18,934,976, forward strand.
GCTGTGCCTCCATCTTGGTCAGAAGGAACTTAGAGTATATGTTGCTTTTCTGAAGCAAGTGCTGCAGCCGTTTGAAGCGCATGTCGTTAGGGTCCCGATCCCTGGATTGCCGGGCCTGAACATAACATTTAGGATTCCTGAAGCTCTAGTTTAGTCATTATACATCACAGTACAATGGAACTAATTGTCCCAGAGCATCCTTCACCAACCTCATCAATCATCTCCTGTTCTTTGCGCTCTCCTTCCTCCATCAGCTGTTGCTCCTCAGCCTCCATCTCTTTAGTTATAAGAACATCAGCGCTGACTGGCTCGCTCTTCACATTTACACCTACAATCACATGTCAAACCAGAAGAACGTTAGGTGACCACAGCAGTCGGTTCACCAGCGAACACCAGTTGACCAGGTGCACATGTGTAAAGTACCATCAGCAGTGTCCATCTCTAAGCTGGTCCCAGTGGGCTTCTCAGACTCATCGGGCTCGGGACACTGAGGAGACACGCTGCGACTTTCTTTCTTCACACTAAAAAACAAATCACACAAGGACGTTCATTAGTCAGAACAGTAGGGATTGCAAAGACGTACAAAAGTATCTAGTAAAACAAAGTGGAACACAGAAACACAAATGCAGTTCGCAGAAAAAGGCAAAAAAAAAAACACAAAAAAACGCAGCTATACCGAGAGAGAGGGAGGTTGCTGCTTGTTTACTCGTAGGCATCGCTTTCAGCCACTGTGACCAACGCCCATCTCAATCACATTATGGACGAGGTGTTGTCAGCCAGAACAGCAGCATTATCATTATTTATGAATCCACATTGATGCACTAAACATTAATCCTCTCGCCATGTAAGCTCACATTTTCATCGTCATGTCAGAGTGTGAAAGAGGGAATTCTCAAAGCAACTTTTTGCAACATTTTAAGTTACTCTTCATCATTGCGGGTTACTTTGTGGTGGCACTGCGAGCTGCACCGTCGAAAGTTGAGTCTTACTCTGAAGAGCATCCACGCGACACATAGGCCCACAGCATTCTTTCCCCTCATGCCTCCCACCTCCACAGGTTGTAAATGGAGCAGCACAGGATACAGAATAAAGGAAATGTAAAATCACTTGTACTAATGTTGGTAGACACACCTCTACCTTCATGTGTTCTCTGAGCGGCACAGAGCATCCTCATGAATGCAGTTTCTAACACTAGTAAAAGTGCAGTCATTAATACTCACCAACTCATTCTTCCTGAGGTTAGTTGACTGCACACTATACTTTTTGTTGTCTATTTGCACGAGACCACTTGTTGAAGCCGCTGTTGTCCTGGATGGTCCTCACGTTGTTTGATAACAAGTTAAGGTACAATGTGTGAAGTACTTTTTCGGTTGTCTTTTTTTCACAAATAAAGTCTTCACTCGTTAAGAGCGCGTGCGAAACCTTATTGTGAAGGAAACAGTAGCTACATTTCCGCTATTTGGCTGACGTTTTCTTTCCTCACTTTATAACCACGTCACAGCTGGAGTAGGTGGAGCTACACTGTTTCGCGCCACTAGATCTGTGGACTGAACCATTAGGAGGACAAGGTGGCTCTTTAACTCACGTGTAGTGGTCCTTTATCATGCCCCGAAACAGACACGCAGCAACAAACTGTGCCCGAAAACATATTGAATTTTATAGCTGTGACAAGTCCTTTGTGTTTGTACTTACTTGCTAAATACACTATTACTAATGAATACTCTGCCCCTGGGGGCACTGAGTATTAACTCGGGGAAGGAGATACGACCTGTGCACTGCCTGCAAATATGGCGACTGCAGGTGAAGAGGACGACTGACAGAAGAAGCAAGACAGACAAACGCTGTCCTTACAGGAGAAGAAGTTGTGCCTCTTCAGGATCACTATCTTGCTGACTTAATTGTCTTGAGCTATGAGTTACTAGTATCTCGTGCCCCCCTGACTTGACAATCTCGAGCGGCGACTTATTAACTCAGGCCCCAAGTTAATATTTCGTGCCCTTGAGTTTGTAAGTCGGGATTCCGACATAATTACCCCCTTTAAAAAAATCTCATCCATGTCCCCTTGTGAGCTGTGTACAAAACAGTGGCAAATGTGCCAGACAATAAAAAGCCAAATATATTTAAAAAAAAACGTTGCTCCACAGTGTGGCTTTAACTCTTCGGATGCTCCACAGTGTGGCTTTAACTCTTCTGATGCTCCACAGTGTGGCTTTAACTCTTCTGATGCTCCACAGTGTGGCTTTAACTCTTCTGATGCTCCACAGTGTGGCTTTAACTCTTCTGATGCTCCACAGTGTGGCTTTAACTCTTCTGATGCTCCGCACTGTGGCTTTAACTCTTCTGATGCTCCACAGTGTGGCTTTAACTCTTCTGATGTTTCGCAGTGTGGCTTTAACTCTTCTGATGCTCCGCACTGTGGCTTTAACTCTTCTGATGCTCCACAGTGTGGCTTTAACTCTTCTGATGTTTCGCAGTGTGGCTTTAACTCTTCTGATGCTCCGCACTGTGGCTTTAACTCTTCTGATGCTCCGCAGTGTGGCTTTAACTCTTCTGATGCTCCACAGTGTGGCTTTAACTCTTCTGATGCTCCGCAGTTTAACTCTTCTGATGCTCCGCAGTGTGGCTTTAACTCTTCTGATGCTCCGCACTGTGGCTTTAACTCTTCTGATGCTCCGCACTGTGGCTTTAACTCTTCTGATGCTCCACAGTGTGGCTTTAACTCTTCTGATGCTCCACAGTGTGGCTTTAACTCTTCTGATGTTTCGCACTGTGGCTTTAACTCTTCTGATGTTTCACACTGTGGCTTTAACTCTTCTGATGCTCCACAGTGTGGCTTTAACTCTTCTGATGCTCCACACTGTGGCTTTAACTCTTCTGATGCTCCACAGTGTGGCTTTAACTCTTCTGATGTTTCGCACTGTGGCTTTAACTCTTCTGATGCTCCACAGTGTGGCTTTAACTCTTCTGATGCTCCACACTGTGGCTTTAACTCTTCTGATGCTCCACAGTGTGGCTTTAACTCTTCTGATGCTCCACAGTGTGGCTTTAACTCTTGTTTGTTTGTTTGTTTGTTTGTTTATTTATTAGGACAGTGTACAATTACATCATGTTCGAGAGCAAAGATGACCGTACCAGACTGTAGCTTCTCAAGCTAATTTCCATCTAGTCCTTGGGGGAAAGTGTCATAAATAGACTGTGCAGTCAGGGGTCATTCATCAGCATCACATCCATAGATCACTCAGTCTCTTATTACATTTCATCCTCATCATCACCATCACATGTAAAAAACACAACATATTCTTACCCTTACATATTGTGTCCTAATCATAAAAGTCCATAATCATAATATATATTTTACTTACAGTTTAATAACATCATTTGGAGCTAATGCTCGCAGCTCTGGTTTTCCATAAACCAGTCCTTTACTTCTTTAGTAAAGGTTCTGAAATCTCTTATGCTCACAATTTCTGAAGGGAGCTCATTCCATTTCTTAGTGCCAGACTGAGCAAATGAACTTTTGCATTTTGGGATACTACACTGCCCCCTGGTGGCAGATCTCGTTACCCTTGCAGCGGTATCTGCTGTTTGGTGAACAAAAACTTTGAGTGGAGGTGGGGCCAGGTTAAGAATAATCTTAAAGACCAACATGAGCGAGTGAAATAAAGTTATCAAAGTTAAGCATTTCATATTTGTTGTTCAGTATGGCACAGTGATGGTATTGATGGCTTTTGATTTTGAGCGCATGTTTGTATAAAGATTGTAGTGGTTTTATGCTGGTTTGTTTGCTTGGGACCAGCTGCTGATGCAGTAGAAGTGGGACAGAATCATGGCCTTAAGGAAGCTTTTTGCTGCTTCTGTAGACAGGGAGCGTCGTATATTTTTAAAGGTGGCCAGGTTGTACTTTAAGGTTTTTGTAAGCTTTTTTGTTTGTTGAAGTTAAGGGTGGAGTCAAAAACGAGACCTAAGTATTTGTATTCTGTCACATTTTGTAGCACTTTCTCATTTACAGTTATAGTGGGCTAGGGTACATACTCAACGTTTTATCGACGTTGAGTATGAGGTAAGAATCTTGTAGCCATTTGGCTACTTTCTCCAAGGCTGTTGTAAATTTAGCTGCGACGTCAGTCATGTTTTTTTCATTAGCATAAATTATTGTATCATCCGCAAACATATGTATTTTAACATTCTTGCACACTTGAGGCACTTTTCTGATGCTCCACAGTGTGGCTTTAACTCTTCTGATGCTCCACACTGTGGCTTTAACTCTTCTGATGCTCCACAGTGTGGCTTTAACTCTTCTGATGCTCCACACTGTGGCTTTAACTCTTCTGATGCTCCACACTGTGGCTTTAACTCTTCTGATGCTCCGCAGTGCGGCTTTAACTCTTCTGATGCTCCACACTGTGGCTTTAACCCTTCTGATGCTCCACAGTGTGGCTTTAACTCTTCTGATGTTTCACACTGTGGCTTTAACTCTTCTGATGTTTCACACTGTGGCTTTAACTCTTCTGATGCTCCGCACTGTGGCTTTAACTCTTCTGATGCTCCACAGTGTGGCTTTAACTCTTGTGATGTTTCGCAGTGTGGCTTTAACTCTTCGGATGCTCCACAGTGTGGCTTTAACTCTTCTGATGCTCCGCACTGTGGCTTTAACTCTTGTGATGTTTCGCAGTGTGGCTTTAACTCTTCGGATGCTCCACAGTGTGGCTTTAACTCTTCTGATGCTCCGCAGTGTGGCTTTAACTCTTCTGATGCTCCGCAGTGTGGCTTTAACTCTTCGGATGCTCCACAGTGTGGCTTTAACTCTTCTGATGCTCCGCAGTGTGGCTTTAACTCTTCTGATGCTCCACAGTGTGGCTTTACTCATGTTTCTCATGTTCTGCGTTTTTTTTTATTTTTCTCACAAATTAAACTCGCAAATGTTCTCCCTCTTCTTCTCGTTCTTCTTCTGAAGCGCATTAATCGTCAGGCTTTTACTCCAATACACTAGGTGGCAGCAAACAGCGAGTTTTTTCATCTGACTCAAAACAAAAATGGAAGAATAAAATGCGCGCATGCGCATATTTGTAAAGTCAATAGCGGGCTCGCGGGCAAAATTCAAAACACAGAGAGACAAATGGAGCTCATAACAGCACTGCGCTTTCTCCGATTACACGACATATCTGAAGGTAAAGATAACCATGATGTTGATGTGCGTATTAAACCAGGAGATACGTGCTGCTACTTTTACTGATTGTTATGACCAGGAGGCGAACAGAAACCAGGAAAAACAAATGGTCGCATATGACAGAACTATGCCCTAAGATCATAGAGAATCATAAAGGGCCATTTATAAACTACTTGTATTATATTATGAGACATCAGTAGAATACAGTGACAGTGGATGTACTGCTTATGCTTTGCACATGAATTGTTGGGGTGTGTGTGCTTCCAGACTGGGTCAATGCAGTCTGGGACCTGGAGTTCACTGAAAGGAAGGCGTTTGATGATCCAATAGAAGAGGATCTGGCAGCCACTGACCCCAGAGCCTTTAGAGAGCTGTACCGGAGTCTACTGGCATTTACTCAGAAGGATGCCAAATCTACGGAACAGGTAAGTTATGTCCCCTTGAATAAAAAGTTGTAATTTTTCTCAGGTATGCAGTAGAAGCTTTTAAAACTTTAGTGACTTCAAAACATCAAAGAAATCAAGAATACCAGAATGTGTGAGTTACATTGAAAATTAGAGCATACTTCAATCTAAACGTAAATTCCATGGTTTAAAGTAAACATATTATTTAATGCTTTGGATTTCAGATGAACGCACAAAGTCTAAATTTGAATATGCTATAGAGTTCAATTTTCACAACTTGGAGAAAGTCTGCAGACCTCACTGGACTCCTCATGTCATGTTGCAGAGTGTGTGGGCGCTGCTGCTGGAGAATGGCATCTCGGTGAAGACTCTTGTGGCAGCTCTGTCCTTCTTCGTCTTTAGCGGAAAGTTGAAAACAGCCGGTGTCCAGCAGAGGGTCAATGCTCTACAGGCTGCCTCCCTGTATCTGACGCTCCTCGGACTGCCAGGTAATTCTGCTGTTCGATTGAGGCTTGATTTATCGCTCTGCTTCAGCGTCGGCTTGCCTAATGATTAGTTAGTTAAAGGTTGGCCCTGAAATGCCTGGAGATTCTGTTGCAGCAAGTGTGTTAGTGTTGATGTGTTGGTGTATCCTTGAAGAAGCCAAGCGAACGTCTGATTCTGGCAAACTGTTGCTTGTTACTAATCGATGGATTGCTGATACATTACCACCAGGAAGCATTGCCAACAAGGTTTTCCATGAAGTCTTTTTGGACGCCTGCTCAGACATGACCTCACACTGCTGGCCTCAGGACACAGGGAAGAAACGCAAAAAAGAACCACCCAAATGCTCCCAGGCTGAAGGGAAAAGGTCCAAACCTCACCGTAAGGACACACAAGAGGTACATTCCCCTACTGGCACTCAATAGGCATTTAGAACAGCGCTGTTCGCAGCTGATCTTACCCAGTTTCTACAGTTCCACATTGCATTCTCAAATATAAAAGCAACATGACGCATTTTGTATTGTTGTCATTGTTATATCGTAGGTTTGTTGTATATATCCTTTTGTAAAAAGTGGAACGTTTTCTCAGGATTTGGATGAGGAAGATGAGGAGGAAGAGGATGCAGCAGATCATTTTTCTGGTCAGGATTTGGTTGTGATTAGAGCTGCTGTGGTTCAGTTGATTGAGAGCCTCCTCAGGCTCCTACAACTGTTTCCTCTCAAAGATCGAGCACAAAGCGCTAATAACTGCACCCAGGTCAGAATGAACATCAAAAAAATATTACCATTGCATTGTATAAAGTCTGTTCTATCTAAATTCCCTCTTCTTTTATGCAGATTTTCATTAAGCTGCTGTACTTTGAGCCCGTCAATGGAGTGATCAACTTTGCAGAACAGTAAGTCCTTGACAATAAATAAGAAATGGCAAGAAAATTGTGCTAATGCCATTATCTCCACAGAAATATCAGTAAAATGAAGAGTGTACCTGAGATGGCCTTCCACGGCCTGAAGCTTCTTTGTTCCCCGAAACACGGAGACCAGAAACAAGTCAGTACAATCTCTGTGCCGGTCAATAAAGATTACAGAATGAGGAGCCGTAATGCAGGAACTGCATTACAGTTTTCTATGGAACAGGGGGGACCGTGGTAGAAAACCACTCTGCTGTGCCGTGTTGTTCTAAACTCCGTTAAAGCTGATATGCACAGATCCTCCTTTTAATCCTGACTTATTACCCAACACTAGCCCAAATGGTTTATCACCATTTTATGAGGTGTAATATCTTATATTGGTGGATGTAGTTATTAATCTATGATGAAGTCTGCATGTAGGTGCTTTATTATAATAAGTTGTGATGAGTGAGTGAATAAAGTGCTTTTGTGCAGTCCTTGCAGCGTGTGTTCCACCGCCTGCTCTATGTGATCCTGATGATGAACAAGACCAGCAGCAGGAAGCCTACACTCCTGATGGTCAGCCAGAGTGTTCTGGCCATCCGCAATCAAGCCATACATTTTATCTGGTACCCGCCATGTTTTGTTGCTACACATGAATGATCTTGGTTAGAAAACCAATACTTGGGAAACCGAATTTCATGTTTTTTTGTTCTCTTCCAGTCATATAGTGAAGGAGCAGGAAGAGTTGGCTTTGTCATTTTTACGAATACTCCTGCAGCACATCTGCTTTCAGGCAAGTGCCAAAGTAAATGTGCTTGTAGTATTAGTGGTCTGGATTAACATGCCTGTATTGTTGCAGATGGTGGAGAAAGGTGAATACCGCAGTCATGGAGCACAGGCCGTGGGGATGCTCACTGAACACATGTCCAATACATGCTACGCCTGCTTTATCCAGTGGCTGTCTAACTTCTCTCAACACTCTAAGGCAAAGCTCGACTTTAAAACCACTAAAAGAAATATTAATTGCGTAAAAGTTTCATGTTGTTTTTCAATATTGTAAATAGGAAATATGTAGAATGTGTGTTATTCACCTGATATTTTATCTCTTTCAAATGAGTGACCAAATATTTTTCAATCTCCAATGCTGATATTAGTTATACATTTTTATCTGAATTTTGTGCAATATATTTTAATATACAGGTGGTGTCATGGTGTTGGAATAGTGTGGTCATACTCCAAAATATAAGTAACAAGTAAAAGAATGAGATTTTAAAATGCACAATATCAAGCTAGTAATCACTCTAAAGTATCTTTATGCTGTAGCCGTGTGATGAGCGGTACTTACCAGTTGTGACCCAGCATCAAAAGGAGTGGCTCTGACTTTTTTTTTTTTTTTGTGTGTGAATGTAACCCTTTGTTGCTGCCTGCTTGCTACAAACGGGGCAGATTTTGTGCATATTTGACACGTATGATACTAATCATCTCTAACGGCCCTAAAATCGTGTGCATTGCAGATGGTGGGTCGCCTGTTTTCGGTGGATGTGGTTATGGTGCTCCTGGAGCAGCCTGAGAGGAGTCCAGAGGACTGTGACCCTCAGCTTGTGGGTTTCCTCTCTCAAAAGTACCTGATCCAGGATGTTCTGTTCGCTCGGAGGATGGACGAGTCTCCTACTGTGCAGGGCCACGTGCTCTCCTGCCTGGCCCAGTGTCTGGATCTGCCCTCGATGAACGCCACCAGAGCTGTGCAGGGCCTCTTCACCACAGGTGAGAATGCACACAGTCACTTGTTCAATGTAGTTCTACATCTAGCACTATTGGAGTTTAAACATCCACTGACTTTGCGCCTTTTCAGCTGTGAGCCAGTCAGAATTTGAAGCTCACACAACAGAAGGTGAGCTCCATCTTTCATATACTGTACCAAAAAGCTGTTTTACAACCCCTGTCCAGTTTGTAATTCTGAGCCATTGTTATGTAATCAGTTATGTTCACGATGTTACTGCAACAAAAAGTCACATGGAACTGATGGCATTGGTGTTACTGGCATGATTATAATATACATGTTTATATTTATGCTGGCATTTCAGGCAATGCAAGCTCACATAACACTCAAAAGACTTTCCGCACCCTGCCCTTCCGGACTGTGGAGCTCAGTAACGCTGACGTCTCCGTTTGTGAAGGTATGGCATACCATAGCAAACAAGTGCTGCCGATTGTTATCTCAATATATTCTATCTCTTCAATAAAGGAAAAGTGAATTTGACACATCTTCTCCAGCGTGTGAAAGACTCTAAAACAAACGTGAGAAAGTCAGCATTACAGGTAAACCCCAATTCTTTGTCTTGTAAGTCTTGCCTAATAACACTCATGCACTGCTCAGACAATTTCAACTTTATTCTTTTTAACGTGTTATATAACATCAGGTCATTTAAGGCTCTGTAATGTGGATCTGAGGGGTTTACAATTTTCTGCATCTTAAAATTGGATCTACTTTAAAGTTTTCTAGTTTCTTTAAGTAGCTCTTAAATATGTTTGCATCATCAGGCTCTGGTGGGACTGTTGAAGCACAATGTGGTCCCATCGACCTGGGACAACCTGAGTTTGCTGTCTGCTCGCTGTAGAGACCCAGCCGTGTCTGTGAGGAAGAAGGCTCTGCAGTGTGTCGGGGACCTGCTGTCTGTGAGTCTCCACTGCATGTCTATTACAAACCTCCAGCCCTGATCCTCTGTATTATGTGTTAAAGATGGTTTTATAAATAATGCATGCTCTCCGATTTAACTGTGCACTGTACACAGGGTTTCTGTGAGGCATTAACCTCTTACCCCCCATGCACATTTTCTCCAATTTGGCTTTACCCAAATCTACAAAAATGTGATGAAATCGCAAGAAAAATATGCTGGAAAGTAAAGCTGAACTGGAGAACATGCACACAGTTAAGAGGTTAAAGAGTATTAAAAGTCATTGAATTAATTGAGCTTAAATCAAAAGTCATAAAAGCATTAAATTAGATTCAAACTGGCATTAAATCTCAATTTATAGGAAAATGATAACATTGTGCAACAGTTTTCCGTTTTGTCCAATTCTCTTTCCTCTGTTGTTGAAATGTTTGTAAATCTCTGCATTTGTGGCATTAACATATAGTATTTGGACATTAAAATGGCATTAAAAAGCATAAGCCTGTATAAACCCTGTGTACAGTATGTCGTGTGTTACGCTCAGCAGTGACTAGTTAAGATTGTTCATTGCATGTATTACACTTATATATGTGATGTATCTGGCCCAGGTGAAGTCTGGCTGCAGCGATGTGCAGAAGGCGTGGCTGCAGGGTGTGCTGCCAGCGGTGATGGACTCTGAGAGCTCCGTACAGGAGAAGGCTCTGGGCGCACTCGATGAGGTGCTGCTGAGTCAGATCAAAGTCTACTCAGACAAAGGTTTTCTTGACAACAACCAGAGACTGGCCTGGGACCTACTGCACCGTCTCTGCCATGATTGCAGAAGCCTCAGGTGGGACCACATAACGGCCGTATTTTCAGTTTTTCACTTTTATTAGTAAATGTAAAGTTTTATGTTGACATTGTATTGTTGCAGCCGATATTTCAACCAAGCGTTCACCACATGGTCCAAGCAAAACAGATTCACTCCGGCGTTTGTCCAGATACTCATCTCACACACAGATGCCCCTCATGCTGCAGGGGCTTGGTTACTTCTGTCCAAAGTGGCCACTTCATCCCCTAAACTGCCCTTTGGGAAGATTCTGGACGCCTGGGACGACATGATGAACAAGTCAGTGCTCTCTATATACATATACATAAACTGACGGAGGTTTGAGAATAACACCGTTTTTTTCTCTGTCAGCTGGCAGCAAGTGAACACAGCAACTCTCTGCAATGTCCTGTGTGTGATTGGAGACATCGCTCCACATTTGAACCTGGACACACGGGAGCGGATCATCAGTGAGTGCATGTTCTACAGGAGCATTCTGTTACTGTGCATCTGGACTGACTCACTCTGAACTTGTTTGCAGGTGACCTGATGTCGCAGCTGAAGACCTTTTCTCTATCTCTGGATGTCATCAGTGCTGCTGTGGAAGCCCTGTTCCAGTACGGCCGATCTGAGGACATCAAGCAAACCCAGGTGGAACATGATATTTAACATTTAGATTTAAAATGGTAAATATTTATCACAAAAAAAAACCACAACAGAAAAATTAAGCCATCAGGATCCCATTTATAAACGTAGAACTAAACAAAGATGTAAAGATGTTTTTCAACAACTACATCTATATATATATACTGTATATATATATAATACTGCAATATTTCAATTAGTAAAAAGTGATTTGAACATTAAACAAACAGCTGTATATATAAATTGAATCAAAGTGGTCTTGTCAGTAAGTTATATGTAATAATGTGTTTTTTAAATTTAATTTTGTTCCTCCAGGCTTTTCTGAACGAGCACTGTGGAGAGCTGGTGTCTCTCTGTGAGTCTTATCTGGCCTCCATCGTTCTCAATGAGAAAGGATCTCAAAACCTGGATGAGGCCCTAATGGTGAGCGCTCAGTAGCCACAAACTGTACACTTTGTCCTCATAGAATCTGTTACTAGTCAAACTATTCGTACATAATGGTAACTAGTCATTACAAAATGTAGCTTCATAGTTTGCGCATGACTGTGAAAAAATGTAAATTTGCCTGTGTTGTGAATGGTTCCAGGTGAAATACCTCCACACCCTGGGCGTGGCTTCGCTCAACTGTCCGGCAAAGATTGGCAAAAGGACTGTCCTTCTGGTAGAGTCTGTCCTCACCACCAACTCTGACAAACTGGCAGGTAAAGACCATTGATTATTTCCGTGGTGCTTCTCTTTTGTTGAAAATTAATTCTGTGGACTATGAATGTGAAGATGACGTCATAAGCTTCTCATATGTAGTTGTGCATGTCATAGACTGGAATTGACTTCTTGACACTTTCTAGATGCCCAAGAAGATTTGCCTGGCTCTTTTCCTTTGTCCCAGTTCAAAGCAAATTCTTTCTCGACTAAAATCAGAGCCCATGGAGTCCTTACTCTCGGTGAGTATTTTCAATACAGTGCTGTGAATACACTTCACTTCTGTCATAATTCAAGGCATAATTAGTGGAGGGCATTTGCCTGTGGACAGCATACTTGAATGGTGTGATTTTGTTGTCTCTGGCTGCTGTGTAGGTAAACTGTGCCTGCAGCACGATGAGCTGCTGCAGAAGTACCTGCCGGTGTTTGCCCGGGAGCTGCAGGAGGGCACTGAGGTGCCTGTCAGGAACAACGTTGTGGTTCTAATGTGTGACCTGTGTGTGCGTTACACAAATGCTGTGGATCATTACATCCCCAACATCTCATCCCGTCTGCGTGACAACAGCGCCACCATAAGGGAGAACACGCTCATCATGCTGACTAACCTGCTACAGGTAATGTACTGGACTAGAATGATGGTGAAATAGAGACTGTGCTTTCACCCGTATCCCCTGTATCTGAGCCAAGAATAAACTACTTATCTATTTTTGGGGTGTTTTATAATCATTTTTCCTATTGTATCTTTTTTGTATCTCATTCTGTTCATCGTGGGATTCCTCATACTTCACTAAGTGTGTCTTTACCGTCTGCTTGTGTTTTGTAGGAAGAATATGTCAAGTGGAAAGGCTCTCTGTTTTTCCGGTTTATTACTGTGTTGGTTGACCCAGTCCCTGCCATTTCCAGGTAATAAACTATATATAAACTCTATTGAATATTTCAATCTCGTAAAATTAACCTGTTGTCACATTTTGCTTCTTGTTGTAGCCTGTGCGAATACTGCCTGCTTCACCTGCTGCTCAAGAAGAACCCAGAAATGTTAAGCCAACATTTCATTGAGTGCATTTTCCATTTCAACTCCTACACCCAGCACAAGTCCTACAACAAATTCCCTCAAAGTGACAAGTAAAAAGAATTGCACAACTTGCCAAGTGTTGTTTATGTTCTGCTGTTTGTTTGTAACTAATAAGACGTGTTTGTGTTCCAGAGAGATGGACAGCTTCTCTTTGAAAGGGCCTCAGCATCGAGAGAAACGTTTCAGAATTTATCGTTTCTTGTTGGAACACTTCACTGACGCCCAGCGCTTCAACATCACAAACAAAATCAACCTGAGTGTGTTGGGTAGGTGCTTATAAACAATACTAATTTTATTATATTTATTTCACCCTTTTAATTCCTTTGGGGCTGTCAGTGTTGTCCTTGTAATATAACAAACCAATATTTTTTAGCCGTAGAGCAATAGACAGATGGAAACTGGAATGAAAAGGATTAGCCATGTACTTGTAAAATGATGACGGAGAACGAAAATCAAAAGAAGTAAATGGAATGTACAGAATGAGTACAAATCGTATCAATCTAAGAGTCAAGACCCCCAGGGGTGTCCAACGCATTTTGGGTCGTGGGCCAAAATCCAGCTCCCACGTCGCTGGAGTTGCGGGGCACATGTAACGTAAACAGGAAAATACTAATGAGAAAACATTTCAATAAATTAATCATAATAATGACCATTGACGAGCTACATAGTAATCCTTATTAATTCACTTCACACTTGGTGATGGTAATCTACTATTGTAGCCACAGACGCCCCAGGGCCCATTGACCATTTACCACGTGGCTATAATGTGCCCTCTAGTGGTTGGAGTGAGCCTTCCGGTTATTTCTTTAAAAATGTATAGCTCCGCACAGGAATGGGCGAGAGATACTTCAGGAATGTATGCTCAATGGGCCTTGTGTTTGACACACATGCCATACATGCTACTTTACTAAGAAATGCTTTTTCCGTCAGCGTGCTTTGCGGATCAGGAGCTGCCTCTGGATGCAGATGGAGCAGACATTCTGTCAGAGACTTTCAATGTCCTGAGCCTGAAGGAGATGAAACTGCAGGCCATGAAGTCCTCGGGCGCAGCACCAGCAGATGAGCCTGAGGAGGAGAACATGATCATGGCCAAAGCTGTTCTGGAGGCAGCACAAAAAAAAGTTGTCTCTCAGGTCAGTCCTCTTTTCCCGGTTGCCTGCATCGGTGTTTGTTAGAAAAGACATAGACTTTTTCATGTTTTGATGTTCAGGTCCAGAAGAAGGCATTCATTGAGAACACGGTCCCCCTGATCATCAGCCTGAAGCACCTGCTGGAGCAGAAGCGCTCTGCTGTACTCAAGGACCTTATGGCCTATTTACAGGTAACATTGTGCACCTGCAGCCCCTTCTACTCAAAAGCTCAGAGCCTGGACGGCCTCAGAATAACACTGAACATAACCCTTGAAAACCCTGTCAATTTAGAAGGAATTTATTGGAATATTTTCCTTCCAAAGCCCAACATAAAAGGACATTTTGGGTCCAATGGTGATCAATATTATGATGTTTGTGTAGATTAAGAGTTAAAATGTTATATTCTACAAAAACAAACATGTCCACAATTGTTCATAAAAGCCATATTGGCCAGGCGTCTGTCATTGGTGTCATGTATTTTCTGTTGTGTTCAGGTTACAATGCATGACTACAGGAATGAGGTGAAGGTGTTCTTTGCTGGAGATGAGCAGCTGGCAACAGAAGTAGAGTTTGCTCTGAAGGAGGCTGAAAAAAGGAAGGAGATGGAGGAAAGGATGGAGAACTGCAGCATCCAACCAGCCCCAGAGAACACCCCCACAGCACAGGTAAGATCACCCCGCCACAGCTGGCAGCAATAAACAAGAGACAAGGCAATACTGTATATTGATCTCACTTGTTACAGGCAAACATTTCATTCATTTATAAAGTCTTATGTAATTTGATTTTGTTGCAGAGTGTTGCCCCTTGTTCTCCTGCCAGGCCTGTACCTCCTCTGTCCCTCAACTTTGCCACCCCTCAGCCTCCTCGACCAAACCCACTATCCACCAGACTCACCCTCACGGACAGGTATTGTTAACAATCGAGAATAAAATTTAAAGTTTTGAATCAGGAGGACAGTGCAGTGCAGAAAAAGCTCCCTGGAGCAGTCTCCCGCTTTTTTAGGGGTCATAGACATAGATAAACTGGGATGTTTGGGGATGCACTTACAGGAAGGTTATTTTACAACAGTACGAACTGTGCAACCCTAACTCCCCTAGACTAACACTTGGTGTGTAATTGCAGACGCCAGAATACTGTCTTGAGAGAGGAGAACCAACACCGATATAATCTGGAGAAAACGGGTATTAATACAAACATTGGTCTAATACAAGATGATGAAATGTTTAACTTAAGGTTTTATCTTACAGTTATCACTAAAGGAGTGGTGGATGCAAGAGCCATCAGCACACCCAAGGGTATAGTACTTCTCTCTCTCACATGTTTCACCTATTAACTCGTAAAGTCAAGACTCGAAGCACATACAGTACCAAAACACCTATGAACCAAACCATAGCACAAAAACTGAGTTCTGTATTTTAACTTGCCGTCTCTGTGTTCACCGCTCACCCAGATGTCATGGTGAATCTGACTTTTGATGAAGGTGTCAGCGCCATCCTCAGTGACAGAAGCGAGAGTAAGTCTGAACATGGTCGTATAATAAACTGGTCTCCACTGGCTGACGATCTGGTCTTGACCCTCTGTGACGTGTTTCAGGTCCCATGGGAGACGTCAGTGTACTGCATGTCCGGCCCAGAGAGCAAAGGTAGAACCAGAATCAACATCTAACCAACAAATAATAGGACTGATCGATGTAGACAAGATGGACCTTTATTAAACCTCCATTGAACATACAAATTCAATCTTACTCTAAACTCCTGAGAATGGCCTCAGTTGAGATTGAAATTTGATTTTGTACACAGCTCTCAAGTTTCCCCTGTCCTGAATAAGACACTAAAACATGAGGGCCCAATGGTTCTGTTCTGGCAGCTAAAGTGTGCATTAACATGTAATTTGATACATTTTGATTACTTTAAATGCCTTTACAGGGACTCTGTCTGCATTGTCTTGTCATTATCATTTTGACTGACCTTTTTGGATTTGTTTCCAGAGCGCCAGGGCTGAGGCAGTGGAATGTGCAGTCCCCGCTCCGGAAAAAGGCTCCTCAGATTTAACGCCCATATTTTTTATTATTTTTAAATATCACTATTCACGTCGTACAGAAGTCCTATTTCCTGTCATTTTCTATAATAAATACTTTATTAAAATGTTCTTGTCAACCCCTTATTTTACATATTTAACACATTTGTATTTGGTATCCATTTATTTTACTTAATATTGATCAATACCTGTAAAATAACCTTGGCCAATTTGGACAGACATTGACTCATAAGTTCTTATCAAATTGGCTAGATTTATTGCAATAGGCCTTTATTATATCTAATACAAAATATACACACAAAAACACAGCAAGGAGGTACAGTTCGTCTTTCATACGCAGTACAAGAAAACTCGCCAAATAACTTTATTTCTGTACTTGTAGTGGTCAAAGCTATAATGGCATTTTCACTAAATTTACTGGAAATTTAATTACAATAGATTCCTCTATTTACATTCATACAATGGAATAAGCTTCATATGTTACATCTAACCAATTTTAATTACTTTTTAATGAATGTTCTTTTACTATCGTTTGATTTTTATCTTCATGTGCGGCACTTTGGAAACTTGATTATAAAATGTGCTATAGAAACAAAGTTGGATAACCTAAAGTTGCGAAAATGAACTTCAGCTCAAATTGATTGTTTATCATGGAAGTAAACAGACTGTATAGTGTCCCCCCTTCTGCACCTTCTATCACTAAACAGGTCATTTCCTTCTCTAAAAAACATAAAATATTAAGCAAATTATATAAGATACAAAACAGATTTCCAATGTTTCAAAGGGGTTTCCAGAATTCCAAGGGCATGAACGCAGCTTAAATCCATCCTGAAGAAGTGAGAGGACATGGTGCGACCAGCCCTAAACAAATTTGTCTCCAATGAAAACAAAGTGTGGCCTGTTCCATTGTTACACTTGAGACTAATGTCTAGTATTACACCTTCTTCCATGGTCAAATTATTTCAAAGTTTCATTTTACAAACCAGAATGAGCCACACAGTAGTAAATGACGATATATATTTTTAAAAGTGCTTTCGTTTTGAATGTAAATTCTCTGGTTGTCAGTGATGCCAAATAAATTATGTTCAGTGGATAACTAGATGAAAATACGTCCTGTGGGGTTTTTCAAAGTCTTATTCTCATCTGCATCAGACAGAGGGGTGTCTCTGGAAATGGGAGCTGCACAGTGCTGCAGTGAGCACCGGGAGTTCAGAGGACATGAATGTACAGTGCAGAGACCTCTCCTGAGGGTCAGCTTAAGGCACATGCTGGTCTGAAGTGTCTAAGCTGGAGGGGTCTATTCCAGTTCCACCAGCAGGTCTCCCTCGCCGACCGTCTCGCCAGGTTTACAATGCACACTCTTCACCTGGAATCAGACATGTTTCAGAAAAAGCTCTTGTCTGCGCTAAATGTGTCCAGTCCTTTTTATGTACAGAAAACGAACAATGAAAATAAAACATGCAGTTGTGCGAAGCCATTTATATATAACAGTATCTTGTATTACCTTAGCTGGTCTGACTGCGGTTAAACTGTTCTGCATCTTCATGGCTTCAATCACACAGATCTCCTGACCCTCTGCAACCTGCCACCAGAGAATGTAGGCATAGACAATGACAAACCACTGTTAGATGATGATACTCCATGTGTCTAATCTGTATGACTGAATGGTTTATGTTAAGTACAAGGGCTGGGACATACATACAATACACATATTGTATCGCAATACTTTTGACACTCAACTCAGTTATGGTAAAAAGAAATATAGAAATGTCTTTGACTTAAAAGATAGTTAAATCGAGATCTGGTGCCGATTGGTTTAAACAAAATTACAGAATTGCAAAACTACAGGCACACATGGTTAATATTTCACATTTGGCAAAATGAAATACAAATTAAATTTAACTTATTTTCTTTCAACCTGAAAGTTAAGACGCTCGGTCCTCTGAAACCATAGACATAATATTAACAGACAGTCATTACTCACTCCTCCCTGTTTGACAAAATAACTACGTTCAAGGGGGAAATCATGGCGGATTTACAGACTCCTCCTCCCCAGCTCTAACGAAGCATGTTCCTAAACAGATGTGACGTGTAGTTTGGTCATAGCTGCACAGCTCCGATGCTAACAGTCTGGCCCTCATTAGTATACGAGATTTCTAAAAATGTTCTTACGAAAACCAGCCTGGTCCCTTTAATTGTTCCTTGTGGAAATACTGCAGCAATGGCGGCCCATGTCGGCCCCTAACGTCATCGTTGTGAATCTCTGCTACAAGCGGCCATTGTCTGAAACTTTGCTTCTCGCCCTGTGGGTGCCGCTCATTGCATGTTAATTTCTTATTCTGGTGCATCATAAAGCAAGCTAAAAAATACTTTTATAGCAGAAACGTTACAGAGCCAGAATGCATTTAGTTTGAGAAGAAACCGGGATTTGTAAAAAAAAATAAAAAAATAAAAGTAAGTCATGGGACACTCATGCATGCACTATACAATATACACCTTTTCCCTCTCACTCCTTTGTTCAGGTGCACACTTGAGCACTTTAATCATATGCTCTGACATACAACCTCGTAGGGCAGAGGGGTTTACATAAGTACATCGTACTTCACAGTCACACTGAGCATAAGGAGTTGATATAGGCTACACACACAAACATATGAAATGCAGCCGCAAACGTCTTTGTTTCTACAGCCGTGCCATTTACCATTTTTCCAAAGCAACAAAACATGCATGACAGATTACACTTGAAAACGCTGCACACCAGACACTATATAACCGTTATAACAGGAGCATACCGTATCTCCAGCTTTGACAGACACTGCAATGACGGTCCCTGGCATTGGAGAGCGTAGGATACTGGTGGTGTCCTCTGGAACCTTCTCAGGCATGTATGAGTTCAGCTGTGCTCCCAGCTTGGTCAGGACACGCACTTTAAACTGTTCAGACAACAAAGAGGGAGGTGGATGGTGGTGACAAGGTTTTTCACCCCAACTAGCATAAGGACTAATTAGATGCACAAGATGGAAATGGTACAATAGGGTCATACCGATGTGCCGAGGAACTGGAGGACCATTTCTCCAGAAGCTGTTCGAGACAGACACTAAGGGAGAAGAAAACAACATCATGTCTCTGCAGAACACAAGAGTTCAACACTACAGCTGAAGTAGCCCCATCAAAGTGTTTACAGTCAGTTAAAATAGCATGAAGAACAGTGGTGATGCAAAGTAGTTTAAAGAGTCACATATACAGTATAATGGAGTTCCAGCCCAGAGTCATTAGGCCGTTAGACAGTTGACACAACATCTCACATTTCAGACATCAGCACTTGGTCCGGACTGAATACTTCTTTACATTATTTAACACATTTGATCTGTAAGAGATGCGTTTTACCTGGAACATCCGGTGAGTGTTGTTGATGGTCAGAGGCAACAGCGGAGATGCCAGATTCCAGTCTCCACTCACATCCACCTTCTCTTCATCCACCAGAACCTCAAAATGGCATACAACAATTAGTGAATTTAATAAATTTCCTCTCAAAGTACTTCACGTGGAAAAGGAAATCATTCACCCATCCAGAAAACTTGGAGGTGAATGTAACGCACGAGACAAGACGAGTATAAATCTCATTAAGTGTCATTGAAGACCCGATTTATTTTTACTGGTAGTAAAATAAAATCATTTTTTTCCTCCTAAAGTATACTGAATGTGCAGTGGTTTGTGAAACAAGACTGTATATGTAATTATAAAGCATTTTTATTGATTGATTTAAAGGAACAGGCCACCGTTCTTCCAAACTGAGAAGAACGGTGCCCCCCCCCCCCCAACTTACTTTTGACTGCTGATAAATTATATATCTTGTATATATATTGTCCACTCTCTTCACACTCACTTTGCTGTGTTGCCATTGGGCCACAGGTAAAGGACTGAGGTGGAGGGGAGCACGATCAGCAAAAAAGAGCTGCACTAAACAATCTGTAATCTTTGTGTAAGGTGCATATGTAATACAGTATGTTATGTTGTTTTTGTTGTCATCTGATGTATGTACTGTGACAGAGAATGTGGAAACAAATAGGTAATTTTCTTATGACCTAGAATTGTTGAGACAAGTGATCAAAAAAAGGTTTACTTGACTTTGACTTTAATGACTTACGGTGAAAGTGTTTCCCGATTTGGTGACACTGACATTGTGAAGTTCATTTCCCAGCTCCACACAGAGCTCCCAGCTGCTGCTCTCCACTGGACTGCAGGTCACTCTGGAACACCAACATCATGATCCATACATTGTAGAGGTGGGCATAGATTAATTTTTTAAATCTAGATTAATCTAGATTAATTCTAGAATTAATCTAGATTAATCTAGATTAAAATGGCTCGCTTGAATTCTGCCGAAACCATTCAGAATATGTGTGCTGCCCAAAAAATGACTAAAAGTAAGTCTTTGAGAACGAGTTTCTCAAGTCAGGTGGTGCGTTAGACCAGGACTTTTATCGATACTCCTTATCGATCCGGTACTTTAATGGTGCTCTTATCGGTACTTTAAAAGAAAAAAGAAAAACGTTAGATAGAGGTTACTGTATATAGGCAATGTAGCCTAGGCCAATATTTTTTATTAAACTTTTTTATTACACATTTACTCTGCACTTGGACCTAATGTATTCCCAATTTGTGCAAACACTTAATATATGGGAGGTAAAATACAAGTATAGACCAAAATGTAAAATTCAATATTTTTGAAAATAATCTAGTAAGTAAAGGATTAAGTGTCATACATGTTTGTTAATCAGGCTGTTGGTTAGATTTGGCTGGAGCTATTGGGACTGAGCCTAAAGGAAAACTGCTGTAAAATAATGACCTGGAGCCACTTTCAGTTTGTGTCCAGAGGGTTAACACTGACCGCACTGACACGTGTGCGCGTTCACGCCACTGTGTGCGTCGTTTGCGGATTTTTTTTTTACAGCGGGTCAGCCGCAGCAGCTCGGGGGGTGTAGCAGCATGTCGTTCCCGTGCACACCTGTCTCACCGCGCGCACGGCTGCAGAAGGAGGCGCGGAGCGGGGCAGGTCCGACACCGTGCTCTCGTGCGGGGCTTTTAGTGCTTATTTTATTATTTTTAGCGCGGGTGATGCGACCCCGTTAGCCCAACTGTACTCACAGTATAAGTAAATAAACTCACTGTGGATCAGTCGTAGAACCTGCTGCTCTTCGCCTCTTTATTCGATTCTCACTCGTCTGGTCATAGCGTCCATTTGGCAAAACTTAATCCATAACAAAAGTAGCTACAGCATCCGCGTGGCAGTTGTTTTGGTTTCAGAGGAATCACATAACAGCGAGGCTGCGTATGAGATGCATTCATGGACCGTAAGAAGAAACGCGACTTTTTCAAAAATGCGCGGAAAAAACTGACAAATAATTTGCAGTCTGATACACTTTGCTTGCGCCAGAGGCCTCAGGCCGGAATACTTTAAGCCCTGCATAAAATATCACGGTGAAAGTCATCATAGCTTGCAGAGTATAGACCCAGCTCCCAACCCAGCTTTGAGAATAGATTAACGGCGATATTTTTTTTATCGCGCGATAAGAGTCTCGCGTTAACGCAGCACGTTAACGCCGATAACGGCCCACCACTAATACATTGATTACAGTAATTCCACCATTTTTCTCTAGAAACCAAATTTACATGTATTTTTTTGGAGAGTAATGGTTTCATTCTACTGTCAGACTATTGTTTTGGGTCAAATTAATGCAAAGTTTGACTGATTTTGTGAGTAATGCTTCCTGTCATATGTGTAGAAAAACAACACAAACATCACACCTTTGTGGCCCGAGGACTCTGTGCGACCTGAGCTCTGCAGTCACGTAGAGCGCTGCAGCAGAAGCCAGCAGCTCTTGACAGCGCCCCCTGTCCAGCTGGTGGCCCTTAAATCCCTCGGGGTAAACCTCAGGAAGGAAACCGGTGCTGATGTCTCCGGAGACGAACCGAGGGTGAGTGATGATCTCCCGCAGGAGGGGAATGTTGTGGGTCACTCCTGTACACAGTGCAGTCCATGAGCTGTGGGGCTTAACACAACCATAAAGAATTGGACAAAAAGAAAAACTATAACCTCTGATCACATAGTTGTCCAGAGCATCCTCCATCAGGGCCAGGGCTTCAGCTCGGGTTGCACCATAAGTCACCAGCTACATTTGGACAAGCACCAATTTAATTAAATTGAAAAAAAGAATTGTGTGGAGTCAATTTGACTTTGAAAATAGATAACAAACCTTGGAAATCATTGGGTCATAGTAGATACTGATGTCACTGCCTTCCTGAATGCCACTGTCTACACGCACCTGAGGTCAAAGCACAGATTTCACACATAACGTACTCTTCCTATGACAAAGTATGTCTCCAATAAGCTTTGGAGTAGCATGTACTTGCATTGCGCAGGTTGAGTGGCTCTTGATATTGAGACAAGCGTCCGATTGATGGCAGACCAAACGACTTGTATGGGTCCTAGTGGAAGAATCCAATGGATGCTTTACTATTTGTACTTTTACAAAATAAGGCACTGAAAAATCTCATGAGGTACCTCAGCATAGACTCGGCTCTCGATGGCCCAGCCATTGATGGGGATTTCCTCCTGTTTGTGTTGGAGCTGGTAACCCTTGGCCACTCGGATCATCTGCTCCACCAAGTCCACACCGGTGATGCACTCTGTGATAGGGTGCTCCACCTACAGACAGTTCGGTGTAATACACTAACGGGCATTTCTGCATTTCAAGCAACTCAATTAACTATAAATTAAAATGCAATCAATTTCCTCTCAGGTAAAATAAATACAGCACAGAAAATGAATCCAAAAGTGCATCTCAATTCTCAAAACTTGCCTCCTCAAAGCCTTAACTCTTCTCTTCCTCCAATGACCTATTATCAATGCTCTCTCTCATCAAATCAAAATTAAAGAGTTGAGGCTTCAAGAAGGCAACAATTGAGGATCATGCAAAGTGGAAAAGGCACCTGCAGACGAGTATTCATCTCCAAGAAGTAGAAGTTCTTGCTTGAATCTACTAGGAACTCCACAGTCCCAGCAGAAGAATACTTCACAGCTTTGGCCAACTGCACGGCCTGCTCCCCCATGGCCTTACGGGTTACAGGGTCCAGAAAGGTACTGCACAAAATATGCATCACATGTTTTGTACCAAATAAAAACCAGAACACATTATGCACATCCAAGTCATAGTTCAAGTGTGTGTGTGGAGCTAACCTGGGAGCCTCCTCCACAACCTTCTGGTTTCTCCTCTGAATAGAGCACTCTCTCTCATTCAGCCACAGAGCATTACCATGTTTATCTGCCAACACCTGCAAGAAAAGGCAAACACTATTTAGCAAGTAACTCATCCATTAGCTCAGTGGTTTCGCCAGAGATTGCAGGACCCTCAGAGCTTTGTCTGGCCCTAAAAAAAATGGGGGACTGTGAAGTGCTATTCCAAAAATTAAAGTTTCTACTAAAGGGTTTTCTAGCTGGAACCCTCTACCAATGATAATTAGAGAAGGTACCACCGACTAACAGAATGGTCAGCAAATTTGTGACCACTAGATTTAGTTCACAGGGACATATTATTTTACCATGATTAGTAGGTATGTTTGTATGAGTGTGAGGAAAGCGCAATAATTGGAGTTATACGGTACCTTTATGTATGGACGGTGTGTTTTTTGTATGTTGCACTGTCTGTATGCATGTTTTGTACTGTATATCATGTGGTGCTCATGTATGTTCTGTGTTTGGTGGTATGTTTACACCCCACGGGACTGCAGATGAATATTAGCTTTGACCTTAATCCAGCATATTTACAGCACTAGTGGAGTGTTCATTAATATGCATTGTCTCATTCAAAAAACATTATCAATAAAATGAAATCTCAGTTTGTCACTTCCATAGTGTGACAAGAACTGAGAACATGGGCAGACAAAGAAGAGACAAGTAATAATGTCCGGTAAGCATGTGATCAGGTATTAATTGTCACTTGAATATCAATGCATTTCAGTCTCTAGAGCTCTTCTAAAACAGAAAGCAGTGAAGCGCTTTTTAAAAATTATTATCATTGAATAATCACTGAATCGATAATGTTCTTTTTCCATGAAGTCCCTTTCTCTTTGTTTGTGGAATGCAAGCACATAAAACAGTTGCTAAAACACATGAAGGACAAAAAAGCTTTTTAACAGCTTAACAACGTAGTTATTTCCCAGACTAAGAATTACATTCCAGTGCTCCTCGCAAAGAAAACGTTGCAGTCAGGTTTCAGTCAAAAAGCACAAAGAGCATCTGTAACATTGGTGCCTTCTTAAAAGAGGGTTCTCCCACTGAATCAAGTGCGTTGCTTTGTTTTGTTTTGTAGATACCTTGTCTGTCAGTAAGACATGTTTAAGTTTGTGCTCCATACCATGTATATGGTGAAGAGCGAAAATAATAAATGAATGAGAATGAGGTTACCTGTATCTCAATGTGTCGAGGGTTGTCAATGTATTTCTCTATAAGCAGCCGATCGTCTCCGAAACTGGACGCTGCTTCCTGAGATGAGAAGCGGAAGCCGTCTCTGGAACAATGAAATGCAGGATTAATCCCAGGCCAAATACCAAACTTATATGTACACAATAAACATGTCAGTTTACCAGCACACCAATAGTGATAAAACACATACATGACACATGCTTGTGTTTATATACCTCTACAATAGGTTTCCTTAAACAATCTACCTGGTCTCCTCATCGTTCCAAGCAATCCTCATTCCTTTGCCTCCTCCACCGGCCGACGCTTTGATCATCACTGGGTAACCTGTTATTAACCAAATTCAAAAGAGCAAATTGATTAACATTAAAAGCCACAGCACATCAACAATTTCACAACATGTTAAAAGAATTTCTGGCTTTATTAATATTAATTTAAATGTCTGTTGAGGCTTTCAGTCAGCCAGGAAGTATTTATCAGTGCTCAGAATGGGTGACAAGTAAACACTAACTTGTGTTTACTTGTCACACTTTCTGACCCCAAGAACAAAGCAAGCTTCCCTCGACAGAAGCGAATCGTCTCAATCAACTAAGTCCAGTCGACAATTTTAAGCTTCTATGTATGATCTGAAAAGGCCATTGCTTACCAATACTCTGAGCAATCGTAACAGCATCCTCTGCCGTCTGTGAACAGGAAAGTGGGACATTTACAAGGTGTGCTCACAAAACTACTGGAGAACTATGCGTTGATGTGAAATATGTATGCACCTTGACAACTCCATCAAAGCCTGGAATTGTGTTCACCTTTGCCGCCTTAGCAATGAGCTTACTCTCAATTTTATCTCCCATTGCGTGGATGGCATGAGTGTCAGGTCCAATAAAAGTGACACCCTCAGCTGCCTATACCGCATGAAAACACACATGAGTAACAAAGCCTTTTTGGCACTACATTTAATCAACAAATATCAGAAAATGTTTAGATGTAAGCATTTACAAATATAATGAGTGATGTGAAGAATAAAAAAATACATAAAAAAAAAATCAACTTACAAGTCTTTTGGCAAACTCTTTGTTTTCAGAAAGAAAACCATATCCAGGATGAACCTACAACAGTAAGTAAATAGTAAATTGATGCAGCTTTCCATGTTACGGTTTTAACTTTGATGAATTTGGTCAGTTGGTCGTACTGCCTGGGCTCCAGTAGATCTGATGGCCTCCATGATGGCGTCCATGTTCAGGTAACTTTTACTGGTAGGAGCAGGACCAACACATACAGCCTCATCTGCCATCTTCACGTGGACCTGCCCACACACACACACACACATATATTACATTTACTTTACTTTAATTAAGTAAACACATTACAATGTGCCTGAAAATGTAAGTTATTACCACTATTACTTTAATTCATCATAATAGAGGCAATAACTTATTAAATCAGACAATTGTAACTAAGGCCTGGCACTTCATGAAAACAAACTGTGTGCACAATACTATCTGATCAGTTATCAGAGACAGTCTTTACACCATGTTCCTCTTATGCATGGTTTTCTTTGCAGACATAAAGACCACAATTGTTGCTTATGTAAGTTTGTCATATTTTCACCATATTGTACATGGATTTAGCTGTCAGTTTGTATCCATGTAAAAAAGATTTCTTTCAACCAAGAGACCATAAAAACAAAGAATTTGAGAGATTAAACCCTAAAGCTTTAAAAAGGGACTATACAGAGTTTAACATTTTTATACTTCTGTACTTTCCTCCCCCTACATGTTCCAGCAATGACCTAAGGTGTAGAATGAGTCCAGACTTATTCACCACAACTGCCTCTAAAATCCTGCACTGTCACTCAAAAAGTTGTCACTTCGGTCCGAATTGCCATCATGCACGAGCTTAAAAGGGATATTTCAGGATTTTTGACATAGGGCCTCATTTCCTAGTTATCCAGAGTGTTGCTGATTTCTGGAGATTTTTTTTTTGTAATTCATGCAGTTCTTATATTAGAGTTAAGTGGTGCTAGGCTAGCGCATTTCTACGGTATCAGCTAGCCTGCATTAAAAACAGTCTGACTCACCTGAGGCAAATCACTTATAACGCCAGACTAACCATATAAATGTGTGTGTCATTAAAATATTTTTTGGAACATAACTGACCTTGCATCACATGAACGATCGCATTTTGAGGGACTATTTTCTAGCAGATCACTCCGCCGCTGCGTAGCTTATACAACCACGAAGCTGATCAAATATAAGGTCTTTTAAATGCAAAATGGTTAAAATTATTCTATCGACACAGACATTTATATCGTTAGTCTGGCGTTGTAAGTGATTTGCCTCAGGTGCACCGTGGAGGGGACGGGACTGTTTTTAATGCAGGCTAGCTGATATCGTAAAAATGCGCTAGCCTTGCACTAGCCTAGTGCCACAAAACTCTTCAAAACATAAGAACTGCATAAATTACCAAAAATAGATCTCCAGAAATCAACAACACTCTGGATAACTAGGAAACGAGGCCCTATGTCAACAATCCTGAAATATCCCTTTAATATAGAACCTGCAGTTACACATATGCCCTGAGGTGGCAGTAGTGAGTATAAAATGGCCCACTTGCATCTAGCCCTTTTAACTCAGGGTTTCCACAGGTGACAGCAAGTCAAATGTAAAAAATACTATATAAATACAATATTTTTAATGCCACAAATGTAAACATGACAGGCAACTTCAAAACAATCAAACAATCAAAAATGCAGCTCAATTAGTTCTAGGCCATAGTTTGCAGTAAGAATAGTTGAGTGATGTCATAGCGGTGGGCTCTGTCTCCAAGGAAAAAATACATTTTCAAAGAAATGTAGATTTAATGTCAGTTTGAATCCAAGTGAATGTAAATTTGGCATAATTGCTTTACTGACTTTTAATGCCCCGCGTACACCCTGTAACTGAAGAGATAACTTACAGCACTGGAATCGACATCACTGTGAACCGCTACTGTCCGGATACCCATCTTCTTACACGTCTTCATCACCTTACACAAAACACAACATGATTACCATCTGATCAACCTCCCACAGACCACGCCACCCATTAGAGTCAAATCAGAGTAGACTGTTCTTACCCTGCAGGCGATCTCCCCTCTGTTTGCCACCAAGATCTTATCAAAGGTCTGTAATGTAAAACCAAAAGATTATCCAGTTGAAACTTCTGTAACATTCTTATGCTTAGCCCCTGCTCTAAACCCAAACTCGACAGGAATACTATACAAGTTGGAGCATTTTAAGTTAACAGGTTTTCTTGCTATTTACTGATCTATTCAAATCTATAGGAGGTGTGTGTGTGGATGACGGATGCCTCACCTTATCATTGGGGCTGTACACAGTGGAATACTGCGCCCTGCGATGGAGGACACAGAGTCTGGACTGGAGTGTAACATACTGAGAACAGAGGAGTCATTGGTGAACATTGATAGAAAAGAGAAAAAACAACCTGCAGATCCACTGTTCCCATGTCCATCCGCACTAAACTGGACCAGTCCACTGTGGTAAACTCTAGAGGCGATCCCGATGCGCGACCTTACACTGTAAACAAGGCTTTTGTACAAGACCATCTTAAGCTAACAGGAATTCTCAAGAGTGGCTAGTGTGGTTTGATGACATATACGCAACCTTATTTGACTACGAATTATTTTAGGGCACACTGTCTACTTTCTTTGCTCACCTTCGCAGTGAAGAGTAACCTGTTCAGAGACGGGCAGCGGCCACGAGACGCCATGTTGCTACACTGCGACAGTTGTATCGACTTACGACTACTTCAGTCAAATGTGACATCATCACGTTGTACGTCACCAGTGGTTCTCAAACTTTTATCATCATTCCTAGTACCACTTCAAAATATGACCTTCCAAGATCAAATCAGGACAAAACTGAGTCTAAAAAGGATCCAAAGTGGACTAAATTATGTCTAAACTGGGTTGTAAACTAGAAAAAAACACACATAACAAAAATACTTAAGCATAATCTCCAAATGAAATAAATAATGTCTAAATTTGCACGTGACCTTTTAATACGACCTAAAGAAGTCCAGGCATTGGCCAATTTAAATGCTTGCTATCGCTGCGCAACAGTGTGAGTGTTGCTGCACAGCGGTTAGTGCTCGTGCTTCACTGCGAGGGCCAGGGTTCGATTCCCACCCGGACGGGGCCTTTCTGTGTGGAGTGCTGTCTGTTCTCCTGTCTGCGTGCATCCGGGCCAGGATGCATGATGGTGCGTTTGAGAGCGCGATAGGGGGACGACGGATAGAAATGGTGTGGCGTGTTTACATGCATGAGAAGCATGTGTTCATTAACATGCACTGTCCCAATCAAACACAAAAAACCCGTTTGGGAGAACTCATTACCCTAGCCTATCTCTTTCCCTTTTCTTTTTAGCAGTTAAAGATCTGGGAACTATTTTCGAAGGATCCAGCAAGGATTTGAGATGATATATAGTAGGCTATATAGTTTTAGAAACATCCATGGCGTTGACATGGAATGTGTAAATATGTACTTTCTTTCATTTGTCTTTGCTTTGACTTTGGCTGTCTTTGTTTTTATGAATGTTATATTAATTCTTACATTATACCATTATATCGTAATGTCTGAAGCTGAGAGAAGACAAGACACAGCCTACTGATGTGATATTTTCAGTTGAAAGCCATTTTTCAGGCAATGGAGAAAATGAAATAACCCCTACCATACACTGGGTACCTGGTTGGTACTTGGATGGGAGACCATTTGGGAACTACAGGAAGCCTGTGGTGAATTTAGTGTGAGTGTGCGAGTGAGTGAGTGAGTGAGTGAGTGAGTGAGTGAGTGAGTGAGTGAGTGAGTGAGTGAGAGTGTTTTGATAATAGTTTCCATGACAAGACAGCACAATCTTCCATAGAACAACAAAATTTTATTTTCAGTCAATAAAACAAATGAGATATGTGATCATTTGTGTATTCAGATTGAGGCTGAACTGCAGCCCGTCGCACCACTTTCACTGTACACACACAAATATGGCATCAATCATTTCACTTATGGCATCAAAATCAAACTGATGTGTTTAACCCAGAAAAGAGAGACGGAGGAATCTCACTGTGGAACGGCATTCATCATCAACACAGGTGAAGGCTTGGAATTCAGTTGAACAAAGTGCTTGTCGGATTAAACAGATTCACCACTCATTTTGTAAGACTCTGGAGGTCTGTACTTAGGCCCAGGTTTGTCACCTTTACTAGAATACTATATATAGATCTGTATACCTCGCACATATCTGGCATCAGATTATTCTTTTTGCTTACGGCAAAACTGACTGCTTTTTGAACATGTTTTAAGATTCTGCCTCTACTCTCATTGCAGAGATTCTAAAAAAAACAAGTACACAAGTACAGTTCCATAAAACTTCAGAAGTGCTCTGAAAAATAAACGCAACATTTAACACAACATCAACTCAGGAACTTTCTATAATACATACTGCATGAACTGAAATCATAACTTTGAATAGTTGACTAATCAGAATGAGGCATAAATCACAGTGTGGTTTGACCAGGTGAACTTAGACTCCATTGAACATCTGTCATTTTGGAAGTTGTTGAAGCAATATTAAATAAACATTGCATAAATCGTAGTTCAGCTCAACATCACTCATTATTTTTCACACTTATTACTGAGTCACGTTCTGCAAAAATACACTGTATGTTTTTGTGAAATCTTTTTCTGGTTTATGACTTCCAATGACCAGCAGTCTCTCTCTGTAAAGTGCAATCATTTAACAATGTTAAGTCACATTTCATTCTCTGAGAACTGGTCAAGTCGACTTAACACTGAACCCCATGAGCTTAATAAAAGTGGGCCCTTCGTATGAGATTTGTGAGATCAAAACCCCACAAAAATCCATCTTGTTGGTTGTTAACCAAAGACGTGGCAGTATTGTCATGATTACCCGGGTTGTAGGTTTAACTCAGCGATACATGTAAACACAGCAAGGACAAAACATACCTCTTTTTTAGGGCTGCATAATATATCACCAAATTATCAAGAAGCCACATTATAGCTCATCCCCGAGGTCCATAATTTGACTAATATTTACACTTAATGTTGTTGTTGTGCTAACACAGCCTTAAACAAAAACGCATGGTAACTTAAAACATATGCAAAAGTTCAGTTTAGTCATAATTTTCCTCATTTATCTCCATTTCAGCCTTTTTGGTCCGGATTTCATACATTTTAATGTCTTCTATTGACAAAATTTGATTTAAAAAACAACCAACAAAATATAAACGGTATATAAAAATTGTTGACATTTTTTGTTTAAAATGAATGGAAAGTAGCTACTGTGTTGAAAAATATAGCGATAATATTGGAATCGCAATATTTTTTATATTGTGCAGCCCTACTCTTCTTGCACTTTTCCTAAAACTGCAGAAACCACTGTGGTTTCACAAATGTTTTTCTTGAACAAGTCACAATAGGCAGTCACTTCCTAGTATATCCTATCATAATTCAGAAAGGTTTTCATCAGGAGACTTCCCAGATATGAGACGAGCGCTGCACATTGCGCTGGCTTTTAGCTGTTAGGTGTTCAGTGCATGTGATTGTTTCCTCTCCCTTTGTCCCTTAAGCACATTCAGACTGCTACAAAACAGGTAGTGATGGACAGGTTCCTTCTGCGAGAGCCCAGACACTTACTCTAGCCTTGAGAGTAGCCCTTAAAATGTTGAAAATAGCTGAAGCTGTCATCAGTCATATATTGTACAAGTACAGTACATTGACTGAATACAAATACTGCACAACCTCTGGCCTCGGTTGAACTGGGAGTCTAATGACACTAAGATGTTTGTACAATACAAAACAAGAAAACAGAAACACAAACATACAACTGCTGGTTCAGAAAAGTACAGCTATGACTCCTTTGTCCTGAAATGTATCGTACGATATGACAATATTTGACCTTTGGTAAGCCCGCTTCAAACAGAGCTGTGCTGTGGCTCACTTTGGTACAGCACCGCTGAACTCTGTCTTCAGTGAGAAAAGAAAAATGAGGGTCCACAAAAACACACACAACACACTAAAGTGTGAGTCAGATGCAGACTTATGTAAATGTGAAGAAACTCACAATATCCAACAGAACTTGATTTGTGGAAGTCAAATTCAATAACCCCTGACAAAATTTGTCTATCACAATTATGAGAAGTCGTTGTAAATATGATGCTCCCGTGGTCTATGAAACTCCACAGTGATCCATGCAAATTTAGCAACAATTGAAACGCCCAATAGCTTTAAAAATACATCTTAAAACATATTAGAAAAATATATGCTCCTCAGAAGTTGGTCATCTTATATGTGTTCTTCCTGGACAGCAGGGGAACCTTATGGAGTTAATGTATGTTGTTAATAGTGTTAGCTTCTTCCTAATATTCTGAGAACCAGTACCCATCACCTCTGACAGACAAGATAAATATTAGATAATTTAGTTCTACCCTGCATCTCAAGATAGAAAACACCTGTAGCACCAGTCACAGTAAAATGTGAGGTTTGTGTAGGTTCTCTTAGTGTAATAAAGCGTGCAGTACCAAAGTGAGCCACGCAGCCCTGAGCAGAAACATGGCTCCCTGCACATGTGTCCTACGTGCCGTACTCCTCGTCATCACTGGGCTCCAGTTTGATGTGTTCTGGATGGAGCAGGGGAAAGTGCGGCGCTGTAGTCCTGGTGCACACATACCACTCCTTTATGTTGGAGAAGTGAGGTATGGCTGGGTTGACAGAGCGTTGGGTACGGCGAGGGGGTCGACCCTGCTGCTGCTGGGCCCTCCGCAGGCCCGACAGAGACAGGTCTAGAGGGACAGCACTGGGTGAATTACTCCGTAGAAGAGCTTTATGATCCATCTCTGACACAGAGCTTTTGCCAAAGTCGTGATTGGAGTGAAAAGGAAAGTGGAGGTTCCTGTGTGCCATGGGGGGGGACAGGCTCATTTTGAGGTCGAGGGGTTGCAGCAGGGCTGGGGGCTGCTGCAGAGTCAGTTGGTGGGGCAGAGGATCATAGTCTGGCAGTTCGGAGGTAGGAGAGGACTTTACATGCACCTTCATGTGCTTGCGTAGGGAGCTTGGGTGTGTGTAGGACTTCGTGCAGCCTAGGGCCTTGCAGTCATAGGGCTTAGAGGCTGTGTGCACCTGAGAGTGCTTCTTTCGGTCACTGCTGTTGGCAAAACGGCGCTCACAAAACTCACACTGGAACGGCTTCTCACCTGCGGACAAGGAAACATCACAGAGGAGGCCACAAAAACATCTGCCGATATAGTAAAACAGATTTTGTTCAAATTCATAACAAAACTAATGTCATTAGAAATGATTATTAATGGATTCAAAAGATGATGAGAGATGGTGTTTCCCTCTTAACACTGAAGACCTGAGTTTCTGGATTATTGGTGGCTGTAAATAGATCATGAATAACTGTGTATGCCAGATATGTCTAAGTCACTCAGTCGTACAACTTACATAGTACAGAGCTCAGCTCTGTGGGGTCCGTAGGCAACTATGACATTTTTATTCTCATCATTATGAGCAGGTAAAAGCTGACCTGAAAGAAAAATCTTATTTGAAGTTGTTTTCTTTTGTCTTTCTTCTGTGAACTTTAGTTTGTTATTGTTCTATGATGGGAAAGGAGGGTGTGTGTATATGTGTGTGTGTTTGTGTGTATCCATAATAGACTATAATATCAGATATCTAAGTGTGGAATCCCCAGATGTATTCCAGCCATGGCTATTCGAGGAGACGCCGGAGCAGCGGATGTGATGTGAGTGCACCGAGTCTGTAAACATGGAGGGGGGTCGCACCAGGAATAATCGGCCGAACACTGGCCGAGAGACCCCCTGCTAGGACCCCCGCTGCTAGCCTTCTAACCTGACAAAATGACAAAATGGTGACAGCCTACCCGTGTGGGTCCGCGTGTGGATCTTGAGGTTCTCTGAGCGCGCGAACATCTTGCCGCAGTTGGGAAAGGCACAGGAGAAGGGCTTCTCCCCGGTGTGCACGCGGATGTGGTTGATAAGTTTATATTTGGCTTTGAACGCCTTGCCTCCGCGCAGACACTCGTCCCACATGCACACATGACTCAGGCTCTCGAGCCCGGCCGCTACGTGCTCGCTGGTGACGTGCTCCACAAGCTCATGCATGGAGCTGAAACTTTGGTCGCAAACGGATGTCGCCGTCCGCCCAAGCCTATGCCGAGAACTAGTTCGGTCTATCCATTTACATACGAGCTCGGTTTTGATGACCGGGCCTTTAGAGAAATCCAGGAGACCGTCCACTGCTCCGCCACCGCCTCCGCCGCTCTCATGTCCGACAGAGACCGTGTTGGCTCTCTGAAGCGTCGGGGAGACGATGCTCGAGGCCCTGGAGTTGTTGTTCCCCAGCGGAGAGACCAGGCCATTGTGCCTGGCCACTCCAGCCGCCCGCTTCATGCTGTGCTCGGCGGGCTGCCCCGCTCCAGTCCCGCTAAAAGGATCAGTGCCACGTCAAATGTGTGCGGTGGGATCACAGAAAGCGCCCAGCCGCGGTCCTCCTCCTGGACGCGTGTTTTGGTGAAAGAATCAGGCGCATGCGGCGTCTCTACCCCCCGCTGGCTCTGTTAGATCCCGAGAGTCAGACCTCCATGCTTTTATTTACTGTGAATGGAGGAACAGAGCAGGCCGCGGCCCCCCACCGCAGAGGGGCGTCCTTGTCTCCTCTCTTCTCTCAGTCCCCGAGCTCCTGTTTGTCAATCTGGGCCCACTCTCCCCACATAAAGCAAACTAATGCACTCAACTCTGACTTTAAATGAACATGTGAGCTGGATATTCACATCTTATATTTATTTAATTTTGTTTTATATTATATTATTTATATTTATATTTTCAAACATAGATTAGGCTTGATCATTTAGATTTGCCTTTGGGCCCCTTTATTGTGCACTTGTGACTTTCCAGTAATTTGCTTCAGTGAGGCAGATAAGCACCTCCCAGTAGGCTATTTGGTTTTCCCAACCCCACAAGACCAAACAAGTTCTAAATCCGGTCATGTAATAAAAAACATGACTTTAACACATGATATCTAGATGATGATGTGTCCTGGATGCTTGAGCTGGTGATGGACCAACCAACTAAACGAATGAACAATGCATCATAAAGTACTTGCTTTCTAAATGCTTTATAACTATTATTTATTATTCATTCCCACTTTACCATGAGTGGTTCCTTTTTTGTCTTTGAAGCCTCCCTGCTTGTGCTGAAAACAGGCTAAGTATGAAGCCCCCTCAAATAAACCTTAAATGTTTGTATAAGCACTCATGAGTTTTTCTAAGACAAAGGTAGTTAAGCAGTCATCTGTTGAGATTATCTGCTGATGAAGCTTCCTGGATGAGAGGAGAAACGTCAACAGTTCTAGAGATGAATCCACATGACAGCTTAAAAACTATACCTGATGTTTTCATTTCCCCACAAATATCTGAGTTTGCAATATACTTAAGAGGATAAAACAAATTGAATTCCAAAACAAGAAAAAAAAAAAGCTGCTTTAAGAACCATTTTTAGTCTATGATGTAAAACTCCTGCATGATTAATTTAGGGTTGCATTGGACACCCTTGGTCTGAACTGTATTTTTGTAATTCTCTACACTCCAATGATCAGTTCTGGATCAAATTTAACATGAAGCACTGTATCTGCAGTATCCCAGTGTCTCAGGTTATTGGGCCTACACCCTCATTTCTTGATAGATTTTAGGTAGACTTGAGCTGCTGGCACTCTTGCTTTGCTTCTAAAGACCAAAGACAATATGTTCAGCCTTGTCTGATATAGCTGGACAAAGTTGTTTTGCGCCCACAGTGATGATTTAATGCACTGATGAATCTGGTCCCATATTTACCTACTGTTGTGAGTGTCATTAAAATGGTAAATGGTAAATGGTCTCAACTTATATAGCGCTTTTCCACCTACATTAGGCACTCAAAGCGCTTTACAGCAAGGATCCACTCACCCATTCATACACTCATTCATACACCAATGTACGCAGACACTGGTAAAACTATTGGACACATCATTAACCAGGTAACAACGGACTGAGGGTGAGTTCAAAACGGAGATTCTTCCCAGTAAAATACACTGTGATGCATGCAGCTAAAACTGAGGGCGCAAACATTGTAAAATTTCGCACCTCTGTAGATCCGGCATGTAATGCTAATGCTAAATAAAGGGGCCCAGGATTGACCCTTGATGGATCTCTCAATACATTTGGTCTGCCACCCATTACAATGAATAAGCCTATTGCTTACCTGTTTTCAAGATATGACAAGTTTAGGGCATGTGTCTAGTCTGCAACATCATGATCCACTGTCTTAAGTTGCATTCAGGTCTACCTGGCAGCATCCTCGCAAGGACAGAGCAGTCTCAGTCACAAAGATTCAAGATGTAGTCCAAATGTAAACAGCACCATATTTCTTACTTACCATAAAGGGAGAAGGTGTCGCTCTGTCAAATGTTCTACTGATCGCCATTTAAACAGTTTCTTTCCCCAAGCTGTGATCACTTTAAACAAAGCACTTTATACTTTAAATTTGTGCATGGACATTTTACCCTTGAGCTTTTTATATGGCATGTGTTTGTTTGTTGTTTTTATGCTGTGTCCTTTTATGTGTTGTTGACATTGCACTTTGAGCTCCTTGCACTTTTTTCTTTTTTCTCTGTTTTATGCTGCAAATGGCCAATAAACTGAATCTGAATCTTACGGCAACAAGTCTTATTGAACCACATTTATAAAAACGAGCCGCAGCTTGAAATGCCTCTCGTCAATTGCATTATTCATTATTGGGGGCCTGTAAGGCACAGTCTGGAGCTGTAAACTGTGGCCTGCTGTGCATTTTTCAAGACACTGAGCGCTGTTGGCCGGCAGGGGGCACTAGTAAACAAACCCCGACTCAGACTGGCAGCAGAAGAAGAACAGCAGGAGGAAGTGGCGGAGCAGCAGCAGGAGCAGAGCCAGTTTGTGGATGTAAACATCATGTGAAAGTGGAGATGTCGGAGGGTGCGGACAGTGCGCTCTCTGTGGCTCAGCTCAAAGACATGGACGTGGACGCGGTGAGGCTCTTCGTCCGCACAATCCGTCATTTTAAGCATATGTGTGTATTATAGTTGAAGAGGAGCAGCTCAGGGGCCGCAAACGACAACCAAAACTGGCGAGTCTGCAATAAAACCCTTTGCTTTGGAGAGAATGTGACAGTGCACATACAGCAGATGTTCACTTTGTAGTAGATTGAATTGTCTTCTTATTGCAGACACAGTTCATATGTCTCGGTCTGCTATTGCCTAACCTTATTTCCGTTGTAGTCCTCCAGGATCAGTCCTTCTACTTTAGTGGTTTTGTTAGATCAGTTTTGTGTTTTCTTGCTGTCAGATATGATATTGTTGTCCATGGTCATCTAACCTGTCAAACTAGTCTCCTCTGAAATAGCCCAGGGTAGTAAATAGGGCTGTCACGATAATTACTAAATCGACTTATCAATCAATAAATAACAGATAAACGATGTATTTTGGGCTCGATGTTTATCGTCGATACATTTATTAGCACCCCCACCCCCCCTGTTTTTTCTTTTTAAAACTTTGATTTCCAACTGAAGCTAATTGAGTTGCTTTATATTATATATATATGTTTATTGCAGCTTGTGTGGAATTATAGGATATGTTTATGCACCTTTAGAACAAAGGTTTACTGTCACTTATATGCCTGAGCGTTGACAGTATCGAGTATCGAGTCAATAATATCGTTTATTGCGATACTTTCCTGCCTCAATATATCGAACTTCCGATCTGTTACGATTATTTCGGTAATCGATTAATCTACCGATTATTTTTACGATTAATCGATTAATCGCTTGGCTGTGAAAGGTGCATGGAAATTTTATTTTTTCAATTTTTTTATCACATAGAGCTAAAGTGCCGCCGCTTGAGGACATATTGATGGAGTTAACTTAAAGTAAACGTTTGTGGGAGGCTATTTGTGCTAATTCTGCTTTCTGATTGGACGAGACAAAGACAGATATTTATGAAATTTACAATGTACAAAACACTACAGACCCTAACTTTAAAAACAAAGTAGGTTTTCATCCACATTACATAATTTTCATGTCTTTTTTGCTCTATTTTAGTCTGTGTTTAGTAGAAAACGATTAATCGATTACTGAAATAGTTGACAACTATTTTAGTAATCGATTAGTTGTCTATTAATCGATTAGTTGTTTCAGCCCTAGTGACATGTCTAGTAATAAGTGTGTGTGAGTGCAGTTGGCTGTTTTTTTATTTAACAGTGTGATTCCCCCCCCCCCCCCAGATTGATGATAAAGAGTTTGACATTCCTCAAGTGGACACCCCGCCCACTCTGGAGAGCATCCTCAATGAGGTACGCTGTCATATCATGCATTGTGTGCCAAAAATTAAGGCCTTAACCTCTTAGCACCCACAGTAACCAACAACATCTTCTCCAGTTCGGCTTTACCCATATCTGAAAGCCTATAAGCCAGAGTAACGCCTCATTTGGAAGGCCGACAAAACTCATCTAAGCTTCTCCCTTGCGTAGTTTCAATCAATTTTGTTGCGTTTTTGTCATGTTTTTGCTGCTTTTTGTATTGTTGTTTTTGTCACCTCTTCATTGTTATGTTTTTTTCACGTTCTCATTGCTGTTTTTGTAGCATTTTGCCCGCATTCTGTTTTTAGTGTAATGTAAGTGTAATAAAGCCACAAAAACGCTGTTTGATTTGGGTAAAGCTGAACTGGAGAAAATGCGGTTGGTTAAGGCAGGGGTTAAGAGGTTAAATGTAATTAAAACATCACACTAGATTTAAGAAATAATTACTTCGACTATTTTTCCTGCACACGTTTGTAAAAATCCTGTTCTTGAACACATTCAGCTGCAGTTTTGGCTGAAATTATATAAACTAGTATCCAATTTTCTTCTGGATAACAACATTTCCCCTCATTCCTCTGTTTGATGGGATGTTTATTACAAATCTTTCCAAATTTAATATGCACCGTTTTTTGTTTGTTTGTGGCATTACAAATATAGCATTTGCACATTAGAATGGTATTAAAAAGCATTGAATTTGACTTTCCACTACCTGCATAA
Source organism: Gobius niger (assembly GCF_951799975.1). Classification (NCBI taxonomy): domain Eukaryota; kingdom Metazoa; phylum Chordata; class Actinopteri; order Gobiiformes; family Gobiidae; genus Gobius; species Gobius niger. The sequence continues at coordinate 18,973,625 of NC_136858.1, forward strand.
ACCTTGTGTTGTGCTTAACGCAGACACCGTTCATTGGACACACAGGGCTGCTTTTCCACTGGCAAAATATGTGTCACGATGCCCATCTGTGCTTATTTGGTGCGATCTGATATCTGTAAAGTCTGCCGTTGGTTTGTTGCCGTCAGTTTGTTGTGAGCTGTTAGCAACAGCTATATATTAGCCAAAATAAAGAAATCCCCCCCTTTATGTGTGTGCTAGCTGGAGGAGGAGGACATTCCCTTTGTGCTGGAGGACACTTGTTTACTAAACACTGACAACATGGATGCCCACTCCTGTGACACCTCGTCCCTGGCCAGCTCAGACAGCGGGGACCCCACCAACCTCAAACGGCAAGCACATTCGCACTCACGCCAGACACCATGCGTATTATTTGGAAACCCACCAAAAACACCTGGAATTGTCTCCCACACGTGCGCACCTCTGAGAGTTTCTTGTGTGGTTCATGTTTAGGAAGAAGAAACTGCTGGATGTGAACACTTTGGTGCATGGTTCTGTTCTGAGACACTCTTTGCTCAAAGGCATCTCAGCACAGATTGTCTCAGCTGCGGTGAGGCTCTACTGGCAATATCTATAAACAGAAATCAGTTTCAAATAACAATAACAGTGCATTTCTCTCCAGGACAAAGTTGATGCTGGTCTGCCAACTGCTATAGTAAGTATGACGTTATACTAATAATACTTTTTTTTCATTTTCACCAAGCTCATCTTGGATGCAATGACATTATAACAACACTGAAATGAAAGACATTTTAAACGCTGTGTACTTTGGTGACAGTGACGCCTAAAAAAAATACTATAAGAATGAGCCCAGATAGACAAGGCAAAGAGCAGTTAAGAGTTTCAGAGTAATTGTTTTTTTGAAGTCTATTATCTATTTATTTATTCTTGCTCACACAAATAAACAAATCCTTGCTGCAAATAGAGGGCACTGTTGAGCTAATTTAACTTTGGTGCTGTTTATCTTTGCTTTTGTGAACTGTTTGGTTACACTAGTGGATTGTTTGTGTGTTCAGACGGTGGCGGGCGTAATTGCTGTCGGAACATCACATGGGCTTGCGCTGGTGTTTGGTGAGTGTAACAGTGTCTTAACATAAACATAACGAAATAATAACAATTGATGAGTTGTGAGAATATAAATAATTTGTATGATCTATGACCAAAACTGTAAAGAACTGTGTTAGAAAGCATTACTCTTCACTTGCTTATCACAAAGTTTTCTTCTTTGTTACTGAGTTTTGTGTGACTGACACAATGTGTTTTTACACCTTAGCAAAACCTGCAGCTACAATTATGACAAATTTTAGCTCCATCTGAAGCTGTTTAGATCGACAGTTTGTTTCTGTGCTCTACTTTCACTGCACATCTTGGAGGAGATAATACCACCACTAATGTGTAATTACAATGGGACTATACAGGGGCATACAATAAACACTTTTATTATAAGTTGCAAAGCGTTTACCTGCAGTGTTAAAAAGTCTTATCTTTCTGAATTTTACAAATTAGACAATGACACACTGTGCTGTGAAGTACATTTTAATATGAATATAAGATATGGTAATATTGATCTGAGTGCTACGTGTACTGAGCGATCATCAGTACATGCCCATGTCATTAATGTCCACTCGGAGGACTGCTTCTCCATTGTCGGACATGGAAGCACTGGCCATGAGGACCCCTCCCTGGAACGTCACACAGGAACCGTCACCTTTACCCCTCACGAAGTTGTACTCGCTGCTGTTGTACATGGTGTCGTACAGGTTGTAGTCACACTCGATCCCCCGCTCGAATACCCCCACAGCGCACCAGTTGGAGTAGAGATTGTGGTCGAAAGGCACAGAGTACATAATGGCCAGCACACTGGTGCAGTCGAAGAAGTTGGGGTTGTAGAGATCATAAGTGAAGACCCCCACGGCTCCTGTTGCGGCCCCCGTGGTCTTACTAAACATGGCTGAACCCATTGAGCATGGCCCCACCATGGGGGGTGGGGGGATCTCACAGTGCCCACTTTCGGTGAATACCCTGCACACAAGCAGATGGAAGGTTATCCTCATAATGTCATATATAATAATGACAGTAGTTCACAAACTTCAATGACAATAGATATTTCAATTATTTACACTATTATGCTTTTAAACCTGAATAACATAACATGAACTATAATCCTGTGTAAAAGTTATATAGTTACAATATACAATTCTTTGACATTTTTAATGTGAATATAATGACAATAGAAAAACTTTGGCAGGTCGGTGTACCGGGGGTTGGTGAGGGTGAAGTAGCCAGAGCTATTGTTGATCTCCACAGAACAGCTGCGATGAGGCATGATGACCAGGAGCTGACAGGCTGAAAACAAGCAAGACGCGAGTTATACCTCTGTGTTTTTACTGGGCTCAGATCTGAGGATGGCTTTAATTTTTAGGAATTTAAGGTCATACTTGTTTTGGACAAGTATTACCTTGTTCATACTTGTCCACAACAAATATGGAATTGTATAATTCAAACAAAGCAATTGTGTTTTTATCATACAAGCAATGCAAAACACAATTGAAACCTAACCAATAAAGATCAGTGTAGGAATGAAAGCAAATAACCTGTGGTGTCCTGACAACTGCCCATGCACTGTTGTAAAGGTACTGCTGATTCTGTAATATTTAGCACACATACTTGGGTACAAGTCTACATGAAACCATAAGATGACAGCTGTATATGAGCTCATCATAGGGAAGTATACCAGTAGTACTAAAAAATACAATACACTGCAATAGTAGCTACAATGACATACTTCATCTACATGCAAAGATAAATGTTGCAATCAGAAACTTCCTGGATTTAGGGCCAGTCAGTTTTTACTTCTAAACAGAGGGTATGCACATTGGCGTTCCTTTCATTCTAAACGGAACCCTCAACTTTCTGTACTATCAAACCGAGTAATACCAGACTTGCCATTTTTCTGCCATCTGTTGCTTTGCTTTCTGCTGTTAGCAGCACAAAGGTCATTTCAGATGACCTTTGTTAAGGAATCCTAACAGCCCTTTGCCAAATCAAAGTTTCTTTGTGGAACTTTTTGTGAACAGTATTATAGGCTTCTGAATGAAAGTAGGTAGAAACGTTAAAATAATTGTACTCACCTGTCTGAATATAATGTCAAACTGAAGTAGCAGTTCTGCTCAAGGCTGAGTGGTGGAACTACTTTGGTGTTACCTGCTTCAAGTGAAACCTACGAATCACTGTTGTATCGTGGTTTATATTGACTTTGTTAATCAGCCCTTCTTTTATCAGCACTGCCTTTCCACTGTTCCCAGATCATGCAACGTCTTATCTCATTAACCCCATCACACTATGATTTTATCGACACACATCATTGTTTGAGCAGGGTGTTTCATCAGGAGGGCTCCACAAGTTTGAATTAGTCACATGACCACTCATCTTGTCAACTTTGAACCCAGACTTTTCACTGACTGACTGTTACATCTTATATGTAAATGTCATCTTAAGCAACCAACAAACCAAATCACTGCGCAATTTCAATCATAAATGACAGACCACAATTTCCACAAGGGTCTGTTTTGGCCCTACGTGACTTTAGCCTCCCCCTTTTTGTGTTGCTGACTGCCCTCTCTCTGTTTTTCTGCTCTTGCCTGTACAGGAAAAGGTAGGGCTCTCCAAATGCTGCCGCCTTGTTCTGATTTGGGTCTGTGTCTCAGATGCATGTGCCCTCAAGGATTTATGTCTTTGACTATTTTTTTGTTGATGCTTGTGCTGTCCTTAGAATTAAAGACATTTAGCTGTCAAAAAAAACCCTCATACCATTACGTCCTATATGTACTGTGTATATATATGTATTGAACCAAACAAATGTTGGACTCAAGTAATGTTCCAAATGTATGTTAAATTAGCAGGTTTAATATGACACCATTTATGCTGAATTCATTTTTTAATATTTGTTTAAGTTTGCAGATAGGATACATTTTGGTTCAGGCATAGAATTTGGGTTACTTCATTTCACTGTACATTGTAATATGAATATGAATGTGTGCATGTGACTTCTTCTTAAGTACCTAATTTTATTGTACTAGAGAAGGGATGTCCAAACATTTTTTTCATCTACGTTATACGCCCTAGAGGGCCAGAGATCAGTGGTCAGTGCAGTGAAACATTCATCCGGGTGCATTTAAGAGAGGTTTAAATCGTGTCCCACCTTTTATTAAGGCTTGGAACCTTATTGCCAGCGCTGTCTCCAATAAAATGTTAGTTTTTAAGATTTTTACTATCTCTGGAGATGTGAACCGATTAAACAAGAAGCCTGAGGGCCACCAAAAATTGGTCTGAGGGCCATATTTGGCCCCTGGGCCGCACTTTGGGCACCCCTATACTAGAGACAATAAGATCAAAGTTTACATGTTTTCCTCGGTATACCTACTGTGCTAAAAATACGTGTCATTCAGGAAATCTTTGTAAAAAATGCTTTTACTTGATGTCGGTTTCCTGCCCACCTCGGATTGTCAGTCTCTGTTCTTTTTGTGTGTGCAGACAGTAACCAGGCTCTCCGTTTGTGCCTGGGTTCCAAGAGCACCGGGGCTGAATTCGGAGCTGTTTCCGCTCTCAGCATCAACCATGACTGCACCCGCCTGCTCTGTGGATTCGCCAAGGGACAGGTACTTCACTAACAGCCATTACAAGGGGGGATACGCCTAAGTGAAATAGATGACTGCCAAACTCCTGTAAATGCAGTATTCTTTCTAGATAACATCAAAATATCATTGTGATAAGAGTTGTTTTTCTTTGTTTTCCAGATCACTATGTGGGACTTGGCCAATGGTAAGCTGCTGCGAACCATCACGGATGCCCACCCTCCAGGCACTGCCATTTTGCATGTGAAGGTACGGGACCGTCCTTCCATTCATCACGCATGGACCTCCATTAGTCTATCTGACTGGTATTACGTACACGCTGTGTCTTATTCCTCTTTCCTTCCTGTTCACAGTTCACAGATGACCCAACCCTTGCAGTTTGTAATGACAGCGGTGGTTCTGTGTTTGAGTTAGCATTCAGGTACTTGAGATGATAATTGAACCTGTTCTACAAGAGTTTTTTTTTGACATTGTGTGCTTGTGGGTGTCCAGGCGGGTGATGGGCATGCGCTCGTGCGACTCCAGGTGTCTCTTCAGTGGCTCTAAAGGAGAGGTGTGCTGCATTGAACCACTGCGGACGCCCCCAGACTTCAGAGACCACCCCATCACTCAGTACTCGCTGCTGGCCATGGCTTCTCTCACCAAGGTACCCTGCGGCGTGTTAGTCTACGGACGCTGTTGGAGTAAAAACCTGAATTTTTATGTCTTTATCATAGATCCTTGTGATTGGATTGAAACCAACCCTCAAAGTCTGGATGACATTTCCCTACAACAAGGTTTGTATTTAGGGGGTAGAGCTTCATATTCCCTTCCATGCACTTATTGCTATGATGTGTAGAAACACAAAAATATATTTTCTTTGTCATTGTCAACCAGTCCTTTGAATAGTATGACCTATTTGACAGGCAAAATACCAGGGCTCCTTTTTATTGTTTGGTCATGGTGTTTTCGACTGAAAGAGAGAAAAGATTATTTGAGCATGCTTGAATGACACGACCACACTATATTTTGGATGAAGGCTGTCAAATGCTCAATTTGACTCACTTATGACACTGTCTGTGATATAGTTTTCGAGCTCTTTGATTGTTTCTTGCAAAAGTGTCCATTGGTTTGAGTCTTGGCCTGTTTGCAGTCGGACCCCTCCAGTGTCCCGCAGCTTGCTTGGCAGTTTGTTCCTGTTCAGAAGATCGTCAATCCGATCCTGGCCTTCTGTAAAGGAGATACTGTTCACTTCCTTTTGGTTGGTAGTATTATTTATACATTATATAAAACAGAGCTATTGAGAATATTTAATTTAATTACATTCACAATATATAAAACATAAAAATACACTTACAAGTAAATATGACATTTTCGTTTACAGCTACAAACAAAAATTATTCTATATATAAATAATTTAATTTAAGAATAAAATGTAAATGTGGTGTGTGCAGGTGAAGAAGGAGGAATCAGGCACCATTCATGTCATCAAACAGAAGCAACTGCAGCTCAGCTGTGACCTCATCAGCCTCAGTGTGAGCCACTATCTTCTATTTTAGCTCAGAAAAACATAAACATTTCATAAAAAATGTAAATGCAGATGACGTATTTGGTCTCTTCTCCTCCACTGTGGTGAACAGTGGATAAACAGCCGTACCCTTGCTCTGGTGGACAGCCATGAGAAGCTCCAGGTGGTGGATAAACCTAGTCAGGAGGTCCTGGAGATTATGGACTTGGAGCAGGTTCAACTAGTCTACAACAGCCGACACTTCAAGTCACTGGCTACTGGGGGAAACGTGTCCCAGGCTCTGGTATGGGGGCTTTTTTTTATCCATTATCAATCAGCGAATAAACACATAGCAATAGAGGCTGTGCTTGTGATGTCTTTGCATAGCAACATGTGAACAGAATCTGAATGAGTGGTTAGTCCACATTGTTTGGTGAATCGTTGAGGCTTTGTTTAGAATGAAAATTAATAGTGCTTTGCCTCTATAACTGTAGTTAAAAAGATTCATCTTAATCTAATGCTGTGGAGAGGCTGTTAACTGCTGTGGGAGACACTGTTGGTTCTGGCTTGTCTCAGACTGTAGCTGAAATGCTGCCAAGAGCAAGAGCAGAGGCTAAACCTGATGATTAATTTGTTACACCTGCACAGGTAACTGAACTGCTCCAGCAACAAAAAGACATGTTCAAAGAGCTACAAAAACAAGAGCAGCATTTTTTCAAGATTTTTTAGTACTGTCCTTGACAAAACCGGCACAGAAATGGAAAGTTTCACAAGAAAGTTACTGGATTAAAAAACGACAGCCTGCAATTCACACAAAAGGAGGTGGATGATATTAAGGCAGAGTTGGGCAAACAAAAGGAAGACTGCAGCTCAATACTTGTTCAAAGTATGTGACAGTATAACACAGATAAAATGGAATATTTGGGGTTTCAGTCCAGGAGAAATAACCTGGTGATAGAGGGTGTGGTTGAGTCACCTGGTGAATCCTGGATGGACACAGAGTTGAAAATGAAAAAAGTTCTGAGGGAAAAGCTGAACATACAAAAGAACACTGAGATAGAAAGAGCCAAGGAAAACTAAAGGAGAGAAACCACGACCTATCGTTGTCAGATTGTAACGATTTATGGGTAAATCTGATATACTCCAGAGAACTAAAGCCCTCAAAGGCACAAATACATCAATGAGTAGTGTACGGACGCTGTCAAGACAAAGAGAAAGGAGAGGATGCCAAAACTGAGGGAGGCCCAACAGAGAGGAGATTTTTACGCTATGACAAACTAAATACCCCATCTAAAACTTGTTTCGGTTGGTTGGTTGTTGTTATTTAGACTCTATCTGTGATCATGCGTGTGACACAAAATATGAGGTGTATTTTATGGGTGATCTAAACATTGACTGGAACTCTTTGCATTGCTAACAAAAATCTAAACTCGAGGCATGTGCGGCTGATTAACAAACCAACCAGAAAAATGAAAAGGAAAGATGACACTTAAATCCTCGTGCATCGACCATACGTGTACTAAAGTGGCATTGAGGGTTGTTCAGAAACACTGTCAGTGCCAGTTGTTTTTTCTGATCATAACCTCATAGTAATCGTTGGAAATAGACAAAATATTGCTGCTAATACAAACACTTTTGTTCTTAGAAATTTGTATGTGAGGTTAAAAAGCTGAGCTGGTTAAATGTTTTTGAGAGAATAATCCTGAAATTGCACGACTGAAGTTTGAATCAATACTCTTGCCTGTTGTAGAAAACCATGCACTTCTCAAGAAATACACAGTTAGAAACAAAGCTGTGCATGGCGAAATGTGTGGAGACAATAGATCATTCAAAAGTGGAAGCGATATCATCAGGAAATGAATGACTGGCAGAATTATCGAAGTTTGAGAAATCTGAAAGAAGAAAAAGCTATATTATGAAAACAAAATGGAACCTTGCGGTACTGATAGTAGGAAGATATGGAGTCAGTTTCTCTGCAATGGTTCAGGAGTCATCTAACAAACAAACAAAGGATGTAGAAAAGTGATTTTTAATGGGTCGTATTCTGATCTCAGGTCTGTGAGCTGCGGAGTGCCTCAGGGCAGCTGTTTTGGACCATTGCTGTACACCATTTACACAAATGAGTTACCAACTGTACTCAATGCAGCAAGAATATCCATGTATGCTGAAGATGACTCTACAGTGTACGTGTTAGCTACAACAGCTGATGAACTTAGACAAGGAGTTAATGGCAGTTGTCCAGTGGATCATTTAAAACTAATTATTTCTAAATGTAAAGAAAACAAAAAACAATGACATTCGGCTTAAAATCACAAATAAAATAAAATCCAGTGTTAAACCTGACTGTAGGTGCTACTCGGGTGGAGTAGGTCGAAGAGGCAAAACCAGGCGCCATTTTAGAAAACACACTATCCTGGAAGAAACATGTGGACAGCATTATTACTAAAATGGGAAATGGTCTCTCCATTATAAGAAGATGCACATGACAAACAGACAAAGTCATTGTTTAACATGGAAAGCAACTAAACAAATAACCCAAGATCTGGTTCTGTCATATCTTGACTATTGCCCAGTGTGGTCTACTGCTGCAGCTGGGGTGTTAAAAGGGTTACAGACCATACAAAACTGAGCAGGTGTTAAACTGCGATTATGGAACCAGCACCAAAGTCACGCTGAGTTGACTTAAGTGTTTGTCACTAAAAGATTGTTTTCATTATCGTCTGTCTTAAAAAATATATTGATCAAAAATATAATAATCAAAGCAATGATAAACACGGCTATACTACTAGAGACGCCACAGCGGGAAGTGTGTTTTACCAAAAGTACAATCAGACAGTGCTAAGAGAATGTTTATGTACAGAGGAACATGGAAATTCGTAGTAAACACAAAAACATTTACGTCGGTATTGAAACAATTTCTATTAAGTATAAGTATATTTATTTTTTATATGCAGACCCCAGGAAGAATTCCATCAATAAACATGAACATAAACATAAACATAATGCTGTGTGTGTATTCCAGGCCCTGGTTGGAGAAAAGGCCTGTTACCAGTCCGTGTCAAGCTACGCAGGACAGATCATTTATTTAGGCACGAAGGTAATGGACACCAAAACAGATTCAGATGTTAAATGAAAAGAGGATGTTGTATTTGAGCAGTATCTGACTGTGTGCTCATCCTTCAGTCTGCTCACATGATGTCTCTAAGAAGCTGGAGGGAGGTATGTTACATTATTGTTAAACTGTGTTTTTTCATTAATTTTTCATTCGCTTCATACGCTCTTTAGTAGAGTGCCTGCAATATTTTCATCTATGTTTATCTTCTACTCCATACATTTTTAGAATAATATGGCCACCAATTTTAGCCAAAATGTCTCTAATAATACTTGTGGAGCATGATGATGATATTGACCTTTGTTGCAGCGTATAGACTGCCTGCTGAAACAGGACATCTTTGTGGAGGCTCTCTCTTTGGCATGGTCCTTTCACGAGGGCACTGCCAAAGCTGTAGTCGGTGAGTCCTGACCCCATAGGCTGTAAAGCCACGTGTTCTGTTTCCTGACTTGTCTGTATTTCATTGTAGGTCTGTGTGGAGATCAAGTGAAAAGAAAAGGAGTCGTGGCTGATAAGGTGGGACCTAAAAAACAACACATTATGGCGTCCATGTTTGCTCACCATGTCCACTTGTTTTGCAGATGGTGGAAATCCTGTTTCAGTTTACTGACCACGTTCTGAAAAAGAGTCCAGAGCAAGGCAAGATTCAAGTGATGGAGCAGCACTTCCATGTGAGCTTTCAGTTCATTTAAGTCCTAAGGTTAAGACTAAGTCTTAACATAGTGGTCAAATAGTTTCATTCTGTTTTAACATCAGTCCAGTTAAGGAGAGTTAGAGCAGAAACTCTATGAGCCATTATAGTGACTTATGCATCTGGACCATATTATGCCCATGCATACACAGGGTTCTGAACAATGTGAATCTTGTTTAGGACGTTGTTCCTGTCCTGGTGGATTACTGCCTGCTGCTACAGAGACTGTAAGTTATCTTTAATTGTCGAATAGCACTGTTTTATTGTGTGTAATGTTACCTATATTGTAGTAAAATTACTGGGAGTCATTTCTGTTTGCAGTCTGATAAGAACGACCAAACCTCTGTTGTTTGAAACTTTATCTCTGATGGAATTGACACACCTTGGTGAGACCACACTGTTTTGTGCAGGGACCTGCTGTTTAACCAGCTTTACAGCCGGCTACAGGAGAATGTGGTGGCGAAGGGCGTTTTCCTTGAGGTGCTAGAGTCCTACATTGTGGCCGATCGCCTGGGTCATTTGACCACTCCCATCATGAAAGATTTGCTTGCCCATTATCATGGCAGCGGCATGATGGACAGCCTCGAGAGGTGCATCGTGCATCTCGATGTGACCAGCCTGGACATCCAGCAGGTCCAATATTCTAAAGTCTTCGTGTCCACAGCATTTTTGTAATATTATATTAGTATTTATTCATTTTGAGGTGTGTTCCTTTGTGTGTTCAGGTGGTGACTGTTTGTTGGGACAATAAACTGTATGATGCCATGATATACGTCTTCAACAGTGGCATGAACGACTACATCTCACCTTTAGAAGTATTTCCATCCAACCACAGATGCAAGAGTATTTTCATTGCTGTTTAACACCAACATTAACCTATGGATGTGTTTCAGAAACTCTTTTCAGTGATTGGTGGCCCTCTCAAAGAGGGGCGGAGTCTGACAGGTGAGTTACAACCCACCCTTAGAATGACTCTCATACATGCATGATGTAACAGCGTTGTTTTGCTGTTTGTCAGATGAAGAAGTGATAATGGGAAACAAGGTCCTAGTTTACATAAGGTTAGACCACACCAATAATGTATAATGACTCTCTTTAGTACTGAAATATATCCTCACCTTCTACCATTAAATGGCATGGTACTGATCCTGTGAATATGTTGCTTGTAGCTGCTGTCTGGCAGGGAGGGCTTACCCGCTTGGAGACATCCCTGAAGACCTGGTAACGCAGGTCAAAAACCAGGTAATCAGATATTCCTGTTTTTAACATCTCAGACTTGAGTACAAATATTTTGTATAGTTGTTTAATATTGAGGCTTGGCACTCGCTTTAGTGTTGGGCTCATTTTGATCTTGTATAATTCATAGAGTTTGATTACAGGTCTTCGACTTCCTGATCCGACTGCACTCAGCTGACTCTATAGAGGAGGAGGCCGTGTTCCCATTTATCCGCACTCTGCTTCACTTTGACACCCGCGAGTTCCTCAATGTCTTGGCCATGGTGAGAGCACACGTCGGTCTATTCAAATTATAATCGGTGTTGTTTTAACCCTATATTATTCACCAGTGTGCAATCATCACTTTAAATTATATTGCAGACTTTTGAAGACTTTAAGAATGACAAACAGGCGCTGGAGTACCAGCAGAGAATAGTGGACATCCTACTCCAGGTAACATCTAAACGAGAGATTTTTGATCCTCGCAAATATAATTATATACATTGGCACTGCAAAGTATTAAATATGGGCAGTTAGTTCTTTGCCCTGTATTATACTGAAAAGGTGTCCCATCTTTTAGTGCTCCCTTGCGGTTCTCTCAAAGTCAAACGAGCATGGCTAGAGAAACGATTAGCTCTGTTCATTCAGCCCAGACGCTGCATTTGTTAATGGTGTGATGCATGGCCATTTAGAGGACACACATTATGAGCTTTGGTTCGGCTGATGTGCGGCTTGTCACAGTTTAAAGGTTTTTTAATATTGTTGATGTCGATGTTCTTGTATTTTCTTTACTTCATTTTAAAGAAAACAATATCTCATCCATTTTTTTTATCTGTTAGGTTATGGTGGATAACCCAGACTTCACTCCATCTCAAGTGGGATGTCTCTTCACCTTCCTTGCCCGGCAGCTGGCCAAACCAGACAATACACTGTTTGTCAACCGGAAGCTCTTCGATCAGGTTTTCTTTTTCAGCTGAAATTTAACATTTATCCTTCTAACCCAGTGACATCCATATAAAGGTAAAGTGTGCTGGTTTGTATGGACAGGTGCTTGAGTTCCTGTGCAGTCCGGTGGATGACTCCAGACACACCGAGAGGCAGCAGGTGGCTTCATTTTACAGTATTTTCTATTGAACAGCTCATGCTGACAGAGCGGGTGCAGTAGCTTGGGTTTATTCTCTGACCTGCAGGTGCTGTTGGAGCTGCTGCAGGTGGGCGGGGTTGTGCAGTTTGATGAAGAAAGACTATTGACTTTAGCAGAAACAGCCAAGTTGTAAGTCTTACCAAAATGGACTACATTCTGCTCATCTATTATGCTGACCTATTTGATTTCTGATCTCTCTATTTTGTTGTGTAGCTTCCAAATCTGTGAGTTTTTGTACGAGAAGAAACACCTGTATGACCGAATAATCGACTGCTACCTGAATGACCCTCTGCGAAAGGTAACACGGCGCCATCGAGTTGCACATATTGAAGACGTGTTGTTGATCTTTCTTGACTCTGCAACAGGAGGAGATCTTCAGCTATGTGCACAACCTGCTGTCGATGCCTGGGTACAGTTCTGAGGAGAAGCAGGCCGTCAGTGACAAGGCTTTGCAGCACATCAAGGTATTTCACTAAATCAAAAACAAAACTACGAATTCAGTCATCCAGCAGACAAGTCATTCTTGTGTACACATTGACAGGAGCTGGTGTCCCTGGATGCACAGAAGTCCTCAGATCTGGTTCTCTTTCACTTTCCTGAGGAGGTGCAGTCAATCCTGTCTGAGCTGCAGGTGAACCTTTAGTTGCCCCACACTCGGTCCATTTTCTTCAGGTCCATCAACATCTACATCTTTTGTTTTCTCAGGAGGACCATCTCCAATTCGACCTCCTCAGCGCTCTCCTAGGACCAAGGTAATGTTTTCTGAGTAATCCTGGACATGCAGGTCCTTCACTCACTGATTTTTCGTATCTGCTTTTGCTTTGTTATCAGAGAGGTCTCTGGCCTGGCCCCTGGTTTCACCCAGGACCTGGCCCTCCATGAGCTCTTGTTAGAGCTAATGTGTCGCTTTGCCCCCGAAAAGCTGCTGGGTTTCCTGCAGAGCTGTCAGCACTATAGGCTGGAGGAGGCTATTCAGGTGTGACTGTTACTGACATTAGTTGGGTGAAAAAGTTACATTGTGATGCCTGTCCACACTGCTGTAATATCTTCAGCCTAGGATTCACCAATTGTAACTGTCTGACTGTAGATAACTGACAAGTACCACCACAGCGAGGCCAGTGCGTACCTGCTGGAGAAGAAGGGCGATGTCCATGGAGCATTCAACATCCTTTTGGAGGTAAATACTAATGTAATGTATACATTAGGTATTTTCATATAGATTCATGAAATCATTTAAATTATACTTCATTAATTAGGCCTTGTATTAGTAATGAAATAATATTTACATTAAAATGAAAAGCGAGCAATCATAATGAGTCAAATTTCAAAAGTGTGAAAAGTCTAATTTAAAGAAAAAAAAACTGTATTGACAGCACTAGTTTGTTTCAGATGCTCTGATAGGAAAACATATGACTTGAATGTGTGGACTTGTGTGCACAGATGCTGAAAGAGAAGCTGAGCGTGTTGACGGCTGAGCAGAATGAAGGAAGTCCAGAGGAGGAGTTTGCTCGGAGAGACCTGGAGCAGGCTCTGAATACTGTCATCGACCTGTGTCACCGAAGCTCTCAGGGTCTCAACCAGCAGCAGACAGAGGTACTTTAAACTCCCCCAAAATACACCATAGCTTCCTGTTCACTACGTTTCCTATTTCCTGTATGCAAGATGTTGATTATATTGTTCTTGATGTGCTGCTTAGGGTTTATGGTTCCCTCTTCTGGAAGCCATGATGGCTTCACAAAAACATGTGACAGGACCGAGCAGCAAACACACCTCTGACGGTAAAAAGAGTTAAGACAAGGCTCAGCTGAATCCCAAAGCATCAAGAATATAATACATAATATACATGATGATTTTATGAGTGTGTTTTCAGTTAGAAATAAATCAATTTTATGTCTTTTTTTTTGCCTTTGGCATTTCAGTTCTCAAGGAGCTGACCATGAATGTTCTGAACAGCATGAGTAGTTTCATCTCTCTGCCAGCCATCATCCAGAGAATACTGCAGGTTTGCAACAAAGCTAAAATAAACACTTACTTCATGTGGAAACTTGATGATGATCAGTGTTTATTGCCAGTGCTGGTGACAATAGAGACTATACAAATTCATGGAACAAGATCATGATAACAGTTTACATCTGTATTGCGCTTTACAAGCTTGAGTTGACATGTATGTGTGCAGTAATTGTACAAAACAAACTACAAGAATCCTGCTATAATCTTACTACGAAACTACGAAGGGCCGGCCTAAACAGCTTAGTCAAAACCAAAGCAAACAGCAATCAATGATCAGATCACCGTGAGATGAAGTAATCATTTTAAGGTGATTACTTCAATTCAAGGTGATCACCTTCAGAAAGGATCTGCAACCAATAGTTGGATAACACTTAGGGAGTAATCTCAGCAACACCGCCAAAGAGTCGAAACATAATCATACATAATAAATATTTAGGCTTGTAGCAACCTTTCTCACTAAATTGTTTTTTGACCTGAAAGAGAGCTTGACCACGAATGATTGACAGTTTCAGACCACAAATAAATACATAAAAAAATCAACTTAACTGAAAAGGCGTGTGGCAGATTAGTTCGGATTTAAGTTCCTGCCAAGCAGAGACTGTTTTTGTTTTGGCTCCATGAATCCTGGCAACTGAGAGCATGTTCAAAATGTACAGCATGAAAATCCATTGTTGCTTCTATAAAGTATCTCAATGCCAATTTATCCATGACAATTATTCTGTGTTAAGCTTAATATCTGAGTTTAAGTTATATTGGGGACTGAAATAGTTCTTTCCTTCCTTCAGGACCCAGTTTATGGAAAGGGGAAGCTGGCAGAAATCCAGGGGCTTATCCTGGGCATGCTGGACACATTCAACTATGAACAGGTACACACATATTAAGAGTTGTCTGTTATGAATTAGAATTATTCATCTTTTTAATATTCATTATTGCAGTATATATGAATTGGCTGTTAATGCTCATCCTGTGGCCTTTTGATACTTAATAGAAGGAAAAGTGCAGTCATTTTAACCATTTCATAAATGAGAACGTTTTTGGATGTTGGAAGCTTAGAATATTATGTTTTTTCTAAGACGTTGCTTGAAACCACCACAAGTCTTCTGAACCATGACCTCCACTGGTCCCTGGCCCACCTGCACTCATCTGTTAAAAGGGGACTACACCCCCGACAGGACTGCTGCAATATCTGTCTGCAGCAATACAAGAGGACCCAGGACAGCACAGACGAGATCATTGTTTTCAGGTAGTGCACTCGTCCGTGATTGTGAAAAGCCCCTGTCTTTGCATCTTTTCACTGGTGTGTTTCTTTGGGGGTTCCAGCTGTGGACACCTGTACCACCTGCAGTGCCTGCAGCAAAAGGACTGTGGCCTGGAACAGCTCCCACGGAACAGACAGTGGAACTGTTTCAAATGTTCATCGAATCAAGGGGGCCGCAGTGCGCCTCCCAGCCAGCCCAAGAGGTGCCGCTCGGCCTCATTAGCACAGGCAAGGCTTTCCTTTATTAGAAGCTGTCTTCAAATGTGTAGACCTATGCAGCCTTTGTTTGTTTTACAAAACCATTAAACTTGAACTTGAAACTTACATTGTAAAAATTCTCACGGTTTATTGTTTACAACTATTAACCCACAACCTGATTACACAGAGACAGATTAATGACAAACTTTGTAAAAAGTCACAAGACACAGAACTATTTTGTTGACTGGAGCATTGTTCCATACTTCAGATAACCCTTTTCTGCCCTTTCCACAGACTAGAGTCACATCAGTTCAACATGAAGCGGATTCTGAGAAAAAGAAAGTGAGTTTTCCCATCTGGACTCATGTTTTTGGATCCTACATTTCATGTATTTATTTTTATATAAAGTTATTGCCAGTATTTGTGCTGACCGATTTGATGTAGCTTTTACAGAGGATAAATGATCAGTCTGGATACTGCATGTGCAGGCAATAATTTCTGCAAAGGATTGTGTCTGTGCTTGAAGGTATAATTGAGTCAAATACTGTTTTCTCTGTGCAGTTTTTTGTTGAGGCCACATTAGACCATCAGCAGGAACAGTCCTGGGACCAGCTGCGCTCGTTGTTCAGAGGGCCTTCACGGGTATGTCCTCATCCTTCTGAACTTCATTCTTTGCCGACCAGATTTTTCATGATGTTGTATGAGACAGCTCTTTTCTCTGTTCATAAGTTCATCATATTAGAATACCTGTTTCTCTCTTTCAGCTCTCCATCCTGTCAGAGTTGAGCCATGGTTCAGAGAAGTCTGGACTCCTGATGTCTGCACAGACAGGCCCCGACTTCCAGCTCAAACTGTCCCCACCCCCTCTAGTGGAGGAGTAGAGAACTTTCAAAGAGACGATTCACTCAGCACAAAATAAGGTTTTATTTGTTAACACTCAGAGTCATCACTACATGGAAATGCATCTAACATTACAACTGATAACTGTTTAGTTTTTCTTAATTGTACAAAAGTTGATATCTGTTTAAATTATGATTAAAAACGTTACCAACTTCTGTATCATAACATTTGAAATATGATCAAATAAATGAATCAAACAATGTGTTACTCACTTTTAGATTAGATAATGTTTTTAAGTACAGTAATGTACAAATGAAGTGACAGACAGTTAATGGACAGTGTTCATCATGGATTTCCCCCCATGTTCACCTCTAATGTGTCTTAAAACCGTTTTATGTATTGATAAAAAAAAAGCATATTTAAAATGTTGATACTTGTGGCGACTTTAATTATTCTGTTCTGATGTGTTCAATTCAGTCAGAATATATTTTTTTCTCATGGACAGTGTGTTGGACACTAACTCATTAGCACCATCTGGTGGTCACTCTCGCGACACAGGCAGAATGCAATTTATTTATTAGGCCCGAAGAACCTTCAGACGCTGCGTCCATTTGAATGGACATGACCTTTATCTGGCTCTAAACCAATGAAAAAACACCTATGCACCATGTTAGTGACAGGTCATTAATTTGACTCTTCTTAGTTGAACAAAGTGGAGACATCAGACAAGACCAGCAAGTCAAGATAGAGGGGGAAGTTTGGATCTGTTTTCCATCAAAAGCTAGCTATTTATGTTTCTGCCAGCCAAATTTGATCTCAGAATAATTTAAGGAGTTAGACCTTAACATTTCTAAAGTAATTTTGGCAGTATCACAAATTATTAGTATGCAGGATTTTTCACTTTCAGTTTGTTTGTTTGTTTGTTTAATGTTCTGTATAAATGTAAACAGTCTGTAAGGTTGGCAGCCAATCGGAGGCATCTGTGAACCAACTGAGCCACTATCGTTATCGAGTTATTAGTGAAAAGTTACACAGATCATAAGGAAAAACTGTTTTTACATTTTTAATTTAATTTAATTTTGTTTCACCTTTATTTCACCAGGAGAACCTCATTGAGATTAGAAATCTATTTTCCAAAAGTGTCCTGGCCAAGAGAGCACAATAAGCACAATAACAAATTACATCAATACAAACACACTGAAAACATATAAACATTACATTATGAGATCAATTAGACAAAGCATTGGCAACATGAGGATCGTTCTTGCCAAACAAGTGATATAACAACAAATATAACGTTAAGCGTAAACATTTAAAAACAAGCTCAGTGCAACACATCCAGCACTAAAGGCTTAGTTTAGATTTGATGTGTTATTAGGCATTATTTATGACATTCTACACATTCTACACTCCAAAAAGTGACCTTTCCCCCATGTTGAACGGTAAAATTGTTTGTAGAAGTCTAATGGATCAGACTTTTGAGCTTTTTTTATTGTTATTATGCCCACATGGCCAAAAGTCAATAAGTTTCAACTTTAAAAAACGCTGCTGGGGACAAACTGGGGACAAACTGGGACAGCTGGGACCAGGGTTACCGGATGTACTATAACTATTGTGTTTGTACGATCAATAATTCAAAAAAGCCCTAAATGTAGGATAATTTCAGGGCACCAGATAAAGTCAGGTTAAATGCACTTTGCTTTCACTCTGATCTGGAGTCTACTTAGTCTTTGTTTTCACGTAGGCATAATATCTGCTGTCAGAAGGAGAGACTGTCTCTGGATCAGTTTTACAGTTCCACTGTCCTCCTGCCTTGGCTGCAGCCATGGCATTTGATTGGTCAGAGAGACGTAACCTTGTCTCACCTCTCCAAATGTCGTAATTTAATTGATATCAGCCATATTTTTGCACAGGTGCTACAGCGCTATTGGCATATTTATAGTGTATGTTAGTTTGTGCTGAAACACAATAGTTTTGGAAGCTTTGTACGAAATAATGGTATTGAGAATCTGGCAACCCTGACTGGGACAGAGCTTGTGTAAAACTAGGACTAGGTAAACTGGAACGTTTGGTCACGCTAATCATGCTTGACAAATCTTTTACACTTTTCCTATATACCATGAATGATGTTTAACTATTTATCAATTATTGTTGTGTGAGTTGATTGGGCGACTGACCAGCCAAGCTTTACGAGGAGCGAAAAGTTTGATGCTCGCACCTTTAGTCAGTAACTCAAGTTGAATGCATTTCTGGTTCTAACAGTTTACACGCAGTTCAGACATAATTTAGTCCAAGTCCAGTTCTGATTTGATCTTGATGTAGATGTCAAATATTTAATCAGGTGATACTTGAAACGCGTGAGAACCATTGTTACTTTTCTACAGGAGAAACTGTCAAAGAGAGTTAGTAATGCCAACAATAAAGGGCTTTATCTGGACCAAAACTTCCTTTGGTTCCACATATGTGTAACTCCGGGTGTAGGGCTTTCAATCTGTGCAAATGTGTGGAGACTCTTGTCAAAGTGATTAGTATTCCAGACCAATGCGGTCTGTCCGCCCACAGCTGTCTGTGCGAGCACACAAAGGGACAAGCTGGACTTTGATCCCAGAGTCTGGAGACTTCACTGTCCTGAACGTTAAAGAAATCCACAGAGCGGGACAGCAGCGGCCCCTTTCATGCCAACCTGCTCAACACATGCACATTTACCTCCACCTGAACATTCACTGAGATTGCAAGGAAAAAAATCACAAAACATCACATTGTGTCTGTAAAAACAAGTGTTTGTTTGGTTCTGAATAGAGACAGCCCCGTTTGTCACACGTGGCACTCACTGGGGGGTAAAGCCTTTAGATTTAGAGTTTATACAGTATGTTCTCCCTGTGTCTAAAGGAAGGGCCAAATACGACAGTACACTTTACCTGCTCTGTATGCAGCCTGGCACCTGCAATAGTTTGAAGTCTAGACACTCACAATGTTGTGGAGGATAATCTTTATACAAATGTGACATTTTCATTTTATTATATGGGTTGTGTGCATTAGCAAAACAAAGCAAGTTATGTCGATTACATCCAAAGGCAAATACATTTCCATTACAAAGCAGCAAAGCCAGTGGCAGCGCCTCCGTAAATTACCTCACAGCAACAAAAGAGCCACACATTTATTTATTTCATTGAGGGATGGGGAATGCAGTACACTTTTAAGCAATTATATTTGTTTAGTTATGTCCAGTCACTACATTCAAAAACAGAAATAAATAACAGCGCCCAAACACACCACTGTTGAGACCTCCGTTGTCCTTTGCTGTGCCCAGAGCCACATCCAGTGTCACAGGGACCGCGGCATTGCTGCGTGAGCCTGAACTCAGTCTGCCCTTTCCTCTACCATTCCAAGGTTGGGCTAATGAGTGTTTTCCCCCCAAAGCAGGACTATTATTCCACTCTTGAGTGTTGAGAGGGAGACGACTGAACAAAGAGCTCCATCATGTGCTTCTTCCAGACGACTCTTGCCCACGGTCAGGAATGGAGCTGAGGTTTCCTCCACACCACCTCATTGAGATTTAGCAGTCACTGTACTAAACAAAATCATTTAACAGATTAAAAACAACGTAATAGGTTAAAATTGCTAAAAATGAGCATGTTTACAGTTAATTGTATTAATTTGGAGGGATATTTTTTTATTTTTTTATTGGTAGCCATGTTTTCACTTATCTGCACAGACATACAAATTATTTTCAAAATACCAATACCAACGTGTTTAAAAGCATCTAAATCCGAGACGAAACATCTGGGACCTGAAAAAAAAAAGCTGGGTAATGGGTCTGATGCCCGGGAAATAACTTGGATTTACTAAAGATTATCTAGTGAATGAGTACTACTCACGGGCCACTGTCTTTGCCCATGACCACAAAACGTGCAGCAAAAAGCTTAAAGGCTGTGTATGTAGCATGGACTCTTAACCGTTGCTACTGTTGTCAGAGGGCTTTAGAGTAAAAAGAGATGGAAAGTGCCAAATATAGACGAACTGAGAGGACACAAAACAAGGCTGCCCTGAGTGTCGTCTGTGCGATATGACAGACACCGAAGCCGCGCTCATAAATCATAAATCAATTGACACACATTTGTCACATGACTCGAGCAGACCGGGCCAGATGGAGGTGTCCACCAAATGATGCCTTCAACTCGGAAGATGACAAATGAGCAAACGTGTACAGCATGTGTGTTCTGTGATGTGACGAAGAATTGGTGTCAGATCGGAATGGCACACACCTGACCCCTCGGAGATGGACTGACCCGTCTCACCCCAACCGAGCATCATTACCCCAGCACACTGATGCTGCTCACCACAAGCACCACCAGCACAAATTGGTTCATATACCTGCACCAGATCATTTCAATGGTCACCACAACAATTCTATCTAAGATTTGGCTTAAAAATGTATCTAGTTTTCTATTACACTGCGACATCATCCCATCAAATGTAAAAGTCATAATTAGAAAAAAAGATATATTAAAAAGCACAAACGATTTGGAATGAATTCCTTCTGCTTGTTTTCTGTTACATTCCCATTATGGTCAATATAAATATCAATTAAAAGTCATCCAAAAGTACAATTGCATTACCGTATTTTCTCTATAAGTTTTTCATAGTTTGGCGACTTATACTCAGTGCGACTTATGTAATTTCACATGTTTGTTCTTTTTACACTGACAGTTGCTAAAGGGCGCTCTAGACTAGTATCTGCTACTCCTGTACCACTGAAGATAAAAAAAAGTGGTAATCGAGCAGCAGAAAGAAAGTGTGGGTGAGAAACTTGTTAGGGACTGGCAAACAGCGGAGGCTACCCTTACTGCAATGCAAAAAACAAAAAAGCTATTCGCTGACTGAAAGTTCGATGGCCACAGCTAGAGGAAAGAGTTTGCAAATGACAGCTTGAACCACGTGCTGCCGGGAGAGGCTTGTCAACAGTGTAGTTACGCCTCCATGCCCAGGTCGTTGCCAAGGGTGGTGCGACTTATACTCCGGATCGACTTATACATGTTTTTTTCTTCTTCATTATGCATGTTTTGGCTGGTGCGACTTAAAATCTGGAAAACACGGTATGTAGGTTTCCATTTGACAGAGACATAGACCATGAATGCAGTTTGCAATGCTGAGATCAGCACAAAGATAGAACATGAAAAGCTGACCAGGTTCATACTGTAAATGTGCAAGTGACCCTGAACTTCCTGTTGATGTTTTCTGAGCCGTCCAAAGTAGGCGAAGTACACTTCCAATCCACAATAGAAGTGTTGAAAGTCTAAAGAGCAGACAAAATTGGTGCAGGGGCCACTGGGGGCCGCTGGATCAAAACAATTAGTCTCATTTGTGCATGTGATTAACACTGAGGCTGATGTGAGACCTGCGGCGCTCGGGCCACACAGGACCTGCTAATTAAAACATATATCCTGGCCCTCCTTGGCGGCTAATTAAAATATATAGCTCCTTCAATGGGCAAAAATAGCGGATTTAATCATAGAATAGATTCACTGTTGATTGGTGTCTAATTAAAAAGTATTACCTTCAGTTGTCATTGTCGGCTAATTAAAACATATACCTGTGTGCTGCATGTGCGACCGTGTCAGGAGAGTCTGTTCTCTTTTCTTAGCATGTCCTTGAACGTCAAACTATTGGAATACTTAAATAAGTGAGGCTCGAAGCTTTCCCCGACATGGATAAATGCACCCACACTGCTAAACCCTACAGACTCGTTAAACGGACGTCACTGTATGTATTCTGTAAGAGATGAAGGGCTAAAATGGACACAAGATCTATTACCAATATAGGCTCTCAAAACACTTGCATTTGGTAACCTTTCGCCCATTCACACTCATGCATTCCTTCATACACCAAACCTATTCAGACTCCAGTGACCATAGATTTCAGACAAGCCACATCACGTGTCGATATTTGGGAACATAGTTCCATCACCGATGGAACTATTGAATTGTATTTTTTACTGAGCCAGATTTTGTGGAGGTCATTGCTCTCTGGGCCGGTCATTTTACAGACCCTCCCACCACTACAAATACTAATGTTTCTGTTTTATTTATATTCCAGGATTTTAAGCCCTTTTAAAACCACAGCAGCAGATAATAATCTCACTGGGACAGACATCTTTTATTTCAGCCTTATTGACGTCTAAAGGCCCTACCAGTTCAATTGCATAATTTTGAAGGTCTGACACTAAGCACCAGAAGCACATGGCTACTTAATATGCATCAAAAATACTGATGGTTTTAGCAGGTGCAGAGCCTCTTCGTTGAGCGTTTGCTGCTGTGGACGTTAGCGGTAGTCGTGGTAGCTGCGGTAGCATTAGTGCATTGCAATAAGCCTATTATTATTTATGTAGCAATTGTGTGAAATTGCCAGTGGGCCAGACCAGATTGTTTAGGGGACCAGATCTGGCCCCAGGGCCGCAAATTGAATTGGCCTGACCTAGACCTTGGCACGTGACTATTCTTGATTGCTGGCATCTTTTTTGCCTCTGTGATCTAAGTGTAAAACTTAATAAACAACATCCATCAACATCCATTCAATCCTATTGTACCTATGCCCATTTGCTTTAATGTCTCAAGCTGGAAGTTGACTTTTCAGTCTGTCAGTGATAGTCTCTTATTTGGCCTTAGAAAAGTCACAGAGCTACGGTGGCTGTAGGCGGACAAACATCTTTAATTATTCATGCTTGTGCAGAGTGGTCGTTCATCACTTGGTTTGTTTCTGTGGACGGGGATGGAACGTGCACTGATTATCGCAGCTCGTCCACTCGCTGCAGGGCTGTTAGCTCTGCAGGCCGCTCCTCATTCATCACAGCCTGCCCCATTAGAAAACAAACAGGAGCTATATCAGACACCTTCTGTTCAGGGAAAGAACGAGACATGTATCACACTGTTCAAAATGGGACGATTGTGTGCCAATACCAAACTCGTGCGCTGTATTTGTGGGTTTGACCATGGAGGTCAAACCCACAAAGGGAATTACAAGAAGCACTGACCCTCTCATACTATATGCAGTGTCTCAAGTGTGCTACCTCTAAGCATCCTCAGATCCAAACCACGGCAACAAAGTTGCTATTCAAATTAAAGATAAAACGAGTATTACTGATCTGAAGCTCCACCCATCCATCTTAGACCGACGGTTGTAGAGGTAGTCCAGGGACTCCCAGACTTTTCTCATCCCGAACTCTTCCTCCATCCTTTGGGAGAACACCAGCACTACTCTTCTCTTCTCTACTTGGCTTGGTTGTGTTTTCACTACTGTGTAGAACCTGGCACTGTATCCATGGTTGCCAGGGCGTATTCGTGGATATGGCTTTGCTTTTGGCTGTATCCATTGAAAAAAGTAATAGAGTTGAGTTGGGTTGGGTTGGGTTGGGTTGGGTTGTGCAAGGTAGGGTCCAAGGTCTTCCATGGGGCCTCCTCCTGGGAGACATCAGCAGCTGTCATTCGATGTGGAAGAGAAGGAACTCTGCTTCTGCTAGTTTGAAGTCTTACACCTCCTGAAGTCCTTTTCAGCTCAAATGTTTTGTTTTTTTAAACCTTTGAAAGATGCCCGTATTACTAAAAGTTTCTAGACATTTTCTCAATGTTTTGAGATCTGGCCTAGTTTCAGTGGGATGTGGCAAATAAAGCATACAGGAGACAACAAGACGGAGCCAACAATTACAATGTAGCATACCAAAGGCTGATCATTAATTCGAGTCAGTGAAAATGACACAATAATAATGTGTGTGACTTATAGGCCATAGATGATCGGCGCTTAATGATGGTAATGTTTGGCGTAAAAAGCAAACACATGTTGTGTTATTCATTAGCCGCGGGCATAGATGATGACAAACGATGGGGCTGCGTTGTAATCCGCATGAGCTTGGCCCGAGGATAATAGCCTTTCAATTATTCATAGTGCCCTGCTCTGGAGAATACTGTCCCGACCGGATATGTCTTCATCTAATTAGCTTAAAGAGCGGAAGGCCCGGTGAGAAGAATGGGGCTGAGGATAAAGGAGGGAGGAAAAGTGAATGGTGAATGAGCCACAACACAGGAATGACAGGGTGAACAACACCTGCCGCATAAACAAAGGAATCAGACCTTGGATGCTGATACATGGTTTTGCACCACAACACACAACACAACATTCAAAACGGTTCGCTAGCAAGGACCACGCCACAACAAAGTGCAATCAAGATTGTATTCACATGGTTATAGTGTGGAGTGAAACTGGGCGAGACTGTGGGTGGGGGCTCTGTCTCTGTCTCAGTGCTTCATGTCCCTTCACAGACATGAAGGGAGGGAAGGTGGGGTCGACAGTTTCAAACAAACAGAGATGACGGGGCTTGGGTTGGTATATTTCGCTCATAGGTTAGAGGCGTTGTTAGGTGAAAGCAAGAGTGGTTGGTGTGCAAAGTGTGATAGGTTGAGGCGTGGTCCTGCTCCTGAACCTCGTCAATAAATATTGACTCCATATGGGACTATCATGAACATTTTGTGTGGCCTTGCCATGGCCATGGGAGTTGATCGCCTGATGAGTTGACTCCATGTCCATACTGTACTTGTGTTTTTGTTTTAAAGTCTCTGACTGTACATTGCTAAGTCAGAGAAAATGGTTCCTAACCTAAGATTCTGCTTGAGAAACCCGTCCAGAGCCAGCCGGTGATGTGGCCTCTTCACGTCTAACAAAACATTGCGTTCAACCTGAATTGTTCAGTTCCAGAGAAGTTCCATCACCACCTGCCAATCTGGAGCTCAGGAATGAATGGTGAAAACAGGTGAGACATGGAAATATCTCACAGTGGCCCTAGTGTGTGTGCGTGTGTGTGTGTGTTTGTGTGTGTGTGTGTGTGTGTGTGTGTGTGTGTGTGTGTGTGTGTGTGTGTGTGCGTGCGTGCGTGCGTGCGTGCGTCTGTGTGTGTGTGTGTAGGACTGGGTCATGTCTGATGAATGGAGCAGTCACACATGCTAATGGACGTCTCCTCTGTGCTTCCTTCCTCGTTTTTTTCCGAAGTTCAATTACAGTCATCCTCTGCCATCCATCACTGAGATGAAACGGCTCAGGCCCAAATTAAATGTGCCAATTTCAATTAGACGGCCCCAGCGGCGTGGGGCAGCAGGGGACAGCAAGAGACAGGACAAGGGTGACTGAGGAGAACTGAGTAGCCAAATCAGGGCGGTGTTATACCAGTGTAAAACAAATAAATCATTTACTGCCTTGAATAAAACCAGTTTGAAATAGTTATATTTGACTTACAAAAATATAATTTAGCCACTTCGGCTTATCTCACCCATGGCAAGCTGACTTACAGAACACAAGCCAGTAAACCAAATGGTATCTTCATTTTGATGGGGTTCATTTCGCCCTAAGCAAATTCAAAGCACTAATCACAGACAATAAACCACACCAACTTCTGAATGTTGTGTCTCGTTACAGAGAAAACATTTGGTGTGAAGGGCGTTTGAGGAGGAGCACTTTCTTCCCCTACTTCAAACTTACTTGAGCTAAGTGAGAATGAGAAGTCCATTAGACAAGTCTGTGTCTTGGCTTAATGAACTTACGGTCTGTCTTCAAGGACACTCCGACACGCATACGTTCTCTGGAGTGAGGAGAATATTTCCTTGTTTACTGTGGAGCCTCTGGATGATTAAAAGCTAATCAGGCCGTGGGCAGAGAGGGGCTCCAGCTCCAAATACACAATGGAGCGGATTATCAGAGCAGCCAGCACTGTCCCTGCGCCAGCCGAGTGTGGCCGTACTAGTGCACCGCCTGTTTGTTTAATGCAGAGAGACTGTGGACACATGTCTCACTGGTCCTCAATGTCCCCACTGCGGCCCTGTGAGCTCCCGCTGAGTGCTAATAAAGCTGAAAGCATCAGCGAAATACTGTCTCAACTGTTGTTGTTTATTTTTCAAATACGTGTTAGGGTCTCCCATAGTAAACAGGTGAACGAGCATACAAAGAGACATCGACAAGGCCTGGTGTGTCGACTGGATTGGCTGGTGCACAGTGATCATCTCAGACTGTTGTTTCTGTGACCCAACAGAAGATAAAAGAAATAAGTGGATTTTGGAAAAGAAAAAAAGCCATGTAAAATCTACAAATAGAGTTAAATGTCACCTGTTGAACATGCCACCAGTTCAGTTAATAATCAATTTTAGGTTAAAGGAATAGGCCACCATTTTTACATACTGAGATATGTTCATACCTGAGCTTAGACGAGTTGATGCGTAACTGTCTGGTCTTTGTGCGTGTGCTCTGTCACGCAAATGTTGTTAGCGTTCAGCCGCTCCTAGCATAGGTATAGGCTAGCTCCAAACTGGGGTGAAGTTAGAAGCTACCAAGCTGTTCCACGTTTTCCCTATTTAAATGCAGTTACGTGAGTAGTTACACGATCCAAGTATAGTTACGCGAAATTAAACATGTTGATTTTCTAAGCGTATAAAAAGGGGTACTATATATGTAGGGCGTAATAACATTGGAGCACTGCGATGTCCGCGCAGCAACATCTCACTTTACTGCAGTCACCACCATCCTGCTTTAATGAGTACCGCCCAATAGCACTCACTCCAATTCTTATGAAGTGCTTTGAGCGGCTTGTCATGGACCACATTCAAGATTCAAGATTCAAGATTTTTATTTGTCAAACCATGTGAATGGTTTGAAATTATGTTTCTCTCATCCTTGATTGTGGAGTGGGGGGAGGGGGAAGAGCTGTGGGAGGGAGGTTAGGGAGTTCAGCTTCCCGATGGCCCTATGTACGAAACTGTTCCTCAGTGGACTTGAACTGACCCGTAGATAGTCATCAAGTCTGTTCTCCCTCCCACCCTGGACCCATACCAGTTGGCTTATCAGTCCAATTGCTCAACTGAAGATGCCATCTCCACTGCACTTCACACAGCCCTCACTCACCTTGACACTATAATCCCACAGCAGCTAATACACAAACTGCTCCACCTGGGGATCAACACATCACTGTGCAACTGGCTGCTGGACTTTCTGACGGGGAGACCACAGGCTGTATGTGTCGGTGGCAAGTCCTCCAGAGCCATCACACCGAACACGGGTTCTCCCCAAGGCTGTGTGCTGAGCCCCCCCGTTCACTCTGCTGACCCATGACTGCACTCCAATGTAAGACTCAAACCTCTTCATCAAGTTTGCAGATGACACAACAGTGGCAGGCTTCATCAGCAACAGACACGAGTCAAACTAAAGGAGTGAGGTGAGCAGTCTGGCCATGTGGTGCACACAGAACCATCTCTCTCTAAATGTGGAGAAGACAAAAGAGATAATTGTGGACTTTCGAAGAGCGCAGGTCCAGCATGCTCCTCATCATCAATGGTGCTGCAGGGGAGAGGGAGACCAGCACTAAGTTCCTGGGTGTGCACATCATAGAGAAGCTCTCCTGGACCATGCAAACTACATCACTGGTCAAGAAAAGTAATCAGCGTCTCTACTTTCTCCGGAAGCTGCCAAAAGAGCCTCCAGCGCATCGTGAGAGCAGTGGAGGAGAAGATATGCTGAGCCCATGTACACCACCCGTCTCACCCGCAAAGCCGTCAGAATCACCAGGGACCCTACACACCCATCACAGTCTCTTCAAGGTAATGCCTTCAGGGAGGAGACTGCGGAATCCATGGGACAGTTCCAGTCAACTGAAAGACATACATTTCATACACCAGGCCATCATCTGCGCTCCCAACCCTCACTCCCCACTCCCCCGTTTCACAATCAGAGATGAGAGAAATATATAATATCAAATCATTCACAAATGGTTTGACAAATAAAGAATCTTTGAATCTTTTGAATCTTTGAATCTTTCAAATTTGAAACACGGAAGACTCAAATCACATTGGTGCATTATGCAGCTTCTTATGCAGGCTGTATGAGTGATCAGCATGGTGCCTTTATTTTCGATCACAGTGATCTATACAACACTCCAGGGTCAACTGTTTTGTAGTTTTTCTAGTGAGCGGGTCCATCTGCAGTGAAAACCTTCCATACAATTGATCGTGGAGCATCCTAGAAACCACTGTGAAGGAAAGTAAAGGCATCATGCTGACCATCATATAGCCACGGGGCCACTACAAGGTCAAATACGCCCAAATATCAAAAAGAATTTCCACATAAAAGTTGCAAACTTTAACTGTATGAGTGTTTTAATATGCACTTGCTGTTCACACACACACACACACACACACACACACACACACACACACACACACACACACACACACACACACACACACACACACACACACACACACACACACACACACACACACACACACACACACAGTGCAAATGCGTATAATTTGAAATTAAATTGACCCAAAATCGTCTGAAAAGCAGCACCTGCAGTTGCTCCCTTTAGTTGCGCTGTTTCTGCTAGTCTCAGTGTGAATACAGATCGAGCCATTGCACACACAGGCCTCTCATTTTATAAAAAGAGCATTTATTTCAAATATTTCTTTTTTTTTTTGCTTCAGAGATTGAAGCACATAGTAAAGCAAAAGTACAATGTTCCCAAAATATAAGTGTGATGTTGTCACTTTCATATCTTCTTAACATGTTTGTCATAATACTGGAATATTCTGCATGTATACTAAAATAAGAACTTTTTAACTTGTACAAATTGCTTCCATAAAAGGTGACGGAATAAAAATGAGGCGTTCTTTCTCTGCAACAAACACTGATTGCATGGTTCTCGTGTGATCCGGGAGAAAAACAAAGCAAATCTGAGCTCAAACGGAAATCAAATTATAGACACATAAAGACAAAATGACCTTGACTTTTGGCAGGAAACCTTTCATAGTTACACAGTTACAACAGTATGAATATTAAAGATGACCCGCAAAAAGTCTTATGTGCAGCCAACATACAAACGATTCTTCTGTAAAAATGACAATAATAAAAATAACATTAATAATAGCAATAATAAAAATAATAATTACAATAGTATATAAAGAGGAACATCACATTGAGGCGTGTGCTGCTTCCCAGAGTCAGCTCTCACACACCGAGCTACAGTCATGTGCCAACACAGTCCTTAGAGACAGAGGAGTATGACAAGCCTGCCCCCAAACTACTGCGGAGATTTTGAATCCGCTAAGTATCTGACGGGACGGAGCGTATGCTACTTTCCGGTACATGTCTTTGGGAAACTCGGCTGCTTTTTTGAAAGAATGTGTGTCTTGCTGCGAACAAGAAGCACTCACCTCAAACTAAGAGCTTCTACACTCAGAGCAAGGCCGACAAGACTTCAATGACATTTAATGGCTGCGTTGTAGAGGGCGCTTTACACAGGAACATGATGCAAACGGGGAGAGGAGTTAAGTATTAAACGGATGAAATATAGGTCACACATTTTAGTATTTCCAGCCTGGATTTGATTTGTCATTTAGATGTTGGAGCAATCCTTCCCGCTGCAACTACAGATGTGGGACAGAGAGATCTGGTAAAGGCTACGCTTTAAGACCACTGACTATTGTACATATGGAACGTCAGGTCAATCTTTGCTGGCAAATGTATTCTTTTTCCCTCCCCCCATTGTCCAAAGTCCAAGCACTTCACAGTGATTTGACTCCTCATGCCAGATGCCCTACCACCTACTGTGTCTCGGTGGGTGAATTGATGAAACTGGTGAGCTATGTTGTCATTTTTTCTGGGATGTGAGTGTGTTATTTTCTGCTAAACTGAAGTGTCTTGCCCAGTCGTAAAAAAACAAAACAAAAGTGCTGTTTTGAGTGGGAAGTAATTGATCAGGGAGCAACCTGTTGAAAGTGTTACTCGACCCACGGCAGCCCCAAGACAAAAAGCAATATAACGAGCCATGTAAGTACTTAGAGTCAATTGCTTGTGAATGCACCAGTCATAAATCTGTGTGAGCTCAGCTGTGGCTGTGCTGAGTCATGACTGCAGCCCCGATGCTCCTTTGAGGACCCGCACTTCCCTTTAAAGGGCGGTGCCACCGTTATTTCTACAGCTCGGCTTCATACCGACGCAGCGTGGTGTCAACTTTCATTATGCTTCTCAAGTTACAAATCAAATCAAAGTGAGATAAAAAGAATATGCTCTGTGTCCGTAAAGTTTAAGGCGTTTTCCAGCTCACAGGTTTTCACTGATTGATTGTTGGTGGACGTCGGTGTGAAGTCGTGATCATTCGTGGGTGGACCATGTTGAAAAGTGACTGGACAAAGGACACAAAGTGGGAATGTTCTTCTCAGACATGGTGCAGTATGAAGCACAGTTTAGTGTCCACTTTGCAAAAAAAAGGAAACAAAGAAAAAAGGTTTCAGAAGCGTTCACACGATCCTGGAGTTGTGCGCTCTCAAATGCTCTGCTCCAGCCTCTGGAGTTGTTGTAGATTTATTATAAGGCCACCACACAGTGAAGACGCTGAGTCTTCAAAGTATCAACAACCCAGAGTCTGCCGTTCAGTCATAGTACCTGCTTTTGGACACACAACTTTTAACAATTCATTCTAACACTTTCACAAACTCATTTTTCATCTGCCCCCGTCCCCCTACAAGAATAAAATGCAGGAATGTCACCTTGTAGGAAGTTAGTCCAAGTCTTTTTTCAGAACCATCTTTATCCAGCTTAACAAGAACAGCTGCTTCACACAAACATACATAATTTTCTAGCCCAGGTCCAAAAAGAGAAAGAGGAAAAGGTGAAGATTGAGACTGTGTCCAGCATTGTGTCCATGAACGCACCATCATAAAAGAGATCAACAAACCTGCCTAAACCAGTCGTTTACTAGTTGGTGTTGGAAATATCTACTACAGCTCAGATCCTGATGGAATCACTAATGTGCAGTGTGGGCGTCCATCTGTGGAGTCCGCTGTTAGGAGTCCTCTGCCTCGTCGGCGTCAAAGAACGGAGAGTCTTTGGTCCCGTACAAATCGGCCAGTTTCCTGAAGCGCGGTCCCCAGCTCTGCAGATAGTCATAATCCAAGTCAGACTCTGTGGTGACAGACTCCAGAGAGCTGAGGGACCCAGCCAGGGAGCCCCTGCCCTCATAGCCGTAGATCTGAATGGAGTCATAAGGGGGCGCTGTGGGGTCACTGTCTGCCTCAGCGATCCGTGTCTTGATGAAGTCGTCCACGTCCACACTGTTGGGGGCAGGGTGTCCCATACCAGGTCTTAGTGAACACTGCAGCTCTGGCTTCATGTCCTTCCTGGGCAGGAAACCATTGGCACCATCGGGGTTCTAGAGAGGTACAGAAAGTACAAAGATGTCAACTCTAGGGTAAACACAGCAGAAAGAAGTGCACAGTTTGGACCTCAACAAAATGTTTTGTTGGGAGCTGTGCCTTTTCCAAAAGAAAACCTGTTTGGATTGAGACACATCAATTTCTGTAGGTTTGCAAAGTTTGAAATGAACATTTTAGCAACTCTCTGGTGTCAACTGCAACAATGCTAAGACAAATAGGAACATGTAAGCCAAAATGTTCAGTTCACATTGAAACAGAGCTATTTTTCATCCTACATTGTAGCACCTGCCTACTCTGGTGAGGTTCAGTCAAGTGGTTCTCAAGTGATTGGTCCTGTAAGTATTTTCAGTGGGTCGCGGGGCAAAATTGATTCCATAGTTTTTATAGTTTTAACAGTTGTCTCCATTATCCGTGCTTCAGTCAACAGAACTCTGTGAGAAACTGCTGTATCTAAATTCTTAGATATACAATATAAATAAATCATACAAAAAGAGTGGTTTGTCGGGATCAACACCAGTTGAAAACCATTGCGTTCCACACTGACGTTGGGGCAACAAGGGAAACTGTCTAAGGATCATGAGTCTGAGTCTCAACACTTAACCTGTTAAGAGCCAGACTGATATTACGGTGCAATTTGCTGCTGATTTGGTCAAGAACACTGAAAATCCATAAAATATTTAGTTTAACAAAAATGTATTTATGTTTGTGCGTGTAATGTGTAGCAGAATACCTCATGCATTTCTTTTCCTTTATGTCATCATTGCGTTGTTAATTAGTATCTATTTGCCCCAAACCAAAAATGGTTTGGTTCCGAATGTTGAAGGCAGGAGTGATTCATGATGGATTCTCGTGTGTTTGTGAACGCACAAATACCACGAGCAGGGCCGTAGCCAGGATTTAAAAAACAGTGAGGTCCGGATAATTCTTTAAACCGGGGGGTCTGGGGGTCCTCCCCCAGGACTTTTTTAAAGATTCAGATATAATTTCCTGTATTTTAAGTGATCAAAAACACTTTTGTCTCATCCTTGAGCCATTTTCAAAAATTGCTTTTTGTTGCACCGTTTGGGACCAGGAGCCTGAGTGAATGTGTGAGTGAGTGGATGGTGGTCGGACATGCAGATGGTGCAGACTGGCCTCACTTCCATCAGTCGACCCATGGGCAGTGGGTGCAGCCGTGAACCCCCTGAAGTGTTAGGTGACGAGTCACGTACCCCATACTTTGACATGATGAATATCACAAAACAAAATATCTATTTAACATCTATTTCATCCATTATTACTGTGAAGCAGGTTTTCCAAACAGTTTTACTCGCCTGAGTGAGAGGCAATAAGAAGGTCTTGTCCTAAATAAATACTGAAATATTAAATGAAAATTGTTTTGAAAACGAGGCTGTGGCTTTGAATGGGTAAAGCTGAGGGTTCTGCTTTGGCTCATTCTGAACATCAGACTCTGGTTTGGACACTGCACTCTGGCCCCGCCCCCTCTGCGTCGCCCTCACTGTCAAACCACTGGAGCTACAAAGGTGAATGCGCTGGTTTAAGCTCTCATTAAAGCGAAGATCATTTACACGCAGGACATTCTTTGCATGAGACAGAAACAAAGTGAGCAGCAGAGGAGGAGCAATGATGAGGCACGGACGCTTCTCCTTCTCCTCTCGCTCCTCAGATCAGAATGAGGAAAACTCCTGTTGTAAATCGAGGTCACCGTGGCGGCGCGCGCACAGGCTCCTCTCTCTTTATGACAGAGAGCATAGAAATTGCATCTCAATCAAACTTTGGCGCGGTTCATGCGCTGCTGTTGTAGTGAGGCTGACGCACAGCCGCGCCCCCGCCTCCGCGGAGTTTTACGCACTCGGGTCCAAAGCAGCTCATGAGGTCCGGTTTTAGAGCGGACACGTTTAGGTTCAGAACAAGCTCATCCACGTCTGAACTAGAGGCTCTTACGCCTGTAGAAGCGCGTGTTTACAACATTCATTTGCGCAGGATTCAATGTGTAAAAAAAAAAAAAAAAGCTAAAATTTTACCGAGGTCCGGACCTCGGTGACCTCAATGGTAGATACGGCCATGACCACGAGTGTTCAGTCTGAAGGCAAAGTAACTCAACTATCAATTATAATAGATCCACGCTCAAAACCCACAATTTTCAGAATGTCTTTCCCTGTTCATCTACTCATTTCATTATGTACTGTCCTCTCAAATAAAAGTCTTTACAAAATCATAAAATGTTCACTAGAGCTGTTTCAGCCACTTAGTACCAGAGTTTCCTTGTATTTTGTACAAAGACAGTGTAATCTATCTTATCCTACTTTCTGATTCGGCTCAGACTGAATTACCTGCAGAGTGGCGATGTCGAAGGCCTCGGTGTCTTCCTCTCCTCCGCCCTCGTCGTCGTACGTGATGATGTTCTCCCTGATGTCCTCTTCTTCAAACACGATCAGAGGCTCCTTCTTCTGACGCCGCAGAGCCACGAACAGAACCACGATCGCTGCAGCACAGAACATCAGCCACAGTCAGGACAACCAGCTGCTGGTTTTTAACACTTCATATCCTTTCAAAATGACCAAGAGAATGTGAGTTAAATGCAGTTTATGCTAGGACATTCAAATAGACATACACAATTGAATATTTTTCTTCACTACAGTTTTGATTGGTAATACTTTCAAAAACCTTCCTATGTTGGTCATTTTTCATAGCATATTTATGACTGGGTCATATGAATTGTTCTTTGCCAACAAACAAATATGCAAATAAAATGACTAATTTGAATGTTATACTACATTTATGATGATGTTGGCAGATTGTGTGTAACATGTTTACAACAAAATCTGGTGCACAAAGACATGTGCGTCTATAAACATGATTTGATACATGTGATTTGGCCGAAACAGTAATCAAATTCAGCTCATCAAACAATTATGTGGAAATGTGGAAAGCCTTTAGGACACTAGTAGAAAGTTGAGAAGCCATTTATGAGCTACCAGTTGGAGATAAAAGTTCGTGGCATAATTTGAGGGCTCAAATCCGTGTCAGCTTTAGTTTTATACAGCCGGATTTACCGAGCAGGATGACGATGCAGGCCAGGATTGCGATGAGGGCCCCAGTGCTGAGTCCAGCTGGCAGGACGTATGGCTCCACATTGCAGGACAGGATGGTGTCCCGAGAGTCACAGGAGCACACGCGGATGGTCAGTGTGTTGGTGGAGCTTAGAGGGGGAAGGCCGTTGTCATTGATCTCGATTGGGAGGAAGTACACGTCCTGCGTGAGGCGGCTGAAGCCTTTCCGCAGCACGTAGATACTGGCTGTGCTGTCTGCAATCACACCAACAACACAATCTAATCAGCATTCAACCAAATGTCAGCTCCACAGCTTTACTCCAATGGGCTTCCTGACGCCAAAAACTAGTCTGAGGTTCTTGGAAAATCACGGATCCCATCTGTTCAATAAACAAACAAGCACTGATACGATATAAATGTAAGGGTAGATTTTACGTAATTGCAAGAATTTTTAGAGGTAACAATTTTGATTTAAATGTAATAAAAAAACAACAATGCCAAATGTAAACGCCTTTTTATGTCTCACAACAACAATCAGCAGTCCCTTCCCTCGGCCGTAACTGCAATCTGGGGTCAAAGCCTGATGTAAACTCCAGTGCCCTTTTTCAGACGTGCGCTGTCCCATGTGACTAATGACTCCCGCAGAATCTCACCTCTGTTGTCTTTGAGGGAAAAGTTGTTATTGTGGGCCACCTCTGGAGCCAGGCTGAAGGTGAAGTGCTGCCTGTGCGCCATCTCGTCTTTGTCCACCGCTCTCACCGTCTCGATCAGCTGAACACAGAAAAAACACCATATTCTTTGAACTGACTTCGGACTTAAAGTTTGAAGCAATCCTAAAATAATAGTTAGATTTCTAGATTGCTGTTTGTTTATCATTAACCTGGTTGCTTACAGCTCTACACAGTTGACACAGAGCCTATCAAGGACTTGTGAAATGATTTTGGAAATATCAAACTGTGTCTGACAAATACTGACTGAGATTTTTTTCTTAAAAGCAAGATTCAGTTTGCATCTCTCATTTTAAACTTGCAAAGATGAGTTGTCATTTGAGTGAATTATAAACTTAGGGTGACCAGAACTCCCATGTCCCCTTGGACGTTTTCTCCAAAACCATTGATCTGTCCCAGTTTTACACCAGCTCTATCCAGGTTGTTTCAGTTTTTCACCAGAAGCAGCGGTTTTTGTACTTGATCCTAGTGACTTTTGGCCATGTGCGCATCAAACATGAAGTTTCCAAAGCAAATGAACCAATAAAAAGCTGAAAGGTCTATGGTCCATTTAATTGAAATTGGACTTTTACAAACTATGTTACTGTGAAATCTGGGGGGAAAAGTCACTTTTTAGCTCCTGACAGACATTCCCATTGTTTTTAATGTGGAAAATCGGGTCACCCTAGTATATAAACTGCTAAATTACAACAAGACTCACACGCATTTAAAAGCATTTCCCTTTAAACAACAGGAATAGCAGGTTTTGTATGAGATAAACTTACCCTCGCTGGAGCCACAGTGTCACACATCAGCACTTCGTTGTTGTTGGCAAACTCTGGAACGTTGTCATTCATGTCTTTGATTTTGATATTCACACGAACTTTAGTGTCCTGATGGTGACCTCCTGTACACACAGATGAGTTTTGCTTGAAATTATAGTATAGTATGAAAAAAAAAAAAACATGCACGTCTAGACTTATCAGACCCGATGATGTGATTTCTGACGTAAAAAAACAAAATGGGTGTATTACCACATGCTGACTTCGCTGAAGCTTATTTTGTCGTTGCAGAGAACACTCATTTAAAAAGTAAAAACCATTTAACTGAAGGGGAGCGTTTATTTCCACATGAGCCGCCTACATATTTGTGATGTTAGTCGCTCCAGCCTCTGCTCTGCCCTGTTATTACCAGCGCATATTTAGCTTCCCAGGACTGTTAGCGGTTAGCCTAGCCTGCCGTGGTCAGGGCTCTGTGGGCGGCGAGCCGAGTTCCATCTGGCTGCTGGCGTCTCACATGCCACAGGGAAACCACATGGCGCTCCCTTCAACCACAGGACTGCAGGGTGGGGCCAGAGAAGGGCCGGGGAGAGGGGCCAGAATGAGACCAAAGAATGAGGGGGCAGAAAGAAGATAGAGACATTAGAGACCAAAGAGCACCAAAGACCAAAGAGGAAAGAGAACAGAGACCGGACCGGATCAGAGTAGGAGCCAGAGGAGAAAGTGAGGGGCAAGTGAGTGACCTATCAGGGGCCAATGAGGGGCCAGCGGATCTTTACTTAAATCGTCAGGGCATATTATCCGCTTGGACCTCTGTTTGTTGTGGGATTGAATAAACTGTTGATTCTCTTGCTGCCAATTTCTAGAAGTGCAGTGTTCAGCTATTTGTTTGTAGCCCTTGGCCCCGGCCCGTAACTCCGTGGTTTTAGGAGTTATCTAGGAGGCTTAAGTTCTGACGCCAGAAGGTTTTAGTCTTGCTTTTTCTGCTTCTGATGTTACTCTTTTAACTCTTGACAACCCTTTCACTGCAAATTGTCTGTGTTATTTCCATTGTTAACTCAAGCAGTAATATGAGTTTCATTAGTACTTAAACCGGCCCCACACACCTATCTCGGTGGCCGACACAGAGATGTTGTGCCAGGGCTGGGTCTCTCTGTCCATTGGCCTGGTGGTGGTGATCAGGCCGTCTTCGGAGTTGATGTTGAAGAACTGCTCCACATCGGTGTAGCGAGGGATCATGTACCTGTGGGATGAACACTCTCCGTCACGCTATTTGTGTGCTACCATGGCAAACGAACTGCCCCGTAACACACGACACTCACCTGACTGGGTTGTTGGCCACATCTGTGTCCTTGGCATGGACCCGTCCCACTGTGGTGCCCTCCGGAGCGTTCTCCTCCACCTCGAACGTGTAACTGGGGGCGACAAACACTGGGGGCTCGTCGGCATCCTCCACTGAGATCTGTACGCACGAGGGTTACACAAAGACGCTGAACAAGAAATCCCAACAATCTTTACTGCTATATGATCATTCCCCGTTATTGTTGAGAATGCAAAGCTTATCTAAATATGCACTCAGAACATCACCAACAAACGACTTGGGTTTGAGAATTCTTTGATTTTGTATAGAGTTCCAAAAATGTAGCTGTGTCTCGGCACGTTCACACTGCCATGTGCTCTCAATTTCTTACACCCCTGTGCCGACTGACCTTTATTGTGGCTTCGTCCTTGTAGGGGCCCCAGGACATGAATCGAGAATCTATGTGTGGGTTGGATCCTTCCACTTTGAGCGTGTACATCCTCTTGGTCTCATAGTCCACGTGCTGACAGGACAGAGGAGAGAGAGAGAGAGAGAAAGAGGGTCACGTCTCCAGCTCACCATCTCCAGTTCATTCCCAAAACAATGCCAGCAAACAAACATCTTAGTCATCCGGATGAATGTAAACGCCGCTGATCCTCCGACCAGCGCAGTGTCTCGGTGTCCAGCTAGGGGGAGCTGTTGCTACACGAGTGCGGCGCTGTCTGACATTACCAGCGGCGGCCCAACTAGCGTGTCATTACGGCTGATAGAGAAGCAGAGGAGAGCGGGAAACACAAGTGAACAGCGAGTCTATTGGAGCATTATTTGAGAGAATAGTGGCTCGGAGGGAGAGACCAAAGCTGTTCAGTTGAGGCAGCAGCCCACAGCAATCACACACTACAGGGTCTGGTGGAGGAGATGAGCAAAATGACAAATTATACGTTGTACGCTGAGGGAGCTGCATAGGGAAAAAAAAACAAAAAACAAAACAAAACAAGAGAAACAAAACAAGCCACAAATAATTTACAGCATGTTTGAGGATTCCAACAGATTGCATAGCGTTGAAAGCGGCCTGTTGTGTAAAATTGAGATGGAAAGCAGGCTTCTATCCTAAAATGTGCCTTTCAGTGTTCCTTTTGTAGAATCCACATGAAACAACACTGGCAGTTCCAACATTTAAAGATCTAGTGTTTTTCTTTCTTTTCAGTCTCCTCCATCAGCACAAGTAAAGTGAGGTGGAATTATTTTCTGAAAATAGTTAGCCTAAAGTGATAACATTGTTCAACCGCACAGACATCATTGTTGCCATTGTAAAGGCGAAGGTGGCTCAGATGGTAGAGCGGGTCGCCGGTTTGAATCCCAGCTCCCGCAGGTTAAGGCTGAGAAAAAAGACGAGTCACTGCACGGATCTCGCCTATTATTGAATGTGGTCAGAGAGTGAGTGGATGATGGTGGTTAGAGGTTTCATCTGTCCGTCCCATAGACTGTTAAGAAGTCCATCCCAGGGCAGCTGTGACCAGTGTTGGGGAGTAACTAAATACATACATTTAGAATACTCATTTTGAGTAACTGTATTCTGGTAAAGTTACTCTTTCATTTGAGAGTATGAAGAATACAGTTACTTTCCAAATATCAGGGGAAAACATCCCAGTATCAATCATTACATTTCAGCTCATTATTATTAAGAAAGAACGTTTAATGTTGACCTCTTTTTCCTCCTAATATGAAATAAAACGCCTTATGCTACAGTTCATACAAACACTGCACATGCGTCACATGATGCTGCTCCATTTGCCAAGAGAGTTAAAGAGTTCCTAATAAATGGTAAGTAAGTTTATAACAATAATCGTAGTCTTCATTTTTGTAATTATACACCATATTTATACATAAATATAATGGCAATCAATGTGAAAATATTCTAAAAGTATTCAGAATACAGTACTCTGATAGGACAAAGTAACGGAATATGTTAGAAAATACATTTTAAGGCAAGTATTCAGTAAGTAAATACAACAAGTATTCTTCACAACACTGGCTATGACGGCAATAGTAGTTTATCACCATCAAGTGTGGAGTGAATGAATAATTCAATGTGAAGTGAAGTGTTCAGAAAAACGCTATATCAAAACAATGCATTTTTACATTAAAGGACGACAGCCACAAGATTAATATGAGGCGTTAATAGACCCTATCACACACTAAAAAGACTGTCTGTCCCTGATGTATATATATTTAAATAGTGAATCGTCCATGGAGAAAAACAAACCCCTTCATCCCGTCTGAAATGATTAGGCGAGCCTTACAGATTGCCACAGCAGATTCTGAGATGGGTCCGTCTGTGAAAGGCCATAACACGTTCATACACACAGCCTATTGCGTGAAAACTCACTGCCTAATCCTATTGTCCGTCCTGAAGGAGGAGCTTATTATACTCAGGCCTGAATGCTCCAGAGACGCTCGCCTTTGATTATGAGGCCGGTGTTGACAACAGCACTTGGCTGCAGCTCAACTTCCTCTCGCTCATGCCATGGCTGTTAGCACCAGAAATACATCTCTTTATGCCGCGCCTGTGCTCGAAAGCTACCACAAAATAGGCAGACAAACAACAAAAAAACAGACGCAAACTGTTAGCTATTCAGTATGTTCAGAAGTGATGGGAAGAGTTTAATGTACACATGGAGACATACTGAATTTAGAAATGGGTTGTACAAAAAGAAGTTAATAAATAATTATGAAAAAAGATATCTGTGCCTGGTTTAACCTTTTCAGACACTGGAATTGATTGAAATCTTTACACAACTGGGAAAATGCCAAACATTTCAAGTCTATTTTATGTTGTCTTTGGCTCCACAGTTTCAGTTCATCCTGAGTTTAGTCCACTCTGTTACTGATACTTTGCACCCATAGTGTCCTCTGACGGTGAACGCATCATTCCTCCTCCAGTCTCGGTGTAATGAGAGTGGGTTAATGTCCGACTCCCCCTCTTTAATATTCTGCGGCGGCGTTCATCAGGACACAGTTGAAAGAGAATAGCAGATTAAAGGCGCTCCCGTGAGTGTGTTTGTGGAGCAGAGAGGGAGAATGGAGACTCTCACTCCAGCTTTGTTTATCAGCTGCTAATACTACAGCACGGAGTCTGAGGGCTGCTGCTATGGGCCTGGAGCCTACGTTCACTCACATGGTCTACATACCTTTTCTACGCATGGACCAATGGATCGTCTTTATATGGTATGGTCTACACTTCATTTACACATGGTTTTTTCAGGCCTGAACTTTCTTGAAACAGACAAAGAGCCACAGGAAGAGGGATGTGGCTCTGAAACCATGGGCTGCCTAATGCGTATGCCTGGTCTACATGGTCTCATATGAATCAAATGATCTACAGTTGCAAGACCTTACATGCTGCTCATATGGTCATCATTTCAGTTGTTCATAGTCTCATTATTCCTAGATCTGCACAAGATTGGATTATTTACTCCATATTCTCAATTCAATGATGTCTATACACATCATCCGCACTCGATTTACACATGTTCATCTGCTATTATTCAACAAGACTGTGTGTCATGAAAACGTAGTAACTCTGGAAACTTCTTTGCTCCAGTCCTTATATGGTCTGATTCCAACTTTTTGATATTTAACTGACTTAATGTTGACATTTAGTAACATCAACATTTTAAAAAAAATTGTTCTTTATTTATCCAGGATAAAACTCATTGAGATTAAAAATCTCTTTTTCAAGAGTGTTCAAGAGTGTTTTAGTTCTCATATTTAGTCGACATATCATAGACATTTTATCACACGGACAGATCTCCAGATTATGTTCTGGGGCTCTTCATTTTTTACTTTTTAGTCATGGTTTTAGTCATCATGAACCACCTCTAAGTTTATTCAGCAAAAGTATCACTTTTATGACAAAAGTATTGTAGTTGAGAGAGAATAAAAACACTGAACGCTCAAGGAAACAGCGGTGAAGGAAGAGGCTGAGAGCTCCTCTGTTCGCTGACGGCACACTCTACTCCAGCTGCAGAAAACTCTCTGCTATTGATCCCAACTGCGCTTTTCCCACAGACTCACCATTTTGCACAAATAAAATGTCAGACTATAGTTTTCATTTTCAAAAAGCTCAACCTTTAGTGCATCCTGGCTGTTTATTCGTCTAAACAGGCTAAGCACCGCTATTACTGAAGCTCCAATGATAAAAACGGGAAGAGAAAGTGCTGATTCGTATGCTCTTCAACCTCCACTAAAAGCACGTCGATCAAGGAATCACTCAACCTCAAATTCATACAGTGTACACACCATTGGTGTCTTGCCCAAGGACACACACCCACAGTATGCACTTGTTTCCAAACATTTATGTCAGTTTTGTTTTCGTATAACTTCTCTGATCATTTCCATAGTGAATAATGAGACCAAGTTGATAAATTGGTATGACATTTAAATAGCATTTTCATTGAGGTTTGACATCTGTAAAGTAATGAGAAATATTTTTAAAAAAGAAAAGTAAACACATTTCCCCCATGTGGTTTCTCATTGTGCAAGGTTTCAGTGAGGACACTTCAGCCCCTCAGCTCACTGCTGTCTCTTCTGTCTTTAGCTCAAGGATTAACAGGGACCTTGTGCCACGTCACGCTCATAAAGCTCCTAATGTCGGAAAATAAAGATTGTGAGGTGACATTTTCCATCGCGCCTGCCTGTTTGAGCTACAGAGAGGCAGCAGCCAAGCACTCTGCGGTCCCGCTCGGCTGCTTTAACGGGCCAGGCCTGTATGCTAATTACACACCAGCTCCCAGAGACGGCCAATTTAGGAAGAAGCACTGCAAACAGCAGGGGAAAATTCACAACAAGAGCTCATGTTATGCGTAAGCCACTTTCTCTGTGGCCTTACGCATCTGTGTCCGGGGAAGATTTGCAGTTATATTTTCGATTATATTAAACGAGTCTCTCTTATTACGATATTCTATTTTTAGACAGGCGCTAATGAAGCTGCACATCTCTATTTCAAGTATCTGCACAGCCTAAAGCGCACCAAACCTGTGCAAATAGATCATTTAGGAAAGTGTATTCATGGGTAGGGTAAAATGTGTCTTTTCCACAGACGACAGGGTGATTAACCCAACAAAAGTCATGAACTCAGAGGAGCAGTTCTTACCTTCTTCAGTTTGATGACTGCCTCCCTGGTCTCGGAGTCAGTGGAAAGCTCAAACACGCCCATCCCATCTCCATCCAATAGGCTGTAAGTCACCAGGCCATTGTCCCCCAGGTCGGGGTCTTTGGCCTTGAGACGACCCACCTCCTCCCCGGGCACACGGTCCTCAGAGACAGACATGGGGTACACACCTGTGGACACAGACAGGTGCGCCTGTTAGTTTGGAGTGGTCACACTTGTGTTATCAGCTTTTAGAGGCACACTGGCTGCCTGCCACACTCTTTACACAAGGCCCGGGTCACTGTGGGAGGGCACAGCAGATTAACATGAAGCCTACCATCTGTGTGAGACAGCCCAGAGGAGAGCGCATGGCCTGCGGGATATTAATATACCCCCACACTGTCAGGTGTGTGTGTGTGTGGGGAGGGCACCTGGCTCAGAAGTGGAGCACCAAGACCATATGTGTGCCCCCCCGCAACCTGCCTCCCCCTTCCTCCCCCTGCTAACCCCCCGCCCTCCACTGCCTCTCTGTGCACATCTGTCTTCAGCCGTTTAGCACCCGGACCCTGACCGCAGCCTGACTGCATCCTCTTACTCTCTCTCTGCCGCTGTGATGGCTAGAGCCCGAGGAAAATTGCTTCTGAGAGCCATAAGCTGGATGTACCTGTCACATTTCATGGTTTCTGAAAGACAGATGAAAGAAACAAACTATTTTGGAGAAACTGTGTGAATGAAAGAAGAAGAAGAAGAAGATCTTTATTTATATAGCGCCTTTCACAGACATATAGTCACAAAGCGCTTTACATGAGACATGAGACATTCACTCCATACTCAGTGGTGGAAAGCTACGTTTGTAGCTTCAGTTTCCCCTGGGGGAGACTGTCAGAGGCGCTTTCGCGACTACACACGTCTGCGCCAACAGACCCTCTGACCACCACCATACATTCACTCACACACACATCATTCATCCTGACCTATTGTACATGTTTTTAGTGGTAGGGGAAACCGGAGTACCCGGAGGAAACCTACGCAGACACGGGGAGAACATGCAAACTCCACACAGAAAGGCCCCGTCCTTCCCCCGGTGGGAATCGAACCCGGACCTTCTAGCTGTGAAGCGAGAGCACTAACCGCTGCGCTACCGTGCCGCCCACAAAGAGGCAGAAAGAGGCAGATAGTAAAGCAGATGTGAGATGCCCAGACTTTTGCACCATTGGAAAATCAGCTTTTCAATGATCATTATTATCTTTGATTGTCTTTTTGACCAGTGCTGCAGTGTTAGACATGCTGCACCAAATCATACGGTGTAGCAAGTAAATGCTAGCACACATATAAGCTTCTATTTTCAATGAATTAGTGTAAATAGGCTGGTGTATATTATCAGCACAGCACAGCTTATATTTCTGAATCACTCAAAGTATCTCTAGTGTATTAAGATTAGCTGTCAAGCCTGCAGCTGCATCCTTTACGCTATTGCATGTGTTCCTGCCAACCACTGAGTCACACAGATACAGTCATTGGCTGGTGAGTTTCTACATGTTTATGTTGGACATTTTGAGCACATGTGTTGTCATAGCACCAGTCCAGAGCCGATGCTCCGGTGTTAGTGCTAATGCGTGAGGAAGACCCCCGCAGTGGCCTCATCATTCTGAGCTCTGCTTCCTTCAGTGTCCACCTGCCGCAGGTGTGTAGTCCTGTAAGTCATGAAATTCAATTGGTCGTGTGGCCTCCAGCGCTGGAACTGGGGATTGTGGGATTTCATAACGTCCCAATACATTCTGCACTCTTGCATCACATTCACTTCTTTATGTCTTTTTTATAAATGCAGTAGCCCTTCCTCGAATGAATTTCATCAACTCCTCTTGGATACAGTCTTTCACTTCACATTTCTGTGTTTTTTGCTGCTTTA
Organism: Gobius niger; assembly: GCF_951799975.1. Taxonomy (NCBI): domain Eukaryota; kingdom Metazoa; phylum Chordata; class Actinopteri; order Gobiiformes; family Gobiidae; genus Gobius; species Gobius niger. The sequence continues at coordinate 19,018,373 of NC_136858.1, forward strand.
GCTGTGGTTCCGTATGCCGTATTCTCCCCTCTCGCAGCACGTTTGGGCACTGGGCTGGCCCCCCGCTGCCCTTGCGCCTGTCTCTCCTGTTGTTCCTCATTTCGGAGGCTTTCCCTCAATGACTGGTGGCAGCTGAACAGAGAGAGAGAGAGGACACAAGCTGCTGCCATACCTGCTCCAGGCCGATGGTGCACGGAGACAGCAGACTGCAGTGTCTGTGGCTGCTCTGACACAGAACACCGTCAAAAGGGACTGTCATGCTCTGAACTTCTGATGATTTCCTCCATGCCTCATGAGAATGCTGTGATCATTCTTATGAACACATTGTTCACTTGTACAGTATGCTTCTGGGAGGCTGCACTGATAAACAGTTATAGATAGATCTTACATGCTTTTCAAATAATATGTTTTCCAATGTCTTGTCGCCATTTTCTCAAGAAATAATAACATTGCATTTACAATTGTGTGTTAGACTGCAGTGCTACGCAGTCCAGCACACTGTCGTTGTTAGTCCTGGCTCCAACAATTTGCTGAATGCCTCCTCTCACTGTTCACCTCTTTCACCCTCAACTGTGATGTCCAATAATTCCTATGGGCCAAAACAAGAAACAATAATGATGTAAACTAGAAATGCAATGGCTGCGCCATTGCGATTGACTGCGGAAATGTGGGAAGCGAATGCAGAAATTGCATAAACTCTTCAAATTGCATAATCAAATTTGCATAAACTGGTAAAATGCATAAAATGTCATGTTGCATAAACTGTATAAACTGCATAAAGTGGTAAAATGCATGAATGGGTTAATTTGCATAAATTGTGTAAATTGGATAAACTCTTTAAAATTCATAAATCCTAAATGGCATAAACTCGTCAGTTGCATAAACGCTTTAAATTCCATAAACTGGTCAAACTGTTGAAATGGCCTCAGTGCTTGATTGGCAGAAGCTGCACAAATGGCTGAAAGTCCTGGAGTCTCCCGATTGGCTGGATTCGCACATACACACCAATGCAAAAATTTCAAACTCTCATATAAAAAAACTGGAAATCTGCAGAAGGCCAATTTTTTCTCAAAACCCACAAGTTGCATAAGCTGAACATGCACAAAGTGCAGAAATTGCATAAAATGCAGAAAAAAGTGCAGAAAAGCATGGATTTGCGGCAGCCCCATTATAAGTCAATGGGAAAAATCTCCGGCATTTTGGCCGATTGCGGAAAAAACGTAAATTGCAGAAGTCCCAAAAGTAATAGCACCCTTCTCCTCAACATGCGGAACGTTTTGATGCATAACTTGCATAAATTGCACAAAGCATGAGGCATCAGGTGCTGAAAGCTGGAGAAAATCGGGAAAAAGATGGAAGAGGAATAATAATAAAGAACATGAAAACCAATAATTGACTGCGGAAGAATTCCGCAGTCAATCAATAATAATATATAACAATACAAATATAAACGCTGTAGTCCGGTATTCACGAACAGCGACTCCAGTTTGTAGGCTAAATGCATCAGTTGTCCTGACCTTGCCCGTGTGCAGTGTTGATTTCAGAGTTTCCTCTGCTGAACTCCTCAGTTTCCTGTGTTTTCTGTGCTTTGCGCCCCCTCCCACCCCTCCTGCTGAATAAGTCATCTCTGTCCTGGTTCACCATCTGGAGCTGTGCAGGTGGATGTTCTTTCAAACTCCACGGTAGAATTAGGAGTCACGGCAGATTACATGGGCTGCTCTGATTTTGTTGGAAAAAGTCTGAATATTTTACCGTCTCCCAAACGACATAAATAATCACAAATGATCGCAAGACTTAACTCCGTAATAGTAAATCTATGAGTTTTATTTGTTTTCCGATGGAGACGTTTGAGTCATTTCTCAATGGACTGTGTGGATCAGTTCTTTCTGTAGGTCCACTCACTCCAGCAATACACAAGTCCGCATGAGTAACTATTTCAAAAAAGGATTGATAAACTATTTCATTAAAAAAAAGGCAAAGTTGAAATAATTTGTTAATCATTTAAAAGCACCTAAAGCAGTCACAATGTTACTATTGAAACACAGCGATACTCACTCTGGGGGAACTTGGGCGGGTTGTCATTAACATCTGTCAGAGAGATCTTGACCTCTGTGGTCCCGGAGAGCCCCCCCATGTGGCCCCCCATGTCTTTGGCTTGGATCACCACGTCATACTCCTGCCGTGCCTCCCGGTCCATGTTGGGCAGCGCTGTCCGGATGATGCCTTCGGGGACACAAGTAGGCACAGACAGTAAGTATTGAAAGTATTGACACCCCTACACTTGGTACAACCTCAATTCCAAAATTGATTGAACTTGTTTGGATTGGACTTCATTTGGAAAAGGCAGCGGAGTGAATACTTTCCGGACTTAGACCTATATGTCTTTTCCTGAGTTCAGTGTGTTCTCTTGACCAGACTCCCTCTAACCGCAGGCTAACTACAGTCAAACCCGAAAATGTTTCTATCTCCGTCTCTCTAATCACTTCTTTGTATGTGCTTCATCCCGCTGCTCTCAACTCCCCGGCATGTCTGCGCTGAGCTGGGGGCCGTGTGTGTGACAGCATGAAAAGCTGATAATCTCCAAACCAATTAGAAATGTGAGCAGTGGATTTGTGCCAGGCCGGTTTGATTAGGCAGATTTACCAGGAGCAGCCAGCACTCAAACGCCTCTCTGTTCATGAATTGCCCCTAAGCCTGGCCACGCTCCTCTGACCGGACAGATGCATGCCCTCTCCGCTCTGTGTTGAAGCTTAGATATTGGAATGAGCTGCGGGGTCTTTGGATGTGATAACGCACTCCAGCTGACAGCCCCCGCGCAGTCAAAACAACCATAGCCCAGCCAAAGCACGCTGCCACTTTTTAACCGGCACAGATACTCCAAACGTTTAATGGATCAGCTCAGGAAAATTCTTCTGAAATAAAGTCAACCTATTGTTAAGTATGAGAGACAGAACAGTGAGATTGTATTCCTAGTGTGAGGCAAAAAAGGGCTGTTGATGCAGAACAGTGTTAATTTCGTCGACTAAAATATTTAGTCTTAATTTTAGTCAAAGTGATATTTTTGACGACTAAAATTTGACTAAAACTAAATTAAAAGTTTTACATGAGACTAAAACTATGACTAAAATGTCCAGATATTTTAGTCGACTAAAATAAGACTAAATAAAAAAGAAAAGGAGAGACTAAAATCATCCAAACTTCTATTGACAGTTTGAAAGAGCCTCAGATCATATAAATTCACTGCCAAAGGAGCAGCTCTGAGCTTTGTGTTGATGTTGTTGTTGATGGAGCAGCTCCATGAAGCAGAGGACCTGATTAAATATGATTATAATGAATATTATAAATGCAAAGTCGACTAAATTCGTCTTAAATTTAGTCGACTAAATTTACTTGCAATTTTAGTCGACTAAAACTAGACTAAAATTGAAGATATTTTTTTGACTAAAACTAGACTAAAATTGAATTACATTTTCATCAAAAGACTAAGACTAAAACTAAATTAAAATATGTTGTAAAAATTAACACTGATGCAGAAGAGGATCAGTGTTGGGGGTAATGTATTTCGACAGTTACAATAATATACTTTTTACAGTAACTGAGGAATATAACACATTACTTAAAGAGACTAGATGCAAGTTGGTCATTTTATACTCACTACTGCCACCTCAGCTCTTATGCATAACTGCAGGTTCTATATTAAGCTCGTGCATTTAGAGGCAGTTGTGGTGAACAGGTCTGGGCTCATTCTACACATCAGGACATGGCTGGAACATGTAGGGGAATACTTAGTTTTAACATTTTTTAACTCAAAATACGGTAACATATGAGTCATTACAATTTAAGTAACTCAAGTTTCAAGTGCATTTAAATGGTTTGTATTATGTACCAACGAAAAAAATGACAAACTTCACCAAATATATGCAGCACCAAATCAAGTTGGATCCTGGTGTACAAGATCTGCAGCTGCGTGTAGCTAACGTCGTCAAAACACAATACAAGCGAGTGGAGAATAGCAAAGTAAAAGGAAATCTTTGACTGCACTTTTGCTCAGTGGCATTATTACTATTTTCAGTTTTTGCCAAAAGTAACTCAAAGTAACTCAATGCAACTCAAAGTAGTGTAACTCAGCTACATTTTTGAAACAGTAATATGTAATACAAACATATGATTTTTTTTTAAGTTGTAGCAACTAATATAGAATATATTACAATTTTAAGGGAGCTCGCCCAACACTGAAGAGGGTGTGTGTCGTTAGTTCACATAAGGTTCACCTCTAAAGCTCTACATCTTACACAGTGCACGTTATACTGACCGGTCTGAGGCTCCACAGAGAAGTATGGCTGTCCCTGGAGGATGCTGTAGACCAGGCGGGCACTGTTCCCGTACGTGGGGTCGTCGGCGTCTGTGGCCGTCACCTGCATCACGGACGTACCTGCGCCACACACACACACAAACACACATAAGGCATATCATAGATTTCATATTTGGCTACTTTTCCTTGCTATACACGCCAGAAGGAGACTGGTCTGCAGCCAAGGAGTGTGCGGAGTGAATTGCAGTGGCGCTGGGAGCGTTGAATCTTGGAGCTTCGACTTCACAGGCGGAGTGTGAATGGGCCTAAACAGAAGTCCTCCCCGCTCTGTCAGATCTGCTCTTTAAAGTAGTCTCCTCACACAGATGGGATTTCTCTGCGAGAGAGAGTGGAGTCGAATGTTGCCGGTTGGTTCATGTGAGGTCAGCCTCCGGGGGAGACAGTGTGAGAGCGAGCGAGGGCCCAGCGGAGAGATGCCTCAGCCAAACTCTAATACTGCGTTTACGTGACTTTGCACCGGCTTCAGAAATTTCATTTGCACTCTTCTTAAGGTTTGTAGACATGCCATATCTCAAAGTGTTGGGAAAAAGACTTTAGCTGCTTTGACCGATAAACAGAAATCTGTACAAACCTGTCTGAACAAATCTGTGTGAAACCTCGAGTAGGAAATCTTTGAGGTAGTAGTCTGGAGGAGAGTTGTATTAATATGTGTGTCTATTCATGAGCGTCTACATTCAAATACAGATCAAATTAGTATCCAAACGTATCACCCAATTTACATTATCAACCCATGAGAGCCACTGCACAAGGGCATGATTTTCCTGACAAAATTGGTTTTGGAAAATTGGTTTGATTGGTTTCTCATTTTCTCTAAGCTTCTTCTTCGATATGATTGTCACGTTTTTTGTCCTTTCTGCTTGTGTTTTCATCACGTTTTCTTTTTTTTGCTTATTTGACAAGTTTTGGGCACATTTTTGTGGCTTGATCGCAGTTCCATTACAAAAACAAAGGCCAAAATGTCACAAAAACCATGAAAAAAACGTGACCAAAAAAATGAATGAAAACGCGTCCAAAAAGTATCAAAAAAGCAATGAAAATGTCACAAAAACATGACAAAAACGACTAAAATATGGTAACAAAAACAAGGAAGAAGCTTAGATCAGTTTTGCAGATCTTAGCTTTCAGATGAAGCCTCACACTGGCCTATAGGCTGTAAACTTGATTTACACTGGAGACAATGTGCTCGGCTAAGGTGAGGGTTAAGGGGTTAAAAGCAGGATGCATGTAGCAGCATGAAACGGAGACACATGGATGTCTAGTTGTGTAGGGAATGAAATATTAGCTCAAATATTTGCTCATTCTAATTCCATTGGCATTAGTCTCTCGGCCCTTGACTACACATGGTGGATTTGTCCAGAATGGTCGAGCTGTACTGACCCACGTTGGACATCTCGGGCACACTGGCGTAGTAAGGTCCGTGGAGGAATTCGGGCGGGTTGTCGTTGATGTCCTGCACTTTGACTATGAACTCCGACGGGGGCTCCAGAGGTTTGTTGGTGTCCCGGGCCACGGCCTGAGCTGTGAGGGTGTACTGCGCCTGCTCCTCGCGGTCCAGCGTCTTGGTGGCGTGGATGTTCCCCGTGTTATCGTCAATGACAAAGATGGTGCCAGCTCCTTCGCCCGACAGGATGTACTTTATGTTGCCGTCGCCCAAGTCCACGTCGGAGTGGAGCTGTGAGAGGAGGAGTATCATTTTAAAACATTTACCGTGGAAAAAAGATTCAGAAACTATCTTTACTACAGACTTCCCATCACTTGCTCAGAATAGTCTTGCCGTTCTTTCACCAAGGACTCACAAATATTTACTTACCCTGCCCACTAAGACGGGGTCGGGACCAGTGTACTCCTCGATGACGAAGAACTGGTTCCAAACCCAGCCCCGTTTGGAGCGGTGCAACACCTGGCCCAGTTTCCCCAACCGGTGATGGTGTCTGTGGGACGACTTGTGACCTGAGAACAAGACAGAAGCACGTTCACACACACAGCTCACGAAATTAGGCTGGCAAAATCTATACAGGGGTGTTAAAACTGTCTTAGGTGTAAAAATGTATGCATTTTTTATTTTTACCATCAGAGCTAATTTTAGGGGATGATGTTCCAACACAATTAAAGAAAGCCACTTTACTCCCTCTGTAAACTTATTTTATTCACCTAAATGTTTGCAGATTGTGCTCAACATGATCATAACGGAACAAAAGAATGCTTTGATGTGTTTCATAAAGCGTATGATGAAATACAGAAAGGTACTTGGAAAGAGACAGTTGTATAATCTCATTAATGGTGCAAGATGATCCACATTTACCTTTCTAGTATTTTTTTTTGTAATATCAAGCCCTCCAAACTCCAAACAGTTAGGATGACCTGACATCTTACTGTCAGACTCTGGATGTAATTCACTGAGTATTTGATGCTCTTTATAAGGCTGAGCACAGAGTCTGAAACCTTGAGTTCCACCTTTAAACTGCTCAGTCCTCCTTTGTTCGACCGCGCCGTTTGAGAGCAGCGCTTCCTTATGATAATGCAAGCTTTTTATGTTGCCGTTCTGACCTGGATGCCTGTGTGAGTGTGCTCTGTGATCCAGCGATCCGGCTCCTCTCCTTGTTCCCGATGCGACGCTGCAGAGGCCTGACACCCCCAGCAGCAGGAGAAAGGTCCTGAGCAGCCCCCGGGCCCCGCGTTTCCCCGTCGCTGCCATGACACACACGCCCCTGGCTGCTCCTCTGTCCTCTTAGACCTCTGTGGTGGCTCTGAGTGGGTTAGCTCAGAACAGACCTGCCGCTGTCACTCATCACAGTGGAGACAGCTCTCAGCCAGTCAGAGTCTGGAAGACAGAAACGGGCAGGGTTATGGTTTGTACATGAAACTGCACAACATCGATATATTCCAATATGAATGAATACGATCTGAAATACGTTTTAACTCATCCATAAGAAACACACTGAGATACTCTCTGGGATGGGGTTGCTGGGGTTGTAAGCGGATGCTCTAACCACTGAGCCACTGTGGCCGCTGAGAGAGATAGAGAGAGAGAGAGTGCTGTGCTGAAGTGTGACATATAATTACTCCATATAGACACTGCCTCACTGCTCATTACTGTAACCGGATGAGACACACAGATGCTCGCTGAGGGGCACAGCCGTTTACAGCCCAGGGGTGAGATCCCACCACGCGACGATGGAGAGAATATGAAGATGCAGCGTTGATCATTTGTCAACGTATTAGCAGCTCATGCATGTTGGCGTTTATGCACTGAATTGAATCTGCTTGGAGCGTACTTCAGTGTTTTTGCACACACGTTGACGCAATAGCTGTAGTGGAGTCTTTGACCCCCGTTCTTCTCGTTTAACTATCATGTTTGTCTTCAGTTCCTTTGACGGGTCAATGCGGGCCCCTGCTAGGCTCCTGAATAAAGGGAATGCGTTGAAGGGCAGCGTGTGACTGGGAGATGAAAGAAGACATTTTGAATCTATGCCATTTATTTATGAATGAGTGAATTGTAGAGACGCATTATGACTTTTCTTATGAGGACAATTCTGAAATTATTAGGCTACACCAAAATCTAAACTGGTTACTAGTCAGTCCACATGGTAGGATGAACCAATCCATCCAAAAGCTCATACATTTAAAAAATCGTCCTTAAACCTGTACTAAGTAACTCATGCCCCTAGAGGCCATAAGTGCCACTGCAGGTGTCGTACATATGTTACGTTATTTTACTCATTAATTGTCCGTGAGAGTAAATACTACTCTGACAGAAAAGACAAAGGGAGAAAGGGATATAGTACATCCAATTACACGATGGAGCTAATTTTTTGTCACTCAACCTTGGCTGTGAATATAATTAAAGTGGTGCTAGCCCGCAGTTAGCTTTGCCCGTTAGCTTCTTCTTCGTGATTTCATTAGTGTGTATGGGGGCCTCTGACCCAGTTCAGGAAAGCTTGTGGTTTTCTGGCCAGAGGGGGAGATGAAAGACCCCCCAATCATCCCATTAACACTTGTACTACCCCCAGAGGGACTACAGAAGGATTTATTAAGATAAACAAGTTACTTAGTGCTGCTTTAAAAGAAGGGAGGAGGATGGACAACAAAAATCCACAAACTCCAAAAATAAATGATTAAGAAAAAGATCCATTAAAACCGTGGCCTCTTCCATTTAAAACACAATGTGAGAGGTAGATACCCTCCCAGGCTGATTTGCTCAGAAATAAACGGTATCAAAGACACTGCGCTCAGGGGCCGGTTAAAAGAGCAGCCTGGTTTAGACCTGCAGTCCATCACACACAATCACCATGTCGAGACAAGCCAAAACTAAACGATGATTACAGTAAAGTCCATGAGGTTTGAGGAGGCTCGAGGGTGCCCCGGGCCGCTGCGCTCTGGGGGTGTCCCCTTTCTGCACAGCTATCTGTGGTCTGCTAAAAGCTGAAACACACACCGCACCACGAAACCGGAGCTTTAATTGCCTTTCAATTAGAGCGACTAACAGGCTTCTGAGGCGGGTGTGAGTGATTACGGGAAAAAAGTGCAGTGCTCTCTCAGCATTCTCCAAAATCACTCTCAACGTATAGGACCAGCCACTACGGAGACCTGAGACAATGTAAAAACAGCAAATTACACCGGCTAATGAGTCCCTCACTCTGCCCCTCTGCCCCGTCCTCCTCTGCTCGGAGCGGCAGAGGCATTGCTGATTCTGATCACAGAGTTGCTGAACACAATAAGTAAAATAATAATCATTGAAGTCAGTTAATCTCTACTGTCTCAGTCGGTGCTGTTGCCTGATTCAGTGAGCATAATTTAATGGTGTGTTTTTGACCTCCTGTAGAAATAATACAAATAATAATATTACAAAGTTATTGTTGGGTCTCTAAGAGCGTGTACATTTGCTGTTAGACCAAAGAACAAAGCGGTCACACAGAGATCGTCTATTGTTGTTGCGACTTGTGACTAATTATCTCCATTATTGTTGTGCTGAAGTCCCATTGATTTGCGCAAAATATTCTGCTCACAAATAAACCCTAATACACGGTTTGTCAGTGATTAGCTCTTTCTGATTAGCATTTTGAACAGCGGCCTGGTACAATACTGTTGGAAATACTCTGCAATCATGGGGTTAATGAGCCTTGTAGTCTTCACTGTTTGATTAGACTTTGAGCACTCTTCACAAAATGGCTGCCTGTCAATTCAAGTGGTTTAACTTTCTTACTGGCTGTTTATGCGCTTGAAAGTAACAATGATTACAATCAACACAATCATTTTACTGTTTGATGTGAAGTGCTAACAGAAAAAAAAATCAAATCAAACAAGTGGGTCTCAAAGCCAAGCGCGCACTCCGCTGGAGGAAAAGGCAGTGAGTGCAAATGCAGCGCCAAATACGAGCGATCAGCACACGGGAATCTTAAAAAGCACCGGGCAACGTGATGCAGTGAATGCAAAAAAAAACTCACTTGGGGTTTTACTCAAAGATGTTTCGCCTTTTCACAAAGCTTTTGGAGTTTTGCCACAGTGTTTTGACCTCGTCTTCTACACTAAACAACCAGCACAGATGAACACTTGAGCAACCCCTCTTTGTGATGGAAAACTCCTGAACAAGTAAGAGCTTGTGCTATTCGCTGTCTATTCTGTGACTGCACATTTTCCAGCGGTCTAAAAGGCACTATGTAGTAAGAGCTCCGCTGTGAGATCGTCAAAGTCATATCTTATCTTACGAAATGTTATGGACATACAAGTATTAAAGCAGTACTAAGTAACTTGTTTACCTTAATAAATCTTTCCGTAGTCCCTCTGGGGGGTAATACAAGTGTTAATGGGATGACTGGGGGGTCTTTCATCTCCCCGTGGTGTATCTGGCTAGAAAACCACAGTTACAGTTTTCCCTGCTCCGACCCGGAGGCCCCTATACACACTAATGGAATCACGAAGAAGAAGCTAGCAGGCTAACGGGCAAAGCTAACTGCGGGCAAGTGCCACTTTTACAGTATTTACAGCCAAGTTTGAGTGAAAAAATTATCTCCATTGTGTAATTGGATGTACAATATCCCTCTCTCCCTTTGTCTTTTCTGTCAGAGTAGTATTTACTCTCACGGACAATAAATGAGTAAAAAAAAACTTAACATGCTACGACACCTGCAGTGGCGCTTATGGCCTCTAGGGGCATGAGTTACTTAGTACTGCTTTACGATGCCAACAATTCAAAACTTTGATTAGGCCCACATAAGAACTCTGTGAGGGACTCTTAAATAATATGATTAACCTCCCACCCCCCACCCTCACAGAGCTAATTTCCTCCTGTTCCGCTTTACCCAAATCTAAAACTTTCTTGACTGGACCTTACAGCCTATAGGCCGGTGCAACACCTCATTTCAAAGCTACAAAACTAGATCTGTTTACTCTCATTGTTGCTGTGTTTCCATCCCTTTTTTCACTTGTGCGTTTTCGTCACATTTTTGTTTGTCTTTTGTGGCTTTTTGTGGTTCTTTTGTTGCTCTTTAGTCACTTTAATGTTGCATTTTTGTCACTTTTTCATTGCTTTTTGTTGTTGCCTGTTTTTTGTCGCTGTTCTGACGCATTTTCCAAGAAGCTTCTAGATTTGGGTGAAGCCGAACCGGAAAAAATGTGATTGGTTCAGGTTAAGAGGTCAACACTTTGACCCGGATCCGAGCAACATGACCCGAACCATTTTTGACCCAGTTCGACCCGCCCTGTGTCATCCGACGGCAAGACCTGCCCCTGACCCCTCGTCATCTGCTCCACGTGTTTTCACTCGCTTTCCACCGCTGACCACAATCCTCCTCCGCCAAACGGCCCGCGATCGACCCCCGAGAGTGCACACACGCAGCTATTACGGCCCATTCATGAGGCCCATGTGCTGGGGTCAGGGGACAGGAAACGGGCCAAGACCAACCGTCCCGGGACACTCTGGAGAACAGAGGCTTCTTTATCTGCCATATGTTATGAATCTACGCAATAAACTGGGATGGAGGCCCCCGAGATTTATCGTGGAAGTCATAAAACGTCTCAGCCCAAAGAAAAGAAATGAAAACGATACAGTTTATTTATGCAGCTATGGCCTTAAGAATGTTTTCTCCTCTGTGAGTTAGATTCAATGAAAACTAATAAAAAAGTTGCATCTTGAACAAACTTGAGCAGAGAAAATCTTTAGGACTATTACCATTGAAAGTCAATCCATTTCACCGAGCTACAAGGGGAAATTTGACCAAAAAAAAGTTGTGTATCTAATTTATAAAACATAATAACAGAGACAGCCAACCATTCTCTTTAAGTGAAACCCAAACTGCCCATTACCCCTCAGCCCCGGGCCCCTGTCCATCGCGGGTGCTCCCATCCACAAACCCTAACTCCTGCTTCTCTAATTGAGCAGCGGTGTAATCTGTATATTTTCTCCTGTGTAATTTTGAGCTGGAAACTTTAGTTATTGCACATCCGCTGGAGGAGAGGAAAGCGATACACAAAGAACCTGAGATGGTCCGAGAAGAAGAAGACAGCCGACAGTTCCAGGAATAAGTGCGGGGCCCGAGGAGCAGCGATGTGGTGTGTGACTCAGAGCGCTGCGGTGTGGGCCCCGGGGGGAGAGCAGGAAACCGCCGCGTCTGGAATTGATTTGAGGCTAAAGGGAAAATAAAATAGCTAAGATTCTTAAAGGCAATGGGGGCAGACAGTGGAGCCTATAGAACCACAGAGAGAACGTTTACTCCATAGCGCTGCAATGGGCATCTGTGGGCGCTAAATGCCCCACAATCTCGCAATATATTTCGGAAAGTTTGGAGTTTGCTGCGGCTTTTTCAAAACCTGTTTACAACTCACGCCGTGTTCTGTATAACCGGCCCCTCCATTTGGGAACATCGCACTTCTGCTTTTACCAGGACAGTTCCGGCAGTGGCGAAATGAGAAAAGAGCACAACCTCAATTTCACATTTCAGCTGTTTTATCACGGGCACATTTCTCCTCCACATTTACATAAAGAATATAAAACATCACTTCTACATTTCTTTATAATTTTCAATCTTTTCTTTTTTTCAATCTTTGCCCCGACTTATTTGTTTATAATAAAAGCAGCATCTAAATGTGAAGTTGTTAGTTCCCGACCTAACTCATTCCTAATGCATTTCCAACACCCCAATTCTCCACAGGGATGAGCGTATTAGCACATTTATTTGTCACTTTCTGGGAGCAAAACTGTCACATTAATGTAGGCAATAACAATAACAACAACAACTTGCTGCTAGGGCTGTCACGATAAATACTATATCGATTTATCGTTCAATAAAAACAGATAAACGATACATTTTTGTGCTCGATATTTATCGTCTGTACATTTATTAGCATTTCCCCCCATTCTTTCTTTGTAAAATTTTTACGTTTCACTTAAATTGAGTTTCAATATATTTCATGTTTATTGCAGCTTGTGTGGTATTTTAGGATATTATACAGACAGCATCTCCACAATCGCCCATATATGGTCATGTTTGAAAACAATTAAGGGGGAAAACAATTTTGAGAAAAATCTAAACTTTCTCGAATTTTTCAAAAACTACTTGCTGAACAAATACTGAATTATGAATGTAGTTTTCTACTAAATGAAGATAAAAATACATGGGAAGGAGCAAAGACGTTCAACAGCCCATAGATACATAAAAAAACGGAGAATGCTAACATGATGCTACATGTTAGCATCGTGCTAATGCTAACGCTAGCTAGCGCTTGCTATGACTGCCGTTTTTTTGCTTCTACTGAACAATCTGCTGTGAATAAATATCCATATGGACCCGATTTAGACTTTACTTTATTTGTATGTGAAAAATAAGTTTGTATTTCGCCAGAAAATGGCAAAAAAGAGTGAAAAACTTTCCCAAAAGATTCTATTTTCCCCCTTGGCGAATCCACGCCCCCATCTATGAGATGCCATCTGTATCTATGATGCACTTTTACCACAAAGGTTTACTGTCATTTTTATGCCTGAGAGTTGACAGTATCTGGTATTGTTAGAGTTAATAATATCGTTTATCGCGATACTTTCCTGTGTCAATGTATCAAACTACAAATGTGTTTGTCGTGACACGCCTACCAGCTGCTAGTTCACATTAGTAAAAAGGCTATAATTAAATGCACAGGGCTTTTACACAAACTCATCAATAATTTACTCAATAATCAGCTACAAGGACCTTTTTGAAAAGATTCAGCAGTATATAAACTGTGTAAAGCGCTTTATAATTCCATTCCTTTCCTTGTAAGAAGCCGTACCATGCACACCACAAAATTACAGCTAGTTGCCAACTCGAAATTAACACTTGTTGTTTGGAAAGCAATGAAGCCACACCCTGAATGTGTAATGTTGTTTTCCACTTCTTGACTACCGTGGTATGACACATCATGTCTGCTCTCAGCGATTGCTTCTGGATGTGATTCTGATCGGTGGAGATAAACAGAAACCGCTGACGGCTGGGAACAATTATCCCATATAAGTCATTGTAATGTTGTGTCTGTTTCGCCAGTTAACATAAAGCAATATGTGTAGAATCCAACAAGGACCGTTTTGTTGGGTTTAAATGTCCCATGAAGACTTTCACAGCTGTGCAAACGTGTAACGCGACACCTGGAGTAGCCGGTTTGGACGGTGAGCCATAAAAGAGCAGAGGCCACTGGCGTTGAGATCCCCCAGCTGTCACAGTGAGGACTCGGCCTCTCTCATCCAGACTCCACGGCATTGATGGGAAATTTAGCAATTTTATATGACTATAGATGCAGACGGCATGTTTGTAATTGCCCATATATGGTCATGTTTGAAGCAGTCAGAGGGGGAAAACAAAGAAGAGAAAAAAACATTCTCCCATTTCTCCGCCACTGAATAGATTTTTCAGCTAAACAAAGAAAGAGACATAGAGTGGAGCAAAGTGCTTCAACAGAACATAAATACCTAAAAAAACAATGCTAACGAGGAGGCTAGCGACACTAACATTAGCTTCATGCTATGTTAGCCAACAAGTGCTGTTTTTCAGTTCTACTGAACAATTTGCTGTAAAAAACATCCACATGGACCCGATTTTGGCTTGACTTTATGGATAAATTGTGACTCTTGGTGCGATCATGTGGACTGGGATGCTTGTTTTCCCAAGATGTGACATCATTGACCAGGGTTGGTTTGTGTTAATGTGGTTTTTATGTGTGAAAGTAGGGATTTTGATGTCAACAAATAAAAATGTCTTTTATCATTGATTAGCGCTTAGCTCAGCTAATCATTTAAATGTGTCTCTCAAAAGCTAAACTTCAGTTTGTTAGTTTAAAAAAAAATCACGTAAATTCACTTTTTCCTAACATTGATGATGGACAACTCCTGTACGACTGAGAGCTTACAGACACATTGATGTAAGGCATTTCACTCGCAAATTTGTTGCTACGAGGATGACGACAGCTCACACTAAACTCTAAAAAAAAAGCAGTGTTGCTCACATTACATGATAAAAGAACAAATCAGCTGATTTCCGCATCAGGTGCGGAAGTCAGGAAGCTCGTCTTGACCCGAGTTCCTCCATCGTTTTCCCCAGTTGAGCGAGCGTTCACGTGCATTCCTCAACTGTGGAAGTCGTTCGTCCGAGGACCACATGAACGCACCATCTCATGACAGGTTGTGTGCCCCCTCGACGAGGCCACGCCCCCTTGTATGACATTATGCCGTCTGTATCTATATTAGTGTAGATATTTTTAGAACAATGTCAGAAGAGTTAACAATGTTTTTTCTATTTCCGATGCCTCCACATATGAGATCCACTCAAACGATTCATTTGAAAATAGCCAAGACCAAAACATGATCCGCACAAGCCCAGCCTCTATGCTGTTGAAATCTGGGTATTTTGACAGATACAGATGTAAACGTCGCCGGGAGGTGGCGGTTACTTGGACTTTTGGCATCATTTCCTCTCAAAACGGTCGTGATCAAAACGCTTACATGCAGCTTTTATCTCACACCCGGCAACAAAACATTTGACCGTATGGTGTTTGACAATGTAAAAGGTTGATGTGGACTTGATGGATGGAACAAGTAAATGAGACGCATCAAAAGAAACAAAAAAAGACGCTTCACCCCGGCGTGACCTTAGCAGAAGACATGAGAAGTTGCTTGCGTTCTCTACCCCGACAATAATGTATAAAAAAAAAACATTATGCAAACCCTTCTTTTATGTGTTCTCTTTGCTGTTTCCTATTTGCATCTTATTTGTTCTTCTGCTGTCATATTTAAAATCCACACACCGGATTTGTTTTGATCACTTGCACACAGTTTTTTTTTTTTTTTTGTGACTATACCGCATTAACACAGAAATACTAGAGAAGATGATTGTTCGGATGACTCTGCCCCAGTGCTTGGACTGACACGGGCCGTCACCGACTGCTGTGGACAAATGAGGGGCCCATTAGGCAACAGCAGGGGCCCCATTATCTCATTATGCAACCTCATTACGGAGCCGCAACACTGATATGCATAGGTCGTAAGGCGCAGGAACAGTGGATGTCTGAAATAAGCGATGATGCCCGTATTGTAAGGTTTGCATTTCCAACCATTTCCCTATGAATGCCAGATGTTTGCTTTATCCACATGTTGTCCCCCCTGATTGTTTGCTCGACGTGTTCCCCCCTCCGGCCTCGTTCCTATATAAATCACACAGCTCCCTGGCTCCTGCAAGCGGCTCCTGTCCCGTCCCCCGCTCCTCAGCTTGGCGACGCCGCTTATGGGATATTTACATCTGATTTATGCGTGCGAACAGGATTACGCGCGCGCAAGGGGTAGAGGAGCGGAGGATGATAAAGACATGCTGAACACGTCGCAAATTGAAGCGTAAAACAGAGGCACAGAGAGAAAGAGAGAGGGGGGGAGTCAAAGATAGCAGAGGAAAATTAACATCAGATCCATCCGAAAACCACTCAGCGGGAACATGCACATCACGTCTAAATCTGCGTCTTGACATAACATTTTCCGCAATTACAGCCATGCTCCTTCAGAATCTAGAGAACGTCACGTCGGAAAATCAAGTGTCACATCTCATTGTGCCTTGTTTTCTTTGCCGCGCATTCATGTTTTGTGTTGTTTTTCGGAGAGCAGGCAGTGGAAAAGCTGGAAGCTTTGATTTTGATATTTAGTAGACTCTTGGAATACCTATAGGTTAAGGATTGTGCCAAAGCGCGTAACAGAATTTGCCAATCGGCGCCATACTAACTTTGAACTACTACTTGTTTTTATATTATTTGAAAGATGGATGGAGCGTGAGATCGATAGACGGATCGGTGCGGCATCAGCAGTGATGCGGTCGGACTGTTGTGGTGAAGAGGGAGCTGGGTCGGGGGTCGATTTACGTTCCCACCCTCACCTATGGTCATGAGATTTTGGTAATGACCGAAAGGACAAGATCGCGGAAACAAGCGGCTGAAATTAGCCTTCCTTCCTCCTGGGCGCACCCTTCAATATAGAGTGAGGAGCTCAGTTACCAGGGAGGAGCTCGGAGTAAAGTCGCTGCTCCTTCACGTCGAAAGGAGCCAGCTGAGGTGGCTAGGGCATCTGTTTCGGATGCCTCCTGGCCGTCTCCCTCGGGAGGTGTTCCAGGCATGCCCTATTGGGAGTAGGAAGACCCAGGACACGCTGGTGAGACTATGTCTCTTAGCTGGCCTGGTGTCGCCTCGGGGTCCTCCCCAGAACAGCTGGAGGAGGTGTGCTTTGATCGGGAAGTCTGAACATCTCTGATGAGACTGCTACGCCCGCGACCCGGCCCCGGATAAAGTGGAAGAAAAGGGTGGATGGATGGATGGATTATTTCAAAGTTTCTAGATGAGTTTATTGCTGGGGACCGGGGGGAGCTAAATAGAGCAATATCTTGCTTTACTTTTTTTTTAATTTTTTTTACATGGACATCACTTCATGAGGGTCAGAGAGTTGGTTAAAAAATTCGACTTGGGTTCCACTTGGGCAAGACACAGTATTTTTCCTGTTGGTAGATGACCATATAGAGCAATTACAGTAGACCTGTAAGATAATCAGAGTTGCCAGTAACTTTATAAAGTTCATAGCTATTCTCTTAAATGACGGGCGAAAAGGTGATGTTTTTTTTGGTTGATGGGAGCTGACTTGGAGAAATCCAGTGTAATCTCACCCTGTCAGTAGTAGAACATGCAAACTCACATAGAAAAGCCCAGACTCTACGGCACCCCGCTGTGACAGAGAAGGAGCCACTTTTCCACCGCCCGGGCATTGATTTGACACAGTTAACTAATGCCAATCGAAGCATCTTCAAATTAAAAAGGCGCTCTCAGCACTGTTCAAAGCGACAAGTTCTCTCTCATCTATTTAAATCACCGATAAACTACAGTATATGTCAAGTCTAAAATGCCCCGTACATACAGTATTAAGGCACATATTTTCACTCTGTACGACACAGTCCTCCGTGTCGCCTGTGCCCGAAGAGAATGCTGTTTTCAAGGGGCTCAGCCAGTAATCTCATTCTGGAGGATAACTGCGTATCTGCAACTCCTGAACCCAACTAAAAGCAATCTCTCCTCATTTTCGACACGTTCTAATGCCATTTGCCCCAGACGTATTAATCCCCAGATCACGCTCACCTGATTTCACTGAGCTGTTCCCAAGGCCAGTGACAATATACTGCCTCGAGCCCTCCACTGTGCACAGGACACACAGCACACAGCTATGGCTCTTCATACTCAAGCCTTTTACTGTATGTAGGAGGGTGTGTGTGCATGTTTTAAAACATTTGTTGATGTTCCATGTAAAAAGTGTTATTTTTCACAGTGCTGCAGACTGTGGCTATTGTCCAGTAAAATCCCCTATAGCAACAGTAGCTCAGGCGGTAGAGAGGATTTCTTACAACCAGAAGGTTGTTTGTTCAATCTCAGCAACCTGTGCATAGGTAATTTACCCACCTTTCTCTCAGTCTGCCCCAGAGCAGCTGTGGCTATGTTTGTTTAGCTTATCACCAAAGAGTGAAGGGAGTGAATGAACAATGGCCTTTACAGTGGCACTGAAGGAGGTTGTGTAGTGGTCCAAGTATAACCGTTTCACAGAAATAAGGCCACATGTTCGTTTGTTCATCTAATAAAACTTATTTCCTTTTGTGCTCTATCACTTTTTTCACTAGCATCCTTCTATTCTCATAATTGTGACTTCTGCCTTTTCAGCACATGCTGTGCTCAGGGGGGAGGCAGCAGTCACCTCAATAAACAGTTTAACTTTTCATGAGAGATTTGAGCAATCACTTCGACACCTACAGTGTATACATACTAACCAGAATCAGTGCCAGGAGATTTAGAGCCGAGACTCTGACAAACTGCTCACACAGAGGCATTGTTGGTCTGCAGTGGCCCCTTTTAGGGCCCCGTGCCGCAGCCCTAAGTCTCCAGGCTCTTGACTGTTTCTTTAACAGGTGCTGGATAATCGATAGAGCAGAGTTTGTGCAGCTCCTCAGAGTGCTGTGAGCCGCGGGGCCCGGGACAGAGGGGACTCTTTATGGGGCCGATAGTGTGGCTTTCAGCAGCCGACGCTCCACTGCCTCCACAAGAACAGTCATAAAGCAGCGCTCCTGCCTGTCCTCTCGCCACACTGACAGGCTGATCCTAGCACTGCTCGCCGGGAAAATGTGTCACTGTCACAAATGTGACTAAAAAGAAAAAATCCCGGGGAAGTTTTAGTTCCCGTTTCAAAATGAGATTATCACACATCTTTCTATAACTGTGCTTCCTCTTCTGCCACAGCTTAAATACCTTGTGTGTTCAGTGTCTCATTGGTGATCTCAAACACAACTCAACAAACATAATATTTGAGAAGAAAACGCATTGTCTTCCAGTGTGAACATGAGCAGGAGCTTAATTTAAGCAGCAATTAGGGAAAAGTATTCAGAAAAATGTATTTAGAGCCAAGATTACGGTGTTGCATTCGGAGGCAAACAACTATAAGCGGACCGTTGGGAAACAAAGACACATCAGCGTGAAGCTATGGCTCCACAGGGACAACAAAAGGGTCGGGGCCCAGATGTGGAGACTGTGGAGAGGGATGCAGCTGTGTTTGATGCAGCTGAGAGAGCACTGTTCAGATACACATATAAATGTCTCTGTGTGTCGACAATGCCACGATCTGACATCATTATTTAGAGTCGTCAAGCACTATTTCTATTATGCACGATGGTGAACACATGCAAGTCAAATCCATGATCAATAAAGAACTGTTAGAAACTCCTATAAGAAACATCCAAGTAATGTCACGGCCTGTCCATTATTGCTTTGGCAATGGCAAAAATATATGGTTTATCTGTTATTTATTGAACGATAAGTCGATATAGTAATTATCGTGACAGCCCCAGTTGTAAGAGGGTCAAGATTTTGAATTTCATCTCGCCCTAAAGACACAGATATAATTTGTCCTCATGTGGGCTTGGTGAGCGACAGAGACATGATTGTTAGAGAACACGTGCTCAGATGGTGGTTTTAGGGGTCAAAGGTTAAATATCCAATCAGCCCTGTGCACCGCTAAAGCCCTGCACACCAGGATTTAGAACAGGTTCGCTCCTAAATCAATATGCGTCCGTGACAAGACTGCCGCCCGTAATCCTGAGAGCGTCTTTATTAATACGGCTCTGGTGCGGGATCGGAAATGAGCGCGCCCCACCTGTATTCATACGCAAATACATTACACACAATGACATAAACGCATCACTCCACCTCCGGGCCCCGCACCTCTGCGCGCACACACGGCCACAGAATGAGAAATAAATCCGTCTAAGCCCAAAACATACCACCCTGAAATGACGCTGTCTGGATTAAAATGGTAAACACACAGTGGTGACAGCGGCACAGGCAGACATTTCGTTGAACTATCATTCCATTTCTTTCCTCACTCTTCATCCAGTTTTACATTTAGCATAATATGTAAATCTTACTTTGTGGCTTCATGACAGACAAAGACTATGACTAAGAAAGACTGAGAGGATTCCTTTATTATCACTAAGATGACTGCTTTGGTCCAAAACCTTTCCAAGGAACCGCTCTTTGTATTCCAATTAGGGTCTCTCTCCCCGGGCCGCAGACTTGCCCTGTCATGAGTCTGTGTTTGGCTCAGTGCCCTGTTCTAATCTGACCTCTACCCTCGGACCTCTTTTTTTCCTTCTCGTTTCCCTCCTGATCGTGTCATTTTTCGCCTCTGTCTGACTGTCTGGGACCTTCTCGGGGTTGGACTGCAGTGATGGCCGTCAGCTGCAGCCCCTGATAAGCCGCTGCATTGATCCCCATCACTCTTGAATCTATTCAGCGTCTCCTCAGGGGGCGGGGGGCGGGGGATATGCTGACTTTGGGACACATGCTCAGAGGGCACTTTCATTGACGCACTTAATCAGTCCAGTGCAGTTTTTTTTTTTACACCATTCCAATACTGGGCACGGCGAGATGGTAAGATAATCCCAGTGTCGTCAGTAACTGTTATATGGGCTGCACATAAGCACGGGAACACAGGCTTTTCTTAATACCCCACATGGGGAAGATTTACAGTGTGACATGACTCATAGGTGGCACAGAATCAGAGGGTATGCAGATGATGTCACAGCATGCCCCCAGAAGGCAATTAAGTGTACATTTTCTGCTATAATATTTGTTAATAGCATAGAATGGTAACTGAAAGTGGGAATTATGGTAATTACATGATACATTGTGCTACTTCATTTCATGGTTATGAAATGAGTTTTCCTGTATGGAGACGTAAATTGTAAATTGCCAGGAAACATGGTTGACATTTTCTTGGTAATAATATAGAATAGGTGCAATGAATGCATTGATCCATTCTTCTCCCAGTTCCCATGCTATTCCCATCCTATCACCATGCTACTCCTGTGCAAGTAGTAATGCTTATATTGCAGGTCCAAACCAGGAGAGTGATATGGGGGAACACATGAGGAGCAGTGTGCATGAAAGGAGTAGTGCTCGGGAGAGTAGCTCTCTCCAGAGCCCAGAGCAGTGCACATTCAGGAGCCGCTCTCACAGAATGCTAAGCAGGCATCAGGGGCCCGCTGTCAGGGCCCATCAGAGGCCCTTTGATTCACTCACACAGCTCACTGCCTACCTTAAGCTCATCACTGAGACGCTTCACAGAGGGCCGCTTTCCTCAGAGTCGCAGAGATCTACAAGAGAGAAGAAAAACACTTGTTCAGACTGTAACCCTTTGGACCAGTGACAGACAACAGTTGATCTGACAGGATCCAATCAGGGCAGCTGCACAGGTTACATGCTTCTGCTGCAGACAGATTATTGGATTGCTCACCACATAAGTCTGAGGATGATGAGAGAGAGATTGTCGAGGCCGTTCTGTCGATTTCCTGCCTCCGCCTCAATCGGTGCTGCTGTGAAATGTGCCGAGTGTGAATAAATGTCTAATAAATATCCACTCCAACAGTTACATGTTTCACTGTGTGCTCCCGGCCGCAGAAAGTGATAATACCTCATATTGATTCATTTTGATGAATTGCATTGATTGCCAGCGAGCGATTTTGCGCACACTAAACACAGTTGAAGAATGAAATGGTCTGGGGCTATGAATAAGTAAATAATCTCCAACACACAATATGCGATGATACATGTCTGCGTGCTTCGATAGACAAACATGGATGGCTGGAGTGAGGGGGGAGGAGAGTGGGGAGAAATTGGCCAACTCAAAGTACATCACCAAATGGTAATGAGAAAGTGCCTATTACAAACCGCTTGTCGTGTATTGTACCATAGAAATTCTATGCATGACATCTGCATGAATTTGCCATTGCAACAACAGTGAGTTAAGTCGATAAGTGCATACAGTCGGCAGTGTTTTTTTTCCCCCTCAAGTGATCAAACATTAGGACTGTCATAGCAATTGCCAAGTAGAGTACTTTGTAATATGAAGTAGTTTACCTCATTAAAGAGACTAGGTAACCTGCTAGCAGAGGGCGTTGGGGTCACATCTCCACATCTATTTGACTTATGGTCAGAATCACCTAGTTGACAGATTCATCTGTTGTATATTTTTGGGGAAAGGGCCGTGATATGACTGAAATACATGAATATACTTTACTAGACAGGACATACAGTGTTGGGAGACATTCTCACAACATCATAGGCAAAGGTTCTTACTTTGTACTTTCCTCTCATGACTCTGCGACCGGCATAATGCCCCGAACATGTCTACGATCTAATCCTATATGTTATTTTAACGTGAGCCTGTCCGATTGGCCACTCCAGTGAAAGCTCTCAGCTCACAGACCTGGAGCGAAACCAGGAGCACAAAATGCTTCCTCTCACTGCGTCCACCTCACATCTGTGCGCTCCCATCTGCAGCGCTCGCTGGCACCCGCAGCGGGCAGCTTTATCCCCATCAGCGCCTGTATTAGCCCTATAACTGCTGATATAACGGCTGTGGATGAAGTCATTACGGGGCGCGCATCTGCCTTTATGGGACAGTAACAGGCAGCCTTTACGCAGGCGGACATAAAGTTGTCCCTGACCCACAACTTACATCTCCATAAGAGTTTACTGGATGTTACGAGGCCAAACCTGTCCATCACGCTGGCTGCTCTTTGCAACACAACTCCACGTATTTTTACATAAAGGACTCACTCATACCGTCCCTGATCCGCTTTTACTCGGAAATGCGTTTTGTGTTTCTTGTAGCTGAACACAGAAGCTGCAGGTGTGAAAGAGGTGTGAATCGCTTTCATTATTTTTGTTACATTTGGAATCACAACATCACAAGTGAAGAAGGAGGAAGTTGCATTTGCACTCCTATCCTAAAAAAAAAAAAAGACCTGACATGACACATCAAAACAACAGGGTTCATTTTGGTACCAAGTTTAAAGATTTCATATAGATGTGCCAGCTTGATAAAGGGCATACTAGTCTCATAAACTGTGTATTAATATTAGCATTTTCGTAAAAAGATTAAAGACATAACACCAGGCAACCGCCGATTCAACACAAGTACAGGAATATGGGGAAGGATGAAGAGCAACAAGGTGGAACACTTTGTATACCTTTATTACACCGAAACCAATAAAAACTGGTGGATTTAGTGCTATATCGGGATCACTGTTGTTCAGCCACGCCTCCATAAAACAGTCCACTTAGAAGTGAGTCAGTCAGTAGTATGGTTCGTGGATTAGCCCTTGTCTGGCTTGGATATCTCTACAATTTTCTCTCCTTTGTTTCCTGTTTGCTAGTTGTTGTGCTCCAGAGCAGATCACATCCCCATATCTGTTCGGCAAGGCCTTAGTTTGGCTCTCAGAAGTTCTGTCCACCCAGATCACTCAAGAAAAGCATACGAGAGGCTCTTTAGCCAACAAAGGCGTGATTAAACTTTACAAAAAGACACCGCCAACACATTTGATTGAGAAAGACTCAAAAAAACACCTTTGTTCTCTCACGCGGCATCATTTTACCCGTGGTTGTCACATTCACGAAACTCATTCTTCACATTTCAAACCAGCCTTCTCTTATGCATGCAGTGTGTTTGTCCTCCCCATGGGACTGCTGATAGCCTTTACGACTGTGCTCCAAAACAGTTATCCTACAGAGATTTAGAGCGTCCCGAAGTCCAGCCATCACAACAAGAGAACTGCATTTGGCTGACAGAGGCGGGTGTCTGACAGTCCTCACATACGAGACGTAACTGCCTCCCGCACAGTCTCAGCGGACGCCTCTTGTTTTATCCGGACCTGTTTGTGTAAACCAGAACAAACAGTGTATCTCGCTCCGTGTTCTTGTCTTCACGTCGACTGTAGCGGGTTATTTTTAGACGGGCTGCTCAGATCTCCCGCCCGTCGCTCCTCCTTGTACCTGCTCTGACTCACAGTCATCGGTGAGGCAGGTGCAGCCGATGGAGTCGGTTTCACTCAAACAGCCCCCCCACTGTCCTCCCACGGCCACTTCAGAAGAGTCAGAACAAAGATATGCCTGCAAACAGTAATAGTGTCTGTATGTTGACCTGGATGACGGTCAGTTTGGCTTTAATCAGCCAGGTGCATGCCCTGCCCTCCCTCAGTGAATTCTCCATCCAGAAAGGTTTTGAAACACATCCACACGTTTTGAAATGTTGCCATAAAGGTTCAATGCAAATGTAGCCGATAACACTGAGTAAATTTCATTTCATAGCTGCTGTAGTGGCTTTCCTTTTTGAAATATGCTATAATATATTTTTCCTTATGTTCTTTTTCTTGATGTTGCAAATGATTTAGTACTGCCTACACTGTCTGCAAATCTTTCCATCTTTAATGCAGTAAAAACTGGGAAGCAGACAGCAAAAAATATAAAAAATAATACCCTTAAAGTCGACAGACAGTATTATGTAATTACAAAAAACTCCCTGCGCCTGCAGAGTCTCTGAGAAAATACACAAGTGTAAGTTCAGAGAGTAAACATAATGAAAAGTCTGTGTGACACATAAAGCGGCTGCACCCTGGTCTGTGCATGCGTTCGCCGCAGGACACACTCTGTGATTAAACGTCGGGAGCAGCACTATTTTGGTAATATTCTTGTAAGCGCGCCTCATTATGTTCCCATCATTGATGTTTTCCAATTCTGCTTTTGTCTCTCGGGAAGACGGAGCGGCTCGTTTACAAAAAGCTGCTTATGTGAAAGTGTTCGGTAATTTCCATTTGAGGAGCCTGGGCATGTGTGTGTGGAGAGGTGGGAGCTCAGGCCTGACACTGCCACATACATAGATTACATTTATTTCCTGGCATGTGTGCTAGAATTGCCCTTAGACCACAGAGGACATCCAGACACTCAAGTCAATGCTTATTTTGTTCATTTCTAATCTATGCCACAGTGGTCTGGTGCAGCAGAACCTGTCACTCCAGCAGTGTCTGTTTAATACTAAAAGTTCCCACAAATCAACAATTCTATGAATTCTTTTAGACTGTAATTTGGATGTAAAGGATGTGCACAGGCTGACCTCGCTGGGTCACTCTGCTTTGAGCGCTGCTGTGGGACGCGCACACACAAACAGAACGTTTCCTCCACAAATCAATAAATAATATACCAGCACTGAGCGCAGTGCTTTAGTTTATTATAGACGCATTAACACCACAGCACCGAGAGCAGCTGCACAGAGGGAGATCTGAGCATGTCTCTGCAGGCCTCTGCTCTACACTACACATTTAGTTCTTCTGTGATCTCAAACAGGAGCAACACAAATAAGCCCATTAAGATTAATAAGACTTATGTATGAAACAACAACAGCAACTTGATCTTAGCTTGTGTGTTGTGTATACACTACATGTAGTATGCACTGTATTCTATGTGTATTAAGCTGCTAACTGGATTAACTTCTAACCTGCTGGTAAGAAACATGGATGGTTGGATTAAACAAAATGCATAAGGAGTTCAAGTAAATGCTTGAGTCAATGCTTTGGCTAAAATGATCCCATCAATTGTGCGTCTTCAACAGAAACTGTCCAGACTGGTTCTTCAGAGGGATGAGACCTCACCTCCATCCCTCTGGAGTGACAACACCGGCCCCTCTTGAGGAGGGGATGGATGACCAGGAGAAACTCTGACCTCTCCTGAGAGCTTCCCACGCTGGAGTATAACATACACACATGTGTGAACATGCAGGCTCAACAAACCGACTGCAGCTGCACCGATGTGCTGAGTCAGGAGAACACACAGCAGCGCTGTGAGACCTGCAATTTACATATTCAGCTGGGCAATACATATGCTCTCTATTTTAGTACGGTGCAAGGTGTGGCTTTACAAGTTCGTTAGATGCATAAAAGTGCACATTCATGTTGAAGTTGGAGACCGAAATCCTTGCTGAAAATGCCCCTACATGAAGACTGAAGGCTCTGTCCTGCCTCACATCCCCCCATAAGCAGCATATCATTTGTCTTTTATAGAACGCACACTCACCACACCACTGTTGCTCCTGTGAATCATTCATGATGTTTTGCCTGATTTAAATATTTATAATCGCCACCTTGTTAGCATAACTCACATTAGCACACGTTAGCATGCATCTGTAGTTTTCTGTGATGCAGCTTCACGCAGATGTCCACAGCCTGTTCCAACAGCCGCCGTGTTCCCTGTCAGTGAAGAGTGGCTTCTTTTAGTGCTTTATCCCTCAAGACTGGAATTTTGTACAATTTTGATCATGTCATGGTTTTGGCTACATTTTTCTATTTCTACAAGTATAATGACAATCTTATTTAAATCACTATTTCAAAGGTCACAATTAGCAAATTGCAAATATTTCTTTTTATGAGTAAGCTTTAATCTGAAATACATGCAGTTCTTTTGGACGTTACGACAGAAAGGGTTTGAAAAGCAGCAATCGGCTCAGGACTCACTCTCACAAAGCTGTCTGACATATGCGCTGCAGCCTAACCTTGTGGACTTTTGTGGTGCACGATGCCGGTGATTCTTGTATTAGTTTAGCAGTTCATAATTCAGTGTTTAGGACATGAACTGAGAACTGAATCGTGGGTTTAACACATAAACTCTAAAAACACTTTCTAAAATAGTTCAGCTT
The DNA here is from genome assembly GCF_951799975.1 of Gobius niger. Lineage (NCBI taxonomy): Eukaryota > Metazoa > Chordata > Actinopteri > Gobiiformes > Gobiidae > Gobius > Gobius niger. The sequence goes on from NC_136858.1 coordinate 19,045,291, forward strand.
TTACTCATTCCGTAATGTCACATTTTGACCAAGAACACTGCTGTTTGGCACAGTCCCCTTCTGTCACCATTAGGTGCAGACTATCTAGATACTTCAGTAGATCTACTATGCAGGCCATTACCCTCACTCCTCCCTCTGCTCCCCCTTTTTCCTCCCACAACTCCCTCATGCCTCTGTCTGGCTCTTTTGGTATTCCGAGTCCGCTCAGCTTTAGCTCACAGACTCTTATCTCAGTCGGCATTCTGAGATCCAGGCTTCACTGATAACACAGGTCACTCCGCAATGACGAGTCCAAAAGGGACCCGGGCGCAGGAGCCAGAGGGGAGGAGGAGGCAAATGCCCAGGCGCACGTCCACCAGCAGGAGGCTGTCCATTCGCGGATCGGCTCACGTTTGGGTTTAAGATCCACTAAAAGCTTCAACGTGCTTGGAGTATTAACACTGCATCTAAAGACCACAGCACCAGAATGGAAGGATAAGCAGAGGATTAACTGATCAATGCTTAAGACTCTCCATATTTCAGAATAAAAAGCTACCGTGTAAAACCCTTTTTGTTTTCAGTTCATGCCGCGTTTGTTTTTATGGATTTATTCACAAGGCTATCACAGCTGCACCACAGAGGCTGGACTGGTTAGACTTTATAATGACGACAATCTTTGGATTTCCTCTCTCTCTCACACACACACACAAATATAAAATTATGCTGAAATCTGAGCTTTTTTTTCCGCTTCCACTATATTCTTCAGCACAATTTCATCACATTTAGTCATTTATTCAGCCACGCAGTCAGCAAAGGATTTATTTTATCGACAAATGGTCATTATGTTACGTGACGCAATATACCTTTCGCAAGAAGCTCAAATACATTGCGCATCCTCAAAAAAAAAAAAAGAGCACAAAGAAAGACTTCAGTGCCCGACGAACACGGAGCTTCGAGCAAACGCCTCATTGTCAGGTCAGCGGTGCAGATGATTCATATAAATGTTGAGTTGTTTTGTGGATATGGGGGGATCAGAAATGGCCCCACCTGCCGTGTGTGCGAATACAATGTTACCTAAAAATACCTTGGAGCAGTGGCAGGAGTGTGGAGGAGTGCGGATGTGCAGGCGTCTGAAGAGGCTAAAACTGGCTTTTCGGCCCACGCTCCAACCAACACAGCCGCAAAGGACCAGACATGCAGATACATCCAACATTCACGCGCCGTGTCAGAGTCCCACCGAGCCCGGAGAGGAACAGCTTTTCACGTTTCATTGTTTTTGCTGTACGCCTTTTGCCTGTCTGAACTGTAAGCACTTCCTCCCAACTTGGTATGTCGGTATATTTTACAGCAGTAAAAGTGTTACTGCTCACATGTATAAAATGAAGGCGTTATTTCACAGTGTTTATGAGCACAGCTTCAAAGTTTTCGCACCGTTATAATCCCTGTGAACGTGTTTGCAGCCCTGCGTTCTCCGGATTAGAAGTTAAGGCACATTCACGTGAGTGCTTCCCATTGTCAGGGCTGGGATGATCCCGCTCTGGCTGTCAGTGGTGTCTCGTGTTTTGCAGGTGTATTTTTATTCCCTCAACCTCTGTATCCCACACCATTCCACATCAACCGCTCCCGTATCCCCTCCCCTGCTGCTTTCTGGGGCTCGTAGTGTAAAGTCAGCCTCCATTCATCTGCAGCCCAGTGCTATCAGATCTGCTGCTACCGCTGTCCAGGCTAAATGAATGTTAAAAGCCTATTGAGTTTCGGAGCGTTAGCTGCAATAGCTTTGTCATCATGTAGGTAATACGATGTGTGTGTCTGTGGAGTGGTCCCTATGTAACAAGATCCACTCTTTTAATTTGGGAAAGAGAGCATCAGCAGGTAAAGGTCACAACCTCTGTGAAGGACACACATCGATTTCTGTAGCGCGAGGGCTGCCAGAGCGCTGGACTATGACTTTATTGTATGAATTATACCTCTAGATTTTTCTCATGTATCAGATTATGTTATATGGCTTTTGAGGTGGTCAGTGCAGGATCCGCTGTGAGATCAGGTAACTGCCATTTAAAGCCACAAAAACAAAAGAAAAAGCAAAACAAAAAGTGATAGCTTTTAGTGTTTTTCAGCAGTGAGATATCAAATGATAAATTCTAGACTCAGACCCTTATAAACGTTTAAAGAGGGGGTATTACGCTTTCTGCAGGTCAAACACATCTTTATCACTATCTTACACTTTGTTGGTTAGAAAATGCTACATCCATCCATTCATTTTCTTCCGCTTATCCGGGTCCGGGTCGCGGGGGCAACAGTCTCAACAGAGAGGCCCAGACTTCCCGATCCACGCACACCTCCTCCAGCTGTTCTGGGGGGACCCCGAGGCGACACCAGGCCAGCTCAGAGACATAGTCCCACCAGCATGTCCTGGGCCTTCCATGAGGCCATCTCCCAATAGGACATGCCTGGAACACCGGAGAGGTGGCATTCGGAACAGATGCCCAAACCACCTCAGCTGGCTCCTTTCAATGTGAAGGAGCAGCGACTCTACTCCGAGCTCCTACCAGATAGCTGAGGTCCTCACCCGATCTCGAAGGGTGAACCCAGCCACCATGAGAAGGAAACGCATATCGGCCCGCTTGTATCCGCGATCTTGTCCTTTCGGTCATTACCCAAATCTCATGACCATAGGTGAGGGTGCCGCGGTGCAAGGAATAGCCACGGGTGAAGATTTAAAGGTTATTCAAAGACGTGTGAGTAGCTTCAGGTATGTTTTTGATGAGATGAGAACATTTCAAAAGACACCTGGTGCCCTCACCCACATTATGAGCGACTGACCACTCCAGGCCGAGAGGTTTGAGAGGCTGAACACTCACTGAGAGGTGGCCCTTCTCTGTATTGACTGGGACACTGACTGGATCAATAGTCACTGCTCTTGGAAACAGGCTCCTCATCAGTTAGACTTTAAGTGTGTGCGACTCCTTAGACAGCCGTTTATGGAGAATCACAGCCTCTCAGTGGAGAACTATACCCAACCCCGCCCGCACTGTTCAACTCCACTATGGCCACTTTCACTTTTAGAAAATAAAAATTGATTTGTTTTCAAGTTAATATTTTGTGGTTTGCTTTTTATTGAAGTGGCTACAATAGTCAGAGCACCCAAACTCCACTAATACGGGACAATATTAAAAACTGTATTTCCTCTTCTTTCCTTTCTTTGAAGCAGTAAATGGCCTTATGAACCAACACACTATAAATGCTTTATGCCACACTCTCTGTCACGTCCGAGCACGCAGTCAAACAGCCCGCAGCGAGAGCGAAATGGAAAAGCAGCAGTGGGATCGTTCAGGGCCCTGCACTGCATATTGTGTGCTGTGTTTTGTCTTCATTGTGAGGAGGGACCACATATTGGAAGCATCAGGGTGAAAATCAAAATGGTTGCTCATTGGCGTGAGCTGCCTTAGTACAACAACACAATTATCTTACTACTCCGCTGCGTGATCCCTTCAGCTCAATCAAAGTGTAAGGAAGTGTAAGGGCAAAAGCGACATTAGGATGTGATTCTTCCCCGAAATAAACGTGTATTCATTTCACTTTCGGAAACACATGCAAATGTAAGCGCCGGTCGTCAGGGACATGCGCGTGTATTTCCACTCCAGTGACACAGATTGGGTTGAGCTGCTGAAGCGCAGACCCATAGAGTTTGTTTCCACAGGCAGAGGCTGATAAACTGCTCCTCTGCTCACACATGCATACAGTACAATTGGTTTGTGAGGACCGCCGCCGCCCCAGGCCAGGATGGGAGAGCAGAGAGACCACGGCCCGGCCAATAACGCCATGCTCCGAATGAAACAGGACAAAACCCAACAGGAGACTCCACTGCATTTCAGCAGAATTATTTTTAGTGAGCTATTAAAGCCGCTCTCCGAGGTGCTCTGTGCCCGGCTGCCACACAGCTTGTTAAGGTGAAAAATCTGGTGCTATGAGCTAAACATTGTGAGTTCCTTCGTTTTGCAGACGATAAGTGTTCTACTGTGTGTGTGAATATTTACAATATGATGCCATGGAAAGCACTGGACCCTGCTTTTACTGCTGTGATCAGCACTCTCAGCATGGCAACAGAGGCAACGCTGAACTATTTCAACATCCTCTGGCTTTGATTCATGTTTCACTTCTGTTAGTGTGTGAGCATATGGGAATATACTTCTGCACCAATTTGAGTTAAAAAATCACGTATTAATCTGGTAAAGCAAACAGATGGTTACTGCACGCGCCAGTGTTCAAACGGAGAGGTGTTTGGAGCTTTGCAGGTGTGCAGATTCCAAAGCTCTCCTGTGATGTGTGGCCTCTGAAATAAAGCCCTAAAGCGATCGATGGAGCGAGGAGTGAGGGGCTGATTACAGACATGACCAGGGTCAAAGCAATCTACGGCAAAACGCTCACCTCACCGCAAGTGACGGTGCGCGGGCAGGCAAAACCAACACTGCTATGAAGCCGTGTGAAGCCATAAAAACTCTACATGAGAAAGCTTTATGAAGACAGTGTCAGCACTTAATTGGAGTGTGGCTAAAGGTCAGCGCAGAGAAAACACCGGCTTTGTGTCTTTCCATAAAGTGCAATCTGTTCAACGCTGTGGGACTAAGAATAACTAGTCCAGTGTCTGCATCCGGATGGTGATGCTGGAATATTTCCACCTGCCACGTCGACACATAGAATAGAATGTGCTATTACGTGCTAGAATTAGACTCCAACTGTATATTTCCAGGTGTGGGACAAGAGGAAGTGGATTGAATGCACAGTGGTAGGCATGCAGGCTCAAGTATGATGTACACCTTTGGAAAGTTTTGCTAACTGCATGAGCCGTGTGCGTTCAAGTATCTAGCATTTTTTTTGGAGGAAAAAGTCATCACGACATTTACCTCACTCTATCTAGGAAGGAAACTGTTTATCGTCACAGGAACACGACATGTTTGATTAAAAATAATTGATTTGGGCTCTCTTTGACACCTCTCCTTTCTCCTGTCTGCTCTGTTCTCCCCCACCCCTCCTCTCTCTCGCCTTGTGTGCCACCTCTGGTCTCCGCTCATCCCTGAACGGGCTCAGAGCAGCTGGATTCAAACGGTGTCAGTTGAAGGCGGTGTCATTATGTGAACAGGGCATGACGACATCTGCATGCAACACAGACACCTGTCACGGCCGCGCTCACATCTCCGCTCGCAACTTTGTGTATACTCTACTCTCTCTGCGCTGTCTGGTGATGTGACGACGCTCATGACCAAATCGGCTCTTTTGAACGGCTTAACGTGACAGATCATTCAGTATCAGTTCTTTTTTTTCTCTTCTTTGTGCAATTTTACAAATTTGCCGTGAGCAAACATGGCAGAGACGCGAGCATAACAGTGGAGCAGGTAACATGAGTTAAAGCTTTTAAGCCAGGGGCACCCGAACCTTTTTGTCCTCAGTGGCGGAAATGGAAACATATCAGCAGAATGAAAATTGTAGTGTTTAGCATGCAAAGAGTTTTAAGATGTTAAATTATTGCTGCATGTGGGAGTTTCCCAATCTCTTCAGTGCACAACTGAATAAAAGTAGTAACGTCTTACAAATCTTTGCCCCAAAATGAATTTGTCCCAGCAGCCTGTTTTCTTTCATCGTGGCCCATTACTGTATTTACATTCACACGCTTAATTTCAAAACAGGGTGTCCGGGGATCCACAAAGCTCACGATTTGATGTCTGGCAATGTTAGAGAATATCCTGCAATAGATACAGACGGCATCTCTAAACTCTAATTATTCAAAAACTACTTAAAATTACTGAATTAATAATTCAGCATCTGTTAATTCAGAATTATGAATAAAGTTTTCTACTAAATGAAGATACAAAGACATGGAGAGAAGCATAATACATAAATACATAAATAACGGAGAATGCTAACATGATGCTTCATGTTAGCATCGTGCTAATGCTAATGCTAGCTAGCGCAACTTACAACTGCAGTTTTTTCGCTTCTACTGAACAATCTGCTGTGAATACACATCAATACGTCGTCACATCCGGGGGCCGTGGTAGGCATTTTATGTTTTAAACAAATGATAAGAATCCCATGATCAGCAAAAACAATGCTCATAAACAGGGCATTGCTTCCCTTGCGCTGTAACATATCGATCATTTTATAAAACCGTGTTAGAGACCTGGATGCATCAACTGTTGCCTACCATTCACCACAACATCCGCCGAAAAAAGAAAATAATGAAAAATTGTGAAAAAACCCACAATTTTCCTCCTCAGTGAGGCCACGCCCCCTTCCATGACACGATGCCGTCTGTATCTATTCACCTTATTCTGCCCCGCCCACTTTTGCCTCTTTTTGCCTTGTCTCGGCAGTTGTATTGACACTTCCGGTCGAGTGCGAAGCCCGTTCATTCAAACGGAGAACAAGGGAAAATGTTCGCCGCTCAAATCTGATGTTTAGAAGATTGATTTAAGTAAAATGTCCAATGTTCATTTACACCAACAAGTCAGCACTGCAACGTTTCTCTGCGTGGCCTAAATACGGTTTGTTTTCGTGTAGTAACTGATTTTAATTGGAGTTCACCAGTGCCATGTTAACTGATTAACATGGGATTAACAGGAGAAAAGGGGCGGGCACAATTCATGGTGAACTTCCGGAATAAGGTGAATATAATACGCCACAGCACAGAGGTCTGCTGGCTCAAACATAAACAAATGTTCATTAATTACAAGAAAAGGTCAAAGTATGTTTTAAATATCAGTCTTTTCGAACAGCTCTTTGAAAAGTAAGTCCGAAATACTTGGCTATACTTTTCAAGAGCCATAAATGGCATCACAAGCTCCATTTGCACCTTCCTACACCCAAGTGTCTCATCACTGCGGTCACACTCTCTCATATGCAGAAGCTTATAGAAATTCTCACTGAGAGAGACTGCGTTGGGGTGATGCAAGCTCGTCTATTTTGCCACAAATTTCTCGCTCTGCCAAAAGAAGATTGTGCTGACATCTAATCCACAGCGTCAAACGCCCCTTGATTGCAACTACATCTCCCTTTGAGAGCGTTGATAATAAAGAAGCTTAACTCACCTGTGGGCCAGATCCTCTCAATGAGCTGTAATCCTGGGAGTTTGGCCAGGGGACAGAAGAGAGCACCCGGGCATTTTTTTGCGATAAAACAGGGATTACATGCCGGAAGCCATTCTGAACTCTTCATTAGCTCGCCGGATAGGCAGCCAAATAAAAGAAGAAATACTATGGAAGTTTTGAAGGCCCCGTCCTACGAAATCAACTCTTCAGTGTTGAATGAAACCCCATCCTTCTGTCTGCTGCGAACTGATCAGACTCGGCCCAGTCATGGTCTCGGGAACAAACAGGACCCCTCCATTTCCATGACACTAGCCTCATTTGTCCAGCGTTTACGGGTTTCCGGGGGTGGGGGGCTTGTCTGAGAGGCCCAGAGGGGTTAAAGGGGTGGAGATTACACAGACTTTTACTAAATGGCAGGTTGTACTGTGATGTAAACACGCTCTTTTACTGTTTCTACTGGATTGTGTTGTTCTGACGGGAAATACTGACTCCTGTATCCACGACAACGCCCTCCTGACCACCCCCAGGACCACCCACTCACCGATTTCAGTTCAGCCTAAGAGCGCCTTTAAAACGAGCTCCTCGTCATGAATATGCAAACAACTTGCTCTCTCTGACTCAGACTGTTTCACGGGTTCAACAGGAAACTCACTTTGAAATTTGTTTAAGAGAATTCTAGATTGCGTTATAGAATTAGGTGAGATATTTTTGAAATACATCTAAGTGAATTAGGACAGGAAACACACAATTACTGACTTTCTGACATAATGGGAAACTCGTCTGAAGAATGCTGCTCTATACTAGGAAAAACCAAGGCTATGTAGGTCAGTAAAGGTTAGTAAGACCCAGCACTCGAGAATTAAATGGTCTTCAGTTATGTGACTAAGTGAGCCTTTTGCTCTATGGGAAAAGGTCGAAAGTCTACTACTTTTGATCAAGTGAAAACACCAAAGAATGTGAGGCCCCGTGAAGGACGCCCTAAACATGCTCCAAGAAAAATGTAGCAGACAGCCGTATAATGCAAAGAGCAGAAAACGGAAGCCGAAGCCAGACACGGTGCAGCAGAAACTATCGAGAGCATAAAGAGCCGCTCTTGTGCCAAAACCACAGAGAGCGCAGGAAGGGGCCCGCACTGGTAAACTCATCAGAGCAGCGCGAGGCCCCCGTGTGCCACAGACGGAGCCTGGTACAGAGCTGCAGCGGCCCTTACAACCCTGTCCGCTCCTGATTACAGACAGATGGAGTCCAGGCTCAGCACGTCCTGTACGTCTCCAGACACCAGATCACATCAGCGAACATCTAACCACCTTGTTCTCTCTGATTCAGTGTGTCAACCGCAGGATCAGGGACAAATCTGGGACCCTCACTTCTTAAGCCAAAGTTTATATCAAGATAGCAAGGCTCTTTATTCATCATTCTAACAGTATGCACTCTGTGGGTTGTCTCTTATGACGCAGGGTCCAAACCATCAGGCAATGGTGCAGGAGTGTCTTGGCGTTTGTGTGTGCTCCTCGCTTTGGGACTGTTATGACTCAGAAGTATGTTTTAAAACGCTCTTCTGTGGAGGACTATAGTGTATGGCCATAATGTGAATAAAAAGGCTATCTTTTATGGGTACCATTGACTTTCAAGCATATTACACGCATTACTCTCTCGTCCAGAGCGTTCGTGAATCGAGTGAAGTGAATCAGGATATAGCAGCAGCACACTTTCCGGACACCTTATTTCTCATTTATTATGTAGCAGCCTCATCCTGTGTCATATCCTCTTTCTTTCTTGCTACACAAACTATACACATATTAACCTCCAACAATACATTAAAAACTATAACTTGAAAAGTTTTCTACAAAAAATGTAAAAAAGAAAACTGAAGCTTTCATATGGGGCATATCATTCCACTGGCAGGTCCTGTCCTGCCCAGTGCCAGGTCAACCCTGTTGGCCGAGCATCTCCACTGCAGCAGCACAGGACAGGCACAAGTTTTGAGACCGACCTCTGGCTGTGGCCAAAGCGCGCTGAACCATCCATCCATCCATCCATTTTCTTCCGCTTTATCCAGGGCCGGGTCGCGGGGGCAGCAGTCTCAGCAGAGACGCCCAAACTTCCCGATCCACACACACCTCCTCCAGCTGTTCTGGGGGGACCCCGAGGCGACACCAGGCCAGCTCGGAGACATAGTCCCACCACCGTGTCCTGGGTCTTCCACGAGGCCTCTTCCCACTAGGACATGCCTGGAACACCTCCCGCGGGAGGCGACCAGGAGGCATCCGGAACAGATGCCCGAGCCACCTCAGCTGGCTCCTTTCGACGTGAAGGAGCAGCGACTCTACTCCGAGCTCCTCCCGGGTAACTGAGCTCCTCACCCGATCTCGGAGGGTGCGCCCAGCCACCCTGCGAAGGAAACTCATTTCGGCCGCTTGTATTCGCGATCTTGTCCTTTCGGTCATTACCCAAATCTCATGACCATAGGTGAGGGTGGGAACGTAGATCGATCGGTAAATCGAGAGCTTTGCCCTCCGACTCAGCTCCCTCTTCACCACGACAGACCGATACAGCGACCGCATCACTGCTGACGCTGCACCGATCCGTCTGTCGATCTCACGCTCCATCCGTCCCTCACTCGTGAACAAGACCCCGAGATACTTGAACTCCTCCACTTGAGGTAAGGACTCCCCACCGACCTGAAGAGGGCGCTGAACCAAGACTAACATTATGTGAACAGACTGCCAGTGTCTGATTGGCAAACAAGAGAGAGAGGACAGCCCTTACTATTTACATGCAGGTTATAGGGATTTTATTATTTATTATTTCCAGTATTGGGCAAGTTACCTTAAAATTGTAATATATTATATATTAGCAGTTACAGTTTTAAAAATGTAATATGTTTGTATTACATATTACTGTTTCATACATGTAGCTGAGTTACACTACTATGACTTACTTTTGAGCTACTTTTGGCAAAATATAAACTGAAAATAGCAATAATGCCCCAGAGCAAAAGTGCAGGCAAAGATTTCCTTTTCCTTCGCTTTTTCTCTCATTGTCTGTGTTTTTCTTTCCACAACATTAACTAACAGCAGATCTTATTCACCAATTTCCAACTTGTTTTGGTGCTGCATTTTATTTGGGGAGAGTTTGGCATTTTTTCGTTCATTCATTTAAATGCACTTGTAACTCGAGTCACTTGAATTGTAATGACTAATATATTCCGGTATTTTGTGTAAGTAATATGTTCCTTCCGTACATTCCTTAGTTGCTGAAAAAAGTAATATATTTTTTGTAACACTGATTATTTCACAACATCATGCCGCTGTTGAAAAAGGTGATTTTGCCGATGATAGCATTTAGCCGCTGTTAGCACAAATTTAGCTGGTGTTAGCTTATCAATAGCATGTTGCTTACCTTCATCATTGTCTTTTAGCTACTTCTTTCCTCTAGTATTTGCCTTGGCACATCCATAAACCCCACCAAAAGACAACATTTGTCTCGTCACACAACTCTTATCCCTGTTCTGTTTTCCTTCAGTAACGTGCGCATCTGTGGGGGCTCAGCCCACAACAACTGCGATCCTTGCATGCAGTGCCAACCCTGGCCTGTGCTGGGTAGAGTACATACGTAAAAAGGCGAGTACTTAGACCGAGGCGTGCGGGACACAAGCGTGTTATGTGAAACCACGGCTACAGTGCATTGTTCAGGACCAGCAGATCCATTTCTTTGCTCTCAATCAAGTCATAATTTTAGCATAGTTGCAGACTTAAAAATAACACAGCAAAGAAGTCCACAGTCGTTGAGCAGTCAGTAAACCATCTCCCTCCGACAGTGCGGGATTGGGGATTGTCGTGAAACAGTTCATTTGAGTCCAAAGCCCCGAGCTTCGACAGGATGAAATAGTGTTTATCTATCTGGAAAAGGAGGCCAGTGTTGACAGGGCTGTTTACACGCTCTGCACCAGAATCAAGCACTCTGACGCATTCTGATCAAAGTGTGGAGCAGGGGCCGCGCCGCTGACCCCCAGTGCACCACAGACGGCTTTGTTTGTGTGAGTGTGCGCCCGCCAGGCTGCTCTCTGCGCCTCCAGCCTTCATCTCTCATTGTTGCGGACAGATAAAGAGATTGCGATTGGGGCTCACAGAATAGAATCGCTTCCACGCACACACCCAGCCCGGATGAAAGGGTCATTGTGGCGAACGGGCAACAAATCCTGGCAGCGGCTCAGGCACATCCACTGACTGAGCTCCGGTCGGACAAAACGCTTCTTGTCTTCACTCGGAGCGGCGTAACACAGGCCCGTCCCGGAGAGGTGGATTACCCTAATTTACAAATGTATGGCTTTGTGACCGAGCCATTAGCAAAACTAGTGTGAGCTCAAAGGTATGAATAATTCAGCGCCTCCTTAAGGGTTAAAACAGGCGGAAAATCTGCTTGTTCGGATCTCAAAGCGATCTCAGACGATACACATCACAGGGGCCGAGGGACCAGCACAACAGCTGACAGGAGGAATGTTACGAGTTCGCGAAAAACATCAAATAATAATACCTTTGAGAATCAAGCCCTGTAACGTATCCACTGAAGAGAGCGGAGCGCTGTCACAAAGTATACTATTATCAAATGTACAGGAAATCTGGCAGAATTTCATTGTGGATCTCTACAGCGAATTCTGCCAGTGATGTGATGTTCATGACGAAGCACATCTTGGTGAATGGCTCTTGAACGCAAACGCTTCGAACGGATCTCATTTGTGAATAGAGACAGCTCTATTTCTTCCTGCCTTTTATGCAATTTTAAACAGATGTACTCTGAATGAACACAAGAAACGGCTTTTACTGCAGAGCAGGCAACACGGGTGAAAGCTTTTTGCACTAAAAAGTTTTTGACACCGCTGTTGTAGCCTGTTTCCTTAAATCACTTTTCCTACTGCAGTCCCTCAAAGTTTAAATGAGTATAACCGTGTGCCCCTCAGGTCTATAACAAAGACAGTTAAGATACAGAACCCAAAGAAGAGACTCCTCTGCGACTACATTCTCCAGGCAAGCGCCCCCTAGAGTCATGGAGAGTCTTTGTGTACTCACCCTCGTGGAAGTATAAATAATGTATGCAAGCGCTCTCTGCTGTATTCCGCGGCAGTGCAATATATATCTGAAATCAATGTCACAAAGTGGGAGTGGATGCTTCCAGGTTCAGTCCAGGGCTTGGGCCGCAGATAAATCAATCAAAACCATCTCCAAGGACCTACCCTGCTGCCCCCCCCCACACACCCCATCCACAATCTGCCCCTTGCGTCCCAATCTCCGGACCCCTGACAGCGAGCTGAGCACCTCGGGCCGGTCCCATGTGCCCGCTGAGCCTTGTCTAAGTGAGTGTGGCAGCTCTGCTCTTCGTGCATGAGTGCCCTGGACAAACAGAGACCACCTCCAGTGACCTCTCACACTTTCAGCAGACTTCAGACCGTGGCATCCATCTATCACCGGGACGCTCCGGCTAACGCTCAATCAGGCTTAATCTAAACGGGACGACAGATTAGGGTATTAGGCTTAACGTTTTCTTTTCCCACTGCAATTTTTCAGATAAGTACTGCGGTTGCGATTAGATTTGTGTGTTTGTTTGTTTTTTGCGATCAATCAAGATTGACTTCACTGTGCAAATTTTCAACACATCCAGGATACTCATTTATATTGTGGTAGAGATTTTCAAAGATTGTCAACCAGACTGTGTTGATGGAATGGATAACGTTTCACGCATAAGAGGCTTCTTTCGATCTCTTTAATCAAATGTAAAACCTCTCCACAGTAAAATCTCCTCAGGGCTGTGTACTTTCCCCCTGGCTCTTCTCCCTGTACACAAACTGCTGCACCTCCAGTCACCAGTCCGTAAAACTGATCAAGTCTGCGGATGACACCACCCTCATCAGGCTCATCTCGGACGGTGATGACTCTGCCTACAGGAGAGGTAGACCGGCTGGTGTCCTGGTGCAGCCACAACAACCTGGAGCTGAACGCAGACAGTGGAGATGATCGTGGACTTCAGGAAAGACACGGCCCCACCGTCCCCCCTCACCCTGACAGACTCTTCCACCCCCATCTTCATCGTAGGTTCCTTCTGTTTTCTGCACCGAGAAAGAAATCCTAGTTTGTGAACCTCAAACCCTCAAACAATGGCAATAAAAACTATTCTGATTCTGAAAAAGCCGTTAATGTTAATTGGATGACTAAAATGCTAATAACAAAATAAAGAAAAACAAGCACCACAGGGCTTCAAGAAGTACAGAAGTGCACTGAGACCACGACATTAGCTTTTGTGACCAGCACTAAGAGTGAAGGTCAAATGAACAAAATGTGTCTCAGGGGACTCCAAGAGCACAAAGAACATCAGCTCCGATTCACAACCAAACACCGAGCGGAGCTATGGGCCGAAAATACCTCCATCTGCTCTGCTTTCTGCTCCGATCGCCACCTCTGACTGCTGCAAAAGACACACAGTCGGTTTATTACCGCTTACTTTGGGACATCACACACTCGCATCTGCACTTGACGGCCAAGGAAGAGCTCTGAGCGGAGAATCAATGTGGAGAGAGAGAGGAGAAGGGGCGTTCTAGCGTTCGAAAGGGGAACGAGGAGAAGTGAGGAAGCAGCAGATGGTTAATAAAGAATCATTCAGGGCTCTATTAAAGACAAGCATTTCAAAGTGCACGAGCGCGCTTTAAAAGACCGGCACATCTGTCCTATCCAAATATTAATAAGTGCTGCTCACTTTTATGTGTGCAGAATGAAGACACACAATTTACAGCCATAGAATGAATGAGGAAAGAGGAAACGAGCAACATAAAGGGTTTAGAAAAGAAGGAAAGACGAGCAGGAAGAGGATACGAAGACAAAAAGTGAACAAGAACATACAGCGAAGGAAGAACGGTTGGGTAACACTGAAGTGAGACGCTCTCAGAGGGGAGAGCAGCTAAAGAGAGGAGCTAAAGAGAGAATTTTTATTTTTTAGACTTTAAAGTGGTCCTATCGTGCATAATGATGATTTATTTCGGGCACATCAGCAATAAAATGTCATGTTTTATCATTTGATATAAAGTGTATGGAAAATAGCCTCAGAGCGCCCTCCGCATACGTAATGTGGAGTAAACATGAGTAAGCAGAATATGCAAGCCACCAATTTTAGTCAACAGCATTCTAACACATCAATGACAGCATGATAAGCTGTCATTTCCGGAATCTATTTATTACACAATCCAGAAAATATGCAAAAAATCCAGAGCAGGATGATTAAAGCAAGTGAATAAAGCAGCATTCTACCCAGGTATATTTTGGATGAGGGGAATCAAATGTGTCTTGGATCAGAAAGTACCTGTAACTGGAAGATGTTTTTGAGTTAGAAAGGGCAACCTTACTAACCCAAAGAAAACCCATTCATGGAAACTCCTCACGACAAGCCTCACCTGGGCCAGAAAACATACATTTCATAGCAGCTCATCTAGTGCCACTGAGGAAAGGAGATGGGGGTTCTGAGAAAAGAGAAGAAACTGGAGCAGTAACAGGAGGGAAAGAGTTTATGGGAGAGGGGAGAGGAGCTGCAAAGTTTTTTTTTTTAAGTGCCAAAGGTTGTAGAGGTTGGCTTTTGTTGCTCTGAAGCGTCGTTGCACAAAGAGCCGAGCTGCCACAGTCTCTTAAACATGGCTGACTGGACACATGTAGCTGCAGTGACCTGGCTCTCTGCTGCACTTGGCTCAGCCTCTCAGCTCCTCTCTCCAAGTCCTTATGCACCCTGAGAAACAGTATGGAAACAGCGCAGGATTCAGTTTATCTAAATCACATCACACATCAGACTCAACATCCTCTCACTAGCTTCCCACTGTCTCCTGTCCCATCTCCACAGCTCCCCGGTATCCTCTTCCATCGATCCGAGCGGCCGTTGTACATCTGGGTGATTGACAGCGCATAATTGGCCTAATCCCGCCCCCGGGGGCTTGTAGGTCTTGGGCTGATCTGGATACAGCTGTCCTATTCTTCAGCCCTGACACTACAGCCCTGGGGACAGTCGGGAGGGGCCATGGGGGGAGATAAAGAGAGGCCGTCAGAGAGCGGTGTCAGGAAGAGGAATCACTCTCATCTGCTTTCACTTCAGATTATTTGCTGTTACTTTGCACACGTGTATGTCTGTTTGGATAAGCAGTACAGAGGCGATTGTGTTCTTCTGAACGCCTTCAGCTCAGTTAATCCACACAGGAGCATGATACTGAAAACGTTTGAATCAATATTAATGTTTATTGAAAGATTTTCATATCAGACTGCAACAACAAAAAGAGGTCTGAAAACTTTCTAACAATCAATCTCTTACATTGCCAAATAATGTGTTGGTGTGACTTTGTCCCCGATGCGAGCCCACTGTAAGTGAATCTCTAACAACAGCCTGAGAGGAGAAGGGAGAGATAGTCGGGAAAACCTCCCAAATGCCCCCCAACAGCAGCATCCTCAGACTGGGCAGACAAACAGAGGGAGGGGCCACAGAGCCAGGGGGAGCAGCCCTGGGGGCGCCCCCCCAGATTAGCTGTGCTCTATTGAGGAGCCAAGGGCCAGAACACACGGGTCTAAGGGGACGCGCTAAGCCTTTTAGACCACCCTCTGCTGGGACGTGCCCCTTCCACGGCAGCTCATTCATCCGAGCACTGACACTCCGAGCTCACTCACATTAGAGCCATGGAGACCCAACAGTCGCTTACAGGCAGGTCATGATCTAAGATAGCCCCCCCACCCCCCCACCCCAAACAACACTCTCTCTCTCCAGCCACAGCACGCTCCTGGATCTATGAATCATACCCTTCAGATAACCACAGCTTCTTCCATTTGCTTAATGTGTCATTTCACACTTTTTCATTGCGTAAACTACCTCAAAAATCTCGATTAATTGTTCCAACGTTTCAATGTATAAGCAATTTTCAAAACAAACATGCCAGAAATTCTTCATCCAAACATATGGACGTGTTGTGTTATGAAGTGTCGGCACTATTCAGATTGATTTGGCCTTTGACCCCGCCAGTAATAAACCCGCAGTAATACAACGATGCCTGAAGTGGCCGCATGAACACTTCAGTGTATCGATTTGTTCATGATATTTCACAGGTGTGGCCAAAACATGCGCCTAAACATGACTTAATTAATAACCTGTAACCGGGCCGTATAGGGCAAACAGTGCGAGGCGGTGGTCAGGGGGGAGGAGGAGGAGAAGGCGGGGGTTTGAAATATAAGAATTGATCGCTGATGTTCTGCCCCATTAAAACGGCTGAGCGTGCGGAACACTGAGTAATGAGCTGTGAATGGGCCTCAGTCTGGGCCCTTGAGCGAAGGACACAGGGGTCATTGTGCGACCCCCGCCGGGGACCTGAAGAAACCCCGCACCTCTGCCCCAACATGTCTGCCATCTGTAAACGCAGAGGACTCGCTTTCACCTGGAGCACTCCCCCTTCCCTCTCTCTCTCTCCCTTCTCTGTGGAACGGGACACCTGCATCAGACACTCAAACCCTCCTCCACAATGGCTCTTATTGTAAAGTGCTGTCCGCTGATAATGTTTTTGAACTGATGAGTGTGTTTTGTGAAGGTGGAGAGGGCTTGAGAGGAAGGTAATGTGAGGTACGTGTGTGAGCGTGAGCGTGCATGTGAAATATCTAATAAGAAGGAAATTGCATTACAGTGTATTGCTTCAGCACATTAAAGCGGCTTCATAAATAATATATTTGATTTTAAAACAGCACAGTAAAAGAACAGTATTTAGCAGTCTAGACCTATTTGAATTGTTCCATCAAATACGTTTATGTAAAGTATATATGCCGCACAGCTTGAGGCGCACCAGTAAAAATCAACTTAATGTCAAAAAAGGGTATTTCTTCTTAAAGATACAGTGTTGACCATATGTTTTACCACAAAACAACACAGAGCTGGGAGGGAAGACCAACCACCCGAGACTGAACACAGGCAGGTGTTTTGCATAAGCAGAGCGGCTATAAAATGAGGAACACATACAAACGCAGCAAAAATATCCTGTAAGAGATTCTTAATTTAAGCATGTCGATGATGAGCCTCCACTTGAGTCTGCATGAACAGTGAAGAGTCATCTGGAGTGGAGATGTTCCTACACCTGCGCAGCGTGGAGAGCCCGCTTTCTGCACATGAATGCAGTGCGTGAATGGGACGAGAGCTCATAATTGAAAAAGCCGCCGTCTGTAAATGTCAGCTCTTTATACATCTGTTTCTGGTGCTTACACACACACAAACACACGGCGGAGCTGAGAGGTGTGAGAGGTGCAACGTGAACGCCGTTTAGCATACAGCCTGAATAAAACATGAAAGAGGGAGGTCAGGAGTGCTCTGTGCACATTCACCGATGGCCAGATTTACGCTCGCATTCACCTGTTTGTAAGTGGGACCATTTCCTGAAAAAGCCTTATATATATATATATATACATTGAGAGGAAATCAAGGTCCATGAAATTGCAATGCATTCGCCGCTTGCCAGAATGCCATAATATCATATGGAGGGACTCAATGTGCAATTCATTGTTCAAAAAAATAAAAAATAAATCCCACGATTGGGCCCTGTGCCATAGAAACCTGACATATCCCCTCCTCACAATCAAACAATTGTGTGATTTAGCTGATAGCAAACTGATGATGATGATGATGAGGCTTTTGTAGGTAACTGTATACAGCTCTGTGTGGTTTGCTGACTGTTTATGGGTGGTAACTTGTGGAGTGACTCTGGTCATTTATCTCCAAACAACAGGGTGGAAATTCCCCACACAGATTGCCGGTGCTGGACTGAGCAGTGAATCAGCGGTTTGTGAATATAGAAACCTCCACCTGGCCCACTCCAGGGTTTACTGGAGCCCGTTGAACACTGTGTAGAGTTTAGCAGGCGTGTGTAAAGAGAAAAGTCCCCTGTGTCCCGCTCGGTCCCTCCCAGTGGGACACAATGGAATGTTAAGTGCACTGAGATGTTTGTGTCAAGGAGAGAAGCTGAGAACTTTATATAGCTCTGGCCAATTCTGTAAAGTCATTGCTACAGACTGCAGTGTGTGCTCATTTGTTTTTATTTCCTGTTATTTGTAAAATCTTTACCTTTCTCTAAAAGGTGTATGCGCTTCTTTTTCAGCTATGATGATATGAGTACAAGCGTGTGGTTTACTGTGCTCTGAGCTAAAAGTCACTGCAGCCAGTCTGCCCCTGTGTCATGGAGATAATGGGATGACCTTGGTGGAGGCACCTTTGGGTGACGCGGCCTTACACGGACAGGCCTGTGATGCTCATGCTTTGTGACCACAGTCAGAGAGGTCGCACTGTCATCTGAGTCCTCGCCTGCAGAAAGGACAGGAATTCATAAACATAAAAATATAAACATCAGCACACACTGCGATTATCCAGGACAACTGAATATGTAATGCACCCGCCCAGAGGCACAGCCTTCTGCCCGTGTAACTAGGGTACTTTCAGTCAGATGATGAAATGTCAGATTAGAAAGTGTGATCTAAAGCCATTCTGCATGTGCCTTATTCCACCGCTCTGCGGCTGATCTTTACATCGTGGTGCTGCTGCGGGCTGCACTCAGTCCTCTCCATCAGAGCGTCTGCTGTCAGAGCCTCCAACACCTCCCTATGAGCGGGACGTGAGGAGCTGACCTTTGGATCACTGCCACCAGCTCCAGTCTCTGAGGCCTACACCAGTGATCAGCACACTGTCAGGGGCCTGTAACCAAATGAGGTAATGAGCTCTCACATTCTACTGCTTTTACTCACAGTACCGTACATGCTTCCTATTAGTTATTAAGTTAAATACAGTGTAAACAATTATCGCGATTGTTTACAACATAGTTTGTATCTTTGGTGGCGGGTTTGTATTGATGCTCTGTGTGCAAACCAGTCACTGTGTACTTCCCTCAGTGTGTACTATATTCACACGCACTCTTTTCAAACGCAAAAAGGCAAAACTCCTATGGCTGAAAATTTGGAGACAGCCTGTGCACACCCTGCTCCAGACAGGTTGCACTGAGGCACTTGTTGAAATGGGCCAAATGCACTCCCCTTGGCGTGCTCTCTCCCCATCAGACAGCTGGCCATGGGTCCACTTCAAATCCCAAAAGCATGTAGTTAAAGGAAATGTTAAAGTGTGGTATAAAAAACAAAAGCGCTGGCTCATAAAAAATGAAAATACTTGTATTATTCTGCCATATGGGACCAAAGAGTTTCGTGGCATTTTAATATGGAAATCCTCACTTATATATAGGTCTCGGCTGAAGAGAGCAATTCTCGCGGGCCTTTAGGTTCTTCAGCCAAACTACAGTCTGTACTGTTCATAAGCCAAATCCGACCTGCCATCAGAGAAAGATTCTCATGGATTTTAGTGGAAAGACTGATTCATTTCAGATGAATCCAATGGTGCACTGTGAAAACTACGTAAACACATGTGACCATTGGTAAAGAATTGCATTGTGGCTTTTGGCCCGTCTACATGAGAGGCCAAACCAAAAAGACAAATCACTCTTTTTTTTTTTAAAGAAAATATATGAAATGCACATGGGTGGATGGAGACTGCAGGATGAGCGTGACTAATGCTACGGTGAGATCTGTATGAGCACTAACTGGGTAAATCCACAGACACACATACGCATGGGACGCACTCGCACCTAAGCTCTGCGCCCCATAAACACTTTGGATTGGATCCGTACAGCCATCTCACATCCAGCTCCATTCTCCCGCTTCCTGGCGTCAAACAGCTTTCATTTCTCTGTGGTGACAAAATCACGGGGAACAATCCCATTACGTGACGGGGCCTGCAGCTCAGAGCAGAGAGAGAGAGAGGTGTGCCAGCTCTCTTACCTGTGAGTGCTACAGAGCTACGCAACACACAGTCCTCAACACAAAAGAACTCTCCATATCCCACTAATGAGCTACTGCGCTGCGGCTTGAGAGCACATTAAGCGAACAAGTGGTGAAGTCATACTCATGGATTCATATTGAGACAGTGTCCTTAAAACAAGCCTCATTCAGTTCAATTAAAGCAGCTTAATTCATGTCATTTATAGATCTAAATACGTGTGCAAGAGGTGGTGCCTGTAATGGTAATTATTCAAAGAAAAAAATCACAAACTTTGTAGAACAGTGTCTTGAAGCCTTCCACAGCAGATCTGGAACAGGCCAGGCTCATATCTCTGTACATGTTTTTATGTGTCTGATTGAGAATGCGTGAGATAAGATAATGCAGCTCCGTCAGCCGTGCTCTGTGGAGAAATTCCTCTTGGCTTTGTTCAGCGATACAAACACGGAAAATCGTCCTGTTCGTCATGACCACCTCACAAGGCCTCGCACATCTCCAGCAAAAATACGAAAGTGTTTTTCCAGAGATGATCCCCATAGCCGCTGCCAGATTCTGCGGGCTGTATTTCTATCTTTCACTCTGTCAGCAGTGGTCAGGCATTTTCAGATTCTAGGCTGGTTTGAGGGTCAAATGCTTGATTTATTCTCCCCTGACCTCGTAGCCTCCGCTCAGACGAGCCCTGTTGATGTGTGCACAATGTGCTTGGACCCGCTCATACAGTCTGCCTCCAGGACTCAGACGTCCAGAGTTCACCTTTACAATGTGTCCCGTCAGCAACATTCACTCAACACAATTAACATAAGCAGGTTAATTATGCAAATCAGGGACACAGAACAAAACACCTGAGTGCGAGGCTGCGAGCACACTCAGAGGCGGTGCAAAGAGCGGAGATACGGACCCATTCAACTCCTAACATCAGGGATGACTTTGGAAAACTTTAAACTACGACGACTGCAATGTGTTTGTTGGGTTCGGTTTTGCCTTTTGAGCCAAAATGCCTTCAATAGTTGTGCAAATGACTACTGCTCTGTCAGTGTGCCAACCACAAAATGAGAAGCACGGAGGTCGCAGATTTGTATTTTCAAATTCATTTTTAGAGACTTTGTTGAAACTACCTTGACATTTGGCCACATCCTTTAAAGGGGCTAGATGCAAGTTTGCCATTTTATACTCACTGCTGCCACCTCAGGTCTTTTGTGTAACTGCACCTTCTATATTAAGCTCGTGCATGACGGCACTTCGGACCCGAAATAACACCTTTTTGAGTGACTGTGCAGGATTTTAGAGGCAGTTGTGGTGAACAAGGTCTGGGCTCATTCTACACATTAGGACATGGCTGGAACATGTAGGGGGAGGAAAATACTTAATTTTAACATTTTTAAACTCTGTATAGTCCCTTTAACCAGTACCCCAGCGCCTAGCCCCTCAGCGACCAAACCGCCGACATGAAAGGAGGCACGGACCTACTACTTGTTGCTCCTGCTTCCAGTCAAATAACAAACACTGATTGACTTACTTGCACAGACATGGTGTTTTTGCGCTGTACAGTACATCACATTACTGCAAATAAGTGAACCGCCGTGACTGCGCATCACATGCTTCTCATTCCCCCCATTTACAGATAGATTTATGAGATTATCGTCGGTCAAGAGCAGGAGGTCAAAGACTTGAACGGAATGTTTTACTAATACTTTGGGTCATCCAGCGGTGCCACGGCTGTCTGCAGGTCACATGCACACAACGTTAATTATGGATAAATTATGATGGTGAATTATGTGAAGCTAACGACTCATTACCTCTCTCCTTGACCCTCGGACTAACTCGGCTCTGTGTGATCGGGAATTAATTGCCAAAAAACAACAACAACTGAGTGTCCGTGATCCTTATGTGCGGCTCTAATGGCCGTGGATTGAGTTAAGAGTTATCTGCGGATGTTCTGAAACGAAGCTGAGCAGTCATGAGACTGAAGCAAATCACTGTCACACACCGTGTATGCAAACAAACACGCACACAGGCACACAGACCAAAGCACACGCCGACGGGCCCCGAAACATCCAAGCGTCCTTGCACCGAGGCTATCTCTCGAACTCCTTTCCCATTTTGAGGCTCCAAGACAACGACGACGGACTTTTGCTGTTGCCAAAGTAATAATTTTTCAGATTCAGTCTAAACAAGAAAGAGTTCATATTGACTCAAAATGCGAAAATGTTTTTGTGAGCAAATAATAAACCAAACGAAACTGGAGGAGACGAACAACGGGGCAGTATGAACCTGAGTAACAAGTCTGCCTTTTTGATATTTGACAAAAAAATACCGCCTCATAAATTAACTGACCTCCCAACTGACATGAATTGGAATAAATTAGCAAAAATCAAGTCTATGACAAACAAAAAGAAAGCATTCATTAATCAAACCCCAGTGAAAAACACCACAGTCTGAGAAGAGTTTTCATTATGAAGAAATGGAGAGCCGCGTGGTTTTCCTTTTTCTTTTTCCAGACCCTTTACATACTGCATATGTACCGTATGGGAATATCGACACAGGAGCAGGTCGATGCAGACTCCACCTGGACTCATTCATCCTCATCTAACGCCGTCAATATCCATGTCTTTCACTTCTGATCGCCAATACTCCGGATTCGTCAAATCACCACTAATGTGGAATTACCATCGATCTGAGCCCGGCCTGCTTCGCACCTACAGCGGCCCTGTCCCGCGCTCAAATCCAGAGCAACGGGAGGATTATAGGCTACATAGTGTTTATATGTCACTTCAAAAACATCCTTTACTTATTCTGTCTTTTCAAAACTCTAATCATAATCTTAATGTCATGCTATGGGAGAACTGAGCAGCTGCACTTTTCACCGTAGTCACCGATGAGTGGTGTCAGCAGGGATTGAAAGAAACTAAGAGTGCACTGTATGTTGTTTGTGTGTAGTGTTGCATCATGGGTTAAATGCTTGTTCACTGGTCAAGACTGGCGGTCGGCCGGACAGATTAGCAGTAGTGCGTCTGTCACTCTACCTCAGAGCAGCTGCACTGTGGAGACGCCGGTATTGCTTATAAATTAGACCTATGATCTCAAGAGTTAGAAATTAAAATGCAACTGGCCAGAGCAATTATCGCTGCCTTTGTAGTACGTGTCAAAGAATCATAAAGCCCTAGCATCCTTTTCCTTCCCCTGCACAGACACACACGGAATAATACATGCAAACGGCTGAGTCTGGCTCCAGTTCCAGTGAGAATGAGTGTAATTCTAGAATAATTAACGGAGATAAAGAAGAAAGAGGTTTCAGGGCGGACTGTTTCGTTCTGTGGAAAATAGGGATAATGTGACAGAGCCCAGAACAGCGTGTGCTGCGGGAGATGATGAGGGGAACACATGTTGAAAGCGAATGGAGGGAAGCATGCACCAGCGCGGCGGCGTGCTGCATTACAGAACATTCACATAGCCACACACCTGAACTGGGTACCAGACTCATGAAACCTGAGCTCAACAAAAAGTCAGGTTTACAGTTTCTGTTACACAAGCAAGACAAGATTTTAGAGCAATGTAGGGAAAAGCGTGGTGATGATTATTGTATTGTAATCAGATCTGGGATGAAATGAAGATTCGGTTTGCTGGGTTCGCAAGTGAGATAAAACTGAAACACGAACTGCTAAACGAATACAACGACGACATGCGTTTCAGTTTGTGAAGTCTAAACTTAGACTAGCCTAGTTAATTAACTTTGTTTGCATGTCATCATAGACTCAATATTGTTTCATGTTGAGCAAATCCTAGTTTGTGAATGTCCCTTGACTGACAAACAATAAAACCTATTCTGTTTCTGATTCTGACGGGAACCAGGATGGATTTTGTGTGTTCCATTAAGTGCGCCTGGCAGCGGAGCACAGTCATTCCCCCAAATAAAGAGGCTTTACTCCTGTCAGACTGGGAAGTACGGAGGGTAAAACACACAGCGAATGAAGCGACACCTCCTACTCAGCCCTATACCTCCCCGAGCAGCCGGGGAGGGGGGTGGAGGAAATAGAAGCTACCAGGGCAGACTCTTATTTAAGGGATTGAGGGGGTCAGATTGAATCCTGCCTCCCTGGGGAGTGTTAAAACAGACCCGGCTCTCCAATGGAGCCTGGTACTCCGGGAGGACTCTGAAACTTCAGACGGAACTTTGAGGTGAATTCGACAGGAATGAAAGAGCAGAGCACAGCCTGAGGGGGCAGGCAACAGCGCCCCCTATGTCCACCAGGTGCACCTCTGTGTCTCAACTCCACCCCGGGCGCAGCACCATCTATTATAGAAAACGCTATCTCAATGGCCGCCGCCTGGGCGCCGCCATGTTTATTTCCCATACCGACTTTGAAGCTAAGCAGGAAAGTGCCTGGTTAGAACTGGGATGGGAGACCGTTCCTCCGATGCTAAGCAGGGAAAGGCCTGGTTAGGACTGGGATGGGAGACCGTTTGGGAACACCAGGAAGCCTGGCGACAGTACTGAGTGTGTGCGTGGTTGGTGTTATTACATCCGCGGCCGGCCCCCACGTCACGACTCCCACCGCTCGCGGGCATTGACAACGGGTCCATATGGACCGCGGTGCTGCTGTCCGAGGACAACCCGCTGTCACAAAAACCCGAGTGCACGAGATCTGACTGCCGTGCGTGTGCGCGCGTACAAACAGGGCGATGTGTGTGTGCGTGTGTGTGTGTATGTATGTGTACGCGTGCGCATCCAAACAGGGCCATGTGTGCGTGCGTGTGCGTGTGCGTATGTGTGTGCGTGTGCGTGCGTGCCCAAAACCTGCTCAAACACGAGCCTCTAATCACACGCGCTGCTCCGACTGATTTATCCTCCGTGTGAGTAAAAGCGAAAATGACACTACAACTTAACGAGCGCATGGCCTGCACTGCGTATTTTTTTTTCTTTTTATCTTTTTTTTTACTGCTGTACCTTTTGTTTTCTATTTTGCTTTCACGTATTGAGCCCAGAGGTACATTTTATTCTAAAGCAGCTTGGAAAGCATTGCCAATTTTATTGTAAGGTTATAAATACTGTCTAACAACGATAATTAGGCTATTTCATTTCTAAACCTACTCATTATTTTTTGGATTGTAAACTACCGTGATGCACCAAACCACGGGTCCTGCACTTTGAACCAAAGCGTTAGAGCTCAACCCCTAATATTTATCCATAATTATTCCACTGTCTCTTGAATTCTATTCCCTGAGTTTAGCGAAAATATTGTCGTTGTAGTTTATAAGAAAAGAGTACGGGTGCATCAAACACTCCAATTGCAGTTTGTTTGACATTTTTTTTTGCATTCATTCTTTTACTCATTTGTAGTGGCCATAGTTTTTGGCATGGGTTGGGAACCACTGGTCTACAGCTGAACTGTGTGACGGGTTGGACATTTCTTTGTAATCACTCATAATCTCAGAATATCAAATGTGGAGACTAGCGAGGCCCGGCCGAAGGCCGGGTCTCAGCTAGTATTACAAGATCTTACTTTTCCTGTAGAGGTGTTACGACTCTGCCATTGTAGACGTGTCGGTTTAGTGATGTATTTCTAGCGTTGAAATCTCATATTAAAATGAGTACTGCTGAAATGTTATCATGTGAATTGGTGTAATACTATAATAACCTTACGCACATAAAAATATATATACTGAAAATGAAATGGGGGTAACGCCAATGTATAGCAATCATTTTAGGCCAGCCTCTGATGTGTAGCTTGAAGTCAGTTTTCATTTCCTGGTTTAGAAGCATGCCGCTGTGTTGATATGTGAGAGTGAGCAGCTTGGCGTAAAGTAAATACAGATCATAGAGTAGTAATAGATGTGATGGAGGTCCCCCTCTGAGCGGGCCCATATGCAGCCCCGGAAATAAACTTCCATGCCACAATGTCCAATACGTATGGGATTTTTTTAGGCGGGCGGCTTCACATTTAAAGTGATCGTCTGGAGGTCTAAATGTACTACAGATTTAATAAAATGTGCAAAATCGACCACCTGGTTTTGCTTTTTTGATGTTAAGTAAGTATATACTTTTTGTAAAGTCCCTCCTTCCCGGATCATAGCAACTAATCAGAGTCTAGTATCCTCCCGCGTCGACCAATGAGGCAAGCTTTTCCTGTGTGTGTCCAATCAGGAGGGAGGGGGAGGAGCTTGATCATTTACTTTTGAAAATTCTGTTCCTGCTCTCCTCTTTTTGCAAACTAAGAAGGGCTTTCTGGTTACAGAGGGGAAGGATTTGATTGTTTACTTTCAAATTTTACTCGATCCATCCACACAAACTTACAGACTATCACTTAAAATGGTCTGCAGAGGATTTCTCCCCAAAGCAACAGAAGCCACTATACATGCTTACAGCAGTTCTGCATAAGTTATTTCATTGCAGGACTAAAATGAGTCACTGAAAAACACTGCATTTCAATGATCAGAGCTGTATGGGTGCAAATATATGAAAAGAATATGAATATATGTTATGATATGAATACGATATTAATATATCGTGATATTTTGATCCAACAATCAAAACGTATCCAAGACCTAAGCAAGAAGACCACAAAGGATTCATTCGAACAAAAAAAAGAAATTTTCATTGTAGATCTGTAAAGACAAAACCGATGTGAATCTGAAGGATTTCATGACACATCGTGCAGCCCATGACAAAAAGTTAAGGGCGTTTTATCAAGACTTCAGGACAAACAAGCAATTTCACCAAAAGGTACAAGAAGCCATGTTTAAGAGAAGCAATAAACATATCCTTACGCATAGCAAGCCGGTGTTCAGAGAGTTCAGCAGTGATTCCGCGGTAAATAACCTGATACCTCCGCCCTGTCACACTAAGCCTCCTTTTAGCCCCAAATCTGCGCTCAACTCCCTGATCTCTCTTGCCCCACAGACGGAGCCGTGGGAGCCATGTTATCTGAGCGACAGGACAGGGGAGGCTCTTCTTTCAGCCGCGCGTCTGGAAAAGCCACGGTGATCCTTGGTAATAGAAGTCACGCTGCCTGTCAGGCGCTTCTAATGGGAGTCATACCCCCCCCCCCCACAACCCCCACGCATCCTTGACCATCAAGACCAACAGGCACAGACATGGATTTCATTCTGGTATCAATCTTTTTCTTTGTTCCGATAGTAACATAATGGCAAAGCCAGTGAAGGCTATGATTCTGCAGGATTTTCTTTTCTTGGTTGCTATTGTGACAAGCTATGCGATTTTTGACCTGTCCTTTGAGAAAAGACTGAAACCCCCCCAAATAAAACACTTATTCTCATCTGCTTGACCATTTTCAGTGGGCGAAAACTGTGTTGCTTTTGATTGTTGGCCTCAGGATAAGTGCTTGAATCAACAGAACTCTTTGGAAATACAGCTTTTTTTTATTTTCATTTTCTACAGGGTCAAACTACAAACTGCCAGAAGGCGTACGTTGGCCTCTATAAGCACCCATAGCACGCATAGACTGCCCCTTAACATAAAAGCTTTTTAGAGAAAATGTAAATCAAGGATTTGAAATCCACAGGCACCTGGCAGGTTTAATACATGAACCCCATGGAGACGACGTAACTGGTTGATTGTACAGCCTCAGTGATGGCAAAGCCTTTTATTGACTTTGCACCCCTTCAATTTGAGATTTGATTTGATTGTGATTTCTCTCACAGTACGAAACAGTCTCGAACGTTATGTTGAAGAGCATTCGAGATTATTTTTGACCTGATTACTCGAAACAGGCCAGCTCCACAATATTAACCATGGCCTTGTAATATAGATGGATATCTGTTACACAATGAGCTCTGGAGTGGGGTGGGGGGGGAATAACTGTCAAAGGTATTCAGATATCTTTCCTCAGGGCTTAATGGTCACACGGAACAAAGCCTCCAGAAGAGAAAAGTGATTTCTCTTCATACATACAAAAAAAATCAGCTCCCATTGTTTTCATCTAAAAACGGACAGTCAGACTCTTAACATATTCTGTAACACTATGCCGGCCTCCTCAGAGAGCTCTGACGCAGACATGTTTTCACGGCTGCATTCTGAGCCCCTCTTTAATCAATTCTCCCTATTCTCACAGAATAAATCAGCCCTCGGTGCTGCTTCGGGAGCGTATTATGCACAAGTCCACAAACACAATCAGCCGTTTAGAGGCGCCAGCGGCTGGGACCAAAGGCAATAAACATCCAGTTCAACATGGATCTAATGTAGCCCCAAAATGCTTCTCACCCTCCAGCACATGGTCTGCCTCAAAGAACACTACGAAGATTGGTCTCAGAAAGCAAAATCACTCTTTTGATGGTTGTGATTGGCCAAAAAGGAACTGAAACAGGGTGATAAATAATCTAAGCTATCTATCTAATAATAAAAACTAAGTAAAATGTAAGCATATTTAGTTTAACTTAGTGTTAATAGACTGAAGCAGTATTTCTTTTAATAAAGACTTTATTAATTCACGTGTCAACAGAAATAAATATTGGAATAGTGTGAAGAAAACACTCACACAAGCAAAAGTCTAATTGAAAACCAAGCAGGCCATCTGTGTGTGAGTCTGTGCGGACGCTTGGAAGAGAGAGGGATGTGCATATTTTCACGCCTTCAAAAAACCCCGTGAACAAAAACTATATTTCCTCTTAAGAAGCTGCGTCCATGTTTAGTCGGATATATATTTTCTCCTGCAGTCTGTCCGACACTCTCCTGTGAGCTCATCGGGGAGTCTCATTTCACTGACTGGTGTGTGTGAAATCAAAGTGCCTTTAACTTGATTGAGCTGTGGACTTCCACACAATAAGGCTTCCACAACAAACAGCGCAGTCGAGCAGCAGCAGAAGCCAACAGCAGCAAATGATTTTTGTGAATGGCTCCCCCAGGACCGCGGGAGCAGAGCATGGGGAGGCTGTGTGAGGCTGCGCAGCGCAACAGTGTGGAGATTACTGCCTGGCGGAGAGCAGCAATCTTCACTTGTGCCATGAATACCAAACACTTGCGCGTTACCAAGCCATTCCAAGTGATCTAAAACCGTGCGCCCCTGACACATACGCGGATATAAGTGCACCCCAACATCCACGCACGGCCCAGTAAAACTCATTCACCCCCCCTTTACGACGTGACTCTTCAAAGATCATTAAAAATACGAGCGGGCGCTACAATTAAAAAGCGATGCCCGTTGCCCTGCAGGGAGCGGAGCGCGGAGCTAATTGAGTGCGGAACGAGCCCGCTGGCCAAGTGATCTGTATGCGATGTGTATAGGGCGCTCCGCTGGCTCCGGTGCGCGCACGTTAAAAAAGGGCAAGGACGCGGAATGGCCGCTGAAGTATTTAAATGGACTGAATAGACGAAACCATATGGAGCCTTAAGGGACACTCGTTTCAAGATGTTGATTCCACATGATGAAGACGTGGAAGGGAACAGCAGCTCAGCGCACAAACCGTGATGCAACAAAGTCTTGAGAAATGAGCTGTGCAATTCCGACACACTCAATCATGTTGAGGGGGTTCAAAGTAACATTTTAAGGTGTCAAATGAAACCAGCCAAAAACACTTCACTATGACATGAATCACCAAATGCACAGGATTCAAGACCCCCCAAAAAACCTCGCTCACAGACGTTCCACATGCAGTCCCAATAGTCACTGCAAACCTGCACAGCACCCTATAGCCTCCAGACCCCGAGGGCAGTGCAGCGAACAGTGCAACAAGACTTTCAGCACCACTGCTTTCAAACAAAATAACACGCCAAATGAAAGCTTACCTGGGCTGGATATGGGAACCGGCAGATGCAAAGCAATCCTACTGAAATATCACCGCTCTCCTGTCTTCCAACGTCCCACACATCCACGGAGCTGCCTGTGCGCACAACCCAAAGCCAAAAGCGAGGGATGTTCCTTGATGCGTTGAGTTGACCAGCCTTTCCCCCATGCAGAGCGCACCAAGTACCAGCGCACGCGTCCTCAGCCTCCCCCCCGGGGAACGCGCGGGACAGACGCTCGTGAGTGGCAGTGGATGCTGTGGATATTGGTCTCCGTTTAGGAAGAGCTCATCACATTCCACAGTCTCTCTGCCTCCAGCCACTACAGTTGCCCGCGCTGCGTATCCGTCCTGCCTCCGACGACTTCAAGAGCGCTTTGAGCGAGAGGGGACGCGCGCGCACAGACTCACAAGCAGAGGAGAGGAGAGGAGAGGAGAGAAGAGAAGGAGGCGGGCGGGATGGAGAGACAGACGTGGCACTGCCGATGGAGGGCGTCGGAAACTAAACCCCAACCTCGCCTGTGCCACCGTTTTTCTGCGCTCGCATGTGACTTAACTGTCCGCCATTCTGAAATATGTATCAGCTTCTGTGTCGAACTCAGCAGAAGTTAATTGGAGCTGTATCCTCAACTATCCGCACGGGTCTGAATGAGTCATAGGGGCGCTGAAGATGACATTGATTAAAGGTGGACAGAGGACCCGTGCACAGACCTTTCTCGGTCTCACTCTGCTGCAACAGAGAAGCCTGCGGATGCAACAGTTGCCCGTCTCTGATTGGGTGCCAGGGAAGAACGACCAACTCTGAGACAGCCAATCACTTATGAGCAGAGGGAGGGGCAGCGCTTCAAAAAGGTGGTCGGTACAGCGAAGGTTTAAAAAACAAACATAAAACAACACAAAGAACTTGACCAATAGAAGGAAGGGAAAACAAAGGTTGGTTTCCTCCATGCAGGTGATGTATTGCACACTAGCCCGGATGAATGATAATGGTGTGTTTCGTGAGTGCGGGACAACGCAACAGAAATTTGACCCATGGCTTCAATCTGTGTGTGTGTGTTCATTAACAAGGACGGTCGACACGGAATAAACAAATAGACTTAAAAATAAAATGCTTCATGTTAGATGGAACAGTTCACACTACGATTGAACAACTTACCTGCCATCCACCCCATCTAAGCTGTGTTTTACTCACAGGTCTTAGCTTTCAAATGTGGTATTGCACCGGCCCTATAGGCTCTAAACAAAAACACAAAAAGCATTACAGGCGTGACAAAAAAATGGACAAAACCGTAACAAAAACGTGCAATAAAAGCATTAATAACACTGTAATAAAGCAACAACAACAAAAAAAGATGGAAAAAGCAACAAAAAATGCGACAAAACCGTGTAATAAACATGGCTACAATGCGTCAAAAAAGTTCAGATCAGTTTTGTAGGTCTTGTAGGTCAGAACTGGAGTAAATGCATCCAGTTAAAGCTGCATTATGCAACTTTTTATGTGGAAAAAAAAGTTGATATTTGTGCGTATTTGACCTTGTGGTGACCCAGCGGCTGCGTGAGTGGTCAGCATGGCGCCTTTACTTTCCATCACAGAGGTCTCTAGGACTCTCGCGACAGAAAACCTACAAAGCCGTTGTTCATGGGACCACAGGGGCTGGACACGGCGGAGGCTTTGCCAGGTAGTTCCGTCTCCTGCACTTGGCAGAGTCATTAAGAAGCGATGTATTTAGCGCGCAGAGGAACCTGTGGTGAGCCGCTCTCATACCTGCCAGTCCGACGGCGCGTGCTTTTATCCACTCTCTGATCACTCATTGTCATCTCATATGCGCGACAACAGGTCCCTATTACTTTAGATGCAAAACGACAGCATTAGCAGGAGATTAAGCGCGGCCTGTCAGATGTGATTACAGTGTTTTATTTGGCACGATGAATGATTCTATTTAAACTTATTTGCACACAGCAGCCTCCTCCAGGTGTGAATGTGCGGGTCATGTCTCTGAGCAGATGTTTGGACCTGGCAAAAAGAGCACTTTGCGCATTGTGTACGGAATTTCTGTTCATGTGGTTATAATATACATTATGTCGGGGTTTCTGTGGAGTTTTTACAGAGCAATATTAACTGTGAAACTTTATATTTTGCATCAATTTGACCTTGAGTGACAGATTTTCTAATTGTTCTGACTTTAATGATATACCCAAAGCCCTTCTAGTACAATCCCTCTACATTTACCCAGATCTTAAGTCATACTGAAGGTTGATTGTCATAAGTGCCTGTATCGGATTACCTTAAGCATTCAGGTCGTGACCAATAATGTTCAAGTGAAAATCATCCTTATACCAACTGCGAGATGGTACAGATTCTTTTGACACAAAACCTCTCCTTTCTTCAAGGTGGTCATGTGCCTGTGAGGCTGTGACTCTCATAAACATTTAAAGCCCCCGTGTGTTTACTGGATAACACTCTGCTCCACAGTTCAGAGCAGGCCAGAGTGCTTCTTCGTGTACAGGAGACGAGAACAGTGCTCCTCTGCTCTGTCCTCTGCTCCAAACATCCTCCAGGGACCGCCTGTGTCAGTGAGTGCGCGGCGGAGGACACTGTGGACGTTTAGCCGCTCTGAGGGTCTGTAGGGAAATGCAACCACAAATACAATACACTGTTGACTTTGCATGTATGAAGCAGGGTGTTGTGAGTACTTTTCAGACATTTCTGGGATCTGACAAAAAGAGGTTTTGACTGTAACTGTTCTTTTCTTTGAAGTACTGTTATTTGAGCTCCTGTACCTGTGTCTTTAAAACGGCTCCTATAGAGTTAACTATAATTAAATATCAGACTTTTTGGAAGATACACAGCAACAGAGCTGTGGAGGAAGAGAAAAGCGCAATATTTACCACATTCAACTGGGGCGAACACTTCTCCAGGAGATTTGCTTATTCTCATGTTTTCCATCTAAGTTGGTTCCTTCTGCTGTATCATCGAAAATATGAATAAATACGGCTTTCAAAGTACTGTATGAGAGTGGCAGTTCTGTATACAGTTAGTGCCACATCGATCATGTTTGTATCTGAACCTCGCTCACACAACATCCCAGTGAGGTTCAACTTTTACTTCAACCAAATCATTTTACAGTTGCCTAAATCACATCATATTCCCTTTTCCCCCCAGTTTCAGCATGTGCATCTTTTCCTCTTTCTGTCTGTCAGTCAAAGCTTCTTAAACTCTTAAGAGAACACAAAAAGGAGGAGTTAATAAGTGGATTAAATCAGAACTTTCCTGGTATTTAGTAAATCTTATTAAGTGGACCTTGTTTCCCCATAGCTCTGCAGGGCAGCACCGATTTGTCTCATTTCCATCTGTTTGTTTGTCGTAAAGCTCAGGACTAAGCATGGAAGGACCACAGTGAATGCTGCTTCAGTTTCAGTGTTTCATCTCTGGATCAGAGGACTACTCCGGTCGCAGGAGTCCTGCTGCTGTTAGATGTGGACAGAGCTATGGTGGGTAGGTCCTCTCTCATCACTCAATGATTAGAAAGTGGACCCCCGGGGACCTTTGTTTTTTTAATCTAAACTCAAGAGCCCCCAGCAGCTTTAACTGTTTCATTTAATCAACTGTCACTGAAACTGGCAGAATGTAGTAACTAATTTTCACTTTAGTTCAGGAAGTCATGGACATTCTGAGGTATTGTGATTATTATGTTTCATTGCCAACAAAACTAAATAAAGTCTCTTTGTAAGCTACGGCAGCTCTCTGTTGTCGGGATAATGTCCATAAAGGTTTTCAAAGTTGTCAACTGGACTGGGTTGTTTGAGTTGAAAACATTCGTCTCTTCTCCCTCTCCTTCAGAGAATGTGATTGATTGATTACAAAGTATCTAAACTTTCATTATAAGCGTTTACTTCTTCCAGATTTGTTGAAACTTGACATGAAAGAAACACTAACTATTAGCGACACAAAAATGCAATAAAAATATAGTTTTGGTAAGCTCAAAAATTGCTCGAGGGCCAGAATTTCCATCTAAGCATATGGCTTTTATAAAAAAAACAACAACAACAAAACAACAACGTATGTGCATGAAAGAAAAAAAATCACTATCAGCCAAGGAATGGATTATAATTTAATCAAAAGTAAAGATTCTGCACATCACTAACTTCTTCTCACTCGTCTGATTGAACGTCCTTATGCTTGCTCTTGTGTGCTCAGTCTACATGTGCAAATGTAGATGAGCATTATCTCTGGACCCCTGGATGTGCGGGACCCCACACCAGCCCCCCTGGCCCCCTGCCTGCCTCTCAGACCCTCGAGCTCCCTGTGGTGCTGAGGTAACGGCTTTGACCAATCAGAGAGCTGAGATTTTCAGCGGCACACTAATTGAATTTGGGCAGCGTGTGAGAACTATGGGTGAACACTAGAAAGATTTCTTAAGAATAATAAACAGAACACTAGAAAGAAAACACATGTCCCAAACTATTCAACTTTTGACACAAAATGAATCAAATGCTAAAGCTACAATCGTGTGAATATTTATTTATAAATGAATGGAAACAACATCATGTTTGAACAAAGCCTGTGGATAAAGGCTCCGATGTGCTGCAGACTCCTTTTTCCACTGTGAGGTTATCGGCATCAGTCACAGGCAGTTTCTTACAAAATGAGTTTGAGGAGCAACCTTAAACCTAGATCTGGATACATACCCTGTTCAAACCTCCAAGGTGTGAAACACAGAACTGATACTGTTGGATAAAAATTCAAATAAAATAATGAAACATCTCCACACAGTCATGTACTATGCAGTTGATTGCAAATGATGTAAATGGAAGATTCCCATTGACCACTAGTAACATTCAGTCTGGCATTTGTGCCCACCAACAGCCTGCTCTTCCAGACTCAAGTGTAAATCTCATCTTAGATTATTGGAATGACATTTGGAGTCCCTACTCAGAGTCCTTGTGTCGTGGCCGGTATGCCGGTGGGTGCTGGCTGCTCCTTCCCGCGCTGCATAAACAAACTCAGCGCCTTGTCCACTCTCCTCCTTCGTTCATTCTCATTATATGCCTGTTATTTGTGGCTCGCCGCAGTGGACAGCATTAACTTAAGTGCGGGGGGGCTTCTCCAGAGTGCCAACAAAATATCTCTAATGATGCAGAGGTGTTTTTCGGTCTATTTTCAATGTTTTCATGCTGCTGCTGCTGCTCTGCTGAGTGCATTTGCATCTGGTCACAGTTGCCAGCCTCACTGCACAGCTCTCCAGAGCTTGTGCAGTTAAGGACATCGTCAGCTGGAGCAGTGTGATGTCCAAAATGGATACACTCACCTTTTGAGTCCCATCAGATTACTTGAAAAATTGCTAAAATAGTATTATTTTCAATAACTAAGGAGGCCATTGACATTTTAGAGCTTTAACAATATCATAATGCTCCATCATGAAAAACAAACCTGGATCGCTGTTATGTGTCATTCATAAGTTTTGAATAGTCCTAATTAGGGATATCGGAGCCGATACTGGGAAAAAATACGATATCGGGTATTGGCTACAAATATCGGATACTTAACCGATAACAGTTTTAGCTGTCAACGACTTAAAAACACAACTTTAACCACCTAAATGTAAGTGAATATGGGCATGCTGTATATCATTTTAAAGGGGAGAACCAGGGGAAATGGAAAATGCTGCGCTAGTAATAGCATGCTAAAGCTAGCGGGTACATGCTAATCCTAACGAAAACTAATCAAGGCTGGGCCAGAAATTATGATAGAGACAACTAAAGAAGCAAATACAATAAAATAACCACTGCTGAAGCCAAGTGTTTTTATTTTAGTTGAAGAAATAGCTGATCAAACATATTTGTAATGATCAGATCATTACAAATATTCAACTTTTATATAAACATAAAATGAATGTAAAAGCCTCTAATTTACCCAAGGATGATAAGTGTAGAAAAGTCCAGTGATCCTTTAATGTTTATCCATTAGTTTATCAATAGATATAATTGATAATTGATTTGAAACATCGTAACAATAAAGTATGATTTTATTGGTCTGAAAAAGGAGAAAAGAGTCAATTAAATTTTTCACTCAGAGAAAGCCACTTTTAAGAAAGTCTCTAGGTATCGGTAAATATCGGCAGATACTCAGTATCGGTAGCCTATCGAGGTCAGTAGCAAAAAAGCTGCATTGGTGCATCTCTAGTCCTAATGCATTTGTTAATTTAAGCTTAAAAATGTCTTTTC
Organism: Gobius niger; assembly: GCF_951799975.1. Lineage (NCBI taxonomy): Eukaryota > Metazoa > Chordata > Actinopteri > Gobiiformes > Gobiidae > Gobius > Gobius niger. The sequence goes on from NC_136858.1 coordinate 19,081,179, forward strand.
AAGTCTGTAGCCTATACATTCATCATTTCAGTGCTCAAATTGCCTTCACTAAAACTTGTCTTGGAAATACTTTGCAACTTTACTTCACCCTACTCCAGGTGCGCACAGCATCAAAATACACATAACAACCTCTTCTTATTGACAAAATGACCTTTTGTAAACATTGTATAAGCTGGGAAGTGTTTCAGTCAGTATAAACAGACATAGATTGTCGTGATTATTGGACTAATTCTTAACTTGGACAAACACACAAAGCCCTGATGAAGCACATTTCCTCTCCTTGCTCAGACACTTATGTTCAGACTTGCTGCATACTGTAGGTCAGTATCACAAAGAGCCAAAAGGTAAAAGCTCACAATGCTTTAATATCTCATTAATAAATAACAGGAGGAACATTATGGCCGTCCAGACAGCGGAGGAGTTTTTACAAAGGCTCTGCGATGGTGTGTGCGTGTAAGGCTTGGACTGTGGGAAATCGGCACAAAACTTCATCATTCTGCCTGGTTCGGACCAATCAGGTGTCGGGGGACAGTCATGTTGACATGCACAGAGTACTATAGTCACTACACTTGTTGCTCGATCATAGTCTGAGAGAACCATTTGTCTCCGTTAACATACAGGTAAAAAATCTGAATTACTGAGAATACAGCCTGCAACATGAACAGGGTTTATGGGGAATAGGTACTAAAACATACTGAAAATACATTTGGCACACTAACAGTTTTTCTCACCTTTAGAAAATGCTCCTCTTACAGGTTGAATGTATTTTAACAAGGTTCATAAGCTCATTGGCGCTGTCTGATATTTTACAGGCTGTTCAATGCTGAGTGCCATTAGATTAGGAGTACTTTTTGCATTCAGCAGTACTCCGAGTATGAATGTTACCCAGTGCTACAATTATACAGTGGAAATTCAAATACCAATTACCATTACCCTTGACTTGTAGTTCAGAAATCCAAGTAAACGTAGGACAATATGCTTTTAAAAATGCGTGTAGATGGTGAGTGTGGCTTTACTCTGCTCTCCGGTGGGATCAGCTGCTTGATGCAGAGGTAGGGTCAGCTGGTGTGAAGCCAGTGTTTTTGCTCTCCAGGGAAGTGTAGGAGGTCTGTTTAGGTTCAGATAGTAGATCTCTCTGACAAACAGCAGAGCTCATTACGCTCCATTCCCTTCTTCCTGTCAATGTGAACACAAGGGTCGTCAGTCACTGCAGAGAAGTGGTCCTCAAGGTGGGGTCCGCAAAGGTCTTGCAAGGAGCAAGACCATATACAGTATTATATATTATACTTTGGAGAAATACATTAATATGCTAGTTTCAAATACTGTGTTGGTGAGGGATTAGGAGAGGAATCCAGGTTTGATCCCAAGGCCGGACGGGGCCTTTCTTTGCATGTTCTCCTCTGTTTCCTCAGGGTGCTTCGGTTTCCCATATTACTAAAGACTTGTACAATAGCCCTGGATGTGTGTGTGAGTGAATGATGTGTGGAGCCGCACTGATGTCTGTCCCAAAGAGCGGCCGTGGCTACATATGTAGTTTTCCCACCAATTAAAATTAAAATTCTCTCATGTAAAGCACTTTGTGTCCCTGTCTCTGAAAGGCACTTTACAAATAAATTCTTTCCTCCCTTTCTTTAGGTTGATTTATTTATTTATTGAGTACAGTAATACTGTCACAAGTCTTGAAACAGCATTCACCTTGCACTGCCAGTCCTGTCTCTGACACTGATGCCAGTCACACCCTTGGCCTCTGGGGCCATACGCACACATCAAAACACATGTGTTTCCTGTTCAGGGGTTTAGTTTGTTAGACTAATCAGATGTCGGCAACCATGATCTCAAGAGCCACATGCAGCACTTTAAAGCGCTGGTGTAAATGGTCTCAACTTATATAGCGCTTTTCTACCTTCATCACAAGGAACAAGTCACACATTCACACAGTCACTCTAATTCATACACCAATGTGCACAGACACTGTGCAGTGTGCATCTTCAGGCGCTGGGATTCGAACCCTCGACCTTTTGATCATGAGACAACCCACTCTACCAATTGCATAATGCATAATAAGGTGATGTTTTATAAGCAATAGAACAAATGAAAACCAGGTGAGAAAATGACATCAGTGTTAAATACTATACTTACACATGAACATAACTCTGTGTGTTGCGCAGAGTCATGCTCTAAATGTAGTGGCTGAATGTAAGTTGTGAATAAAGCAGACATATTCCTGTTGTCTGTTTTTTGTTGCAGTACATCGGTGCAGATCACCACATGCACACTCTCTTTGTTGCAGTACACCTACACATGAGAGTGTCTTCAAAGTTTGCTTCTCTCACAGTCAGAACTTTAGCGCTTCCACTGTACAGTTCCTTCAGACTGCACTCTGCTGTGCCTTTGGCAGATTGCTCAGACTCTGTTTTAAAGAATACAATAGCTGTGAAAACCATTAATTCATTTGGAGTTTGAGGTGTATATGTCTCTGTGCAAGTCAAGAAAAGATACCAATGACTATTTTTAAACTGCATTTGTTATTAGTCTAATGATTGTACGACTATGTTTAATGGCATGTGTAACCGGGTGAGCAGGTATGCAACAAATAATGCTACTAAAATATAACTTGCAATTTGAAATAAATTATCGCTACATGGACACAGATTTACAACATGTAATACAGTCCATAGCTCATTAACTTTGGGGGCTTTTCAAAAGAGGTGTCCAAAAGGAGAATCTTGGGATACTCGCCGCAAACAGAGTCTGAAAGGCTACTTTACATCTCTTTAAAGAAAAGACCAGTCCACACAAGTATTCTAGCAACCATACCATGAGTTGCACGGGTAATGGCACGCAGCTCCTACAGCCACTAAACACAGATGCCCACGTGGAAGAGATCTATCACCGAGCTACCGGCATGCTACAAACAATACCCTGTGAGCTTACACACACGCACACGCAAACGCACACGCACACACACACACGCCAGTCAAATGAACAGGTAGTCAGTACAAGACTCACTCACCAACATTACGATGCCCGCACACTCCTGCCAGCCTCTGGGCTTGACGAGTTTACAACTGAGTCTAGAGCGCCTAAAAGTAACGTGGATTGTCTCTTGGGCCATGACAGCTTGGCTCCTGAACAGTGTGAGTGAAGAGTGTGATAGCTCAGGTGGAGGGGGACTTGTGACAGTGTAACTTCTTCACACTGTCTAAATTCATATGTGACAGGACGGGTTTGTCTTCCCTTCAAATCCGCCTATAAAAGGACGTCACTACCTACATTTGGCCCCCTCACCTGACCTTAGACCCTCCGACGTCACTCACCGTTGTAGCCGTGGAGACCCAGCTAAGAGGACGATAAGACGCACTAGGCTCGATGTGTAAAGCCGTCAAGGCCAGTGATTGGGCAGTGTGTGAAATCGTCAGTGAGTAGGGAACGTCTTGAGAAACGTGTAAATCGACTTGCGCGAGGTCAATGGATCGTTGTTGCCTCTAGCATGTTGGTGGCCCTGGACTATGTGCGTTGGGTTGGCCACACTCGAGTGGCGCAGATGCTGACACCAACTATCGGTATGTGATGGCAGTCAATGCATTATGTAGGTTATTGCAGAGTTTATGTAGATTACCAATTATGCACTGTGTAAACTTTATCTTAGGCTCCTGTGGGCAGTGAGCCTTCCCCTTTTGCGGGATGTTCGGTCCACGTCTCAACCAGCACATCATCGTTTGCTGCTATAGAGCGCTCATGTTTGCTTCAGGCGCATGGTCCAGTTACTCCAGGGAGTCGAGTGGAGGTGGATAAATAGGGGTTTGTTTGGTGGTTTACTGACTGGAGGTAAAGCATTTGGGAAACAAGAATGAGGATACTTAACATCATGGACATTAATGTAATATTTTTGGTTTCTGACATATGAACCTGGAAATGTGCAACTTATGAATTGTCATTTATTGGATTTCCTGCCATATTATTACCCCGTAATGATTTCGGGGTGGGCGTTTATAAGCTTTTGCTTCGGCCCACTCCTTTTGAGCAGAATTTCAACTGCTCAAATAAACAAAATAACCCCTTTTAAAGCAACATTCTTAAATTATAGTAACATACAGAAATAAAATGTGTCTGGCAAACAGTTAAACATGCCTGTGTTGCCTGGTTATGTCGTGGGGCATGGGTTTTGTTTACTTCAGTTAAACACATTTAAGTTAGTTCACCCTCTGTTGGTCGCACAAACAGACTTAATAAGAGTGGCAGTGGTGGAATGCAAAAGCAGATATCTCAGATATATCAGAATCGTTTTGGATATTTGTTACAGTGAAACTAAAGTTAATCTAGATTCTACATTTGATTAAAAATAGTTAATTTAGATTTTTATGGCGCTGAAACAGATCTAGTAATGAAAAACACTGATATAAAGAAAAATGTGCATACGTTGGCACTTATCTGTTTTTGCAAATGAACTCTCCTGCCAGCTGGCGGCGTCACGGATATAAAAGCACAATTCATTCACTCCTTGGTTTTTTTCCTGACGTCACTCACTTCTTGATCCAGCCAGTCAGTGCGTTCCTCGCTCCTCCAAAGGACAGGTAGTAGTGTTCGTTATAGATTTTATTGCATTTAACTAATTAGAGGTTTTGTAATGTAGCTCCACATTGTAATAACAGCTCCACGATGTCGACCCTAGATGTTCCTTCTGCAGGGATGGCGTGCGTCTTGACTTTTTATTTGGTTTTAGAAAATTATTGCAATTTGAAATTGATACTGTGAACGATCAATTGTGGGACAAATGTTAATTGTCAAATGCTGAATTGTGAACCAACTGAACTTTTAACAACAAATGAAAAACGTTATTTATTGAAACAAAATATATAGTACATAGAACGTATATTTGGTGGTTATGGTCTAATTACGGTCTGCCTGTTGATCTGTCTCAGAGGTCCCTCCCCTGCTTTGCTTCTGAGGTCTAACGGGATCGGGCAGAGCAAAGGCATGGCCCGAAAAATATTGCGATATGATTCCAATACTTAATGTGTGCTTAATTGAAATTCACTGTCAAAGATCGGACAATGATCAGTGACATGGAGTATTTACCTGTGGAAAACATTAATCTAACTTTTAAAAATGAGCAAAAAGAAACAGAAAAAATCAGTCAGTTCGATATTTGATTTGAAGCATTATTTAACACTGTGGTTAAATACCTCGTATTGTGTGTATGTTGGTATAGTGACATTGGAGCGTCCTCTTCTTGTGAAGCATGGACTGTTTCTGCTGCTCGGGTCAGCTCATGTTTTACGGTCGACTGCCTGACGCGCGAAAAGCGTCTCTGTGGTGTGTGTGTAAAGATAATGTGTGAAAATGTTGTGTTTTCTTTAGCTGAGGGCCCCTGTTGAGCTGGGTCCACACTGTGGTCCCTCTGCGGGGGCCCGGGCTCCTCTGTCATTGTCTATATTTCCCTTCACAGTGACTGAGTGGAGCTGCAGCGTGTCACTCACTCTGCATATTTCCACACCACTGAGGGAACAAGTATTCTCACACTCGACATCCACCAGGCTATCAGGAAGCTGAACTCTCTCCCTTCCCTGCCCTAACTTCCTCTGTTGCCATCTGTAGACTTTACTCCACCACCATACCGCCTTTGATCTGCCCCATCTCGTCAGATCTCGGACGCTAAGCAGGGAAGGGCCTGGTCAATACTTGGATGGGAGACCGTTTGGGAAACAGGAAGCCTGGGTGAATGTAGTGAGTGAGTGAGTGGCGGTGGTCGGAGGGGCTGATGGCGCAGACTGGCAGCCTTGCTTCCGTCAGTCTACCCTGGGGCAGCTGTGGCTTGAATAGTGGCTTACCACAAGTGAGTATGGAGTGAATGAATAATACACAAAATTGTAAAGCGACTTTGAGCGTCTGGAAAAGCGCTTCATAAGCCTAATGCATTATTATTATTAGTATTTAAGTCAACATTTTTAAATTTTAGATTTACTTTATCCTGTCTTGCCTGAGAGTAAAGTAATTTCAATTCTGAGAAGGCACTCAACAGGTGGTGGATTGAAAATACAAAGGTGACTTTGACTTGGTTTGATTTATACTTCTAATATTGTATTTACTACGACAAAGATGAATAAAACAAAAGGAAGCAGCATATATCCAGGTTGAATTCATGTTCTAGAATTGAATGATGTCTTAAACTGAGCACACACTACACCATTTTTTTGCCTGATTTTGCTCTAACTCTCAGTTGCCGCGAGTCGTCCTGAGTCGTGACGAGTTGAAGGCAGTCGCAGAGTCGTGTCTCGTAGTGTGGGGAGTTCAAGACTGGACTCACGATCGAATGGTGTAATGTGGCCGGCAGAAAGACGCAGAAAAGCCTCAGTCACAGGAAGTCAAACATGTGTGATTTTTTATCCCGATTTGGGACGCACAGGAGAAGCGTGAGTGACATCTCAAAAGTGAACACACCGAATGCAGCAGCCAATGACAGTGGAATACACAGAAAAACAATTCCATTTCTCTATCATAACAGCGGCACTGACAACTAATGGCCACAGCCCGACAAAGACCACAACAACACACATTACAGACACAACATTATTTCCCCAAAAGTTCACATGAACCACTTATTGTGCTCGAAGACGAACAATTCAGGGAGTTACTTTACTCTCCGTCATCTCCTCCGTCACGAGGCTGATGTCAATCTCCTTTTCTTATTAGTGGGGCCTATCTTTGCAGATCTGAGGTCAGTTTTTCTCCTGTGAGCACTTGATAAGGTCTGGACCAACTGAGCCAAGACCAGGAAAACATGAGGCTCAGCGCACCTCCTCACAGCTAAACGGACAGAGGGCTGACCATGCGTGGAGCCGCTGTTCTCCTTTCCAGATCAGGCACTTTATGTAAAAAAAAAACAAAGCGCTCATGAGATGGCACGCTCATGTTTGCATCCTCATTTATTCAACTTCAGCCACTCTTTTACCTGTTAACTTCTACCATCACAAAGAAAGCATCTCTGCACTTGTATCTTCACATTTCCTACGAATGCAGATCAAATTAAGTCAAGGGAGAAAGGAAGCAAACATCTGCCTGTCACTTGCATTATTCTGATATTATTTGGGTAAGTTAGAGTTCAGGGAAGCACGCTGTTCATCCGCGAAGAGTCCTGCTCCTTCACGCGATAATCTAAGCAAAACTCGAGGCACACGATGCATGAGTGTCTTTGTACTTCGGTCAAATCTGTCAGTCCATTCAACGATAAGCCTCCATTTTTCACACTTTAGCCGCTTTACACCGTTTTACAAAGCCATGTTTTTATTTGAGGAACCAAACAACCACTTTTCAAAAGGGGACACTGACTGGTTCCGACGCCCATGGTCCACACTTATGATTCCCAGTCGTTATGTGTGAACCCCAGTCGTTCTAGATTCACGCTAAATCCAGTCGTAGTAACCTGGCAATAACTGGGACCGCGCTGGCTTGCATCGTTCGGGGAGAGGTTGATTTGATCCAGAACATCACTAATCCATTCAATGTTAAGTTTTGAACAAAGTTATGTGTGTTTGCGTTATGGTTTTGTGTATGTCAGACAGAACCAATTTCGGCTCTGTCTGAACGATGAAGGCGGGAGGGTTCAGGATGGATTCTCGTGGGTTTGTAAACTCACAATAAAACACTATAGCTCCAAAACAGGTCAAGATAGAAGCTACCAAGCTCTTCCACGTTTTTCCTATTTAAATATGATTACGTGAAGTGTTGCACTACAAAGTATAATTACACAAAATTAAACAATGTGGATCTTCTAAGCGGATAAAAGGGGGAACTATATTGTAAGGCGTAATAATACCAGGAGTAGTTCGAAATCCGTGCAGTAATATCTTCACTTTCCTGTGCGGATGCCAAACTATGCCAAAAACATAAAACTTCAAAGTCATTTTCCTACACCAGACCACACTTCTCCGCAAACATGTCCTTGACTATGTTTGTATTTTAGAGAAAACACGTTCACATGTGTTTCTTATCCGGAAGGGAAGGTTTCTTCAAAATCACCGTTTTTTAATTAGAGGATCGCAGCTTGAGTAGACGGCCGCCATACAGTGCGTCATGACAACTAATAATTTATGAGCAGATGATGCAGATGGATTTATGACTCCAACATCTAGAGCAGCTAACAGCAGGACTCCTCCAGCGCGTACAAGTGCCAACAACAACATCAACGCGGTACAGTCATGAGCGGGGTGTACGCGTGAAGCATGTATCAGCAGGAGAACGGCGAGGAGGAGCCACACTGACGGAGACACACTCACTGTCAATTCTGTTGTAATTTACCAAATGCATAATTCATTGGGCGAAGGTTATCCAATCACTCAGCCAATTCCAGCTGCATCCAGGGAAAGATTGGAGTATTAAAATTTTATATGAGAACAGAACTGTGTCAGCCCTCAGAAACGGAAACACTAGTCAGAGAACAAAAGAGTCAACACCTCAAGGTTATGTGCATGTATAAAAAGGGATAAAATATATTTCAATTTTTTCTTTTTTTTAAATTTGGGGCATGCTTGAAGATAGAGTGTACGACAAAAGAAGATCGAAACAAAAATTCATTCAAAGTTTTTTTTCCCCGCAGCGTGCACGTTCCGTCTGCCGCGCGCACGTCTCGACCGTGATTGGAGCAGTCCCTCTGGGTGATAATTAGCTCACAACAAGAGCTTGTATTCCTGTCTCTAGGGACAATTAGCGAGCACCACTTAGTTATTTGTCATGTTTGTAGCAGTAGAACACAACACAAGCACCCACTGTGGATTCAGTGAGTTATGGAGCTGCCATGGCACCCCCCCCCCCCCAGCACGCCGGCACGCTCTGCTGTAGTTACACTACAGCACCATGAGGAGGGGGCTCAGTCATTTACATCCCTGACACATCACTCAAATCACAACATGGATCCAATTATTTCAGTACCACAGACACCGTTTTAACTCACAAGGCAAGGCCCACCACCAGAAACTCTCATTAACACTAGCGGCGCATTCTTATTGGGGTGCAATTATGTAATGCAATGTATGCAGTACATCAAAGCTCCCCCAAGGCAACCAGATGGTCCACTAAGACAAAGGTTGGAGGTTTGGGGCAAGAACCTTTGCCTATGGAAAAAGGTGTAAGACACAAAGTGATTAAATCATCTATTTAAATCATGTACAGACGAAGTCTTCAGCAGCACAAATTCTAAAAAAAACTAATGATGTGATTCAAATATATATATCTAAATGGCCAATAACAATAGGTTTTTATTTACCTTCCCCGTGTCTCGTATTGGAATGCAGTGGTTAGTATTCTCCCTCTTGTCTGGCTTCGGCTGTGAGAAAATGTCAGACAGAAGGCTACAGCTAAAATGCCAGGATCGCACCGATGTCCATCGGAAAATCACATCAAAAGTCGATATCATATTCAAGCCTTGAGCGAGGGATCCACAGAATGCATGGCATGCACATTGTCTACCACGTCCTCAGTGCCACAGTATATTGGAAACACCATTAGACCATTTAGCCAACAGTGTCTGAATACTCTGTCCTCTGAGGAGCGCTATGGAGGGCACAGCCAAGTTACCACCAAAGCAACTAAGCATGAATTTTTTTTCTTTTTTAAAGAGGGGGTATTATGCTTTTTTCAGCCACATAGCACCAGTCTATAGCACACTACAATGATGACGAAACCTTCTGTTGGTCTGTCAATGCAGTAAATTAGAATAACTGCCTTGTATAAAATTGCTCTTTCAAAATGGCGGTAGCAAATGACTTGAAATAGGCCTCTGTCTCTTTAAGAACCTCTGACCCTTTCCGACACGCCCCCTCCACACGCTGTCTGTGGCATCACAACACTTTCTCCACAGTATTGAAACTACGATCGGTGCATTTTAATTTTTATTGTTGGAAAGGAGCTGCTGTTTATCACTTTGTGAACAATGGCCACACAGGATATTATTTGGAGACGAACCTTCCACACCGGACGCTTGGAAGGGGCTCTTGCCTGAAAAATAACTGCTGTTTGGAGGCTATCTCTTTGCATCTGCCATGCCCTATGGATCTCTAACTATACCCCCATGGACGACACCAGGATCTGCAGGAGCCCATACGATTCAAAGACGGACATTATCTGTGCAGGTGGACAATGGTTTTTCGAGGTTACCCCGTTAGCTTGTTATAATCGACTACAGCTCATTGTTGATGAAAAGTCTGTAATAAACCACAAATGTGTAAAGCCAGGCTCATTGTGTGATCATCGTAAAGGCTGCTTCGAGTAGTTGCCTGCTTTATTGACGTTATTTGTGCATAATATGCTGCCTGTTTTCAATGAATGTTGTGAAGGTGAGGGTTGTTAGCTTGTCGCGGCTAATAGTGCCTTAGCTCCGGGAGAAAACCACTTGGCTACGACTCACTGTAGATGAAATGTGAGCAATAAACTACAAAATCAACAAGCCAGGCTCCGTGTGTGATCGTCATAAAGGCTGCTTCAAGCAGTTGCCTGTTTTAGTGACGTTTTTAGTGCATAATATGCTGCTTGTATTCAGTAAATTTTCCCGTTAGCTTGTCGCGGCTAGCTTGTTAGCTCCGGGAGAAAACCACTCGGCTATGACCCATTGTAGATGAAATGTGAGCAATAAACTTCCAAATCAACAAGCCCGGCTCCGTGTGTGATCATTGTTAAACGGTTCTTTATGTGTGTGGTGGTTTTATTGACTTTATTTGTGCATATTTCTCGTTTCCACGTGATGACTCGAGGTTTAGCTTAGCATTAGCTTTCTCCGGAGGCTCTGTGCATCATCAAGGCGCAGAACCAGACACTGAAATAAGTGTTCTTGTCACCGGTTTTAATCCTGGGTGTTTCGGTAACAGAAACACTGATGTGTGTCTTTGTAAAAGTCTGCTGTGGCTCCGGTTCACAACACATGAAGCTAATCCTCCATGATGACTCTGTTTACATCTTAGGGCTAGACACTGCGGGGAGGGGGTTCTGCTGAGGGGCAGTGGTTGGTTACTCGGCTGGTGACGAAAGGTCGGAGGCGTATCCTGGAGGTCGAGGGCGTTTCCTGAAGGAATCAGGCGTTTTATCCCTAAAATGGCTGCCATCAGAGTTTTTACAGACTACTCGAAAATACGTGAATGTGCCAAGGCAACACTTCAGGCACGTTTTTAATGAGGGAATGACATTATAACATGATGTAAAGCTTGAAAAAGTCGATTTTGCATAATACCCCCCCTTTAACTGTACAGAAATCAGAAACCAAAATAAACACATGAAGTACATGCAGATCCGTGTTACTTGTGTCTGTTTATTAGAGAGAGAGATGATACTTTATTGATCTCACAGATGGAGAAATTGCATTCGATGAGAGAGCATCCGGCAGCAGCACCCATTCAGTGCGCACCACTCTTTTTCCACTCTTTTTTTTTCTTTGGTGAAAGATCGTTGTGTCGCGGCCGCCATCTTCACTGTTTTGGTCACAGGAGGAGCACTGGTTGATGGGAAATCCGTGGGCGATGACCACGGCGGTGGAGCTCTTGCGCTTGGCCACGATGTTCTTGGCCACACAGGTGTAGTTGGCCGTGTCGGACAGACGCGCCTGCTTGATGATCAGGTTGTGGTCCACGGTGATGTAGAAGTTCCTGTCCTCGGCCGGGTCGATGATCTCGTTGTCCTTCAGCCACTCCGCCCGCTTGACCTTGGAGGATGGAGAAACTGTAGCTGCCCTCTGTCTCCTCTAATCATCTGAAACGGTGCACCGCCTCCTGGGCTTGTCCCCGTCTCAGAGCGTGGTGTCCTGCACTGGTCAGCTCCACCTCGTCCTTCTTCTTCCTCCTGCACAGCTCCCTCCACAGTCTATCACCATCTCCTCCTCCTCTTATTACAACGTTAAGCCATGATGACCCCATGTGCACACACAGACATGATTGAGAGCACATTAGAGCAGAGCTGCCCTGGCCTCGGCCTGTGTCTGTGCTGTTGGAGTTCGGGGACACCTGCTCATGCGACTGCCATCAGCACTCTATATATTCATCTGTCCTGAGGACCATCATCATGCAGCTATATGTGCAGCTCAGATCATATCTCTCAGACTGAGCTCAGCCTATAGTATCCATTCAGTGCCCCTCATAACACCGCAGCACTTGCCTCAATCTGATCACACAGCTTTAAATTCCATCCACACCGTGGCTTCATGCATCCGCGCACCCGTGACTTATAGTATGTTTGGAAATGCATTATTCACTGCAGAGTTCTGCACAAAGTTCAGTCTCAATTTGGTATCTCAATATTGCATTTGTATTGGCACAGAAAACTAATATTGCCATCCCTTTAGGAGGAGTTCCATCAGACCTCAGGCTGGAACCACTCAGTCACACCAAAGGCAAAGGCACCTACAAAACTAATATTTACAGATTCATACTCAGTTTTGAATAGCCCTGGATTTTTGGGTCTGGCGACGTCCATATGCAAGTCATACAAGATTTTATCATATTCAATATTCTATTTTTTAATCATTTTGATCATTTTTTGCTCCTTAAAAACATACATGGACTTTAATTTCCTTTACACATCTTTGGTTGAACCTGCATATTAATTAAGTTAAGCTAGATTTTTTTTTTTCATCACAAAAATCTGGACCTGTAGCTCACCTGTTCATCCTGTAGTCAGAAAGCTCTTCCGAGGAGTTAGATAATTTTTTGCTACCTGAACAATTTAACTAAAAAAATAGACTAAAGGTCGGTGTTGTGAGGAATGTGACAACCTCTATAACAAGAAAAAAGTTGTTTTGACAACTTGAGTTTGCACTAAAAATACAGATACAACAAAGCATAAAGCGTCTTGTCCTGGTCATGAAATGTTGTCATATATGACTGAAAGGTTGGCGATTCGAACCCCTGGTTTCCACAGGGGCACACTGTCGTTGTGTCCTTGGGCAACACACTTCACTCACCTTACTTCCAGTGTCTGTGTACACTGGTGTGGCCATGTCAGTGAGAATGGAGTGTTTTTTCTCTAATATAAAGTGCTTTGAGTGCCAAAAGTAGGTGTATAAATTGAGATAATTTACCAGGATTGTGACGTCTACATGATCCCAACATGATCCTCAAACGTCCCAAAGGCTAGTTTCTCCTTGTTTTGAAATGTTACATTTATTTGGCAGACTAGCTGCCAGCTCGGCTTTCAGCTAATGAGGATCTGTGCAAACCGTGCGTCCCAGGCCAATGTCATATCTTTATTTTTCAAAGTTAAACATTCTGCTGCCCTCCAATCCAGAATTTAGTCATAAAGGACATGTTGAAATGCCCACATGAAGTAGTGCCAATTCCCAGAGCTGGTTCTGCTGGGGGTACAGCACCCCCTCCAAAATCACCTGCTTGCCATGGGCCAAACGTGGCCCGCTGCAGAATCACAGCCACTAACTGCTCGGTCGTTTGTTCAAGGTGAGTTTGAGCACACTGAAATCATTGTCCTAGCAGGTTTCTAAAGGGATTTAGAGTCAAGGAGAACGGGAGTCTATTCAGTGGGAGCGCCGGATTTTCACATCAGCGGGGTGGGGAGGGGGTGAAGAGAGACGGGTGGGGGCTTTCAAATGTCAGGTCCGCAGAGATTAACTGGCAGCAGAAGAGGAACTTTTGCCACAGACTCCACTCTTTACTTGGGCTTTTCATTCTTATTGCTTCAATTTCCCACGCTGTACCAAAATCTAAAGAGAAATCCACCTTGACGAACATTAATTTTACGTTTTCTATTTTCAGCCCTATTTTGTGACCAGTGCACCATTACTTCACATCAATGTTTCTTTCACTCTTTACATCAAATTTGAATATTGTGTCACTCAAAGACATTGAATAATATAAAAACAAGGTGACCCCATAAAGCATTGTTACTAGAGGTTAGAGCAGTCCCACACACCACAAGTGAAATATTTCACAGAAAGATTGCATTTAAACGGTGTCCCAGCAGCAGCGGCTCCCTACTGCTTCCCTCTTCAACTCCTATAACACACCTTTGGTCTCTTCGCCTCGCACACTTTCTCATGCGCACTTCCCTGTTTAAGTCCTTCGCTCGGAGCATCACATATTTGAATATCCGTACAGAGAACGAGCCAGAGGAGAGAGACCGTGTGAGGGGCGTGGGGAGGTACGGGCAGGGGAGGAGGACATGGAGGAGGTATTAGGGGTGAGAGAGAACAGAGCGCTCATTGTTATGCATGAAAAGTCTGGCGCAGGAGCTGGAGAGTGGAAATCAGCCCGTCAGAGCGAGAGACGGAGGAACACCAGTGGATTATCCAGACATAAATACACTTTACACAGATAGAGAAGTAGAATGCTTGAGACTTATTATTTGTTGACATAAACTGGCTTATATGTGAGAAGGTCCCAATCCAGGTAAGAGCTTACTCCACTGTAATAGAATAAATAATGATGACAACACAAGTGCTTATTGATATGGGGGAAAGAGTTTTAACAGGGTTTACATTTATACAGGTAGCAACAAGTCAAATTTAATGCACTTGAATGGCCAAATACAATATTGTCACTGCCACAAACGCAAAAAAAAGGTACATATTTAATTTCTTAAAGGAACAGGCCACCGTTTTTCCATACGGAGATATGTTCTTACCTGAGCTTAGACGAGTTGATGTGTACCTGGTCTTTGTGCGTGCCCGTGGAAGAGCTTGGTCGCTTCTAACTTCATCCCATTTGGAGCTATAGGAAAATACTGGGAGAGGCCAAATGCAAACTTGTTCTTCGATTTAATGCCCGTTAGAATCCAATTGAATGCCTTTTAATGACATTGATTTTGGCACATTTCATTTAATGACTTTCAATACTTTTTAATGCCCAACGGAAACCCATGTTTAAAGTTAAATGATGAAGTGATTTGGTTAAGCATCCACAAACACTGGAGGGTGGATGTTTTAAAAACTGCATGCAGGGCTAGATTGTGCTCCCTCAAGTGAAAGCCAAGACTTTCTAGTTTCTAAAACTGTGTGTAAAATCTGAGTGAAACACACTTTACGTCACATTTGCCATTCCTAACCCTAATCATAACCCAAACCCTGGCCCTAAACCCATAACCCCTAACTTCCTGATCAGGTGGGACAGGTTGAACAGGTTAAACATAAGATGGTGATATTGCTGTGGAGCCTTATACAGCATACGTAACAGCACTTGCAAGCTGGTCAGGTAAGGCAGAAGGAAACTGCTTTTATGTATAGCTCGCCCCCCTATTCTAACTCACTACACAAATTAATGTGAGCTGCTGCTGAAAAGGCTTCATTTCCCACTCTTGTCACAGTGGCTCGATGCTTCTAAAGGTAACTCTGCCTTAAAGATCTCAACATGAGAGTTGCATGACAACCTCCATATAGAAGGGAATATGCTGGAAGATAGAAAAATAATTGAATAACTAAGAGGCCTTTGCGTAGAAGTGAAAAGGATTGGAGGCCTGTGTGGAGCTTGATGATCTCTCTGAAGCAGTCACATTAGCTGCACAATAAGCTCGACACACGCTGCATCACCCAGCCCTCGTATAATCAGGACAATTACTTCATTATTCATAACCACAGTGATGGCATAAAGACTGTGCTGCGAGTCGGTGTGTGTGTGAGTATATGTGCTCCACCAGTGATGTTCTTATGTATTTCTGTAATTAGGGGTCTGTTACCTAACATCTGTAAGGCTCCAGTGGGGGTAAAATACTGCTCTGAACACAGTGGTAATCTCAGTCTGATTGGAAATGTGTTACTGGATTCTATTAAATGGTAAAACTGTCTGTTCTTACATCATGTTTCTGAAAAGTTGCCTAAAATGCTTTGTGCCTCCCTGGACACTTTCCCATTTATACTTAACTGTCACTGTTTAGCGATAATAATAATAATGATAATGAAAAAAGAAGCCCTTCCCAAACTCTAGTATTCTGTGGTCTCCCTGATCAATCCAAAGATTCAACTGGGCCCCTCAGTAAAATGAAATCACTCCTTTTAAAGAATTTGTAATACATTTCCTTATTAATTTTGCATAGATGAACTGACAATTTGCAAGTAATAGTGGTCAATATTTGGAGGCCGTCCTGTAATGCCCAGTGACTGATATATAACATCATTGAAATAATGCTGTACTTGTTTGCTCTGTCTGTCTGAAAAACAATGAGCCTGAAAAACAGAAGATGCAGAACCCTGTGGGTCCCTTACATGGAGGCTACAATGCTTGGAGCCGTCTGAAGCATCTGTGCTATTTCCTGTCGTTTGTTAGTGAAGTAGCAGAAACTGTCCATAACACATGTCATCCTTCGACACTGTTTACTGTAAGTGAGTGTGTGGGCTTCGGGTTCGTTACAACGGCCCATGTCACAGCTGGAGCCTGGGCGGTGAGAAGTGATCTGGAGAGGCCCCTGGGAGCCCGCACAGATGTGACACAAAAAACTCTGTTGCTTTGAACTGAAGTCTGATTAAAGGAGTAACACGTGTCTCTGAAGATCTCAAAGGCCTGATGAAAAGGACCATATAAAGAGGAATGAAGAAACCACTTCAAGATCTTCTGCCAGTCTGCCTCTGGAACAAACAGTTCTGAGCTCACATCAGTGTGTGCTTTCGATGAGCAATCCGTATATGTATGACAGTGTTACTTTGTCATTATCATATTCAAATAAATGCGCTGAAGGCTATTCTAGAGAATATCGTTCAGTGTGAGTTCAGTAATGAGAAATGAACATTTCAAATTGTTCTTGGTTAAAAAACGATCACAGAGCTGTCTGGCTGTTGTTTTCTGATGCTGCTGAAGTATTTGAGCTTGTGAAAACTAATTAGTAACTAATTAGTAGCCAGTTACTTCTCTGGCTTCACTGTGTTACAAACAGAGCATGGCCTTTTGGGGAAATTCTTGGACTGCTGGGAGATCTAAAACATCTATCCAGACTACTGTTGTGTCCTTAAGCAAGACATTACACTCATGATCACCTCCTGTGTTTGTATTATCCCCTGTAACTGTGAGATCAAGCATAAATGTCCAGTATAATATCCATTATAATTGGACAGTTCGCTCATTGATTGAATTCTCCTGTGCCCACACTGCTCAAAGCACAGGCTCAGTGTCAGAGCAGCACTGCTAAGCACTGAGCTATTCTTTTATATTGAATATAATAATTGGAAACACAGCTAAACAGCATTTTGCAGACAGTAAAACAGATGTGTCTTTTGCTGCCTGTTGGCCAGGACTCCCTTAAAAAGAGGTTTGTTATATCAATGGGACTTTCCTGGTTAAATAAAAATAAGAAAATCTTCCTAAAGGCTGACCTCAAACTTTAGATTGATATTTATTGCATAAAAATCAGCCCAGGACCCATAGATTGTGAAAGCGTGTTTACATTGTAGGGCTTTTGTAACCTAATATGACACAGATTTATCCACAAAGTATGTGAACAACAGGACTGAGGATGTCCTTGGTGCGGTAGTACAGAGGACAGAAAAATCCACAACACTGGTCTTATTGCAGAGGCAGTGTAACAGTCTGCTGACCCAGGATCAGCTGCACACTCCATTTGTGTCCTCCGTGATGATCCATTTCCCCAGCCTTATCCCAGGGACTCGCCACGGCCCATAAATCCTGCTTAAACTCGGCCTTCTCTTTTCGGAAGCAGACAGGACTATGATGGAGGCCCCCTCTGTTCAGACCCCCATCTCCAGGGCGCTGTGCCTCTCTTATGCCCATTTACTGGCCCTCATTTGTCAGTCTTGGGTGTGCAGAAAATCAGGCCTACCCGAAAAGCAAGACAAGCTTCTACACTATTAGGCATAGAGTTACTCACAAAAGAAAAAATGAGCAGAATCAACTTCTATGAGTAGGGAAGCAGAAAGAAAGAAAAAAAAAGTTTGTTCCTGTTCCTCCATCCAAACCCAGCATAGCACAGAACATTACTTTTAAGTACAACGGTACGGTATGGAGTCAGGGCCATTGCCGTTTTTAACTGGTGAGGCCAGTCCATGTTTTTATTGCTTTCTGGAAGCAATAAAGAAGATTAGAGGATTAGACATTAGAAATGATTACTGACCCCCAATACTGCCTCAGTCCCCCTGGGTGGGGTGCCATACTGGGGTGGCCCAAGCCCCCTGGCCTTTACTTAGACACACTGAGTTTGTTTGAGATAAACTCCTGTAATGTATCTGCCATTTGTTTCTACATACTGAAGTTTAGATCAATGTTTGTCGTGAAAAAGAGCATCTATAGGCCCACAATCGAGTCAGAAAAGTCAATATACCAGAGTCCTTACAAATAGACTATTGGATAAACAAGTCGAGGACGCTCACAAACTCAAGGCAGACAGCTGAGTGTGGTTCACAAGTACATTTCTTATTCACACTTAAAATCAATCAGCTTTTTGTTTTCTTTCACAGAGATTCTTAAACACTTGCCTTTTGTTTTCACAGTTACGCTACAGTGAGAAGACATGGGTTTGTTTGTATGAATGCTGTTGAAGCATTTTGCTGACATGCACAGATCCTTCACTTCTCATTATCCCATATATGCAGGTCAGCACACAATTCTGAGCTCTGCAGGGACACTAGTGGGACCTGATTGTGTCGAGTGCCATAACGTGCCGCGCCCCCAATGCTGTGGCCAATCAGAATCACTGTCAGTGACCAGGTGCATGTTTCTGTTTCTCTACAGCTCACAGTGTGTAAGTCCGCCTCGCGGGGTGGAACTTCTCACCCTTTTGCCCTTTTAAAGAACATGCTCTGTAGGAGGAGCATGGTGCACCATGTTACTTTCTCAAAAAAACACGAGACCATGAGTGAGATGGAATGGCCATCTATCTCTTATATGATTCACACTCTTTTATATAATCAGAGATTGTACTAGCCAGAGCAAGCAAACTGTATCTGTAATGAGCTGCACAAGCCAAAATGTAGTTGTGTTAATTCAGGAACATGTGTTAATTCCGAGGAACATTGCAAATGGTGTTGGCTTGAGTGCGTGTTATTTACCACTGATCAACACTGAGCTTACATTTGAATTGCTTATCCAAAGCAGCAATGAGACACCTCAGCACTGGTGGACGCTTACAAGCAAAAAACCTTTGGAGAAACCAGAGTGGCTCTACACTGAGCGAGCAAGTGCACAGGTAAAAGGAAATCCACAACACAAGGTAACGAAAAATAGGCAAATCTTAAAAAAACTGAGACACTGTGTCAGGAACTTTTATTTTGGGCATACAATGAAAGGAAATATTGCTGAGAGCAACATGGACACTACCACCTGTCTACCAATGTTTCATGTTTCATAAATCCAATCCAATCCACTTTATTTGTATAGCACATTTAACCAACAAAAATGTTTCCAAAGTGCTGCACATGAGATCCTAAAAACAGATACAATACTTATTAGCTCTACCACAAAAAAAATAAAAAAATAAAAAAAATAATAGAAAAAATAAATAAAATAAAACCTGCATAAAACAATAAATAGTTCGTTAAAGACATTAATAAAAATAAAATAGATAAAACAATAAAATAATTAAAAACATTGAATAGAACAATAAAATCAACAAGATAAATAAATAAAATACACGGGGACCATACAACTCACGCGGTGTTAAAAGCCTGAGAATAAAAATGGGTCTTAAGACGAGATTTAAAACACTCCACTGTGGGGGCCGTTCGAACGTGGGGGGGCAGAGCGTTCTCCGTTGTCGGCCCTAAGCTGTGGAACGCTCTGCCCCCCCACGTTCGAACGGCCCCCACAGTGGAGTGTTTTAAATCTCGTCTCAAGACCCATTTTTATTCTCAGGCTGTCCCCTCTGGTTTTCCGCTTTGTTTTAGGAACTACAAGCTGTAGCTGGGCCTCAGACCTCAGAGCGCGTGCCGGAGTATAGATTCGGATGAGGTCTACGATATACTGAGGGGCCAGTCCATTCAAAGCTTTAAAAACAAACAACAAAATTTTAAAATCAATTCTAAAACGTACAGGTAGCCAGTGCAAAGAAGATAAAATAGGGGTGATGTGCTCGCGTTTTCTGGCTCCTGTTAAAAGTCGTGCTGCTGAGTTCTGGACTAACTGCAATCGGGAAAGTGCTTTGAGGCCAATGCCTGAATAAAGGGCATTGCAGTAGTCCAGACGAGAAGAAATAAAAGCATGCACGACCTGTTCAAGCAAATTAAAAGATAAAAACGTCTTCACTTTCGATAAAAGACGAAGACGAAATTTTAAAACGCCATTGACCTGCTTGTCTAGTTTAAAATCGCTGTCTATGGTGACGCCAAGGATGGTGACTTTTGGGACGCACATAATGCTCTAGGGGTCCCAAGTCAGTGAGGGCATTTCCAAACAGAACAATTTCTGTCTTTCCCTCATTTAATTTTAAAGGAATAGGCCACCGTTTTTACATACTGATATATGTTCTTACCTCACTTTAGCCGAGTTAATATATCCCTGTCTGGTCTTTGTCCGTGCGCTCTGCCAGGCAAACGGAGCACATACGCAGCCTCTCCCACATGTCACATAGCTCCAAAAAAGCTCACGATAGAAGCTACCAAGCTCTTCCACGTGTTCCCTATTTAAATAAAGTTACGTGAAGTGTTTTCATGCGAAGTATATTTACCCAGAAATGTAGCATGTCGATTTTATAAGCAAATAAAAAGGGGGACTATATTGTGAGGCGTAATGATACGAGGAGCACAGCGTCCGCGTAGTAACTCCTAAAGACTTCCCCCGCTCACTTCCGTCAATAACCTTTAGGAGTTGTATATGTAAAAACGGTGGCCTATTCCTTTAAGAAATTTTGGGATAACCAAGCCTTGACGTCGAGCAGGGGTGTCAGGGGGCAGTGGCTGTTTTGAATAAAAACATAGAAAGTGTTTAGTGGGACGACCTGATTATTGCTGAAGTGATGGGAGAAGAGATAAGGTGAGGAGTTAAAAAGAGCTCTGTTTGTCTCTGTTAAGGTGGATGAGACGTCAGGCCTGCACAGGTGTCAAGGAGCGGTTAGTCAGATTTGAAGATGATGAAAATCAAAGTCTGGGTAAAGTTGTGGCTCAGTGTTTTGACAGTGGTCATGTCTTCTGGATTTAAAGGGGTGAAGGTTTAAGTTAGCAAAGAGCACCTTTGGCTTTATTTATACACTGCTTTGCACATCGGCTCAATTTAGTATGGACTCATTGTGCTTCAAAGCTAAAAGAATGCAACATCTTTTTCGCCCACTACAATGGCCTTGCAACATTTTTTCCTCGATTCCCTCAGCGCACGTAGCTACTGGATGAAATCCCTCATGTGGCACCCACACAGTGGCAATACAAATCCAGAGTGGTCAATACAGTCTTTGAGAAGAGAGATTCTGGACCTTCTGGAGCATCATGACAAGTATAATGAGGACTGTGCACAGTGCTGATGGTTTTAAAGTACGTCTGGAAGATTTAGAGTTTTTTTTTATGCTTCATCCATTTAATAGCATTTTTTTGGTGTTCAGACACTCTCTTCTCAATACTACAGAGCAAAAGAATGGAGGCGCAGTCTTATCTGGCAAGGGTAAAGGACTTTTGTGACATCTTTGAAATCTACGAGGCCACTGAACGCACTGAACAAGAGGCCCAGCACAAGATCCTCATGTGCATTATCTGATTCTGAACAATATTTCTTATCACAAATAGACATGATTTCAAGACCAGAAAATGTAAAGCAATCAGCTAACATCATGAATGATCATAAACCACAATTTCACTTGGATATTATTCAATCTAAATGATGGACTGATTGAGGAAATCATGTTGAAATTCAAAAATTACCAACAACACTTCATTCAGCATCAACTTGAGTATATAAAGATGGAGGAGCAGATTCTAACCCAGTATCTACTGCCCTCCAGTCAGAGACACTACATGTGAGCTATGTGAACTGCATCTGCTGGTTTCATATGCTCTTGTAGACAGAACGTAAAACTGGATCATTTTATTGTTGGTAGTTTGCTTTAAGCGTTCTTTCCTTTGTCTTGGTTTGAAAGGTTTTGTTTGTTTTTTGAAGAGATGGCACCACCATCACGCACACATGAACTCTCCAAATCTCCATCACAGCAGCGCATCATAAGGCGGTCTTTGGCTTCAACCTTTGATGATGTCACTCTCTGGAAACAACACACGCTCCGAACTACACTTCATATTCCACTTCCTGGTTAAACGTTCATCACTACTTTTCGATCTGTCTCGACTAAGAACAGAGCTGACTAATGTACGCCATAAATGGTTTAGCAAGAAAATCTCCCACAGATCCCCTTGACTTCCTCCAGCAGAAAAACAGCATGCTCAGCCGTATAAATGTGTGTGTTTGTTGGTGACCATTCCCGTATCCACTGCCTCTGTGGAACAGACATTTTCAGCCCTGGATGCCCTCTTTTTGAGGAAAGAAAGGAGGATGGGTTTCATGGTTTGTAAAATGTTGCTATTTTCCTTAATAATTCCCGTAATGCAATTTTATGAGGTTATTTAATACAAAAATCTATGTCAATCATATTAAAATCATTTAAAAAATAATCGTTATCATTGATGCCTTTTTATGTGTCACTGGCAGCTGTAGCTGCAGTAGGAGACTTGTGCACTCCGGGTTTGTTTCTTAAGCAAAGATATTTATTTGGCTATCTGCGATGCAACAGCTCTTGACACTGCATTTCTGCATAAGATATTTTTATAGCCATGAAATCCTTATTGAGGGTTGGATTGATGGAGCTGGTGGTTTCGCTGGGGATATTTCCTCTCCGTCACTATGGTCATAAAAAATCCGTCATGAACTTTTTTATCTATCATTAATTAATCTATTGTTCTATACATTTTTAAAGGTGTTGTAAAAGATGTACAGAAGATGAATAGAATCATAGGGGAATTTATCAACACAAAAAACTGTTATTCAAAGCAATCATCTGCTCATCAATATTATGGCTCTTATTTCACGATAACAAATGCAAATTTGAGCTTATTTGTTTAAGAATCACAGTGGGTGAACGGTGTAAATCGTCAGCAGTTCACATTGTGTGTCTTTAAAGCCTGCACTATAGAACGTGTCCCGTCTTACCTTTGTGCACCTCACCTCCTTCTCTCTCTCCTCCTTTAAATCTACCTTTTGGAAAAAATCTAGGTTTGTCAGCAGTTTCCCTGGGTCCCCACCTGGGCTGACAGTATACTAAAGGAGGAGGAGCCTTGGCTGGCATTTATTATAATAGAATTTTATAATATCATCAAACCTAAGGATATTTTGTCGACACTACAGTATGACGTTGTACTTCTTCTAAGTTATATTACACAAATACCAAGGTGAAAGTGTATTAAGTAGTTGTAAAAGCCTGGATAAAGAAAAGGAGCAAACTGAAGCCCCAGAACCCTGCTGCGGCTCTGTGTTAGAAACAGAGCATGAACCAGTTCAGGCCAACCACATACCTATGACACCTGCACATGCGTCAACAGTGCCCATAGAGTGCTGTAAGTGATAACGGATCCAGCTGGTCTCAACGGGACTTAGACAAAAGGAGAACGCATGTTGATGTGAGAATGTGCGTGGCTTTTCGCGTTTACATAAGCAGAGCGGTCATGTCCACAGAGGTCTGCAGACGTATGAGCAGGTGAGCCAGTGCCCATGCCCTTTCATTCTCTCCCAGACACTCCCAGACACAATGGGGTCATACGTATGTCTTCTCAAGTCTGGATCAGGGTCAGATAAAACTAACATGCACAGAACACACCTCCACCTCTGTTCATTTCAGAGTTCCATGGGCGTCCTTCACACCAAGTAACTCTTCCTCTGAGCCTCCTGTTCAGCTCTAACCTCAGCATCCTTTATGTATCTCTCATGATGAAGGCTTTCAGTGACGTCACATGAATGGAGAAATCAATTGCAGCAGTCGTTTTTTCCTGATATAAAAGCGATGAAAACTACAGTAAGCACATTATGTTATGAGATTCTGTATCTATGAACATGTCTACACTCTTCTATACTCTGCCATTCTTTCATGGTCTCATTGCTTTAAACAACACATATGTTGGTGCAGCTGAGCTCGAGAACACTGGCTTGTTGGTCACGTTTGTGTGTACAAATGCTCAGTAGCCTTTGCAGTGTATACAGCGTCAGTTATTGGAGATGAGATTTCAGGTGGCAGGTTCTGAGCTGTGCAGATGTGGAGAGACTGAGATGAAACAAGGAGGAGCCACTGATGTGACGCTGCTCATGGGCAAGTCAGCTTTCACAGTAAAAGAAACACTTCAAAGCCTCGACCATAATTCATCTGTCACTTCAATGCTTCTCTCTGTACAATCAGAATTATGTAAATTTGAAATAAAGTATGTCATATATAGAATACGGTGTGTGGATACAAAGGAAGCCTGTCGCTGTGTTTGATTCTGTGAGCTCTGTCTGAAGGCGTAGACAGAGCTGGAGAAGGATGAAACATAAAGTAAAATAAGACGTCAAGTTTATTTGACACTCCCAATGAGCTGCGTGCCATAAACACTGGTTGTGTAACACGTGGCTGTAGTGAGTTCTCAGATTTTCTTTGTTTCTGGCACATTATTTTTGGGCCTGCCGGCTCCATGCTGCGTGTTCGCTCGAGCGCTCTAACATGACCAGTTAGTGCAGGCTGAGTCACGTTAACACAACTGAGTTTATAGCTGTGAGTAACTGAGCCTTAAAGGTCCTATGTTGCGCTTCACTCAGTGTTTCGAAACAAAGACAAACATGGAGGAGCTTCATGAATCACAAAAAGAAAAGAGGGATGTGTTGGAAATCAAACTCAGTGATATGTTTAACACAATGTCATAGAAAGATGATTGACATTCAGAAAGAAGTCCCATAAAAAGAAAAGCAAAAGATACTTAGACAGGTGTTAGGGCCCTTTGTTTCCCACGCACCGTTCAGAATGATTTGGATCTACAAAGTGTGTGCAAACACGATAGTGCAAACTAAAGCTGAGGGAAAAGTAAGTGGAATTGAGATTCACAGCTCTAATAAACGCCAAAAGGCTGAGGCGCAACATTGAGACAGAGAAATTTCAAATGATATTGTTTAGCGTCATATTTATTACGAATATGAGAAGTGCGCAAGAAATTCGTTCAATGGAGAGGCAGGGATACACTTTTGTGCATGGCATAATGCAGTTTGTGCATTAAAGTGGCATTGATCGGCATCTGCTGGCTTCATATGCTCTCGTAGACAGAACACAGAAATGGTAGATCATTATATTGTTGAGAGTTTGCTTTTCTTTCCTTTGTCTTGGTTTGAAAGGTTTTGTTTGTTTTTTGAAGAGATGCACCATAGTGTGGCACCACCATCACGCACACATCAACTCTCCAAATCTCCATCACAGCAGCGCATCATGAGACGGTCTTTGGCTTCCACACAGTTCGCTCGAGTTGAAGCCGTGCACCACTTTGAACCGTTTCCCCGTCCACACTGCTTCATGAGCCTTTGATGATGTCACTCTCTGGAAACGACACACGCCCCACACCACGCTTCATCTTCCTCTTCCTGGTTAAGCGTTCGAAGGGTGTTTATCGACTACTTTTCGATCTGTCTCGACTAATAAACAGAGCCGACTGTAATGTACGCCATAGATGGTTTAGCAAGAAAATCTCCCACAGATCTCCTTGACTTCCTTTTGCAGAAAAAGAGCATGCTCAGCCGTACAAAGGTGTGCGTTGTTGGTGACCATTCCCGTATCCACTGCTTCTGTCGAGACATTTCGTGTTTGTCGATTTCTGACGCTTTTTCATTGCTTTTTATTCCTTATTAGTTCCACTTTTGCATTTTTGTGTCATTTTTCCCCCCACTTTTTTGTTGAATTTGCCTCTTTTTTGTCTTCCATCCCAGAGCTCAGTGAGGAATAAGAGCAGCAGTTTAGCGCAGCCTCTGCTAATGCAATAAACTCATTTACGTATCACATTTGCGGCACTAAAAACACACCGTTTCTAATGATGAATTGGGTGCAATACGCCCACAAAGTAGCACTTGCTCACTTTAAGTACCACTCGCAGTTTAACACCTGACTTCGTAAACCAGGACCAGCGTTAGCTTCCAACTAATAGTGGAATATTTTCAGTTACAGAAACACTTTGAAGCTAATAATAATACTAAGGTTATATAAAGTTTCGTAATTTAAATATGAATGCCACTTTTGCCTGAAAGGAAGTTTGAGCTCTGCATATTTAAGGAAGCGTTTGTGGCAGCTTTCTACCAAACAGACAATCCCTGCCTCAGCGGTCTTTGTCTAATGGACTGAGGGAAGAGCACACTGGCCCGATCATTTTTGAGCAGGTGAGAGTCAGCAGCCCTTAGCTCACAGAAAACAATCACTTTCACAACACAAAGACCCATAGCATTTTGAAAGCAGATTTGTGTCTAATAAACCAGCCTGATAAATGAGTGCAAGACGGGGCCAAACTTCTGCAGATTTATGCAGAACACGGGGGGGGGGTCTTGAAGCTTTTAACCTGTGTCAGACCTGAGCAGCGGGAGATCAAACACGCTCAAACGCACTAAACCACCGGCGCTTGGATAAGAGCGGCTGCTGCGCTCTGTGAAGATGGTTCCAAAAATAAACTCGTGTCATCTTAAAAAATGAGGTTGGGGACTTAGTACAAATTAGAATGTTGAAGTTGGAGTAAGGACTGGGCAAGTTCTGCAATCTTGCACTTTCTTTACAGTCCAGAGGCACCTGCGAAGGAAGATGTATGGATTTGAGGGACTTTAGGTAAACATTTCAGGGGGAGGTAATGTTGAGGGAGCAGATTTCAGCGGCATTTCTGATAAATGGGCGACTAAATTCAAACTCAAAAAGGTGCAATAACGCAAGACAGCTGCAAATTCCTGGGAGAGACAGAGACAGAGTGTGAGAAAAGCCGCATAAAGAGATAGATATTCTAAACAATAGTTTGAACTGAGACAGGCCTCCTCTCTCTCGTACCTCCCCCCCTCCCTCCTCCTTTTTGCTTTGGTGCCATTAGCTCGGTATACGCTGCCTTTACACCTGAGTATCTGTGACAGGCTGTGGACGCGAAAAGCCGCACGTCAATAATGGATTAAACAACATGCAAAAAGCAACAGCGGGGCCCACGGACGCGCACGCTTTCTGAAACACGCACCTCCTC
This sequence comes from Gobius niger, assembly GCF_951799975.1. Taxonomy (NCBI): domain Eukaryota; kingdom Metazoa; phylum Chordata; class Actinopteri; order Gobiiformes; family Gobiidae; genus Gobius; species Gobius niger. Next base: position 19,108,285 of record NC_136858.1, read on the forward strand.
TGCCTTGCCCCACTGCGGCACGGAGCAGAAAAGGAATCATTCCCCAAAAGTCTAATGAAAAAGCTGTCAGCAGAGTGTCCGCTGAGACGGTCCTATTTGTCAGGAATCAGAGGTGCGCTGCGTATAGGGTGCGCGAGAATGAGCGCGTGTGACAGGCAGACAGATGGATGGACACTCGGGGGGGAGACGCGGCCTCTCCATTGGCTGCTGGGGAGTTCAAATTGACTCGGGCTGCAGTCACGACAGAGGAATTCTCAGTGTTGAATCAGACCGGTCTCAGCACGGAGGAGGCCCGTCTCTGTCATCACTGGGTCATATTAGACTGTGACGTGACGCGCCTTTAAAGCAAGGAGGAATTCAAATGAAACTGCAGCACCACACAAAACAGGCATACTAGTGATTCAGCTTTTGAATCCCGACATCGTATCTCACTCAGCATGGACTGTGTTTGAGTGATTGAGGGACATATGGATTCAAGCCAGGTGCAAGATGTGTCTAATGCACTGTCCGAGGAAATTTCTCACATTTCTGCACAAACTGGTCATAAAACATGCTCTGATCTTTATTAAAATCACAATAATGAGTAAACAGTGTCTGCTTGAACTAATACCACCCAAATATTTACATTTGATCATATTTTTAACCTGAGACATTCACAACAGTGTGGAATAAGTAACCCTTGCATTAAATAGCTGTTTTTTGGCAGCAATAACTTCATCCAGACGTTTCCTGTAGTTTCAGATTAGACGTGCAGAACAATCAAGTATGAATCTTGGACCATTTCACTTCACAAAACTGCTGCAGTTCAGCCAGATTCCTGGGTTCACTTACTTATTCCACGCTGTCCTGTGAATATTTACATGTTGCGACCATTCAAAATATGATAAAATGTAAATGTTTGGGTGGTATTAGTTCAAGCAGGCACTGTTTATTTATATTTTTGATGATGATCAGACCACATTTTATAACCAATTGAGGCAGAAATGTGAAAGCTTCTCCCACTGTATGTTAAATACTGCTAAGCCACTTGGGTCTTTGGGGTTGTGCAGATACTATTATCTGTGGTATATACATACTAGTATTATTCATCAAACCATAAAGTGTTTCTTTGTGGCTGCATTTCTCTGTTCTGGCAACGCATATGGCATGTTTTAGCCTTCATAAATATTCCAGACTGTGATTAATCAATTATTCATGTAGTTGATAATCATAGTAATCAGTTAAAATCCCTTACTGGTTTATGTGATTAATGTGATTAATGTTGCACATGATTCTGTTGTGTGAACATGCTGTACAAACACCTGTCTTGGCCGGACCGGAGTTCTGCTGTGATCCTTTCGACCACAACAGCCCGTATCCAATGTGGTGCAAGCCAGACAGCAACATTTGTGCATCACAGTTACATTATGCACAAATGTTTTTCCGGAATACCGTCAAACACATCGTATATTTGCTGTTATGTGTAACACAATGCCGTCCTCACCTTTATTGTCTGACTTAAAGAAAATGACAATTATTAATGTTGAGCAGCAGCTGATATTGCCTTGGCACAGTTCACAGACACAGTTGGGAACGGACTGAGGAACAAACATTGTTGCTGGAAGCTCTTCATAGAAAGAAAACACACTTTATAGCAGCTGCCAATAATGTGCCGCCTTTGTGTGAACCAATGGTTTGTGTCAGAGAACATGAGGCTCTTTCTCATTGATTTTGTCAGTTTAACCTTCCTTTGCGGCCATCTTTCTCCAATATGCCGTTCAAGCAGCTTTTAGCATGTGACAAATCAATGTTCAGGCACAGTTAGCGCTGTAACAAAAAAGCAATCAGCTGGAGTCGGGAGTACAGACGGGAGCTGTGCGTTGTTGTCAGACATTCACTCTTTGGGATGGCTGCTTTCATGGGCTGTGTGCATGATAACTAGCCTCATCGTCCAGGGTGTCAACAGCTCCGTCAACATTAGCTTTATGGTTCTCGGCTGCCAAGATACAAATTTGTTTTTACTGGGCGGCCATGTTAGATGAGGTCATTAGTAGTTTAATTTTTAAAGAGGCGTTCAGGTAAAGGAGAGATGGGAAGTGATTTTATTCCTTGTGGAAATAAAATCAATATGCAATTGATGTCATACATTTTGATTAACCTTATCAGCAATTTACACAAGCAGAGGAAGGATTCTGCCAAGTTTGAAACCCCCCGCCTACCCCACTGTGGCAGTGAACAAATCTTCACAATAGTTTCCCCCTCTTGAGACCATCTTTGTGCCAGCATTACACAATTTCAGCTAGATTTGAATGCTAGGGAAGAGTGGTGCATTGAATCCTGCCTTTATACTGCTGTTGTGTTCTTGGCCAGGACAATGTGCCGCACTTTACCTACGTCAATGTGTGATTGATTGATGGTGGTCGGAGACGCCATTGTCACACAATGCCGAATGTGCTTCATGAGGCACTAAATAAGTCTCACAATAACAAGTTTATATTATTTGTAAGTGCAGCAGGTATCAGAGACAAGAAGAAAAGAATAATGTCATACAGACATTCGAGGCTACAACATGAAACATATCATAATGTAAGGTTTAATGTGCAAAAGGAAAATGGTGTGACTATAAAAGGGGTTCAGTTTCCTTGCTCCGCCCCACCCACCTCTGACCCCTGACGTCACGCGCTATCGGAGCCGGTGTCATGGCTGCACAGCTGTCCACTCTACTACGACTAGGCGCACTGTCGCTGTTTGTAAAAGCGTCAAGCTCAACGATGTCATAGTGTTGCGAGTATCGGGTGAGTAGGGCTAGTATCCTGTGTACATTCACTTGTTTGCGTGTGGCTAATGCAGGTTTGTTTATAGCTTCCGGGTGGTTCGGCGCGAACACAAGGGTTTGCCATGACCTCAGTATGTCGCTAAATCTACCTGGTTACTATTACTATTAACATGTACAAAATGCAGTTGTTTACAATTAGTCCGTTTATTTAGGCTCCTGCTGGCAGTGGGCCTCCTCTTTGTTTTTGTGTCGTCCTTCACTGCTCCATGTGTACCTGTAATTCTACTCTCTCCTGTGTCTTCGGCGTGTGGCTCAGGACGCAAGGCTACACCGCTCACATGGATGGAGTAACTAAATGCTCGAGTAAAAGACTGTTCGGCTCCAAAGGTAAAAAACGTTGGAGCTTTGCTTCTGGGAGCACGGACCTAGACAAACTAAACGGAAATGGATGAACTGTGTGCATATCTGCGATTCGATTTGCACAGCACGTTTGTTATTTTTGGAAAACCTGAAATGAACTCAAAACCAACTTGAACTTATTATAAATAAATTAACGGAAACGGTCTCTGTTGTTTCAGTCTACGGATCTGTGAACCTTATGGGGTGTATGTGCTACAGCTAAATGAGTAACTTCAAAATCACAATGCAACACCCCATAGCTACCACACAGCGACAATGGGAATGCAAAAACTGCTCAACATTATGCAACGGTTAACTGGGGAATCCTGTCAAACGTGCAGCTCTATCACTGTCAGGGTGGGATAAAATCGTCTTGTACGACGTGTTTAAGTCAATCTGTGTCACCATTGAGGTCTTGAGGCGCGTCACATACCTCTTCTACCACACTCGCTCATGCCAGACCTTCTCCTGTGGACTCTGAAAATGCCTTGTTCATAAAACCACAAAGTCAGGGCAGTTGTTTAAGGTCATATCCTGCATATTGTTATTTTTAAAACATAGCTGTAATGATGTGTCTGACGTTGATGGCTGTGGCCAATGACTATGATGAGTCATGATTGGTATTGAGCCCGTCACACATGACTGCTGGCTATCAGCGCGGCTCTTATCTCACACAACAAGGCGTTATCCGGTCTTCAGCCCCTCCGCAGCAGTCTAGGCCCCGCGCTGCATCTTAATAACTGGCCTTAATCATAACTGTCCCTGCGACTGTGGCCCATTCTCCACACTCCAGCGCTCCACTGCCTGCTGTGCTCTCTGATTTCACAATTAGCTTCTTTTATCTTGAAGCACCAGTCCTATATCCCATTTTCTTGTTGCGAACACTGTCTTCCTGGCCTCTCTAATCTCATTGCTTGTTCTTATCGCATCCCTCTTGTTGCCACTTGGACTATTTTCTTTCAAAGCTATTTGTTATGACTGGAAGATAAAAATGCTGACTTATTCTTCTGTCCGCTCCTATTCGAAAGCGATTTGGTTCCCTCCATTTTAAAGGGTATTGGAGTGCTCGGAAGAAAACGCTTCGTACAAAAACACTGACAGGATAATTGTATGAAAAACGATGTAGAATTAAGGTCCAACATCCAGTGTGTTGTTGATTTACGAATATTTCAATCTATGTCTGATCTTTATCTCCTGATTACAAACGTTGCTCATAATTGCACTGCATTTGAATGAGTTTATGATGTGACAATGTGCGCCCTGAAATCTCTTGTTCTTTGTCGAAGATCACAGCGTGTTTGATGATTGGAAACACGTGTGACGAATGAAAACAAAGGCAAGAAATCAAGAAAAGGGGAGTCCTTAAGAGCAGCACAGTTTTGTGTCTATAGTGTATATTATACTTTCTCTGATCGTCTTTGTGTCTGCAGACAGTATTTGTGCATTTCTTTTGGATCATCAGCTCTTACACAAGCACTGTATAGTATTGTCCTTTTGTCCACGCTCATCTTTTAGCATGAATAGAGGGTTGTTTAGGCCTGCAGTCTGAATGGTCATTGATGCTGAGTCAGAGGCAGAATGTCCTGGTGCACAGAGCTGTTCCTTCAGGGAGTATTGTGTTTAGTGTGGAGCAGGAGAAGCCCATTCAGAGCTTGATAAAGGATACCCCCCCCCACACACACAGACACACATATCATGCATATCTCTGCTGTACACTGGGCCAGGTGATCTAGCCCAGGGAAACATGCCGCAGTAAATTTGACAAGCTCAGATCCTCTTCTGTTTGTCACACAACTGTCAGGGCTAACAATGTCTTCACCCTGTAAACCAGTTTTTACAGCGGGATTACAAATATACGACCTGTCTTGACTGACCTGGCCTATAAAGTCGCTTCAGGGGCTCCGTCGCCCTTGAACAGAAGCTGCTAATGCTGTTGCTGTGTCCTTGGGCAAGACACCTCAGCCTTCTTACTTGTACAAATGTGTGCGAGTGTTTTTGGGGCAGATGGAGTACAATTGAAGAAAAGCTCCCTGTGATGTTTGTAAGCTCTCAATTGTACAGTTGTTCATAATGCTGGGTTTAGGCCAGGATGAATGATGTGTGTGAGTGAATGTATGGTGGTGGTCAGAGGGTCCGTTGGCGCAGACGTGTGTAGTCGCGAAAGCGCTTCTGCCAGTCTCCCCCAGGGGAAACTGAAGCTACAAACGTAGTTTACCACCACCGAGTGTGGAATGAATGTACAACTGTCTCATGTAAAGCGCTTTGTGACTATATGTCTGTGAAAGGCGCTATATAAATAAAGTTCTTCTTCTTCTTCTAAGAATCACTGTTTTCACACTCAAAATTGACAGACACATGTGGTGCCAAAAAGTAAATATTCGTACGTGCAGTAGCTATGCCAAAGAAAAGTCACACAAAGTCGGCCAATCCGCGCTCCAGTCCAGGGACAGCACCTGCCACTGCTGCTCCTCGGGTGCTGAAGTTGTTCCTCCGGCTTTTCTTCCTCCTGCGGTCGTTCCTCCTGATGTTCGGGAGTTGGAGCCAGAAGAGCCCAATGAGTGAGGGGAGAGCACGAAGCCACAACGGACCAGAGGAGCTATAAGAGACCAGAGGATTTCTGACAGACAATTCCCAATGACCTGCAACAGCCCGCAGCAGTTCAGGACACATAATCGTGACATTAGTGACTTGTCGTTGTTATGTGTAGACCAAGCATGAAGTAGAAACGTTTCTAAGCCGTCATTTGCACTGGGTTCTTTTGAGGGCGTTTCGCCTCTCATCTGCTTCATCAGCAACTAATATTTTTGTTAGCACAGGCTGGACTTTCGGTGTTCTAGGGAGGGGCTTGCGTTGTTATTAGTTCTGTCCATCTTTATCCGAAAAGGGTTGTCTGAACTTGATCAATTACTAATGTTTGGCATCAACATCTCTTGCAGGGTAATTGTCGAGAGCGGGTAAGGTAAATGGGAGTCTTTTGTATCCAAGACCCCCATTGTTATTGAGCAAAATGCTTTCTTTCTTCAAACCATCTCTTCTCCTTGGCTAAATCTGTGAACTCACGGACCCCAAAGGTGTGGTTGGTGGCTTTAACATGGAGATCTCTTGCTGTGTTGGTACATTCTCTTGTGCACTGACATTAACCCAGATAAGTTATTCAGCCTTTTTGCCATTTGCATATTTCTGAGCTGTACTGCTGTATACTTTGACCAGGACCATTTGTCTTTACCGTCGTAATTATCTTGTCTAATCTATTCTAAATAGCTCGAATCCGTATTTCACCAGCAAGTCGCAGACAATATTTACTAAGTCTTGTACCCTTAAGTACTCCTAATACCCATGGTGTATATTGGAGGCAGTTGAGTGTGCGCATTTCCACTCAAAATGCCTACGGGGGCTGTTGGGTCTAACCAGCCGTGTAATGTGACAATCTCTACCAGAGGAATATTCACTTCTCCATCCGTCTCCGCTTATCTCCCTCCATCTGTCTCCTATATCTGGCCCTCCTCGACTCACAGCTCCACAGCCCTTATCTCTCGGCCCCTCCAGCCCTCCTCTCGTGGGTTTCCTCAAAAACAAATGGGGGCTCCTTTCTTTAATGGACCAAACGGGTTCCCATGTGTCCAGAGGGAGCAGCTCGTCCCGGACTCCGATTGCTGCGGATGAAATATGTATGAAGGGATATGATACAATGCATAACTTCTAGCTGTGCTCTTCTAAATTAATGATCAAGAGTACTCAGGTCGGACGCTGGTTGGGTTTTGAAAGCACTCAGGTTGGTGGATGCGCGGTTTTAAAATTTTGCTTGTTGTCATGGGGTTTTTGAGGTCATGTACACGGGATTTACCCAAACTCTGATTGTCACAGAAGGCTTGAGGCTGATGTTTGAGTTGGGGGAAAAAACGCCTAGAACTATGCCTCCAAACCATTGCTTTTCACCGCAGGGCCTGGTTTGACTGTTAAACGTCATCGTTGCCATTTGCACTTGGAATAGATAAAAGCAACAAAGTTATTGCTATATACTGTACATTTGCTTTTTGAACTAAGATGGACTGTACCGTAAATTATAAAGAAGAAATGGTACACAAAACCTAAAGGGGATAGAGCAGGTAAGAGTCAGAATAGTTTTAGCCTCTGCATAAAAGTGCAGCTGCTGTTTTGTGTAATGTTAATATTTAAACAAGTTATGATCTTTTGGGAAACCGTGCACACAGGACAAAGAGGCTTATGTTTCTGTCTGCGGATAATCTCCTGACCACGCAGCGGCAGTTGGGCCACCTGAGCAAACCTCTGATAACACGCCAGTCTGATGGCATTACACTGTGTGGACCCACCCTACAGTCTGGTGCTCTGGCATTACATCATATCTAGAGTTCACCCTATGCGTCAAACAGAATATGTTTTTAGGTATTTTCCGGTCAGTTTCCGAGATGTCATTTAGATATCACTTTATTGTGGAGTGTAGGGGAGTGTAGTGTGGAGTGTAGTGATCTCTTTGTTCAGCATTACTATTTGTGTAGTGCCAGAAACAGTGCCTTGATGCCTTAAAGTGATAGTCTGGAAGTTTGCAAAGTGAGCAGTGATTGAGCAGGAGTGAAATTTGAAAGTAAACAATCAAAGTCCTTCCCTCTTATGCATCTGGAGGAAAATCAGCCGCCTTGAAACGGTCACGGACAGTTTCGCATCAATCCACATTACCATGCTTCTTTCCATCTTAAATATTCACCACTTTTAGTTCTTTCATGGTAAAAAAAAAAAATGAACTCAGTCTCCTCTTGACTCCAGAAACAGGAGCTCTTCAGATTTGCCGCCGCCGCCATGTTTGTTTACGATTAACAGCGCATGTGTAAGCAAAGGGAAGTTGCTTAAACTGGAAAATAGTGTATACGTACAAGCCGGTTACTGTTGGAGAATCCCATCTGGAAAATCGTTTATATGATCAAAATTGGAATATTAAACAAACTATATGTGCTGTCTTTCAATTGCCTATCTCATTCCTGTTGACCTTTCTGTCAGGTGAAATGTAAAAATTAGCCTTCCCTTATTCCTTTGAGCAGATCTGATTCCAAAGTGCTATTAAGGATTTACATGTATTCGACAGTGAGTCCTCGAAAATACCGCCTGAATGAAAGAGGCTCGAAATGGCCTCACTCTGCGACAGATGGGACTCATTGCTTTCTTTGAGGATGCAGAGCTCCTCCCTGCTGTGAGACCAAAACACCTCCTTCAGCACATTCAGAAGATTGCAGGTTTGGACAAAAAAAAACACCTGAAAGTCTCTTGTGTAAATGACAGGTTGTAATGCTATTAAAATGTTCCTTCACGAAACATGTCGTCTAAACAGCGTACGTCAGAACACCCTTTGATTTGGAGCCAAAAACAGGACGGCTGCTGTGGTGGAAATTCAACAGTTCGATTCTTTCACCGGTTTAGTATCCACTGTGGTGTTTTTTTAAATGGATAATAAAGAAAGGAAGGATGTTAGCAGTGGTGTGATACAACATGAAAACTTCCTCAGTCCCAAAACCAATAGACAACACCGTGAAGATTCATTTCACAAAATATGTCCAATCAGCATCCCATTCATGCTCTAATATGCTCTAATCTGCAATCACGCTGCAGGCATTTATGATAAATACTCCGTGTAAGGCCGGTCTATGTGGAAATCTGTGATTAAGTAATATCCGAAAACCTCTCATCTATTTCCTGGACATGTTGGCGAAGAACGGCCATAGGGGTTTGGACAACTTAAAGACTTTGTAAATGCAAAGCAGTTTGGAAGCTGTTAAATGGGAAAAAGGTTGCGCTCCTATTTTGTTATGCTGACTGGGCCAGTGTCCTGAGCCCACTGCGGCGAAGTACAGTGGAGTTCCGGCTCTCTGCGATTGTATGTGTTGTGGTTGAGGCGATAAATCAGTGCTGATGAATAATTAAGCAGACGGAGGAAGAGGCTACAGTGCGGACACACTGAGCCCTGCTCGCTACACTTTTGCCTCAGGAATAGGCAGCACAGCAAGAAGAGCCCGAGTTTGATAAGAACAAACTCCACACAGCTCCTGGAGATAGAAGCCAAACTCAACCCAGCCAGGCCAGTCCAGATGACGAAAAACATCTATAAACCTTTTTCGTTGTTTCTCCTATGTTTGAAGGGGTCCTCGTGAGAACTGAGCAGACCGACCCAAACAGCCAAAACGACAGTCACCTATAACTCCTTATCTGAACACGTCTGCACTGTGTGATTTTGGATTGATTTGAAATGATCTGATGGAGGTCATATCACAAGGTGAGATATGTGCAGTGCTATCTCCTGAGGTGCATGTCATATGAGAATTACCTGCCCCACTTCCTGGTGGATTTTGGTTGATTTTGTGCTTCATGTGTGACTGCAAACGTGATCATGCCCGACAAAAAAAAAAAAAAAAAAAAAAAGAGCATTTGTGAGAAGTGTGGTGAAACGATGAGACTTTGATGTTTAAGGTGTATAAGTCCTTTGAGGTTGCATAAATATATATGTATTTTTTTCATATATTGGTGGTAATTGAATTCAGAAAAATAATGATGTTCAGACTGGATCGTGGACGTGACTTTAACCTTTTTTACCCTGTGTAATTGTAAATTTACGACAGGGTTAGAGCATTTTAAAATGCACTTTAATCTCTAGTTCGTTCCCAATCACATAGATTTGTGAGCTGTTTGGTGCCATGTCCTTGTGACTTCAGGTTTCCTTTGGAAGTATGTGTCTTCTTCAGTTTTTTTCATTCATCTGTGTGGACCAACACCAAAATACTCAGGTTGGTAGAATTAAGTAACTTAACAAGAGTTAATGGGATGATTGGGGGGTCTTTCATCTCCCCTGGTGTCTCTGGCCAGAAAACCACAATTGCAACTTTCCTGCCTCCAGGTTGGAGCCACTAATACACGCTAATGGAATCACGAAGAAGAAGCTAGCAGGCTAACGGGCGAAGCTAACTGCGGGCTAGCGCCTCTTAAACATTATTTACAGCCAAGTTTGAGTGAAAAAAATTATCTCCATTGTGTTATTGGATGTTCAATATCCCTTTTCTGACTTTTCTGTCAATGGACAATTAATGAGTAAAAAAACGCAACATGCTCCAACATCTGCAGTGGCAATTATGGTCTCTAGGGGCATGAGTTACTTAGTTCTGCTTTAACTTTATAAATTTGACCGCGCGAGACTGTGTCAGTAATATCTTTTAGAGATGGATCTGCTTCGGAAGAATGTGTCTTTCTGATGTTGTCCTATTGTGTGATGGTAAGGGGAAGTGTTCCGGACATTTCATACAGTCTGTGTGGTTGGCCCAGACATGGGTCGAAACCACACCACACTATTTTTAAGTCTATGTCTGAAATATCAATCTCGACTTTCAGCTCGTGCTGATTGAAACGGATGATTTACGATATAGATTTCTTCTAACCCCCAAACCAAAGAACAGGTCTGCAGCATGTAAGTGATAGGCCATTTCGCTCAGTCCTTTGTCTCGCCTGGACCACCACCCCCTCATTTGTACTGCAGTCAAGTGTCTTTCAGCTCAGATTTACCAAATGTGATCCTCTCCAATCAGCTACCAGAGCCACATTTAGAGAGAACATTATCAACTATGAACACAGGTGCTACTAGGAAATAGCCAGAACATTAGTTGCTGGTGGATACTGTGTCACATGCAGTGAATTGGTCCAAACTCAGCCTGATAGTGCACCAGAGGCACACAGTCAGGAAATGTGGCAATTACTCAGCCTTTTAAAAACATCCTTAAACTTTAGCTGAATACAAACCAAATGCTTTTATCCATTTATACTTATGTGTGTGGGGATGGTATTTGTACAGTCCAAATGAATGTTTCAAAACGCTTTAGGACAACAGAACTTAGGCATACTGTATTTACTTTAATGGACATGGCATTTTGATTAATGTGAATTGTCATAATAGATTGAATAGATGCAAGTACACATTCTGGTGTTTCATTGGAGGAGCTGCCATGCCTGGTTTTGCGGTCTCTTTCATGTTCATCTCTGTCAGTGCTGCTTCGGTGAAGTCTTTGTTGCTCGAGCGTGCGGAGCCGTGTGTGCCGCACCCGAGCTGGCATTTGTTCTGAAAAGTGTCACCTATGTTTGCGTCTGTAAAACCTCAGCTTTATCTCATCTGCACATGTTTGGATGTCTCTGTCCCGGCCATTTGTACTCGCGAGGAGCATTGTCATGCATCAGTCAGTTATTTTTATCTCAAAACAACACTTGCTTGATGCTATTAATCATTTGCACGAAATAGATTCCAGAGTGAAAACATTTCGCCAAAAAAATGTTCTCTGTACTTGTCCTCAGACTGATAGGTTAACCATTTCAAAGCATGCTCCTGTCCATCTGTTTCATTCATTTTAGTGCTGCTATACAGAGGGTTTGCTCTTGAGGCTACAGCAGCACAGCCACATTTACTGGGTCACTGTGAAGTGCAAATTATGTAAGTAGTAGAAGAAGTAATATGGGATGAAAGGTTTGAGGAGGTAGGTCCAGAGCTTTGGACATCTACACAGTTATACAGTTACATGTCGGAACTCAAAAACAGGAAAAGACCATTCTCAGTCCATCAGATAATAAAATGTTTGCTTTATAATTAGTCTTATACTTGAACAATACTTGTTTTGATATTATAATGAACGTATTGTGATGTACTTATTTGGATAGATTCATAACTGATGATGGACCGTCGAGCACGAGTTGAGAACCACTGGTCCCTCAAACCTCCAACAGAGATAAAGGAGATGAGAATTTTCTTCACTTTTGAGACAAATTGATCCACCGTGTTACTGAGGAATGGCCAAAGTGCTATTGCACATCTTTCTACAATGGGCGCACTGCACCTGAATTCTGCTGAACAGCTTGTGAGTCGGGCGAGTGTAATTTAAGCCACACACCTACATAATTCACAGCTTTACACCCAGTAATCTGCGGCCTGAAAATACACCAGGCAGAGGGATATGAGCGCGGCTAAATCTGGCTCTGTTCTTATGGCGTATGCGCTGCTGAACCACTCATTACCGAAGGAGAAACTCACATTCAAACATTTAGAATCATATTCAGTGAGTTTAAATAGACTTGGGGGTAAAAAAACGTTGTCTGCAGGATGATATCAAAGTTGTTGTTTGGACGGTGCTAAATTACAATACTGAGGATATCATCAATGGCTCGTGTCCAAGTAAAAGCACCAGCAAAATGTAGTCAGAGATTGTAGACAAAAAAGTGTACTACTGTGCTATTTCATGCCAACTCTCTTTATGGGAAACATAAACTACAATGCAGTGACAAAATATACATGTTCACTTTGCCAAAATAGCTCACTCCTTATTTGAAAAACAGAATGAATCATCAGAAATCTCTATACAGTTCTGATCTAAAGAAATCAATTGTGTATGTTGTTACTCACACATCCTTTCATAAATCAATGTAAAAATGAGGTGTCCTGACCTTCTGAGCGCCAGCAGATCCCTGCCATGTGTGTTTCCCTCAGATTCCTGACTTATTGATGCTATAACGTACATTGTGGGCCGCATTTGAATGTGGGGGGCGGGGGCTGGCCTGGAGATACATCAGCCGCCCGTCCCCTCGGCTGGGCCCGGCCCTCTGCTCTGCGCTCTGTTTGAATCTTTAATGCGCGCAGTGAAAGGGCCATTCTGGCTGTGTAATCTGCATGTTTTAATAATGGCCAGTCTCAACATACAGACACTGGATAAAAGTGGACATCATTTATTCACCGTGCTGTTAGTCTGCGTGGTGAAAATGTCACATCGGGAAGCAACACGCCACTAATTATAGAGAACACTCCGGCATGACGGTCTTTTTTTTTTTTTTTTTTGGCTTTCTGCAGCTCTTTTGATCACTCAAGCCACTTTACTGGAGTGATCATTTGGTGGTTAAGTCTCATCCGAACTCAGAGCAGTGTTCTTTTGATTCTTAAGTTCTTGCCCCACTGCACTCTTATATAATCTGACAAATTTGCAATCAGGTTTTAAATAAGTTATAAGAATTGTACGATGTAGCCAGATATTGCAGGGGGAAAAACAAAACACAAACACTTAAAGAGGGGGTATTGTTCTTTGCCACTATTTTACACTTTGTTGGCTAGAAAATGAAATGCTGATCTAAAACACCTCCAACTAAACATCCAGTAGTTTCTCTTCCCGATTTGCACGCAGTCTCCCGTATACGCCCTTCCCACATCCCCCCTCCTCCTGCTCTCCTTCGCTGCACAGTTGTTTCAATAAAGAGAAACACAAAGTCTGTGCGGCTGTAGTGATCTATGGTGAGTGTTTTTATTTTGCAATGAAAGGATTCATCTTAGCAAGACGTTTCCCCAGGTGGGATCGTAGTGTTAAAGGTGCAGTATGCAACTTTTTATGTGGGGAAAAAAGTTGGTATTTGTGTGCATTTGACCTTGTAGCGACCCAGCGGCTGTATGAGTGGTCAGCATGGCATCTTTACTTTTGATCACGATGGTCTCTAGGACGCTGCAGGGTCAATTGTTTGACAGATTTTCACTGCTGATGGACCCTCTCGACAGAAAACCTAAAAAACAATGGATCCTGGAGTACTGTAGAGACCACTGTGATCAAAAGTAAAGGCACCATGCTGACCACTCATACAGCCGATGGGTCACTACAAGGTCAAACACAATATGCACAAATATACACTTTGTTTTCCTGCATGAAAAGTTGCATAATGCAGCTTTACGAATAAGAAATGGTGAAGTTCCAAAGATTACTCAAAGATGCGGTCGAAATACAACTCCATGTATGTTTTTGCTGAGAGAACAACATAACGTAAGTAGGTATAAAAAGTCAATTTAGCATAATATCCCCCCTTGAAAATGTATGTATGTGTAATATATATATTCGTTTTGCAGGATATCACAGTCTACTTAAAGGACAGGATTTTGTGCAGAGTCCTCTCCCTGTTTCCCCATTTTTGAGCTCAAATTCAGCACCAGACTTGAGTATTGTATCCTTTATAATGACATATTTTGAAGACAATTACTCCCAATCCTAAAGCCAATGGGGCATGGGAGAGTGCTAATCCGCAGAAGTGAGATTGTATTTTCTTCACTGTGTAGAAATGTTCTCTGCGGGAGCGTCGAGGCTCTTCATTTGTGATTTAGTCTGCTTGGAGAATTACATCTCACCCAAATCCCTCCTATAGTTGTCTGCAACAAAAGCCGGCAGCAGCGGGCAAATAGAAATAATGATAGCAATTATTATCCCAGCGGTCATCACCTAATCCGTCCTTGTGCGTCTCCCTGGTTTGTGCCTTCACTGGCCCGGACCCCTCCCCGCCTCCAGGGGGGTGTAAAGATGTGAGTGTGGCCCCCTACCTCAGCGGACTGCCCTCTATCTCTCTGCTCTCAGCTGGAGACAGACGCATCAACGCTCTGCTGGGTTTGAGGAATCCTGCCCCCCACCATCCCCAACACCCAATCACCCTCACTGCTCTGAGCACGGTCGGTAAGGTGACATCAAACAGGACAAAAATCCAAGAGATTTATTTTGGTTTGTCAAGATCTCATTCGTTTACTTGGCTTCAAAATCTAGAAATACAATTCCTGTGAACTTTCCATTTCGCTAGTTTAGTCTTTTTCCTCCCCTCCAAAACTCATATGACCTCAGAATTGGAATTTTGTTTCATAAAGCCACACGGAAGAATATCTTGGGTATTACTTGCAATGTCATGAGAGTAACAAAATAGAAAAATAAATATGCCGGCGAAAGCAAACATGATCTTCAGCTAGACAGTGACAATACCATCGCAGTGGATTAGGAGAATAAAGCTAGGTTTGGAAGTGGACCTAATATATTTGATACTCATCATCAAAGGAAAGCAGAAACATCTCCATGGAGACGAGCTGGTGGTGTCCCGCTCCTTGAGCCAGCACCGAGGAAAGGTGAGTCTGTTCACAGTAGGAGCTTGTTTTTCTTTATGTACCATATGTTTGCATTATGGTTTAATACTACCTAAAATGTCAATTTTAGAGACGTAGTTTTTTAAGAAAAAGAAAGAAATGAAAGTGACCAAATTGTGCAATTGACTCCATGCATAACATTAAAATCAAGCTATAGCTCCACCGCCCTTACAGTGATTTCCAGTTCGATCCAAGCAAGCTAGAATAACAGCACACAGCTCGTCTCATTCTTTAGTTTAGCAGGTACTTGCTACGTCACAAGAATATAATTAAAGACACACATTGGATTTGAAAGGATCACTCGCCCGATAAGATAAGATAATCCTTTATTCATCTCACAACGGAGAAATTCACTCGTTACAATCGACATTCAATAAGATCACTCAGGTTTGCAAAAACAGACAGGAAATGTGCAAACAGTTAAATAGAAGAAAAAAGAGGTATCTTATGTACAATAAAACACTTTAATAATCAGAAAGATGCATGAGTAAACCAGTAGGCTAATGCAGCAATAGCTCAAAAAGACATTTTGCGCTGGCAGCAGAGCTAAAGTTAGCATTTGACCTGTTGTACAAAAACAACAAAGCCTACCTTAGAAAAGTTCAATGTTATCACCAATCCATGGGCAAAAATTGTCCATGAACATCCTAAGACTTGTATCCTCACAACGATGAGAGACGACCCGTGAGGGAGAACCGGGGTGCTCAGGGGGGAGAAAGTACAGGCTGAGATCAAATATGTTTTTTCTGTTAATAGTAAGCAGAAGAAAAAGAAAGTTGAACTAATGAATTAGACAGTGCTTTCATTTAGGTGTGTTGGATCAAAACTGGAAATCACTGTGTGGGCTGCGGAGCTACTGTTAGCTTCATAACATTATATGCACAGTGTGGTATTCAGACATCTTAACCTACCTTGGTATTTCTTAAGTACAACTAGTGAAATTTGTCCGTGGACACCGAGCAGAGCTGCATGGATTACTACCCGGAGATGCGCCTTTTTTAGCTTCGAAGCATTTTGAGAGCAGATCTGCAAAATGGTTTAACATGCAGGATTACTGAAGCATGCAAATAAAACAAAACACTGCTCCGGGTTATATTTGATAAGGATTTAACATTATGACACACGGTCAAAAGCTGAAACAAGTCAATATTGCATAATATAAGCTTTTAAACAAATCTTCCCACACACACACATAAACACTGAGAAACATCAATGGAATTTCTTCAAACTGAATCCCACCTACAATATTCACTCCAAATGCAAATGTGGCTAATTTGTGTACGCATTAGCTAAAGGCAGTTGCCCTCCTTCGCCTAATGACTGGTGGTATATGTAAGCGGTTTAACTGACTACATTACGTAAAGCATCCGCAGAGACCTTTCCCGGAGTCTTTAGAAGGTAAGTGTGAGTGTGCTTTGGGCCCTGTGTGTGACAGAGGACCTGCAGTTCTGTCTCAGTGGGGGGAAAATATACTAGTGACCCCAAAGACAGCCTCGAGAACCAAGGCTGGCATCCCATTGTGACTCATATTCACACGGTCCCAATGTTCATGACATTTTCCCCTGTTCCCTTTCCCTGGCCCAACATCTCTGAAGCAGTGCAGGAAATGCTCCGATAATGTCATTTTTAACACAGATGCACGAGGACTGGGTGAGCAAGAATCATTTACGTTTTTTATCGGATCTCAGGCTGGAGGAGAGTCTCGGACTCTCCTCCAGCCTGTGGCTCACTTCAGTTGGATAACCCGCTTTTGTTTTTTTTCAAGTTTGTTCCAATGGGAAATTAAATGCTGTACTTTTCTAAATCAGGGCCAATCAGTGTAATTAAGCACATTTGCACTCCAATGCAGGTGCAGAACCGCAAACACAAACATGAGGGACGGCAATGGGAGGGATCTGAAGTCATAGATGTGAGTTGGGCGTGCAGGGTTTCAATATATATTTTTATTGTGAAATTGTAGGTTTTAATTTTTCATACTTTAGCAATATCCATACATGTTTTAAATTTTCCATGTGTGGAATTATAGGAATAAAAATTTACTTAAACAAAATTGTAGTAAAATATCTAGATCATTTAAAGACAGTGATTAGGGTATACAGATCTCTCATTGCAATTTCTCCGTTGTGAGATCAATAAAGGATTATCTTATCTTATCAATTACATACCATTTACTGCACTTTGATGCATTGTTGCTACGCAATGCGTCAGTTAGTCTATTTATAACAGTCACAGCTAGGGATGCACCGATCCGATACTGATATGGGATGTAGAGCCGATACTGGAAAAAATATATTGGGTATCGGCTACAAATATCAGATACTGAACCGATATCGCTGAAATGTAATTTTGAAAATCTGTGGTTAGCAATTGCGTGCTAAAGCTAGCGGGAGCATGCTAATACTAACAAAAACTAATCAAGGCTGGGTCAGAAACTATTATAGAAATGCATAAATTAGCCTAACAAAAAAAATATAACCATAAACCATAACCATAAAAATAACTGCTGCTGAAGCTAAGTGTATGTATTTTAGTTTAAGAAATAACTGCTCAAACATATTTGTAATGATCAGATCACTTCATGTGAGTTCATGCAGCCATCCATTTTCTTCCGCTTTATCCGGGGCCGGGTCGCAGGGGCAGCAGTCTCAGCAGAGATGCCCAGACTTCCCGATCCACACACACCTCCTCCAGCTTGTTCTGGGGGGACCCCGAGGCGACACCAGGCCAGCTCGGAGACATAGTCCCACCAGCGTGTCCTGGGTCTTCCACGAGGCCTCTTCCCACTAGGACATGCCTGGAACACCTCCCGTGGGAGGCGACCAGGAGGCATCCGGAACAGATGCCCGAGCCACCTCAGCTGGCTCCTTTCGACGTGAAGGAGCAGCGACTCTACTCCGAGCTCCTCTCGGGTAACTGAGCTCCTCACCCGATCTCGAAGGGTGCGCCCAGCCACCCTGCGAAGGAAACTCATTTCGGCTGCTTGTATTTGCGATCTTGTCCTTTCGGTCATGACCCAAATCTCATGACCATAGGTGAGGGTGGGAACGTAGATCGATCGGTAAATCGAGAGCTTCGCCCCCCGACTCAGCTCCCTCTTCACCACGACAGACCGATACAGCGACCACATCACTGCTGCACACTTCATGTGAGTTGTTTATATTAATGTGACCTAAAGCCTGTCATATACCCATGGATATTTAGTGTAGAAAAGTCATCCTTGTTAAATGTTTATCCAAGAGTCTCCTGGTATCTGTAAATATCGGATATCGGTAGATACTCAAACCCCAGTATCGGTAGCAGAAAAGTTGGATTGGTGCATTTCTAGTCACAGCATCTGTTCTGTTTTATATTTTTTAATTCATTCTTATCAAGAGCCCTGCATGAAATCAAAACATTATTGAGCAAAACAATCAGTAGGCTGCACTAGAGTAACGCCAACAGATCTGACAGACCTTATGTTACTGACAGGTTTTTTGGTGGGTAACTATAATCCCTGACACTGTATTTCCAATAAATCATGAAGCTGTTATGACTTTAGGCGCTGAGCACTGGGTAAACAATACCCCGATAACCCTGTTAATTGAACAAATGCCAGTGACCCCCTCCTGAAGATTTTGTGACAGATACAGTAGCTTTAGCTTTACATGGTCTTCTACAAGAGAATTGTTGCTGTGAACAAGGTCTTGGCTTGATGCCATTGATACAAACAGCTACACCTGCCTCACTCTGAGCATCTGTTCAGCTTGTGGGCCAGAATTTGAAGACAGTATGATGCCGACACCACCCAGCCGTGTCGGCCAGTAACTACCTGTGACAGCGCTGTAATGCTGAAGTGAGGGGCAATCCTACAGCCCTGGTTCCACTTCAATAGCCCACTAACATCGGTTTATCCCCAGCAGTGCAACATACACAGTACAAATGAAATCCATTAGGGCTGAACGATATTGAAGTAACTTGCGATATGCGATGCCGCTGTGCAATATCACGATAACAACATTATTGCGATATTTCTCTAAACCATTTCAACACGATATGTTCCATTCTAATTGAATACAAATTGTAAGTAGTAGTAACTAGTTATTCATTGTGTCAAACAAGACTTAAAAAAACATCAGCACAAGACTAAAATGTAACTAAATTAAGAAATGTTTAACTAAAACTTTAACTACAACTATTACACATTTATGAATTCAGTGCATTTTTTGGCTGAGTTTGCAAAAAAAGAAATTGTGGATCTCAGTCCGATGAAGACAGTGGTTGTTGCAATATATTGGGGCTTCTTGCAATACAGATATTGCATCACCTAATATCGCGAGATAATATTCACTTCAACTTCATGGCATTGAGAGTTTGGATTAGTGATGATTGTACTGTTTACCCAGTGTTCAGGGCAGAGAGGTGCCTCTTCAGTGCTTAAAGTCATATCAATTGTGTAATATAGCCCAACAAAGACGGGTTTTAGGGCCCAGAATCCCACACACTCCTATTCAGGATTAATAATGAAATATAGGCTAATCCATACGCACAGCAGAACTACGCAAATGGATGTTCTTAACCTCCTGAACTGCTGCCGCCTGTGGATCAGTGTGTTCATTTTTTATTGCATGAATAAAGCCCCTGTCATGACACACTTTTGTTCAACAATGTACGGGCTAACGGGTCACTCAGGTGGTGAGTCACAAAGTCAGGTAAGTCAAGTACGAGACGTTTGAGGAAACCAATTCACCTGCTCTCAATGTGAGTTTCTTATTTTTTTTTTTTATATATATCTTTGTCTACATTTTTCCTCTTTTACCCTTTCTCTTATTATATAAAGCAAATGCCACATAGAGTAACCTTTAAAATGTGAGGCCAGCTCCCGTCAGGACGGCTGCTGAGGGACTGAACAGGGATTATTGACATTTGCAGCCATCGTGGGACTATGAGCCCAAAGCAGCAGCATTATGCACTCGGCATCACTGTCCAGTGTTTCTCAGGTGGAGTTAGAGTAAAAATACACACAAACATAAACTATTAAGACACCAGTGAAGTTTTGTGGTAAAATGTGATCAGGAATTGTCAGAGAGGCCATTAGTGGAAACGGGCCAACACTTTGTACATGTATCACCACAACCAAGTGTAGAGACCCCATTATACAGAGCATGTAAAGCTTGTAACGCACAATGTAAATCCGAGTCATTATCGTGGATCTTAATTACAACACTAGCACAGCAGTAACTCTATTTCTCTGAAGACAAATAAAACGCAAGTAACAGTATGCACTTCCGCTTGGTGAACCAGCAGATGCGTGGGTTTTTATATACAGCTCCAACCGAGACAAGGTGTTTTTGAGCGTGTGCGCGCCTCTATAATGTAAATATAATCCACGGTGTGAAACATTGATATGTCATGTACATGTCTCATATAGGAATGGGATGTGACTGACAGGCACTTGGCTTCTGCACACAGATCCAGACTGACACAGCAGATGGAAAAGCGTCTGTTTGTGGATGTGCTCTGACTGTGGATTTGCGCAGTGAGTGACGGCTGCCTGTTAGCTCTGCTCCGTCTCTATCTGCTCACCACGCTTACGCAAGACATTATTGGGGTAATTTATGTTTAGCAAAAATCAATTTCCGCACACTTGGACTCAGTCAAGGCACATGTGTTTATTCCCTGGTTGTCATCATTGGCATGCACAGCGACCCGCACTTGGTCTGATTTCAGGTTAACCCAGAAGCAAGATTTTCTCTGCAAAATCCAAGCCTAAAAGAAGCACTTTTGCAGCAGACAAGCTCAGGACAAGGACAGATAAGATGCTCTCATTTACACCACTGTGAATATAAGGGCTGATGTTGCTTGACCACTCAGTACATATTCTTTGCTTTTTTCTGTGAGCTGCATTTGTGGTTTCTGTGTTCCATATAATGGCCCAGGAGGAGGAAGAGGAAGGAGATGAACAGTGCTGGACACCACGCTCTGACACAGGAACAAACCCAGGAGGCGGTGCACCGTTTCAGAGGATCAGGGGAGACTGAAGGCAGCCAGCCAGGTTTCCTCCGGGTGCTACGGTTTCCCCGACCTCTGGGTCAGGTCGGCCCACAATGGCGGCTAAGTCACAGCGGCTCAGGACTAACACCTGAATACTATTTCATTGTGCATTTGTACAATGACAAATAAAGCCCTTGGGGTGACAAAAAAGTGTATTCATTCCATGTAATTTAGTGTATACAACAAGCTAGCTAAGTCAGATGTGTCATGTCTAACGTTAGCCTTCGGAGCAGTAGGCTACTTATAGCGTCTTGATGAGAAGAGTTACAAAAGCAAAAAAGTCTGGCATTTCACTAAAGCCTGCTCTACCTGCTGCTCTACAAAAATGCTCTACGCCCTTAGCTTCCAGAGTGGCCGTGATGCTTGTGGTTGTTCTGTGCTTGTGGAAAAATAGTTCTGCCAGCCGCAGGTACCCTTTCACACCCAAGCATTGTACGGCACCTACTCATGAGAGAGTCACATGGATTGTAAAGTGACGAATTGTGTCCGACCTGAGTTGCTGGGACCATATAACCCACCGCTTTTCCATTTGAACAAAAATAGTTCCATAAAGCTTTATGGGACTGAATCATTCCTTTTTATGATATTGTTTCATATGCTCTGGACCACTTGACTTTTACTGAGACGAAAACAAACTGTTTTGCAAGTTGTTGGGCTGAAGAAGCAATTGTAGCAGCACTCCAATAGAACAGGGTACAGCGGCAAAAGAGAGGCGGCCACTTCAGACGTGTGGGTGTGAACAGATGCACTTAGCACTGGCGTCACAAGGCTTCATTTCACATCATCCTCCTGGGTTTATAAAGAGGTCAATGTATCTGCGCGACAAGTTAATATCACACAGTTTGATCAGCGTTTCCGAAAACCTTTGAGGGAACAACAAACTCCCGCATGTAGCGAATTGTCATTGTTTACACAGTGAAAGACTGTGTAAACAGGGACTCACTTTTCATGGTTTGGTTTGGTCGATCGATCGATCGATCGATCGATCGATCGATCGATCGATCTATCTATCTATCTATCTATCTATCTATCTATCTATCTATCTATCTATCTATCTATCTATCTATCTATCTATCTATCTATCTATCTATCTATCTATCTATCTATCTATCTATCTATCTATCTATCTATCTATCCATCTATCCATCCATCCATCCATCCATCCATCCATCCATCCATCCATCCATCCATCCATCCATCCATCCATCCATCCATCCATCCATCCATCCATCCATCCATCCATCCATCCATCCATCCATCCATCCATCCATCCATCCATCCATCCATCTATCTATCTATCTATCTATCTATCTATCTATCTATCTATCTGCTCAAATGGCTGTATAACTTTGGTGTTTCCGAAAAGAATAAAAGTCAAGATGCGGTTAGTGCCAGAGGCCAGCTCTCGTGTACATTTCCAAGTGAGACTATTGACTTTGGAGATGTTCCAGACAGACCTTATTGTTCAGTTCCAAAACATCAAAACTGGGGACGTGATGTTTGGGGAAAAACAGTGCCATGCAAATGTTTTGGGAACCCTGATCAAAATGTTAATTCAATTGTTTATTAACTTTCAAGCGCGGTATAAAAAGAAATACACAACAAAGCTGCAAAGTCAATGCAGCTTGACTGAAAAGGAGCAGAGAGAAGAGGAATATAATGTGAACGATGAAGCGAAGGGAAAGATGATACGATCTCCGAAAGAATGAAGTTTCAGATGAGACATTCCCATTACATTTCAGACAAAATCATGATTTACACTCACTTTTTTTATAGACATAGCACACTGCAGGGTGTTCCTACTGTTTCTGTCATTAAATGATCCATATTAAGATATGATTCAAAACGATGACAAAGAAGTGCACTTGTAATCTCCTTAAATGACAGAGACAGATCAGCACATTTTCAACTACAAAGCTCACTCGCCAAACATCCTACCAATGCAAAACTACATCAGTGATGCTGAAAACCAGAAACAAGAATTCTGGTAATGCACATTTCCCACTCATGCCCTTATAATGTATGGGTCAGAGCTGCCTGATCCCATCCGAGAGCAGAACTTCATTCATAATCCCACAGAGTGACAGACTTATGAGTCCAAACATTCACAATCTAAACCACTTGTTTCACTATAACAAAGAAACATTTTCAATTTGTTCACAAACTTGTAATACGTCTATACACTGCAAATATAATTTACCAATACAGTAAAAAACCTATCCCTCCTCTGTGGGGCGATGTCAACAGGTGTGAACCTGTTGACATCGCCCACCATTGTCCACAAATGTCAGGATGCTGCCACATTGTTGTTGATGCTCAGTGAACCTGCTGAACTTGAACTTTTGTGTTTTTAAAGTCATACATTAATAATTGTGAAGTAAACACTGGTTTATGATTCATTTATGTAGGTTTCTTTTGCTTTTTGTTTTCTTTTAATCTAAAATATTTTTCTTTATTAAGTACTTGTAAAAACAAACAGATATTTAAGTACAAATTGAAATTCCATGGTCGTAAGACCGTTAGAGGAGTAAAAAAAAAAAAAAGGGTCCTCTAGCAAAGTGGGAAATTCAAAAAAAGTTTGTTTCTGAAATTGTCAGGTATCCCTTAAATTCCCCCATAGACCCAGAGCTGAGGCTGAGTGAGACAGCCATACACAGGACAAAATGAATATGACAACTGTATTCATACAGTATATTTGACATGACTTTATGGTGTGACAGTGAAGAGTGCAGTTCATTTCTGTCCTTCTGTCTCTGAACCACTTGACCCTCCTCTCATGAAAAGCCTCTTAACAGTCCTTGGGAGATGAACAGCAGACCTAATGACACTGGTCCAAAGGATGTGGAAAGCGCCATGTGACCCATGACCCATGTGACAACGCTGGACTAGGTGTCATTTATTTAACCACGCTGGATTTTGTACATCAGAAATAAAAAAGCCTTTTTCTATGATTGATGGGCTCTGGAGCTCAGTGGAGGCTCATATTCGGCCCAACAGGCTTCGTATGAGGAGATTGAGCAGCCATGTTAATTTCACAGGCCACACAGGATCATTTGAATGGGGTTGAATGGCTAATCATCAATCTCTTGTAAACTATATCTATGCACTGGTCTAACGAGAGCGCCCCTAACAGGATGGGTTGTGTAGTGCAAAGGTAATGCCAGCAGACAGGAGCATTTGGCTGGTGCCATTAATTGCGTGGCAGAGAGAGGAGTGGTGCGCAGAGGGACAGACTGGGCAGACAGGCAGCGACAGCAGGTCATTTGGGTTAGACATGGTGCCACTGCAGGCCACATCTATATGAATAGCCTCTTAGCATGAGGTACCACACAGTAGACCAAGTGGAGCTGCTGCAGTGAGATGTGGATAATGGAGGGCTGTCATGTGTATTATGGCAGATGATGCTGTTACAGCCAGAAGCCACAGAGTGCTCTCACACCTGGAATATTTACACAAACATGAACATTTAGACAGGCCTACGGGTGTCACACACCTGTTTGTTTCATTTCCCCTCTTGCCTTAAAATGTACCATACTGTATTCAGTCACCTGTAGTCTTTCTCACTGAGAGGATGTTGTATAGTCACAAGTATAGTCACAATATGGTTTCTTGTCTATGGATTTGAATTCTGTAAATTATGAAAGCCATGCAAAAAGTAAATATCAAGCATTGGCTTAAATGACTTGAATTGAGGAAATGTTTCTTGTTTTGAGCGGTTTTCACTTATTTAGACACTTTTCCTGATCGGACCAAGTTAGTTAATAAGAAAGTAAAATTGCCAATGAGATAAGAACAATTTTCTTACCCCATTGGCAAAGAAAATGAGTGCTCAAATTGAGATGTTTATATTGGTCTAGTTAATTACTTTTTGCAGTGGCAGAGGTACAAACGTTACAAATAGTGACTTCTTCATTCCACTGATGCAGAACAGAATGGGTTGGGCTAAATATGCCAATGTCCAGTTATTGCAACCATAGATTAAGAAATAATGGAAAGATTGAGATGAACTGCGATGTCCTTGGTAAATGTAGTGTTGAGCATGCAGCACAGATTATCCAAATGACCTGTGCACATTCAGTGTGATCTCTACACAATAACAATGACATAGTGTGAGAAACCAACTCATCAAACTGGGACTCATGCTGAGGGTGAGTGTCCTTGAGTTTCTCTCTTCTATTTGGTTTATTATTTACACATCTTAACCACATAATACATTCAGATCTCGTCTCAAAGCTGGGGGAACAATTGAGTGATCAAATCAACGCTCTCTCATTTAATCATTTTGTGGCTTCTAATTTAGTCTCGACTGTAACACACATTTTTGACGTCACTTAGAAGTGTGTTCGTAAGAATTATCAGTTTAGACCAGTCTGAAAGTTGTGAAATGACTCTAAACACAGCAGCAGCCTGGTGAACCGAACAACAGACATATCGGTGTGAGGAATACAAAGACCTCACAGAGAGAGCCCCGCACTACTTCAGACGTCCCATCAGCTATTCTGTTTTCACCCAAGTTCCCAGCTTCAGTTTATTCCTTGTGAAGCCCTCTCTTTGAAAGAGCGGCCATACGAGAAGTGCGACCTCCTACCTGTTTGTGATGGAAGGTAAAGATCCACAATTACAATTACTGCCTCTGAAGGTAAGCCGGCCGAGTGCGGAGTGTAACAACAGTGCTCTCAAACCAGCAACTCCTGCCTCTTCGATCGATCAAACAAGCCCACTTCACAACACAAGTATAAACTACTGCGATGAGCCCAAAAGCACAATGAAAAGGTGTTTGATTGCACAAAGTATATTATATTCGGCTCCCACTGCTTTTTGTCAGTTACAGACAGCCCCCAAAACATCACGCATTTACATTTGAGTATAATAATAATGATTTCTTATCCCTGAAATGAAGGATGTGTTGTCTGCTTGTATCAAATTGGTTCACTGCGAGTAGTCTCTGGTGCATTAGGTCTACTGTGGTGAAGTTACAGTGACGCGTTTACATAAACAAAACACTGTGGGGATATAAGTGCAGGATGAATCAGGCCGGGAGCTCAGTTTCTTTGATCTTTTGAAGTTTGTTTTTGTGAATTAGTCATGAGAACACTCTATTCTCATGTTCCTGTCACCGCCACTGACTTCATGTACTGTCAAAGCTCCGTCAGAGACAGTCAGTCACGTTTCATATGTGCAACAACACTTGCCTGGCCAACGCCATGCTGCTGTGTGCGCTCGAATCATTTCGAACTGAACAGCAGCCTGGGGACCATGGCCGAAATTTTCGCATGGATTTGGGAACCAATCACAGAACGAGGAGGGACGGCAAGACGATGACGTGCTATCGATATACGGAAGCTTGTAGTTTATTTACGGATTTAAAAAAAAAGTTTATTTATGGATCCAACATGACAGCAGCAGATGCAACGCTATTTTTCGATCAAGCTTTAGGCCGTGTTCTAAATAGTTTAGCTCAAAGGTTTACAGCGGGTACGTCATACGTCATCGGATACGATGATACGATTGGCTGTGGCTACGTGCAGACGCATGATAGACATTCGTAGCGCCCAATAAACGACTATGGATGATCGTAAACCACACCTCTCCTACAAGAAAATGAATTGGTGGTCCCCAGACTAAATATCACTTGTGATTTTCGTCTGGTGTTAGCCAGGCTACAACAACACAGTCCTACCTGACAAATGTTTACTGCTGATGGCTCAAACTACTCATTCACGGTGTTGGCTTTGCACATACTTCCAATAAATGGCAACCAGCCATTTATCTGCATGCATGCACCACTATCATACTTAGGCAACGTAGGTGATGTATCTTGCTCAAGGACACAACAACAGTATGGTGGTTGTTGGTACTGGTTATAAAACTCTACGGCATGAACAAGTATGGAGACTCTGTCCAAGTATGCAGCATGTCTTACACATATGAACAATATAAGCCAGCCCACATGATGGTGGTCCGGCACACAATGAGCACAATGTGGCTTTGTAAAAGGCAAGACATAATCAGATTCTAGAGGCATGTTTGCTGTGATATCTCGGTGTAATCCCCTTCAGACTGACAGACATCTGATGCTGTGGAAGCATCAGATAAAATAACAGAAAATCACAACGGTGCCATTTCTCCAAACCTCACTGATGTATCATTCTAATAACATTTGTACATCTGAGACACAGGATCTTCACAGTAATATAGTGCTGCTCTGACTGATTCTTCAGGTAACTCTCTGTGTGTGACATCAAAGACATGAGATTCTGAGAATGCAGACACAAGCCCCGCTCCTAAATCACGTTTAATAGATGACAAGAGTCATCAGATAACAGTGTAATGTTTAATTCTTCTGGCATAATCAGAGCCTGTGTGTTTTGGGACTGGTCTTTGTTTTAGATAAGCACATTTTTATGTGATGCTTGGATAAGCTCATTAATCAGCTTTTATCAAAATTTGACACATCGTCAGTATTCAGACCTTGCAGGTTAAAGGGACTAGATGGAGTTTAAAAATGTTAAAAGTATGTATTTTCCTCCTCCTCCATGTTCGAGCAGTGTCCTGTGTGTAGAATGAGCTCAGACCTATTCACCACAACTGCCTCTAAAATCACTCAAAAAGGTTTTAATTCGGGTCCGAAGTGCCGTCATGCACGAGCTTACCGTCAAATAGAACCTGCAGTTATGCATAAGACCTGAGGTGGCAGTAGTGAGTATAAAAATGACCAACTTGCATCTAGTCCCTTTAAAGCTGGAGTTCCTGACTTTCTGTTGTTGGCTCAGCTGGGAGTTTAGGACGCAAAAAAAAACAAGCTAAATGGTAAAGTTGAAATTTCATAAACCAAATAATATGACAAAATCACTCTGATGTGGCCACAATCGTCTTAATACAAAGTCACATGACAGACCAATCAGGCAACAATTCATGTGCTGTTTATAAAGACGCACAATAATTCATCCTGTGTGTGTTTCCTCTTCTCAAACCCCTGTTGGACAGAAATGTGGTTTGTTTATATTGAGTATATATTAGCAGTATACATCCTTGCACACCCTCAGGTCCTTTCCTTCACATGGCAATAGCAGAGAGCGAGATCGCAGACAAGAGCAGAAGTGCGTCGGGAGGAGACTGGGTTAATTGCCTTGGGACTGTGGCTCATTAGCGGCGTCTCCACCAACGCACCACCACGCGCCGCAGCCATTCCCTGTCCATGGCTTTTTATAGACGATTATGTGATTAAGTATTATAGCGCTCCTTGTTTTATCAGCCAGTGATTAGCCCTGCACAGACAGAACTACGGACACCAACATACCCCTCGTATACAGTTATGTCTGCGGTCCGTTCTACGCACGTCTTCCACAATAGTCCAAGAAATAAATATGATCAAATCTTTGGCTGCGCAACAAGTCTGTGTTTCAGATGCCACAGCAGCATAAAAGAAGCTGAACAGACTATTTCAAACTGTATGAAAGAAAATCAGGTCTAGTCTTGTAGCATTTTACAGTCACAAAGCAGAAATGTTGAGCGATAAGAGCATTGAAACATTTAGAATGAGTCCAGACATCAGCCAGTGAGTGCACATGTTTGGAGCTTGAAAAGTTCCCAGACTCAATATGCAGGGTTTTTCCAAACATGTCTGAATGAAACTAAACAACTCTGGGCATATTTGATCACGACGGAGCACTGCAATAACATGGTTAAAAGGGAAGTAGAAGGAAAAGCATAATATTATAATGGCCCCTGTAATGAACAGATAGTATTTCGATGTTCGGTTGCTCTTCTGAAAACACCGTCACTTGAGCAGAGAACCAATCCCACACCAGTCAATGATGAAGGGAGCACTGTGACGTAAAGTGCACTAAAGCCATCAGTAATGTTTTGTAATGTGTGTGGCTCAATGGCTTGTTTCCGCTTTGGAGTACGCCCAGCTCCAGCCCACTGTTTGCTCACAGAAGCACATTTGATTTGAGCCTGCACTGCTGCTGAAATGATTGGAAGGTAAAGGCTGCCACCGAGTTAGAAAACACACATTTATCAAAGTGAACTCTGGCTGAAACACCCTGAGTTTGTTTGAGACATCTGGAAAACCGACTTAGGGAAAACCAATTTGCACAGAGCGGAGTGATGTATGCTACACACTTTTGTGGAAATATCGAAATGCTATTTTTATTTTATTTTTTCATACAAATTTTGCAATTGCAATATATTAAAGATTTATGTTTTGAAATCAAGATTCAGTTCACGGTGCAGATTTCACTGAAGGAGGAGCATTAGCATTTGAGAGAAGGGCCTGGTTCCTACATCATGGTCCAGGGTGAGTCAAACCAACAACAGAGCCCAAAAAGACTTATTTCTGCTCCCATCCTCTCTCTGATGCTGGGCACATCCCACCATCACAATAAATAACCAATGAAATACTCCACATTTGGTCCAAACGCTTCTTCAGTTGTTGTTCATGTCACCTATAAAATCAGACAACAGACACTTTTCTTTGAGGACTTGCAGGCAGTGAAACATATTTCAAACTGCAGACCTCTGGTTACCTCTGGGAGAGCCTGACTGAGCTGTGTCTTTTTAGATAATGGTAACATTTGGAGAAAGATGAACAAAAATGTGACCACACGAGGTAAACAGATGGAGTTACACTGAGGACACAATTACAGGACAATGCATGTAATTCAGCTCATACAGTGCTCCACTTCAGATATTTTTATCCATTCACTTTCTATTCTTCAGGGTTAACTATTTGTTCAAGCCACATAACTTAACCTGTGGGAATGTACAACCCAGCACATGGAAAACAACAGCACACCTCGCATTACCTGTTACTTATGTTACATTAACATAAGGTAGAAGGCGTGCAGTTATTTTTCACATTACAGGAATA
Organism: Gobius niger; assembly: GCF_951799975.1. NCBI lineage: Eukaryota > Metazoa > Chordata > Actinopteri > Gobiiformes > Gobiidae > Gobius > Gobius niger. The sequence continues at coordinate 19,138,306 of NC_136858.1, forward strand.
TCTCCTTTGTGCATTGAGGTGAAGGCTCTTGTTTGCTCCATGTTTTTCTTTTGTGCAGAAGAATGGTGCAGAAAGGCTACACAATCCATACACACCCACTTCCCCTTGTTGATGCTGGTTCTGCCTCCCCATAGTCCATCTTTAGTTCAAAAAGCACATAATGTGACCTAACAATGCACTGGTCATTACAGTTCAGCTGTAAGCAGAGTACAGTGCAAGCAGAAAACAGTGGTTGTCAGGGCTTCGGGTGGTATACACAAGCTCTTATATTATAAGAGAGTTTCGGGTTAGTTCTCAAACAACAATTTCCGTCGTGCTCAATCTTCCCCACCTGGTTTAGTCCAAGTTTTGACTTAGTGCAATCATGTTATAGACTGTATCACACTTAGATCTATGAAGTTATCAAGAACATCATCCCATGAACCTCAGAGGCTTCCTGTCATTTATGGGGTTATTTACTGCGTACTGAAGAAGTAGAGCAAAAGCAAGTGCAGTTTAGAGTTGCGTCTCTAAAAAACGCGAAAGCCACAACACAAATAATAATATGGAGCAGAGAACAGTATGTTGTTTAGTGCATACTGTCGTAGAGAAGTAAAAAAAACTTTGTTTGAGAAGCAGGTATAAACTTTTGCGCCACAGTGAGCACCCCCCGATGCTAATCGACCAGCGCAGATATTGACTACTGCTGGGTGAGCGCCGAGGGCATAAAGGTTTGTTTTGGGGTTGTCTCTGCGACTACACATGCTCAATGTGAACATGGATTCAATATTTGAAGAAGACTTAGGCCCTGTCCATATGAAGTCAAGCTGAGCCATATGAGCCCGGCGTTTTGGGGGTCTGTAAACGAACATTTTCCAAACTAGCTCCCAGAGTGGAAAGATCTCAAAACACTGTTTACAGTAAAAGTCACTGACAGGTTTTTCTGCTTTAGTCCCGTTACGTTTGACAAATAAACTCACCTCCTCATCTCTTCTGTAGATCATAAATCCTTGAATCAGTTTCATTTTCACTGTTTAAATTCCACAAAAGCACATGCATCTTGTTCTATTATCTGTATTAGCGTCACAGCGCCTCACACAGGCCTGGAAGATGAATTGCGCCGTTTTGACAGACCTGAGTCGACCCATGTGGACGCACACATTTACTAAGCTGGCTTCGTGCTTACGAAAGTAAGAAAGTTTCTGAAAATATAAGCGTTTTGTCTTTGTGTGGATATAGCCTTACACAATTCACAGGCAGTAGTCTATTTCTCTTTTCTTTTTTTTTCATAACAAGTGACAGTGAGCATCTGTCTTTCTTCATAACTTGTACATTTGTTGTTCTCTCAAAAGTGCTCAAGTATTTGAGAGGCTGCCACAGATTTGACCATCCTCTGCCCACATAGTTAACTCAAGTATGCAACACCAATAATACGCACAGTTTCTAATGGTAAATCAGCATAGAGCTTGTTCATTATTATTACTACTCGCAATTTAGTAGCTGGCTTAGTAAATGACCCCCTTAGTCTCCACCAGCCAGCAAAACATGCACAAGATTTTTTCTGACCAACAACCTGCTCAAATCCAACCCTGACGTAATCGTCATAATTTGACCTGTTACTCACGTGATGCCTTATAAAAAGATGGGAATGTAAAGCCTTAGTGCAGCCATGTACAGTATGTAGGTCATTATAAGAACATGTCGTAAGTCCCTAATAAAGACAGGGCAAAGGAACCCTCTGAGCTCACTAAATGAAGTCATCATCTCACTTTAAGTACAGCCTGAGGCTGGACCAGAGCATGTACGTGAGGTGGGCGGGTGAGGGGGGCGCAGTGGAAGAGAATGAAGGAACCAGAGCAGTGTCTCCCCAGGGACCACTCTCACGGATCTAATATAGTCCTATTCCCTGTGAATGCCTGTTAATTACCTCCCGCGCAGCGCCACCATTCGCGCGGCGGGACGACGCGGCGCGCAGACGGACTGGAACTAGGTTAATGACTTCGGCAGCAGAAGAACAGAGTTTCAGAGGAGGCAGTTCTGTCACTTCAGGAGATGAATCCCACTAAACTGGTGCACACAAATGTAATACACGTGTCTCTGATGAGCACGCTCACTCACGCTGACACTGACCTTTAAACGCCACAAGGGGAGCACAAAACGCACTTTGTTCAGAGCTCTGTTGCATATGCAGTAACCTTTACAACTCCAACTTCCAGAGAAAATGCTGTGCTCGGTTCCATGTCTGTGACCAACATTGGGTTTCTATGCAAATTGAGGCTTAAAATAGTTATTACAGGAATCTCAGCATTGATATTTTTTTTAATTTTTTATTTTTTTTTAATATGTTTTAACATTTGAAATAATGTAATAATAAAGAAAATACAGTAGCAACATGAAAGAGAAGGGATGGTCAGGACTTTGAATAATAATAACTCCGGTATGTCTATGATGAGGGACCGACTAATAATGAGGTTAAAGATGAACAAAAGTCAATTTAGCATTGCTGTCTTCTGTCGCTGAACACGTACACGATCATATACACGATAATACAGAATCCATGTCTCTGTAGTGCATCAGAAAAGACACAGGAGCATGAGGGAGTGAGAGAGACAGATAGGGTGAGGGGAGTGGGAGTGTGTTCTAACAATACACTGCTTTATTAAAATGTCAAACACAAAGAGCCGCTGAACAGGGATATTACTGCCACCATAAGTGTGTTAGGAGCAGTGGTGTGGAGATGTGGGAGGACTGTCACTGAAATGGAAACTGTCAGGCTTTTGTTCTGAAATCAGATCTCAGGCACACAACAAGAACGGCACTGGTGCAAACTGGAGCCTAGAGCAAGCACAGTAATCTGAAAACTCATTTAGATCAAGTTATGTACACGGT